>NC_044912.1:6872066-8072066 GCF_001633185.2 Quercus lobata
ATTGAGCATAAAACAAAAAGTGTTAGTTTTTAGACCCCTTAACATAGTATGTTTAACCTAATATTAAGTCAAGTTGATTAACAAGTTTGTTAATTAAGTCTAGGTTAAACAAATATGTGTATAACAAAAATAATGCGGAAAGTAAAGAACACACAGATCTGATGACCCAGGAAAACCAAACCAATAAAAAACCTACGAAGGATTTAACCTAACTATCCTCAAGATAAAAATAGATACACTATGAAAGAATTGAAGTTTGTATAATAAGACTTAGACCACTAACATCCTATTACTACCTAGTGTAGAAAACTTACTACCACGACCACGTGACAGTTCCGAGTCCACAGACTACTTCTTTCCTTGATCTGCAACAACCACAAGTTCTCCTAATTGTGACTTTGAGACTCCACTCAAAGGTTTTAGATCTTCTTGGAAGTCCTTTATGCAGCAACTGAAACAACCATCAAGTTCTTGATGTGAATCTTGATCTTGATAGCTTTATGTGTGTGTTTGAAGGTAAACACCTCTCAGATTTTACAAAAGATTCAACACACAACTCAATAAAGACTTCTAAAACGTAGCTAGAATTTTTTCTTTTATACTAGGAGTGAAACACTTAACCCTACACGTCATATGGGCTTGGGCTGGTTTGAGAATTCTGCAAAAAATTGTTGATCCATGATTCTCGATTGATCGAGTCTAATTTTTGATCGATCGAGTCTTGCAAAAATTGAACAATAATTTCCTGCAATTACTCGATTCCAAACTTACATTAAACCAATCTTTGAGCAAGTCTAAACCTAAACTAAATGTTTTGATCATGGTTTGCCAACATATATAAATTGAATTTCTAATACATTAGTTCCTAAAGTCTTAGAACCTAACAGAAAGGCAACATAAAAAATCAATTTAAGGTTCACTTAGTCCAAAATGAACTAAAGTAGATCAACTAGAACGAAGTGTGCCTAATTGGACCGAAGTGTGCCTAGTTGGACTGAACGAGACCAAATTAGATCGAATTGACCAAATGGACTGAATTGGACCAAATTAAACCGAATGGATCAAAATGCTTCATTGATGTGGCTCAAAAGAAGTGTAGCAACAATAAATATTATGTTTAAACTTTATATATTATATAGATATGTAGATTTTTAAGACTTATGTGTATTAAGTACAATACCATTAAAAATATAATTAGGAATTTGTTTATAATGTTTGTTGATTTTAAAAAATCATGTCATTTTGTAAAAAATAAAAAAAAAATAAAAAAAAATTTATAGTAAACGATATTGTTTAAATTTTTTTTTTCTATTAAAAATTTTAATCAAAACATTCATAAGATGCATTATTTAATAGATATTATTGTTTAACTTATATTAATTTTAAAATGCTTAAATAACTTCATGTACAAATAGATTTGGACAAATAATCAAATTAACTCATTTAGGTTTTTTTTTTTTTTTTTACAAGATAGAATTATACTCTAGCCTAATCTAAGTATAAATGTATATGAAACTCCCTCTTGGAGACTTAAACCCCGACTCTTGCCCCCCACACCACACAAGCACTTATTCTAATAGACCTTACAATTGAAATGAACTTAAATTGACTAAAGTAGACCAAAGTGCTACATTGATGTGGCTTAATAGGAGAAGAACATATATGTTTTACTCGTTATTGCAGTTGTTGGATTTTGAACTGATCTTACTTTTTAATCTTGTATGAGAATTGAACCAGTTTTAGATGTATACTCCTATATCACATGTATTTTAAGATGGATACCCTTGCTCATGCTTAATGTATCCATTATCATGACTCATGCATGTAATTCCTATATATTTTAGTTGGCAAACAAATCAAATTAGAGGTAGAGTGGATTTGTAATAAATATTCCCATCTGAATTTTGCCTCAAATTCTTAATTAATTTTGGTTTGGATTTTTTTTGTTAATATTGGTAAATTTATTAGTGTTGATTAATGTCATTGTAATCCTTATCGTTGATAGTGGATATTTTTGGTTGACGTTGCCTGTGGATATAGGTATGGAGTTGGCCAAACCATGTTAAATATTGCTGTCTCTTGTGAACGTTTTTTTTTCACTTTATGTGAGTGTGCTTCCATTAGTCTCAAATCACAAAAATTGATATTAGAGCTTCCACTATTACACAACATGTTGAATTTCACCTTTTACAATAGCCATATAGGAGATGTCAATAGTCTTGAATTTAAGTGGTACTGCCCGATTCTCCCAATAAAAAGAACAACCCTCTCTTCACCCACTTATTGTAAGGACAAAAAAAGGGTAAAATATTGGAGGAAACTAAATGTTGAAATTTAATTCATAGTGCCTAGCTAATGCACGAGATCACAATCCGTGAAAGTTAGCTTTGTGTTTTTTGTTGCTAAAGAGATCGTTAAGGAGACTTTTTAAGCCTTAAGTTGACCTTTTGTTCAACGGAAGGATATTTGGCTTTCATCCAGGACCCAACTGCAATAAGGATTCAGGGTCATAATGAGCCAACCCTGAAACAAGTGCTTCATCTTTATGTCACATAATCTTGAAAAAAGTACGATAATGGTATACATACAAGTTGATCATATCTCATGTCAATAAAAATATTACAAGAGGATTTGCACCATTTATCAACAAACAATCATATATTGCTTAGCTGTGTCTTTTTTTTTCCTTTCTTCTGTATATGTTGAAAAATATATATATGAAATTGCTAGAGATAAGGAAAAGTGGTCCAAATATTTAACACCCTATTGTTTTTATAGTGTAGCAGGTCGAGTTTCTAGGTGAGGTGAATGATTGTGAATGAATATGATGTATTCAATGATTTTTTTTCAATATTGTTAGCAATACTCAATAAAATACAACAAAATCTGATCTTCTACAACCACCTTTGGATTTTTGTTGCACTCAAGTCAAATGAGATTGATTTATTCACTTATTTTAAATTCAATCCTAATTAAACCATGATATGGCCTCTAAACTAATACAACAACAATAGGAGTGCCATTGTCATATCAAAACCCACTCCAGTTGTCCTTTTTTCTACTTTCTCTAAACAGTTTATTTTCTTTCATTTCACCAATCAAATAACAATAACTTTTCCAGCCTTTTTCCTTCTCACATGGCACTAGAAGCATATTTTACTCTGAATTATATAACCGACCAAGTATTACTTTTACAAGCATGTATAATTTATTAGGATGCTCTTCAAGTTTTATTAGAATCTAAAACGAAATGAGGTCAAGGAAGCAAACTTGTAGCCTAGCCGAATTCATAGTCAAAGATGAGGTTAGAAACAGCTTCTTTAGGGACCAGGGAGTGGCTGCGGGTCTTGTTAGACTACACTTTCACGACTGCTTTGTTAGAGTAAGTAAACGAGCTAAAATTACTTCTTCTTGTCACTTCGGTTTCAGGATTAGCTGATAGCTCCAATTGGATCTTCTCCTTTTCACTTGAAATATATTGGAGAGTCAATATTTTACAATTAAGATCTAATTTTTTTGCATCTAACAACATATTTAGTGTCACATCATTTAAAATTTTAAATAACATAGCACTAGATGCATATTAGAATCTTTTCCATTTCAAATGGAATCATTCCATAGTTCATATGATATAATACAAATATAAAGGTATATCTTGTTCCATATCCAATATCACGTCATTTAAAATTTTAAAATGACTTTGCAACCTGCATGTATACTGTTATCCTCCATTTTACCATTAAGATTTTAAAATGACTTTGCAACCTGCATGTATACTGTTAAGTCCCAGAACTAAAATCTTAATGGTAAAATGGAGGATCATATTTTTAATGTCTAAGCTAACTATAAAATGGAACCCATTTCGAAGTCCTCAATTGACCAACCACAGCACACTGCATTATTAGGACAGTATGTATGTTCATTTTCAATAATTGACTGGTGGACTTGATCATCAACTTGTGGGATTTGGTGGCCAACATAGAGGAGTTCAGTAGTACTTGCAGGAGTGATGGATGCCTATATAATTAAGTTATAGGCAATATATTTTATAAGAGTAGCTATCAAGTACATGTTACTATTTTCAGGGTTGTGATGCATCAGTGCTCATTGATTCCACTCCATCAAACAAGGCAGAGAAAGATTCTCCTGCAAATAACCCCAGTCTACGAGGGTTTGAAGTCATTGATAATGCCAAGGCTAGAGTTGAAGCCATATGCAAGGGAGTTGTTTCTTGTGCTGATATAGTTGCATTTGCAGCAAGGGATAGCTTAGAATTAGTAAGAGAAACTTTGCTGAACGTTCTGAAAACATTATTGGTAAATTTAGTTGAACATATATATGAATCTATGACCCTTATTTTCTTCATGCAGACTGGAGGGCTCGGCTATGATGTTCCTGCTGGAAGAAGAGATGGCAAAATTTCTCTAGCTTCAGAAACATTGACAAATTTACCTCCCCCTTCTTTCAATGTTGACCAACTCACTAAATTCTTTTCTAACAAGGGCTTCACACAAGAAATGGTAACACTTTCCGGTAAGCTAGAACTTCAATCTCTTTTATAAGACCATACAAATCGAAAGAAACAACTGAATGACATGAAAAATATATGTGAAAAACAGGAGCACACACCATTGGCCGCTCTCATTGCACCTCTTTCAGCAACAGATATTGTACAATTTCAATGGAACCGCGAGTCAAGACCCAAGCTTAGATGCCATGTATGCATCCCAGTTGAAGCAGCAGTGTCCACAAGGCAACACAAATCCAAATTTGGTGGTTCCAATGGACGCGTCTAGCCCTGCTATCACAGATGCTGGCTACTACACGAATATTCTGGCTAACCGAGGGTTGTTCACATCAGACCAAACACTCATGACAAACGCAGCAACCGCAAACCAAGTGAGTCAAAATGCGAGGAGCACCATGCTTTGGAGGAGCAAATTTGCTGCTGCAATGGTGAAGATGGGTCAACTTGATGTCTTAACGGGTAATGGTGGTGAGATACGTTCAAATTGCAGGGTGATAAATAGCTAGAGACTAGAGAGGAGAGGAAAGGAAAGCTTCATAGTACTCTATTTAAGCTAAAAGCTGGACTCTTATTGCTGTATTTGTTTAATCACAAAGCAAGCAATAACGTTTCAAAGGCTCTCCTATCTATTGGGTCACCCATCCATTTCCTAACATTAATTGAACAAACATATTTCAAGATTTGTCTTTTGGTTAACAAAGTTATAGTGGATTAATCGATAAATTAAATTAAAATTTTCATAAAATTAAAATAATTCAAAGTATTGCATCATGAAAGTGGTAAGGTGCAACAAGTAAAAAAGAAATTTCTAAATATTTCAATGTAAATTAATTATGTATTAAATTACCTGAATTCTTTATGTCCTTCTCAAAATTTAAAAAAAAAAAAAAAAAAAAAAAGCCCTTCTTGGCTACTTCTTTGTTATATTTGCAAATAGCCTTAGAGCATTCCCATCAATACTTCTAAAAAATTTAGCATTTACCATCTCAAAAACTAATTTTATAATATATAATACATTATTTTACAATATCCCTTCTATCAAAACTTCTTCTTTTTTTAACACTCCATTTAACTATTATTTCTTTATTATATTTTATTCATTTTTTATTTTTCCTCTCTCTCCTCTGTCTCTCTCTTTCTGTCCTTTGTCTCTCTCTTTATTAAACAAATAATTTTTTTTTTACAATCTTGCTACAATGGGCTGCTATCTCTAGCAGCCCACTGTAGCTGGATTGCAAAATGAATAGGATTTAAGAATTTTAATGGAGTATGCTTTTTGATCTTTTGATACTAAAATTTAGCATTTATAGCATTTGAGAGTGTTGATGAGAATACTCTTAGAGCATTCTCATTAAGATGGGTAAATGTTATAAATGCTAAAATTTAGCATGCCAAATGCTATAACCACTAAAAAACATACTCCATCAATGCTGTTAAATGTTATTTATTTTGCACTTCGGCTACAGTGGACTGCTATCTCTAGCAGCCCACTGTAGCAAGATTGTAAAAAAAAAAAGTATTTGTTTAATAAAACCCCGCTTCCATTTTTCGCGCCCATCTCCTCTTCGCGCCCACCTCCTCTGGTTTTCCCTCATTCTTTTCGCGTCTATCTCCTCTGGATTTCCCTCTTTTTTTTTTTTTTTCCTGGTTCTCTCTTTCTCCCACGCCTACGCCTCTGCCTCCTCTCTTCTTCTTTTTTTTTTTTTTCTTCGTTCTCCCTCAACCCAAGCCACTCTTCCCTTCCCTCAACCCACGCCGCCAATTCATCTCCGCTTCACTACTCCCTCTGACCGAACCATCATCACAAACACAGCCTCTGCTCTTCTTCTTCTGAGTGAACCCATACCGAACCCACTCTTCTCTCCCTGACCAAACCCAAAAGCCCAGTCTTGAAAGTCATATTCTCATCTCAAAACCAAAGATTCAAGGGAGGGGATTAGGCTTCCATTTGGGTCAGACTGAAGCTCCATGGGTCAGGCTTCCATTTAGGTTTTGTTTTGGGTTAGCGATTTTGTGGATCTTGTATTGCTGCTCAGTTCTTCCCGATCTGATCTTAGAGCGAAAAGCTTTACCCAAATTTCGCACTCCAAAACCACCGCTGACCAGCGCACGGCGCCATTTTGAGCTTTGGTGAACAAGTCCTTGGCTCATCTTTAATTCTCTCTTGTCAGGTACACCATACTTTTTTTTTTTTTTTTTTTTTTTGGTTTCTAATTCTGTTCCTATAATTTTATCTAATTCAATTCTTTTTTTGCAGTATAACCAAAAACACTAGAGCGATACCAGCAATCTTGCTTCACTCCTCAGGATAACAGCATTGAACGTGAAGCACAAGTTTGTGTTTGCTGAAATTCCTCCTTAAAATTCTAGTATCATCTTTAGAGTTTTATATGTTGAATAGATTTTAGACAGATTTGCATTTTTCTCTACACACATGAAATCAAACTTTGCTCACTAGTATGAAATTTCATACATCATGTTTGAATTCAGTGGCATATATGCTTATACACATGATTAATAGTTCAATTGATGTGATTTTTGCTGGACTTTAAGATAATGTGATACTACCTCCTCCCATCTATATTGGATATTGTTTCTGTTGGTTTTAATTTAACTGTTGTTTTTTCCTCTGCATTGGTTTTTCTGCACTGGTTTTAATTTAACTGCTGTTTTTTCCTCTGCACTGGTTTTTCTGCACTGGGTAGCTGCTGGATTTCTGTACTAGATAGCTGCTGCCAGTAGTGGAACATCAACAGCTAATGCAGCAACTCAAGAAGTTTTGGTGGAAGATGCTGTCAAAGCTAAATGGCTTGGTTGCTGCAGAATTTTGTTTATGTGTAATAGTAAAGGAGTAGCTCAAGTCTGTAATTTTAGTTGCACACCAAGTTGGCAGGAAAAAATTATGGTTGCTGACATCTCAAACTTGATGCAAAATTTCAACAATATAAATGAAAATGGATATGTTCCATTTAATAAGTGATCATCCTATTATTGTTTCTTTGATAAATGATGCTAGTGTTTTATGGATTCTTATCAATTATTGAATGCTAAGAGAATAAATTCCAAAAAAAAAAAAAAAGCTAAGAACAATTCTCTCCAATACTACGCAGTAATGTTGCAGGGTACTTGTGGTAGTTAGTTATGGTAGTTATTTGAAAACATAAAGAAAGAATAAAAAAAAGGAATATTTAAATGAAGTGGTAAAATAATAGAACCTTTGATGTTGGGTGTTTTGTAAAGTGGGTTGTTAAAATGAATAAAGTAACTTTTTAAGATGCTAAATGCTATATTTTATAGCATTCTTGATGAGAATGCTCTTACAAGGCCAAAAATGACATTATATATACATTAAAAATTCATCCAATGAAAGTGTTGAAAAATAAATAAAATCTTTAAATAGTTTGACAAATCCATCCTTGAACGATTAGGAAGAACCTTTTCATTTCCTCCAAAAAAAAAAGAACCTTTTCATCATAATATACTCCATCTTCAAAGAGTGAAAGTTACAATTACACAAAATCCAATTAAATTGAACACTTGAAATTTTTATTTCATCAAAAAAATTCAGCCAAATATTCTGAATAGAAAATTTGAGCAATTAGCTCTACTTTCCTTCAGGGATTGGCCAATAGGATTATTGGACAATGAACTGGTACTACAAATATAAAAACGAATAAGAACAAATTATAGATTTTTTTTTTTTTTTGAGAAATAATTACAACATGCTGCTAACCCCGCAGCTCGAACCATTTTCCCTTAGACCCCTAAGCACTTTGTACATAGGGAAGTGTCAATTCAGTTACAAGGCTTTTGGAATAAGTGATTATGGAATGAGTGAGAGAGAACTACAAACACAATAGAAAAGAAGCAAAGCTTAGGCATTTAAATCTTTTTCGGGACAAAAGATGAAAAGGTGTAAGAAAAGGCATTTAATTTTTTTTTTTTTTTTTTTCCTTTCACTTTAGCTACCAAAACATTTGGGGAGAGAAATTTATTGTCATTAATAATTGGTAGCTCAAACGAGAATGATAATTAAAATAGAAGACAAAAAGTCAAAAGGTGCAAGAGAAGACATTTAACTTTTTATTTTTTTACCACTTTAGCTACCAAAACGTTTATGGGAAATTTATGGAGAGAAATAGTGTCTTAAAACTTTGACTGTAGAAATTTATTATCCTCATAATGGGCTTTAATTGAAAATAATAGGTAATAACAATTATTGTTTTCATTAATGAAAAATATTATGTTCACAATATTTTCATAATAAATTTTAAGGGTACATTTGGTACACTGAATGTGAATTACAATAGGAATGGTAATCTTTATTACCAAGAATAAAAGGTGTTGTAATGGAATAATTAAACATATTCATTAGTTTGGTTGTGAGTTGTAACATTAAAATAAAACTTATTATCTATTTTAGGAAATATCTCATTCATACAAATATATTTCCTAGAAAATAATATATTTTAAATTTTAGAGAGATGAGTTATTTTTTGATGATTTTTTATTTCCATAATTGTTAGGTGGATATGGAAAGTTTATTTATTTAGAAATATATTAATTTTAGAAATTATTATATCTACTAAGGAATAGTTATTACAACCCTTTTAGAGAGAAATAGTTATTTCTCATTTTAAAGAATAATTATTCATAAGGAATGAATATTCCATGTAATAAAAACATAACCAAACTATTGAATAGCTAAATCATAGGAATAACTATTACATTACAGTGTCTATTACAATCTACCAAATGTGTCATAAATGATAAGTTGTTATTGATTTTAATTTAACTCAACATCTTAAATTACTTTTTTACCCACTCATAATAGCTGCTAACAACCTACTACTTAGAATTTATTGTGACAATGTTATAAACATATTATTTCTCTTTCATTAATATGTAGCTCAAATGAGAATAAGAATCAAAATAGAAGGAAAAAAAAAAGGGTGCAAGAGAAGATATTTAGATTCCTTTATTTATTTATTTTTCCGCTTTATAGCTACCAAAAAGTTTATGGAAAGTTTTTGTGGAGAAATTTAGGGGCCGTTTGATAACGTTGTTCTAATAACGTTGTTTGTATTTTTCTGAAGGGTCATGCTAACGAGTGTCCTAAGGAAAGTTTTGACATCACTTTTACAGAAAATGAAAAAAGCTGTCAAAATATTAATTTTTTTTTTCTTTTCCTATAAAAACTTTCTTTAACTAGATTCTTAACCAGTGCCCTAAGGGCACTTATTAGTATTTCCCTTTTCTGAAATACAAAAAGTGTGTGGAAATGCGTGTGGAAATGCGTGTAATGTTATTTAAAAACTAAAAATATGTTGTTAAACAACTCTACCAAATGGGACCTTATTTTCTTAAAACATTGATGGAAGAAATTTATTGTGCTCATAAATGGCTCTGATCAGAAGTAATTGGCAATAACTCAAAAGAAAATAAGAAGAAATAGACGAGTTCTAACATGTGACATCATTCTATGCATTAATCAATTGTTTGGATCCAATTTTTTTAATATATAATTAGATTTAATTAGATTAGATGTTAGATGCTTTCAAGTTTTATTAGCATCATCTTCTCAAAAAAAAAGTTTCATTAGCATCTAAAAGAAATGAGGTCAAGGAAGCTAAATTTTGTATCTATTACTTTTATTGTGGTTTTGTTATGCCAAAGCGTGCATTCTCAGCTTGAAATAGGGTTTTATAGAAATTCATGTAGCTTAGTCGAATTAATTGTCAAAGATGTGGTCAGAGACAGCTTCATTAGGGATCATGGAGTAGCTGCTGGTCTTGTAAAACTCCACTTCAGTGACTGCTTTGTTAGAGTAAGTAAACATGCTGCTATTTCCCTTATTCTTCTCCCTTTGGTTTCAAGGTTTTCTCTGATAGGATCTCTTTTACATTTCACTTGAAATATTGGAGAGAGAGTCTATTTCACCGTTAAAATTTACATTTTTTAATGTGAAGACATATGCTTCATTATTTAAAATTTTAAGTGACCTATCACTAGAGACATATTAGGATCCTCTTTAACCAGTGTGCTTTGGTGGCTAACATAGAGTGATCGGTCCCAATCTATTAGTTTTAAGCTATATATTTGATAAGAGTTGCTAATACGTAGTGTTCACTAGCTACTTTCAGGGTTGTGATGCATCAGTGCTCATTGATTCCACTCCATCAAACAAGGCAGAGAAAGATTCTCCTGCAAATAATCACGGTCTACGAGGGTTTGCAGTCATTGATAATGTCAAGGCTAAACTTGAAGACATATGCAAGGGAGTTGTTTCGTGCGCTGATATAGTTGCATTTGCAGCAAGGGATAGCATAGAGATAGTAAGAGATTCTTAGTTTGCTTAACATTCTTGAAACATTATATATTGGTAAATTTGGTTGAACATATGTATGACCTTTATTTTCTTCATGTAGACTGGAGGGCTCGGCTACGATGTTCCTTCTGGAAGAAGAGATGGCAAAATTTCTCTAGCTTCAGATACATTCACAAACTTACCTACCCCTTCTTTCAATGTTGACCAACTCACTCAAATCTTTGCTAAGAAGGGCTTCACACAAGAAGAAATGGTTACGCTTTCCGGTTAGAACTTCATTCACTTGTATAAATTTCTGAGTTTTTTGCAACTTCATTCCAAATCAACTTTCCATGTCATTGAATATCAAATCAAGATATTGATTGTCAGAGAAATCAATCCCTTATTAACTAATACCATGATTTTCTCTAACAATTAATGTCTTGATTTGATGTTTAATGATATGGAAAGCGAGTTATACTTGAACGACATGAAAAGATTATGTTATAAACAGGAGCACACACCATTGGCCGCTCTCATTGCACCTCTTTCAGCAACAGATTGTACAATTTCAATGGAACCAAAGGTCAGGACCCAAGCTTAGATTTCATATATGCATCTTGGTTGAAGAGGCTGTGTCCACAAGGCAACACAAATCCTAATTTGGTGGTTCCAATGGACCCTTCTAGCCCTGGCAGCACAGATACAGGCTACTATGTTAACGTTTTAGCTAACCGAGGGTTGTTCACATCAGACCAAACACTCATGACAAATACAGTAACAGCAAACCAAGTGAATCAAAGTAAGAGGAACCCCCTGCTTTGGAGGAGCAAATTTGCTGCTGCAATGGTGAAGATGGGTCAACTTGATGTCTTAACGGGTAATGTTGGTGAGATACGTTCAAATTGCAGGGTGATAAATAGCTAGAGCGGAAGGAAGCTGCATAGTTAGTACTCTTCAAGCTAAAACTGAACTCTTATTGTGCCTGTATTTGTTTAATCACAAAGCAAGCAATAATGCTTCTAAGTTAAGGCTGTCTTATTTTAAATAGGATATAGCAGAATCAGGATTTCTTTATTTAAAATTGATTCATTTCATAATTCATGCTAAATATTATAAATCAAAAAGTGTATTTAATACTAAGTTATCTAACCTTTTAAATTATATGGTATTATGTATAAAGTCAAATCTAAAAAATATCATGTCAATAATGAATTAAAATGTAATAGCCGATCTAAAGGACAACCTTTTTATCAACTACATAAAAACTGCCCCATCCCCATGTATTTCGGCCCAACTTTTAGGAAACAAATGGCCTAAAAGGTCATGTCTTTCTTAGACCTAGAAAATGGGTTTGGTCAATTGGGCTTGGGATTAGGTTGGATTGAGTTTGGGTCATAACAAGTTGTCCTATACGGGTTGCCAAAGCTATAACTCTTACTTGGTCTTTTCAGTTGCATCAACCTAATATGACCCATATTTTTTCACATGCAAAAAACTGTTTGTCTTCTTTTCAATACAAATAAGAGAATAAGTAAACAAAACCACTCAAAAAAAAAGTTAAATATAATACATAAACACTTTAGTTTACACAATTTAAGGTTCACTTAATTGAAGCATTCAAATCTCAAACTCATTAGGAAAAAATCTACAAGTGTTTATGAGGGGGAAAAACCTAGAAAAGAGTAAAAAAGACATGCTACACACAAACACAAACACAAACACAAAAACAAAAACAAAAACAAAAATAAAACCCTCTAAAGGAAGAAAAAAAGTCAACCCATATGACTCATGGGTCAACCCAACCCCACTTGCAAGATTTTTTGTACCTATGAAATCACTTCACTTCTTATTCTAATGATAATAAGCTACATGCGACAATAACTTTGTCACATCTTTTGCTGACTTACATCATACCAAGTAGTAATGCTATATGGTCATTTTTTTATTTTCATGTTGGGTTGTGGTAAGGTTAAATAAGATTGTGTTTATATCAAATTTGATGATAAATGTTGTCATGTCATATGATAACCTATGTTTCTTTTCCTCTTTCTTTCTTTGAAGTGATTTTAGATTTGCAATAGCATGGTCATATATAACAAAAAATTTGTAGTATTAGCTTGTAACTCATGTTACATTGAAGAATAACTCCACTATGAGTATCATGTGTTCATGTCCTAAAAAACAATTAAGGTACCATATAATGACCCCGATTTGTAACGGCAATTTGGTACATGCAGTTAGTTTTTTTTTTTTTTTTTTTTTTTTTTTTTTTTTTTTGATTTCCGCATAGTTCATTATATATTAATTGTAATTAAACTTAAGACTAATATTGTTTCATTTTCTTTTTCTTTTTTGCCATTTATACCTTTAATATTTATTATATCACATAAACATGCTATTTAGGTGGCATAATTTTAAAAAATTAGCATAGACATGTGACATATAAATATATAATGAACAATCTTTGGAATGTTAGGTTACACTTTCTCTTAGATTATGCTTTTCATATATTCATATAGATAGATCTAACAACAATAACTATACGAGTGCAATTGTCATCAAAACCCACTCTCTTTGTCCTTTTCTTCCAACTTTGCCAAAAACATTTTTTTTAACTCCTTTGATCAAGTATTAATGGCATATGCTTTTTGCTTATGCTTTGCCAGTAGTGTCAGTGTGGATGGAGGTTGATTATGAAGATTAGGGGTATTTTAGTTTGGGTGAAGCTTGTGTCACCTTTTTGCACTGAACACAATATGATTCGGGTACATGCTGTATTCAGTGCAAAAAAGCACTGGACACAAGTTGAATCCTTTTAATTTGAATTTGTACCGTTCAATGAACAGGGTTTCTAGATTTTGGCCAAGTTTTTTACTAGTAGTGTGCTTGAGCCAAAGTATAAGTAACTTCTACAATTTTTATAAATATCCAATTCAGATCCTGATTTCTCTCTTCTTTTTTTTATAATGTTTTTTATGTTTTTAAATGTGAAAGTAATGAGGTATGTAACAACTGCATAATAGAACCAACCTTGAGCAGGTAAAATGATGCATTTCAAACCACAAATAAATAATATGAAAGTGGACTAACCACATGTGATTATGTGAATAAACTTTAATTACTCTTAATTTTAACTAACATATAACAAGTATTAATTGCACGTGAGGGACTTTAATATTATATGTACTAGTCGCAGACCCACGCAATACGTGGAAAAAATTGATATCATATTCTTTTATGTTAAGTAAAAAATGAAAATAGTGGTTAAGACTTATAAATAATAGTCCCAAACCCATCTCACAATAATGGGATTACACTATAGTATATAATATATAGGACAAAATTGCCCTTTGCCTTTTTCGAGCAAAATAAATAGCATTCTACCCCATTTCCCAAACTAATTAAAGAAATGTCATTCTTTTGAAAATCGACTTTCTCAAAATCGAGTTAAAATAAAAATTCTGGAGCTCTATAGTGGCATTTTAAAGAGCCTATAGTGATATTTTAATGACCTATAGTGGCGTTTTGTAACTCAATTTTCATGAAGTCGAGTTACATGCAATTTTTTTACCTATAACTCGATTTCATGGAGATTGAATTAAAAAACGCCACTATAGATCCTTAAAAATATCACTATAGGACTTAACTCGATTTTGAGAAAGTCAATTTTCAAAAGACAGGCATTTCCCTAATTAGTTTGGGAAAGGGGTAAAATGCTATTTATTTTTCCCAAAAAGGGCAGAAGCCAATTTTATCCATAATATATATTTTGTAACTAAAGAAGTCTATATCTTGATTTTTTGTATATATATATATATATATATATATTTTGCCAAGGAAACATGTTGCGTTTTATTTTTAATTACTATATATGGCAAAATATTTTGTAATACATTATAATATAGTGAGATATGCACCAAAATGCAACACAATAAAATAAAATAAAAAAGGAAAAAAAAAAAGAGAATGTATAATTTTTATTAGAACATGAAAATGAATCTTGATGATTTCATATGAAAGCTAACATTATTTTGCATTTTTGGAGATGTTAATGAGCAATTTATCCAAACTTTGTTTTCATTTTTCCGCATAAGAACTATTAAAGAAAGTTATAACAATTTATATTTCGATAATCACTAAACTCATATATGAGAATCAACTATAACAAAAAAATTTCTCCCCAAAAACATATATTGATATATATTTTTCCTTTACACACAATTTAAAAATTTTGAAAAACTAAGGAAGCTAAATGTGTAGTATTTTTTTTTTCTTTTGAGAAGAAGCTAAATGTGTAGTTGATTTTAGTCAATCAATAAAAAATATAAAAGGGGTAGATAAAAGCAAACGTATTCATGATATAATTGTTTATACATGTCCATATTTGTTTTTTTATACCATGGAATCACCTCATTATGTTAAGCTATTGAGAAATTTAAACATTTAATACTCATGTTCTCTAAAAGATTCATGTAGTAGTTGTACAACTATATCTTGTTTGATCCCTCCCAAGTCTTCAACTTTAGTCCAACTCACAGCATATAAACCAATGATCATGAAAAAAGAACCTAGCAAGATGAAGCCAAACACAATTTCTAAATTTTAACAAATTAGCCAAGAAAATAGAAGGAAAAGATATTGAATTATAAATTATCATGTGTCAACAAACAATGCTATAATCTATAATTATACTGCAAGAGTAATGCATTGATGATTGTAGAATTTCTAAGGAAATCATCCAAATAGATGACTATATATATATATATATATATATATATATATGGTCAGGAAAACTTGCTAAAAAGTGTGACCTATGTGAAAGTTAAAAAAAAAAAAAATTAGTAATACAAAAATTGAAATAATGTAAGAGAATTTGATTAGTAATACCAAATGATCATGAAAAAAGAACCTAGCAAGATGAAGCCAAACACAATTTCTAAATTTTAACAAATTAGCCAAGAAAATAGAAGGAAAAGATCTTGAATTATAAATTATCATGTGTCAACAAACAATGCTATAATCTATAATTGTACTGCAAGAGTAATGCATTGATGATTGTAGAATTTCTAAGGAAATCATCCAAGTAGATGACTGTATATATATGGCCAGGAAAACTTGCTAAAAAGTGTGACCTATGTGAAAAAAAGAAAAAAAAAAATTTAGTAATCAAGAAGTGAAATAATGTAAGAGAATTTGATTAGTAATACCAGCATATAGACAACCTAACAACCATTTATCATTTAAGCTATGTTATTCAAATTGCTTTACTGACATAAAAAATAAAAATAAAAAAAAAATTAAAAAAAAAAAACTATTGTTATTATCTTGACAATACTTATCAATCTTCATATATTAATTTTCTCCATTCTAATTAATCCAAGAACTTCTAGAACTTGTAAAATGCCTATCATAAAGCATTAAAACAAATAGAATGTCAAGATTATAGAGAAATCTAAATGAGAGAGAGAGAGAGAGGTACCTTTGATATGTAGTAGATATAAAAAACAAACATGTACTGATAATTGAAATTTTTCCATCACAAATACTAAGCTTATTGGTTTTAAAAGAGATAAAAATATATATAATATGTAGGGGAAGGGGAAAAGGTATAAATGATACTTAAGTGTAGGGGCAGAGCCAGAAATTTTGGTTTGGGGGGGGCCAAGTTGTGATACTATTATATTAGTTAATACAAACCTCTACACATACACACACATAAATTAATTTACTAAGAGAATTTATTATCTTCTAAATTTTAATGAGCATATAAAAGCCATGTATTTCTTCTATTAGACATGTACAAAAATTTATCATTTTCTACATAGTTTAATTTGTTAAACCTCTTAAATTATATGATTTTAATATAATTTCTCTTTCTTTTAAGAGCACTATTGAAATGACTCAAAATTTGGGGGGGCCAACTTCAATTTTTACATGCTACATTTTTTTAAAATGTAAATAATATATATACTATAAAATAATTTTTTAAAATTTTAGGGGGGCCTTTGCCCCCCCACTCTTGTGTGTGGCTCCGCCACTGCATAAGTGTCGTGGGAGGGGAAAGGTTAGAGAAAAGGAAGATACCTTGTATATTTTGGTAATTAAAAATTGTATTTGTAACTGCTAAGTTGCATATATAGGTGTTTGTGTGTGTGTGTGTGTATATAGACACTCATTGAATTAAATGTGGTAACATAATAGCATGTCTGAATAGAGAACTTTTGGAGTACCATATTGGTTTATGGAAAATTAGAGACTTTCCATATTCATTATTTTTTTTCCAAAAATTTTTTATGTGAGAATGAGATCACATCAAGGTATATGCTTCAAGTAAGAGTAATGGATATTAGTATTATCATGGAAAATATAAAGCAACAATTAAACATTGTAAGTGTCCCAGAGTTGTTTCCTTAAAAATTATAATTGGTAAGAAATTTTTTTTTTTTTTTTTTTGAGATGATAAATGGTAAGAATTAGAGATTAGTTTTTTTTTTTTTTTTAAATACATTAGTATGTAGGACTTGCCGTAAAGTTATTTACATCGTAAAATTAATGAGAAAACCATACAAAACTAAGTTATAATCTCAAATACAAAGAAAAAGAGGAACACCATATGCTCCATACCTATCGATCATAATATGTAGAAGATTATGTTTCTTCTTCCAAAGTATCCTAAGAAGTTAGAAGTTAGCATTAGATGAGACTAAAGAAAATTAGCAAGAATTTATATAGTAAACATAAATAGAACAAATAACAAAGCCATTCAGAAAATAAAATAAATAAATGGGAGGGAAATGATCATGTACTAAATTAATAAAAATGCATTCCAATTTTTTAGACTATTTTAATGGTTAAAATGCAATTATGTATAGGAAAATTTTTAAACATGAATATAAAGAAATAGACTAAAAATTCACAAGTGGAAAAACCAAAAAAGAAACATTGTATTACGACATCGTAAAAAAAAAAAAATATATATATATATATATATATAGCACAAACCATAAAATTTGTAGCTGAAAAGCAAAGAAGTTGAGGGGGAAGAAAAGAAAAAACTAAACTCAAAGGAAGTTTCCAATTCTATTTGTAATTTGGTGACTTATGGGGTGGAAAGAGAGCAATTCAAAATTTATATAAAAAAAATAAATAAATAAATAAGTGGGTTTTAAATACAAAAGGAGGCAAATGAATGTTTTGATGGGGAGAGACGCCATTTTAAAATGGCTTCCATGTGTTAATTAATGACTCCCTTACCTTAATGAATTATTAACTTCTTTATTTGACTCTTCTAAAAAAAAAAAACTCTTTATTGGCTGATCTGCTAAGAAAGCTCCATCAATTGGGCTAATATTGATGAACAAATACCATAACACTAACATCAATGCATTAAATGATTTTTATTGTGGAGGAGGCTAGGAGAAAGGTTAGTTTGCCATAGATTTAAAAAAAAAAAATGGAACCATTAAAACTATACTCTTTATTTTCTATCTATGGAATCTAGACATAGTAACAAATAATACAAAACAAAACATTACCAGACCAAAAAGAAAAAAAAAAAAAAAAAAAAAGAGCTTAATTGTTTCACATTTACTAAATCAATAAAATGCATTTCAATTTTTTAGACAACAATTTTAATGGTTAAAATGCAATTATGCATAGAAAATTGTAAACATGAAATATAAAGAAAAAGACTAAAAAAAAAAAAAACACTGTACTATAACATCGTAAAAAAAAAAAATAGCACAAACCATAAAATAAGGAGATAATAAGTCAGAGAGAGAGAGAGAGAGAGAGGATTGATTGTTGAATTTGAAGCAATTGAGATTTAATGGTGAAGTCATTAATAGGAGAAACATTAGCAATTTGTTTGGTGGGAAGATGATGTGTTTTTTTTTTTTTTTTTTTTTTTTCCGAGAAAAAGAAGATGATGAGTTGAGAGAGAGATATAGATAAGAAGTGGGGTTTATGGTGGAGATAAGGGTGGGATTTATTTTATATTTTTTAGTATTTTTAAATTGATAGAAATTATTTTTAAATTATTGGACAAATAAAAAATTAAAAAAATGATGGAACTGATATGGCTACTAATGTGACTCAACATAAGCGTAGCAACATTAAATGCTACAACATCATAAAAAATAAAAAATAAAAATCTAGCACAAACCATAAAATAAGGAGATAATAAGTCAGAGAGAGAGAGAGGGAGAGAGGATTGATTGTTGAATTTAAGGCAATTGAGATTTAATGGTGAAGTCATTAATAGGAGAAGCATTAGCAGTTTGTTTGGTGGGAAGATGATTTTTTTTTTTTTTTTTTTTTTGAGAAGAGGAAGATGATGAGTTGAGAGAGAGATATAGATAAGAAGTGGGCATTATGGTGGAGATAAGGAGATAATAAGTCAAAAAGAGAGAGAGAAAGAGAGAGGATTTTTTTTTTTTTTTTTTGAGAAACAAAAAGAGAGAGGATTGATTGTTGAATTTAAGGCAATTGAGATTTAATGGGGAAGTTATTAATAGGAGAAACATTAGCAATTTGATTGGTGGGAAAGTGTCTTTTTTTTTTTTTTTTTTTTTTTTTTTAGAGGAAGATGATGAGTTGAGAGAGTGATATAGATAAGAAGTGGGCTTTATGGTGGAGATAGGGGTGGGATTTATTTTATATTTTTTAGTATTTTTAAATTGATAAAAATTATTTTTTAAAGTGTTGGACAAATAAAAATAAAATAAAATAAAAGATGATGGAAATGACATGTCTACTGACGCGGCTCAACATGAGCGTAACAACATTAAATGTTACGTTTCAGGTTTTAGTATTATGTAGATTAAAATTATACTCTTTATATTTTATCTATGAAATCCAGACATAGTAACAGACAATATAAAACAAAACATTACCAAACCAAAAAAAAAAAATCTTAATTGTTTCACATGTACTAAATCAATAAAATGCATTCCAATTTTTTAGATAAACAATTTTAATGGTTAAAATGCAATTATGTATAGAAAAATTGTAAACATGAATAGAAAGAAAAGGACTAAAAATTGAAAAGTGTAAAAAAAAACTGTATTACAACATCGTAAAAAAAATTCTAGCACAAACCATAAAATAAGGAGAGAGAGAGAGAGAGAGAGAGAGGATTGATTGTTGAATTTGAAGCAATTGAGATTTAATGGTGAAGTCATTAATAAGAGAAACATTAGCAATTTATTTGGTGGAAAGATTTTTTTTTTTTTTTTTTTTTTTTTTTTTTTTTTTTTTTTGAGAAAAGAAAGATGATGAGTTGAGAGAGAGATATAGATAAGAAGTGGGGTTTATGGTGGAGATAAGGGTGGGATTCATTTTATATTTTTTAGTATTTTTAAATTGATAGAAATTATTTTTAAATTGTTGGACAAATAAAAAAATTTTAAAAAAATGATGGAAATGACATGGCTACTGACGTGGCTTAACATAAGCGTAGCAACTTTAAATGCTACGCTTCAACTTTTAATATTATACAAATTAAAACTATACTCTTTAGTTTCTATCTATGGAATCCAAACATAGTAACAGACAATACAAAACAAAACATTACCAAACCAAAAAAGAAAAAAAAAGAGTTTAATTGTTTTCACATGTACTAAATCAATAAAATGCATTCCAATTTTTTAGACACAAACAATTTTAATGGTTAAAATGCAATTATGTATAGAAAAGTTGTAAACATGAATATAAAGAAAAAGACTAAAAATTGAAAAGTGGAAAAAAAAAAAAATACACACACACACACACAATGTATTACAACATCGTAAAAAAAAATCTAACACAAACCATAAAATAAGGAGAGAGAGAGAGAGAGAGAGAGGATTGATTGTTGAATTTAAGGCAATTAAGATTTAATGGTGAAGCCATTAATAGGAGAAACATTAGCAATTTGTTTGGTGGGAAGATGATGTGTTTTTTTTTTTTTTTTTGAGAAGAGGAAGATAATGAGTTGAGAGAGAGATATAGATAAGAAGTGGGCTTTATGGTGGAGATAAGGAGATGATAAGTCAAAAAGAGAGAGAGAAAGAGAGAGGATTGATTGTTGAATTTAAGGCAATTGAGATTTAATGGTGAAGTCATTAATAGGAGAAACATTAGCAATTTGTTTGGTGGGAAGATGATTTTTTTTTTTTTTTTTTTGAGAAGAGGAAGATGAGGAGTTATGAGAGAGATATAGATCAGAAGTGGGTCTTATGGTAGAGATAGGGGTGGGATTTATTTTATATTTTTTAGTATTTTTAAATTGTTGGACAAATACAAAAAATTATAATGTAAATGACATGGCTGTTGACGTAGCTTAACATGAGCGTAGCAATATTAAATTCTACACTTCAGCTTTTAGTATTATATAGATTATATAGATAAATAGTGCGATTTTCGTCAAGGCCCACTATACTTGCACCTTGCATTTTGCTTTATCGCATGGCACTGGACGCATATTTTAGTCTGTACTATAAGACCACGAAGTACTGCTTTGCCAACTATATATAGTTTATACATAACGTTGTTAATATGCCTTCAGGTCTTACTAGCTTCTAAACAAAATGAGTGCAAGGAAGCTAACTTGTGCATTTATAACTTTGACTGTGGTTCTGTTATGTCAAAGTGTGCGTTCTCAGCTTCAAGTAGGCTTTTATAGAAATTTATGTAACTTAGCTGAAACCATAGTTAAAGAGGAGGTAAGAAAAGGCATCAGTAGGGACGAGGGAGTGGCTGCTGGTCTTGTGAGACTACACTTCCATGACTGCTTTGTTAGAGTAAGCAAATGTGCTAATACAGCTAATCACTTGTTTTCCTCTCTCTCTCTCTCTCTCTCTCTCTCTCACCAATCACAGCATACTTTTATTTTTATTTTTTGATGATTCGATAGTTGAGGAGGGAGATTTGAACATTAGACGCTTTTGTTGGAAACACTAAGATGTGTTAATTGAGTTATAAGGCTCTTGGACACTCCATTTTAAGTATAGTAACTTAGTAAGCATGTTCATTTCCAATCAATGACAATTAGAGCTTAATTTGATCCATGAGTGACCCTCAATATTTAAAGTGAAGTGGAGAGAGTTAAGGTACACAATATTTTTCACATTGTTGATATGGTTTATTGTTGATTGGTACATAATAATCAGTGATAAACCCAAATGAAAGTGATGTTATTCCAATTACAACAAACCGTGTCAGCAATTGCAAAAAATGTTGTTCCTAAAAGTACTTTAAGATTTAATTTCTTGTATATAATGCTATGGGGACAATAATTAAAATTTTAAATTATGTTACACTAGATACATCTCTATATCTAATATTTAATTTTAATCATGAAATGAAATAAACGTGAGATTAGATATATTTGTAAAATTTAATTGGAACCAAGAAACGTGGAATGGATCAAAGAGGCTAGTAACCATTCGAGCTAAATTGATAATTGTTCATGTACAGTTCAAACCATCTATGGGGTATAAAGAATCAAATTTTAATCCATCAAAATAAAGAACTTTTGGTGGGTAACATAGAGGAGCTGAGTAGTACCTAGCAGGTGATGGTGCCAATTTATATTCTCAAATGTGTTGGGTCAAATATTGAGCAATTTGACAAGAGTAACTAACATGTATAACTTTCAGGGTTGTGATGCATCAGTACTCATTGACTCCACTCCAGGAAACTCAGCAGAGCAAGATTCTCCAGCAAATGATCCCAGTCTACGGGGGTTTGAAGTCATCGATAGAGCCAAGGCTAGACTTGAAGCCATATGTAAGGGTGTTGTTTCCTGTGCGGATATAGTCGCATTTGCAGCCAGGGATAGCATAATGATAGTAAGAGATACCTAACCTGCTTACACTGTTGAAACATTTTAGGCGAATTTTTCTTATTTCTTCATGCAGGCTGGAGGGTTTGGCTATGAGGTTCCTGCTGGAAGAAGAGATGGCAGAATTTCTCTAGTTAATGAGACATTTACTAACTTACCTCCCCCTAAATTGAATGTTGACCAACTCACTCAAGCCTTTGCAAAGAAGGGTTTCACACAAGAAGAAATGGTCACCCTTACTGGTAAGAACTTCACACTACTATCTTGTAAAACTATCCAAATCCATTTACCACCAACTCAATAGTCAATATTATTGAGAAATTTTGAAGAAACTACTAAATAACATAAAGACTAAAGTTAGGGACACTAAATTTTACTGTAGAACTGACGAGCACTAATCACAAAAGAGTACTACCAATCATATTCATACAACATCAGTTTATTTTGTAGTAAATATAGCACTTTCCTAACATAAAATGTGTTAACAGGAGCACACACCATTGGCCGCTCTCATTGCACTTCTTTCACTGAAAGATTGTACAATTTCAATGGAACCACAAGTCAGGACCCAAGTTTAGATTCTACATATGCGACTCAGTTGAAGCAGAGGTGTCCACAAGGCAGCAAAAATCCTAATTTGGTGGTTCCAATGAACACTGATTGCCCTAGCTTCCGTGATGCAGGCTACTACAAGAATGTTCTAGCTAACCGTGGACTGTTCACATCAGACCAAACACTCATGACAAACGCAGCAACAGCAATCCAAGTGAATCAAAATGCCAGGAACCCCAATCTTTGGAGGAGCAAATTTGCTGCTGCAATGTTGAAGATGAATCAACTTGATGTATTAACGGGTGATGCTGGTGAGATACGTTCAAATTGTAGGGTGAAAAATAGCTAGAGAGAGAGGAGAGGGAAGCTTAGTAATCTTTAAGCTAAAAGCTGGATGCATATTGTGCCTGTAATCAGTATAATCACAAGGCAAGCAATAATTATTCAAGTTTTTGATGCTCTTATTTTGGATTAGTTACTGCCCCGTTGATTACAATCAAGAGAACCGATTGATATTTAGGATTTAGGGGAACCTCTAGAGAGAAGCTACTCCATGGACACCAGCCCAGCTTTCACAAAGCCGCGCCACATACATGACATTTTGCTTGGTGATTACCAAAAAAAAAAAAGACATTTTGCTTGGTAGCAAAAAGGCCCAATTAAAACCAAAACAGGCTATACAAGGCTTATAAGTTACAACTCAGTCACCAAGAAAGACATCCCCTATTCAAATCTCCCCACCTCAACTATTGAATTATTAACCAAAACACTAAAAATAAAAAGAATGGAAACCAACGAGAATTTAATGTTTAAAGTCTGGACATTCGAGTTATTTTACCAAGCGGCTAAAACCTAGCAAGTATACCAAACCTGTCAAACCATTGCAGTCAAGATAGCATAAACCGCACTACTCCCTACATTTTAGATCTAATTCAGTAACCCAACTGCCCCAGAAAAATATTACGAAAAATAGAGCTCAAATTCGAAAGTCTGATAATCACTTGAGTTTAGTTCTAAGATGTTATGTAAGGAGTCTTTAAACACATCCTTTCAGACATTCTAAGCAATTCTAGCAGACAATTCTTACAAGCTCTTGTAGAAAGAGTGATTTTGTTAAGGAATCCATAACCCAATTAATTGAGTTGCAGCCTTTCAAGCAACAAAAATAACCAGTAATGAAAACCTTAATTACTCAGGAGTAGAATAACTCATCGGGAAGACAACCTCACTGTGACTGAAAACTGTCTGAGACTCTCAAGTCCAACAAAATGAGAAAGGTAACTTAACCACCAGATAGATGTGAGCCAAATAGACTACAATAACTAAATGATGAAATAAGTTTCAAAAATCATCAAAAGAAATACTGCAGGATAGACTATGGAGCATATCTAAGTGGTGAGCTCCATGATAGCACTGACAATGTCCCCACTGTGAGTCTTGAGAGCCTTGACAGCTTTGCTCCTTGACACACTTGCCTGTGTCATGACCAAATCAATGTCCCGAGGCTCCACGCCAGTTTCGTCCACCTCTTCCTCTTCCTCATCAGCCTGCACTCCAGCAGCTGAAGGAGAAACGTCTGATTTTGCCATAATAGATCCCATGTCAGGCATCCTGAACTGCTGGGCAGCCTGTGTCTGCAATTGTGAGCTCAAGTCCTCTATCTTTGCCTCCCCAAATATGACGTAGGTCTCAGAATGTGGGCTTTTAAAGACATCAGGTTTTGAGATGAAAAACAGTATCTGAATAACAAGAAAACTACGGTGAATTTCCATCCATCATGTAGACAGTTGATTACATCAAACGAGGACAAGATAACAGCTTACATTTTTGGTTCTCTTGATGGTGACCCTGCTAACACCGGTAACAGGTTTCATGCCGAGCTTCAACATTGCCTTGCGACTCTTTTTCTCGCTTCTACTCTGCTTAGAACTCTCATTCCCACCTGCAACTCATTCTCCAATCAAAAAACTTGGACAATATAGAAAATAGTCATATAATTAAACAGCCAAATAAACCCTGGCTTTCAAGCAACTCATGGATAAATATCATAGTTGATTAATGAAACCAAACAAAATCAATTCATTATCATTTAGGAAGCAGCTGTATCTCGCTGTACCAAACAATAACAACTACAACAATCAAACATTAAGTCTCTTCCATTACTTCAAAAGTCAAATTTTCTACAATATGTTCTTAAAAAATAACAAAGAACAAGAATACTATGCAACCCACTCTTTTATACTTTCTAGCAAATGAACAGAATTATCTCACACAAACAATCCTTTCTTTTGCCATTGCTTAAAGTATGACCAACTCAACAAAATAATTTATATTCTTTCCATTTTTACTTTGCTCAGTCCTAGATACCAATAAAAATCCTTCCTTTATTCCTACATTTTCTCAATCAGTACATTTCCACTTAAAATGACTAAAACAAATACCCCAAAATCTTCAATTAAAAAAAGCCCCAAACCCCAATTCAAAAGTCCAAACCTTTACCCAATAAACCAAATCCCACTTGCTCAAAAAATAACCCCAACTACACAAAATCACTCATATCAAACAAGTAAATATCATAAAACCCTAAAACACGAACAAAGAAAAAACCCATAAAAAAAAACACAGTAAATAAAAATGAAAACCAAAAAAAAATTGACAAACCTTGTGCCCCATCTTCCTTGTCATCCTCGTCGTCGTCGTCGTCGTCGTCGTCATCCTCGTCATCCTCGTCCTTCACATCCTCAACAACAACCTCGTCGTTCTGCTAAGACATACACATACACAAAACTCAAAACCCAAAAAGCAAAAAGACCCAGAAACTGAATGAAGCATAGAGTGAAGAATGGGTTACCTGGGGTTCAAGATTCTTCTGGGGCTCGTCGGTGGTTGGGGTCTGGAGCAAGGTCTCGGCCTCGGCGGCCTCAACAACTGGTCCTGGTGACATGGCTTTGAAGCACTTTTGATTTTTAGGGGTTTGGTTTTTATCTTTTGGTGCTTGGAAGAAGAAGATGAGGAGGCGAGAGAAAATTGAGGGACTGAGGTATCAATAGGTGATAACCTTCTTTTGTCTCTGTGAATAATAAGCTGAGGCTTTTGTTTTGTGTGTGGGGACTGCGTGTGAAATAAGATAAGGGTTTTCTCATGAATTGGGCCAACTTTGAGTCCATTTTGAATGTGAGGAGCCCATAAGTAAAGGATCCATATATAAATAAATAAATAAATACATTAATATATAATATATAAAAATAATATATTTTGTCCTTAAACTTTTGTGGAGGTTCATTGTCCTTAAACTTTTGTGGAGGTTCATTTTTTATCTACAAAATTTATTTTTTTGGTAAAATACAGTTAGCAGTCTTGAACTTCAGGTTAACGCTAGTGAGATTTAAAATTTTTCAAAACTGACTAACTTAGTCCTTAATCACTATAAAAAGTAAGAAAAATGAGTAATGATTTAAGGTTTAAATTGGATTTATCGGTTTAGGGATCAAGTTTGTTAGTTTTGACTTTTGAAAAGTCTTAACTTAGATGAAATTAGGGCAAAACTTAGAGCTAATAACTGTATTTTACCTTTTTTTTTACATAAACTTCGAAAACATTCCACCATATATCTTTCCATCATCTCACCTTAACTTTTTATCTTACGTATAAGAGCATTAGCATTGAGGGTGTAAAACCCCCCAAGTTGCTATTTTAGCTCCTCATATGTCTAAAATCACCAACATCCGGGTTGGTATATCCAAAAAATTTTCTCACCCAGCTACAGTAAGATTGTAAATTTACAACCTACTGTAGTTGAGATGTAAACATAAATATACTTATTTAATTCACTTTCTCTCTAGCTGGTATTGTAGATTTGATGGAGAGAGAAGAAGAGAGGAAAAAAGGGAAGAAAAAGATAGGAAAGAAGAGAGAGAAATGAGTTGTTTATATTATTGGATGTGATAGTTTATATTATTTTAATGAGTTATATGTAAAAATAAAAACTGAGATATTATGTGAGTTATAAAATAAGTTGATAAAATAGATAAAGTAGGTTTTGAAAATATAAAATAAACTCTTTTTTGCATCTCTAGATACTAGTGCTCTAATGTATCATTAAAAAAAAAAATATATATATATATATATATATATATACACTAAGATCATATATTTTTATCATTAGATAAGTAACAAGGACCAATATCATTAAAAAAAAATACAAAAAAGGAAATAACACGTGGCGCAAAATGATTGATCATACACACTGCTAACTTTACAAATTGACAAAAACACCCCTCTCCATCTAGACTGTCAACTCAGATTGACAAAATACAATCCTTAAATCTCAAATTAAGGCTTAGAGAAAACACCCCAAATACTAAATGAAAACCCCAAATTCATGTGCATTTTTGTTTTTGTGTGAACATTTTGTTTTTACTTCACAGAAGGAAAAAGAAATCATGTGAGAATTCTAACCAGCACCTTTATTCAGTGGCGTAAAGTATGCATATATGTATCGTCTTCTAATACAATTTTCCTAGTTTGATCATGAGGCAAGGGTCTGCTTGAAAACTAAGGTAACATAATTGGAAAGTATAGTATACTTGAAAAATCTTTTGTTTGTAAATAATTTAATCGAAATCCAACACATAACAAAAAAAAAAACAGGGACACGACGAGGGGGGGGGGGGGGGGGGGGAGAGAGTTGTAAGACTATCACTAAGGTTTTGGAGGTTTTCCCTAACTAAGAGATAGTTTTGTGCCTATTTGGATTGGGTACATAGTGGGAGGGGTGTGTTTCAATAAATTTCAAACATCCAATATTGCGTGTGACTAATCATTTGGTGTCATGTGTTGTATCTTTATTTTAAACGAATTGGTCCATGTTAGATTATCTAATACTATAAATATACCATATTGGCATTCCGTTCGAAGGCTTAGAATAAAAGTCAAAATAAGTTGACAAAAGGACATAAACTAGAATGTTTTTAAAATTTTAGGAATGAGTTTTTTTACAAATTGGTGATGAAAAACAAATTTCAAGCAAAGATTATGAGAAGATAACTAAGATGAAGAATACAAGTTCTTTTTTCTCTTTTTATTTTTTTATTTATTTATTAAGCTTTTAATTTAAGATAGTTATCATCTCAATTTTTCATCTACTTCTTTTTCATATAAATTTAATTCGAGGCTAACTAGGGTTGGTCTGGAGTTCAGTATTGACTATTGACACTCTTCTATTATAATTTGGACTTTTGAGTAAGACCAATGAAAGCCTTTTTTTGGTTGAAAAGTATATACATATATATATATATATATATATATATATATATATATATATATATATATACACACACTAGCTTGAAATGGATTTTGTACCCTTCCAAGAGTCCTCTAATTTTTTGCACAAACATTAGGTCATGAATCTGCAAATTTCTCAGTACCTTCATCTTCAAATACATATACACTAATTGATTCATCCCCTAAATCTTTTTTTTTTTTTCTTGTGAAATAAAACTTTCATTGCATGGGCAACAAGGGTTTTAAAAAAATAAAAATAAAACCTAGGTTCCTCTCCTCCAAAATTGCAAAAAACGCATAAGGGGGAGGGAGCCCGGCCCACAAAAGAATTTAAAAGAGCCCATTTAGTCAACACATGGGTAGAATCTCTAGGAACCCACCCAAAAGAACAGAGCAAAATCCTAAGCTTAATTATGCAATAATATATCCACACACACTACTTGCAATTTTCCAACTAGATGACCTCCCTAAGTTGTTGATGGCCTCTACACAAGACAAACAATCTCCTTTGACAGAAATCTTTAGCGATAGGAAAATGGTGATGTATATCAAATAACTCATTAGACAAAGCACTAATTACTTATATTTATTAATTCTTCACATTGTGATAAATACAAAATGTTTGAAACATATCCACACAAACAAAATGATATTCATAGTTTACAAATGCGAGTATATATACATAAAGAATGCATTTACTAAGAATAATGTTAGTTACAGAACAATTTTTATCATGTTTTTTTCATAAATAAGATCCTTTCACTCAGGGCAATCACTAACACTCTTTTTATTATACATCAATCATAACGGACCATGTGAACAATTGTGAAAAAAATGTTGCTGAAAATGATAGGTGCCAATACTTATTGATTTACTTAATGAGAAAGAAAGATAATCTAATTCTACAAGCATAATTCAGTTCAAAGGCTAAGAAAAATACAGGTACAGAAAAAGAACTGCTTTTAGAAAGGCTAGGCTATCCATCTTTTTCTTTTCAGATAAATGTCACTGCTACTTTTTCAAAGGCTAGGCTATCCATCTTTTTCTTTTCAGATAAATGTCACTGCTTGCTTCTAAATTTCAAATTACTTAATGCACTAATTTCATGCTGTTACATCACCTTCTGTATCAGACTACAAAACAAAATGCACTCCACTTATAACTAAAATGGACGAATTTCATTTGATCCCAACTCTCTCTCCATTCTTTACAAATACTAGGATATCTACATATGTCAATGATGACACATATTCCTCTTCAAAATGAAAAGACTTCTAAAAAACAGAAAGCTATATGTGACCCAAATATTAAACTCTAAAGCTTGAATTTGACAGCCTCATAGCAAAATAATTTACTTAATCTCTGCCATATGCCATTAAAGGTGGGTTGCCTCTTCTCAAATTCTTTTGGAACTCCCAATATTCTACGTGCTCTGAAGCATGGCAATGTGCTGGTTCAGGCTCTGTCCAGTACTTGCATGGTGCAGCTGAATCGCAAACGTAACAATAACACTGCATTCCATCAATATTCGAAAATTTATCAGTATATCTTTATGTATAACAGGTATAAACTATATGCACTTAAACACTGATTAAATTAGCTGTTAAATAAAACTATCACCATCTTGCAGTAGTTCTCATGAGGTGTTGTATGAAAGGGGAAGTTGAGACATGCATGCCTTGAATGTGGATAATCTCTAAGAGCCACCTATTTATCATTAATCAAATTATATATCAAAACCTCTCAGTAAAACACACATACAAACACAAACACTTCCAATGATACTAATGTATTAAGATTGTAAATATAACACACTGATAACACAAAAGCAAGTTAACCAGACATCAAGTTTGTGAAAAAAAGTGCAAACCATACCTGGCCTTTTTCAGCAATAACAAAGAGATCATTAGCACCATCAGGATGACCATCAATAAGATTATTGTTCGTGGAGAGGTTGAAGACGTCGAGGGGCTCGTAAGGGTCGAACTCCAAGATGAAACAGTCCTCTATTTCTTCTATGCGCTTCGTGTCCGCCTTTTCTTTGAGACAAAATATGGATCTAATTGGAGACCCAATAGAAGAAGAAGAAGAAATGTCTCCGACTTCATTATAACCTGATTCATCTGAAGAAGTAATTGACTTCATCTGACTAACAAGTTTTCTCTGTTTCTCGGATGAGAAGGGTGATATATTAAGCTCATTTTCACTCATTTTCTTTCTTCTGTTTGGTTACCATGCAGTTGAGTCCCTATGAATCAAGACGCAGAGAGTGTACTACTACTACTACAGCAAAGAAAACTTTCTAAAAAGGCAATGATAAGTGGACCGTTGGGGTCCTTAACAAAAAAGGATATTGTACTGAAGAATTAACCAATGTAGTCTCTTTTTTTATAAGCTTAACCAATGTGGTCTTGATTCATCTTTTTCTTCTCTCCTCTATGAAAGTTTTGCTTACTCAAAAGGGAAAAAAACTCTACTCCTCCCTTTTGGCCCATTTTAAAAATAAAATAATAATAATAATTAACTGTAAAAATTGTTTCCTTCAAATCCCACATACTAATCCACTGGTAGTCAAATTTACTTCTGAAACATTAATAGCATCCAGTTCTATAAATTAGAGGTAAAAATTAGGGTATCTAGTCAGTTCTTTAAAAATACAAACATTTCTCCTCTACAGTCCATGCTTGAAGGCCTACATTGATGTAGGCATTTCATTCAGAATTAACACTAAAAAGGAAGTGGGCACAACTTTAAATAAATTTTCTAATTTAGAACTGCATTGTTTAAAATAATATAAGACATTGATCTGGACAAGAATTCAATTCCTTTTTTCTTTTCTTTTTTTAAGTACTGGAAGTAAATCAATTTCATCCACTCATCTCCAAAAAACTTATGAACTCTTCCAACATGTGCAAGGGGTTTGAATGCTGACAATTTTTTGGGGAAGGGTACACAAATCCTTGCTTTCAGCTTCTGCAAAAGACCAGGAATCAGACTCCAGTTCCTTAACTAATAGAATTTCAAACATTTTACACCCAACTCTCAGTCTCTCACCATCCTTTACATATATCATAGCATGTATATATATTCATATATAAAACAACCCAAAATGATGGAATAATAGCACATATGCCTCTTTAAATGAAAAAGGTTTCCTGCAGTAGAAACATATCTAAAGAACCCACATATCAAATTCTAAGCATTAATTTGACAGCATTAAAGCAAAACAATTTACTTTTTCTTTTGTCATGTACCACTATACCAGAAGTCAGAAACCCATTAACTACAGTAAAGCACAAAGAAAGAAAAACTTCTTCAATCCCAAACAGCTGGTAGTTTTTTCCTTAAATTTCTTCGGGACTTCCAATCTCCAACCTTCTCTGAAGCATGGCAGTGTGCTTGTTCATGCTGCATCCAATACTTGCACGGGGCAGATGAATCGCAAACATAACAGTAACACTGCAATAATTCCATAGATTGAAATTTATTATAGAATGGAGACAAAGTATACATCCCATATTGCTTAAATGTTAAATCCCATTACCAGCTTGCAGTATTGCTCATGAGGTGTTGTCTCAAAAGGGAATTTCATACAGAGATGCCTTGAATGTGGATAATCTCTGCAAGCCACCTATTCACCATCAATCAAAATGAAAACATTTTAGGAAAGCACATTCACAGAAAGATTTTGAGTAAAACACACGCAGCTCGTGGGCTTAAAACAACAAACACCATCCCTTAATAATATTACTTTACAAGCACACCAATCAAGGGCACTCTTGCCTACTCACTTGCACACGCACTGCACACAACTTTGAGCCACATGGATGGCACACAAAAAACACTCTATCTTACAGTATGTTTGGATGTTTGGAAGGAGAAGAGAGTAGAGGGTAACAGGGGAAGGAGAGGAGAGGAAAGGGGAATGGTTACCCCTTCCCCTTGTTTGGGTTTTTTTAAAATATAGATATCCCTCTCCTTTGTTTGGATATTTTAAAAATTAAGTACTTTGTTTAGATATTCCAAAAATTAAGTACGTGGAGGAGATGTGAGAGATATGGTCATATAAATTAACAATTACAACACTTTTTGCTAATTCAGTTGTTACAAGTGGAGGAGGGGAATTCGACCCATGGTTCTCCTCATAAAGGAAACCAGGCAATGCCACTAAATTACAAGAAACAGATATAAATTGACAATTTTTTTTTTTAATATAAGTGGAACCCCTCCCCTCCCCCTCCAAATTCATCTGATTTGGGGAAATTAAATATGAGGGGTTTGGAGGGGTAAGATATCCCTTTCAAATCCCCTCAACCCTTCCCCCTCCAAACATCCCAACAGGGTTTTACTCACTCCTGTGCCAGGCACTGTTGCACAAAAGATACACCTCCATAGTGTTTAACATAGTTGTTACCTAGTCACACGATGACACCTAGAATTTCAACTCCTAAAATTTTTATCTTTACTTAGTCTCACACACAACACCCTTCCAGCCATGATATATCACTTCTTAAAATCTTCTGTGTCGCCTTCGGGGTAGGTCTCACTGCCATCAACCATCTTACAACACTCCAAATAGGACTTTATGTAGATGCATCAATTACTATAATTGTAGTTGTTGAGCTTCTCCATCGCACAAGCCATGTTGACAATTTAATTTCATTTAAGCCCACATACTACCAACTAAACTTGACCTCAAACCAATGAAACATCACATGATTGGTGTGATGGCAAAGCTCAACAACAACAACAACAACAACAACAATAATTATAGACATGTTAGATGTTACATATACTTGCACGAAGAGTCGGGCAAATGAACAATAAGATGAACCACTATCCCAAGTGTACCTAACACACTTCAATAGGTACACATCTCTCACACTCAAACCAAACTCTTCCACACTAATACAATTTTTTTGTCCTTTTAGGGTGTTTGATAAGTTGATTATATTTTAAATGAACGCAGAAAATGAAAGCCAAACTCTCCTATGCTGCCATTCCACGACAACACCAAGCAAAGGAATACAAAAAACCCATCATTCAATTTCATCAAAAACAACAAAAAAATGGGTCTTTTCGTGTTCTACATTTCCTTAACAACCAAAACCAAAAAGACCCAATATGCATAAAAAAGAAAACCCATCACAGAAAAGAGAAAATCATTGAAATGGGTGTGTGATTAAGAATCCAAACCTGGCCTTTCTCAGCAACAACAGAGACTTCATTATCAACAGGACTATTGCTAACAGAGAGCTTTGAGATATCAATGGAGTCAAAGGGATCGAAGTCCAATATGAAGCAGTCCTCGATCTCTTCAATGCGTTTGATATCGGTGTTTCTTTTGACGCAAAACACGGGTCTCAACGGAGTCCCATTATCTTCTTCCTCTTCTGAATATCTCTCATCAGACGAAGAGGGAGATATCTCAATCACCTCTGTCCCATTTTTTGCCATTTTCTGTTTGGTAACCGAGAAAATGATTCCCTGTCTGTGATTTGAGCGATGCCACCGACTACTACTGTTTTTAACACTGTGAGGAGAGCGACTCGGATTTCGAAAATATTTAGGTTTTGGAATTCGTGGAGTGGACCGTTGGAATTCCCCACAAATCAAACACAATTAGTGAAAATGGAGGAAGCAAACGACGCCGTTTTGATTTTGGTTGTTTTTTTTTTTTTTCACTTTCTTGCTATCATAAAGAAAGGGGAAATATTAAATATATAAATAAATATCTCACTTTTCATATTTTCTTCATTAAAAAAAGTATTCTCCCAAAACAAAAATAGTTTTTAAAGTTTATCATTCTATCATCTCCATCTTATCTATACTAATTCCCAACATCATAAAAGATTGAGATTATCAAGGGAATATAAATTTGATCAAGATTTTTCTTTTGGCTAAGGATTAATAAAAAAAATGGTAATGTCACGTGCACGCATAAAATGACATAACTTTATATCTATTATTCATAACTCGTCACGTAGTAAGTTGTACCATTTTATATGTCCCCAATATTTTTCATAAAATAAAATTTAAAAAAAAAAAAAAAAAAAAAAAAAAAAGAAGAAGAGAGAGAATGAAGAGTTTGAGGTAAAAAGAAAGTTAGAAAGTGGATGCCTCGATTGTTTGTAATATTAGAGTTTATAAAATAATTGAAGAAAATGAGGACATTCTTTAAGGCACTACTACTTTTTTTTTTTTTTGAGATACACTCAAGGCACTACTTGATGTGTGTTAGTGTGTAAATTTAAGTGCCTCATCGTCTACTAATAGGCCAAGTTCAGTTCAGAGAGACACAATTCTTCTTGACATAGCAACCTGATCAAGGCTAAGTCTTCACATTCAACAATTAGGTTAGTGAACTCAATTTCCCTGCTAAGAATCAAAGTTTGGAGCACAACCAATGTGCAACAAGTACCATGAAGATGGAGGCTATTAGATTAAGTTCCCATGAATCTAAGGATATAAATAGTGTCATATGATTTAAAATTCTATGCCACCAAATAATGCAACAATAACTCAATTTAAATGAAGTGTATATTTACTTTTTGATTTCTTAACTACCAAATTTTTACCACGAAATGAACTTTTTTTTTTTTTTTAATAATACTAAGTATTTTTAACATATACATACAAGAAGAGGGAAGAAAGTCTTAAAAAAACTAACAGTGGTGTATATCCAAAAAGATCTAGCTCTTACATACACAACATAGGTTTTAAATTTCTTTAACTCACACTCATTTTTCAATGTAAGATTAACCCATTGTTTTTTTTTTTTTTTTTTTAGAATACTAAGTATTTTTAACACACACAAAAAAAAGAGGGGATAAGGTCTTAATTTTTAAGCAAATGAAAAGAATCATTTTCCACACAAATTCTAGTACATTATGCAATGATGGCACCAAAATTTTTTACCTAGGGCCAAACTATTGTATTGAATATAACTAAAAATACATATATACAATAGGAAAAAAAACACACTTTCTCTTCTTTATCTTTAGGGTAGTTCCATGTTTGATTACATCATAATATAGTGAATATTCACTCATGTTGTTGCTTCACCAATCTATAACAGGTAATTAATCAAACATTCAAGTTAGTATTTATCGAAAAATCATGTTATTAGATAAGATACATCTTTAAATAAAAAGATATATCTCTTTCCAAGAAATATGAAGGAGTATAAATATTGGGACTCCTCATTCATTTTAGATTATTTTCTCTCTCTCTTTAACAGTGTAGGTGATTCTCACCCTAATAGAATTACCAAGAAACACCAAATGTAGAGCAGTTTGGCTGTTATACTAAGTTACTAACTTCTTTTGAGATTTTGAAAACATGAGACATCTTCTTTTATTTTATTTTATTTTTCTTAATTTTCCTTATTGAAAAAATTCAATTTAGACCCCTACATGTTTAATAATGTGAAATTGATAAAATTAACAGTTAAACCCATCAATTAAATAAAACAATCCAACAGCATATATATTGACTTGAAACTATATAAAGATAGTCACACAAAGATTGATTAGTCAAGAATTGGAAAACCTAAGGAGAATCTCTCAAAAAATAAAAACCACTTGTTGGGACAAAACAAATCCTTTTAAAATCTACCATGTAACGAACACTCGAACAGTCAAGGTTTGTAGACCCAGACCATTCATTGAACTGTAAAAGAGAGAGATTCAAGATTTTTGAGGTAAAACCAAGGTCGAATCGGGGTTGAATCATGATGACGTCATAATTAATTTAATAATTAATTAAAGCCTAAATATAGATATTAAATTTATAAAACTAGCAAAATTGACAACATATCTATATATGTGAGGGAAATTTAATGATTTTCAAGCATATATTTAATAATTAAATAAGAAAGTTAATAAAATAAAATAATAACCATGAAAACATTAAAATTTATGATTAATTTTTGAAGTAAAGTTGAATATCTTTGAAGGATTTTAATTATAATTTTTTTATTCCTTGTAAGAGATGGATAATTTAATTAAGTAGAATAAAATTGTGTTAAGTTTTTTTTTTTTTGAATAATTGCTAAGGGGTTGGACCGCACGGTACCGGTGTGCAGTCCAACCCCGGTTTTAGGGGTTCACGGAATTAACAAAAATCCTGTTCTTTAGGCTTAAAAACCGATTTTCATCCCGGTTCCTAGTTTTCACGGCCCGACCTCCCGATCTGATCCAGTTCTGAAAACCTTGCGAACAGTTACAAACACCCGCTTGTATTCCTACCTCAATGATCTCAGAGTCAATGGAATCCTTCTTTAACAAGAACCTTTGACATTGTAGTGAACTTCACTAAAGATTTGTAGTTTTGTGGTTTCAAACTCATAAACTCAAAGTGGGTTTAACTTATGAGTGGGATAATGGAAGGGGTATTTTTTTTATAATCAAATGTATTTTATCAAACACTGGGTATTGGATTATATAATCTTGACTATAACATTGGTTGGAAAAATAAGGCTCATGATCAAGACCAAAGTAAGAGAGAGAGAGAGAGAGAGAGAGAGAGTTTGCTCAATTTTTTTTTTTTTTTAGTAAGAGAGAGAGGATTAGTTTTTTCTCTTTTTGCACAAGCAGACAAGCTGGATTAAGAAGCTTCACTCTCTCTATTTCCATCAAATCCTTTATGTGCTGGACCTATGAGACACATGTCTCATTGACATGTGGATCTCACGCGTCTCTATATGTCAGTGAGATATGCGTCTCATACATCCAGCGCGGCTGTGCAGGAAATACTTTCTCCTCTATTCCTTATTTTGGTCCAAAATGTTGTGTGTTTACTGTTTCAACGAAAATGCTCAGAGAGTGAAACCCCACAATCTTGCCTCTATCAAGTTCAAGAGAAACAAATCTCTGTACTCTTTCTGTAAAGTCCTCACGGATCGATCAGTGGCTCAAGAACCCAAAACCTTCTCTATTTGCTTTCTTAGCCATAAAGGCTGATGATGAACTAAAAACCCCAACCTAATTCCAAGAGAACGAAAATGACTGCTGACCTCCACAACCAAAAGCCTCTATGTGTATCCTCTTATTTCAACAATGGCTGGCACTAAAATAAAATCCAAGTTAGAAAACGAAAACTAAAAATAATAATAATAAAAAAATAATTGTCAACTTTTAAATTTTTTTATAGGAAATAATTGTCAACTTAAGTACTTAACTGTTGTGAATTGTAAAAAATGTTGTATCTCTAACATTATTCCTAAAGAGTGTGCTCAAGCAAGCTTTAAATCTTTAAAGTAAGTATTCAGCCGAAAAAACAAAATCTTTAAAGCAAGTTTTAGGTAGACTTTGGAACAAAATTTTTGTGTGAATGATTGATAACTAAGACTTGCTTGAGCGAAATTAATCCTGCAGATGCCAAATCTTTTAGCAGCTTCACATTTGAATTTTCATTGACATAATTACAATCTTAATGCAAATTACACTGTCACAGATAATTTGTCAATTTAAATCTTAACTCTTGTAGTATAATTATTCTGATTAGAACACACCATTTGAGGATATTTTCGATGAAAACTTTAATTCCATTTGTAATGATGTCAATGGTAAAGATGTGTTTTTTTTTTTTTTTGATTGGTAAAGATGTGTTTTATATATAAAAGGATTGTATTTTATATATTAGTAGTAGCACTATGCCATTGTGATATAAAAATTAATTATTAAAATAAAATTAATAAAATTTTATATTAATAAAATTTTCTAATTATGAATCTTATTGGCGTAAACTTTAAAGTTTAAACCACACTTTCTATAATAAAGATTAAAGAGAACACAAAGAGCACAATAATTGAAACTTCAAATTGCAATAACTACAACTTGCAGTCCTTTTCTTTAAAACGTTTTTTTTAAGATAATGTTTTCATTGAATCGCACAACAATATAGTTTGATGAATAAGACCGATATCTTTTTGTATTACATATGATATGATTTGGTGGAATAATAAAAAGAAAGATGAGTAATTTTGAGTAGTCAAGGCCAGGTGCCGTATCTTGAAATCTGCTTTTTATAGAGCATAATATAAGCTATTGAAAACTACATTGTAAAGACCAAATTCTGAAACCAAATTCTGGGCATTTCCCTTCGTTGTTATTTGCGACTAAGCATCTAAGCAAGACCTCTTTGCTTAGTACATGGCTATGTACACTTGTAGATGATGGATTTGGTGGCACGTCCTGCGTACCCAAACCTGAATATCATGATGAGTAATGACCATTTCTCGATTGTAGAAACTAACCAAAGTCAGATGTCTGTCAAGAAAATCTATTAATTAACACGCAATAGAATAATATTTGTATCAAATGGTCACCTTTTCTTGTTTATAATTAAAAAATAATAATTCGCCATCTGGATCATGGCGTATTGGTAAGAGTCTCAGCACGTGATATTTGAGGGGTGTGCTGGTTCGAGTTACACGCTTCAATAAAAAAAGTTATACTGTGGTGTGGATAGCCCTAATCTACCTAAAGGCACTCCACACCATGCTAAATTCAAGTTTAAGTGGACAGGGTTGGTAACTAATTCATATAAATTTTGACATCTTAGATTGAAATTATCTTAAAGGTTGATAGTTGATACTAAAATATACTAGACATTCACTATTTTGACCGAGGGTTAGTTGTGCTATCAAGTTAAGCTTATATATTTTAATTATAAAAAATACTATATGAAAAAGAATCCAGGGTTGGTGGGAAAGTAGGTGAAGATTTGGTTCTGAATTTTCTTGGGATTTATATGGTTTTGGAGAACAGTGTGCAAGCTTCCAGAAAGACGATGGGGTCAAGTCCTGTTAACACTTTTCTTCGCCAATAGCTGCGATCCATGTCTTTTTCTATCTTCTAATTTCTAAATTCCAACTTCTATTTTTTTTTTCCTAAATTCTAACATCTAAGTTCTAAGGTTAGGTGAGATGTTATCCCATTTGAAATGTCAATGCCACCCAATCAATAAAAAGCCATACTTGTCCACAAAAGACAAGCTCAGGCCGGCTGAGAGTGTTAGGCAAAAATGTTAAATGGGATCTTTTTTTATATTTAAATATTAATTAAATAATGTTTATTAAAATTATTTTATTTAAAATATATTTTCCTTGCTTTTTAAGATGTAAAATTACTAATTGATTATTGTAAATTTTTTAGAGCCATGACCATTTTATACTTTAAAGTCTAAACCTTTACAAATAAAAATGAATTTATTACATGATTAAATAAATTAGTATTGCTATAACACAATTGAGTTGATATAATATACATCAAATTATTAGTTAGTGTGATAATTTATAATAATTCATAAAGTAAAAGCTTGCATAAAAGAAAAATTATTAATTTGAGTGGGGGTGTGGCCCGTGTGGGTGGGTTTCTGGGTTAGTGAGTGTGTAGGCAGTGTAGCCGTGTGGGTGGGGGCTAGCTAATAGCTTTTACTGAGTCATTGACCAATAAAAAGACTAAAAAAAAAATTATAATTAAAATATATAATTTTTTTTTAATAAATAAACACACAAGGAGAAGAAAGGGGTTAAAATATATTGATAAATATATTATTTATATATATAATTTCTTTTATAAGTGAGAGCCTTATTTTATTTGGAAACCTTAGACAGTTGCATCTATTGTTTCCTGCGGTACCCTTTTTCAATGACCCTATTTCATTTTAGGACAAGCATAGCACTCTCAGAATGGGAACTAAAAACAGTAGTGGAGGCCATGTATGTAGCTTTCGAAGCACCTTTTCATGGAAGTGAAAAAATAATTCTTTAAGGACCGTCAAATTTCTTGGATAAACCATAGCATATATATGCATGGATTGTATTATTTAGCATTCTTCCTTCTGCAGATTGAAATAATGCAATCCGACAAAGAGTTAGAAAATTAGCAAGTATAAGTAATCTAGTCAATATTGTAATGATTAATTTCTAAGAAAATAAGGTAGGTTATTAAGTGGATTGCAAGAAATCAATAAACAGGTGAAGATATGATGGAACAACTAACAAGCCACAATTGTTTTTTAAGTGATGTTATAGTTGGATGATCCAATAACAATTAGCATAATATTCTGGTCGAGCCCACTGACTTCACTCGCCAACTAATTTGGTTCCCCAATCATAAGTTAGGAATGTGACTAATAATTAATAATTTTGCCCATGAATTTTTCTGGTAAGCTAGGAAATGAAAATTGAGAAACATTATAGCTTATTTGGATTGAGGGGAGGGAAGTAGAGTAGAGGCGATTAGAGTAGAGTTGATTGAATATTATGTTAATTTCCGACTAACTCTACTCTACTCCTCTTAATCCAAACAGGCCATAAAGCTTCACGGAAAATGTCTACCCTACTATTTCTTGTGTATCCTTAAATGAGAAAAATATCCACCACTTTGTTTGATTGCTAAAAAGAAATGACAACAAATTTTATATGCTTTAAATAATCTTGCAAACTAATTTCCCCAAAGACAATTAGTCTTTTTGTTTACTATATTATTCAATTGATAAACAGAACACGTACCATAGATGTATAAACTAATGGAAGAGCATTGTTCTAACTATGATTTAAAAAAAATATTTGTATTAATCACTAACTTGTGCAATGCAATTGAGGAATGGTTTTGCAAAATGATATAGTTAATAATATCAATAAATAAAAAATCAAATCAAAAAATTTGTTAGAAAATATCAAATATAACTCAATTAAATTTGGTTTAGATTGGAGAGAATTAAACGTAATTTATTCACATTTTTTTAGTAATAAGTTGATTTAGTCAAACAAAACTTGCCACATATTAGGTTTAATTCATTTCAACTAACACTTACAGCTATTTAATTAATAAAAATAATAAATTAGATATTTATGATAAAAAAAATAAGTTCTAAAATTCACGTTTGTTGCAAGTATTCAACCTATGTATTACAAGTCATATGATGAATTTTTATTTGGTGACTCATTAATTATTGAGATAATTTTTTTTGGATGAATTTTTTTTGGGTTTTGTTTTTAAAGTTTAAACCATTTAAGATTTAACAGACTGTCTTAAATCAACAAAGTTGAATTGTCTACTAAAAAGGTCAAATTTTTTTTTTTTTTTTAATGGAAGTCAAAATGACTTTTTTTTATGAAGATTTCAGTTTGAATTTTATAGTGATTACGAACTTTTTTTTTTTCTTTCGTCATTTTGTTCCACGTATTGATGTTTTCTGCAAATCTAATTTGGTGTGTCTTCTAGAACTTAAAAAATGTGGCTTAGTGCAATTAAGGCCTGAGCAGATTAGAATTTCAGATCCTGGAGTGATTTATTCCTCTTCTTTTTTAATAATCAAAGTTGGTTAGAGAAGGAAGCAGACTAAAGTGTCTATTATTCAAGCAAAAAAGAGAGTAAAAAGTCAATTAAAGATAAGCACAAACTAGCCACTAAATTGTAAAGGCTACCAAAGGACTGGAGGAGTATCGGTGGCCACAATTTCTATATATATTTTTGTTTCTTGCTAAGCTACTATTTAAGCTCGGATGTTTGGAAAATTACTTATATAAATCGAACTAAAAAATAAAACCAATTTGTTAAGAGTTTTGTACCTCAATAACACTTATTATTCCTTATGAGAATAAATAAAGAATCAGATAATATATTTAATAGTTAATACCATTTTGAATCTTTTTTTTTGGTAACAAACTTATCCAATTAAAAACGAACTAAAATAAGATATATTGACAGAACTCATTCTATGGTTTTTAAACACTTAAAAAAAAGAAAAAAAGAAAAAAAGAAAAGAGGCAGTTCTTTTAAATCTTTTTTACTTTTTGATGTGAGGATTAGTGGTGCAGGGGATGCCTATAAACTTCGGTCTTTTGTCCTTTTTTTTTTTCTTTTTTTTTTTCTTCTACAAAATCTGCAATTCTACTTTGGAGACCAATCGCTCATCTACTTTTGGAGAGCAATGAGAAGCGTTTTAATAGTTTTTTTTTTTTTCTATGAGAGTTTCAACCTTAGGGCCAAGAGTTGATATTAACAAAGTAGCAAAAAAACCAAAGACTTACGAGTAAAAGTTTTTTTTTTTCCTCTTTTGAAGTAAAAAATATAACAAAGGACATAAAAATATACTTCCAATCTCATATAAATTATGAATCTCACCAAATATTTCTCAAATGATTACCGAGACAAAGGTCAAATATATGGTGGACACTTGCTGTAGAGTCAAAATGCTTGGTGGTGGTTGAGGAAAAAACATATATATTAACGATTCCAGCCTTGTCATAGCATATACTCATCTTCTCAAACCTCTCTCTCTCCCACTAAACTTTTCTTATTCATACTCAAAACCCACCTAACCAAGCCACAAAAAATGGGCTCAAGTGGTGAAACCCAGATGACTCCAACCCAAGTCTCTGATGAAGAAGCCAACCTCTTTGCCATGCAACTAGCCAGTGCTTCAGTGCTCCCCATGGTCCTTAAATCTGCCATAGAACTTGATCTCTTGGAGATCATAGCCAAGGCTGGACCGGGGGCTTACCTTTCTCCTTCAGAGATTGCTTCCCAGCTCCCTACAAAAAACCCAGATGCACCAGTGATTGTGGACCGCATATTGAGGCTCCTGGCTAGCTACTCTGTTCTCACATACTCTCTGCGCACACTCCCTGATGGGAAAATTGAGAGGCTGTATGGTACAGCTCCGGTGTGTAAGTTCTTGACCAAGAATGAAGAAGGTGTGTCTCTTGCTGCTCTCTCTCTCATGAATCAAGATAAGGTCCTCATGGAGAGCTGGTAATTCCTTCTCAATCTCATCCTTTTTTTTTTTTTTTTGCACATATGGACACATTTGTTAATAAACAATTTTAGAAAAATTCTGATTCCATTTTTTTTTTATAAATTTTATAAAAATATTCTAAAAATATTTCTTAAACATCAATTAAATAATTTTATAAACCGGTGGAATTGAAATTAATGATTAATTGGGCTAATAGTTGATAATAAAATACATGTCACACTTTCTTTTCTACTTATTCCTTGTTTCTTTCTCCAAAAAAAAAAACTTATTCCTTGTTTTTAAAAGAGTCACACTGTCATTCCTTTTAAGCTCAACAGAGAAGCCTTTCTCCTATGTTGTCTGAGAAATTATTCACTTTCAATCAATGGAGAGAAGTGGGTGTGTTTCAACAATTCATTATAATGAAAAATAGTAATGTGTTCTTGATGTTGTTTTTAATGTGTTGCATTTGCATGCACAACGAGGTCTCTCCTTGTATCATTGCATACAGAGAGTTGATTTTAACTCGAGATGATTAGGATGCTACTATAATAATGCTCAAGAAAGCTACACTGGTGCCTCTAACCATTTTTTTTTTTTTTTCCTACTAAAAAACACCTCCGTCATCAAATGATTAGTAAGTTTGAATATATGAATAGTTTGTTCATATAATTTTCCTTTACCTTTACCTCGGTCTGTACAGGTTGGAGTCCTGTCTCTTGGGTTTAGTGACGAGTGATGACCAATATATATTTTTTCTTTAAAAAAAAAAAAAATAGAAACTTGTGAATTATTCAATGGGTTGGTAAAAAGGGCCCCACCAACATTTTTGAAACTTGGAAAAATCATCCTTTATAATTTTAAAGGTTTTTTTTTTTTTTTAAAGAAAAATATAAAGGGCCCGGCCCTTGAAAATGGTCTTTGTAACTTTTTTTTTTTTTATTATCTTTTTCCCTGAGTTGTTGGTGGGTGCCAAATCTTTTTTTTTTTTTTTTGGTAAATAAAAAAGTACAGTTGATGCTTAATCTTATTACGTCCAGCCGCAGTACCTCAAGCAATCATTAAAAGACAAAAAAACAAAAAAAAGGGTTTATTGTCTTTCAATTTTCAAATGAAAAAATATATAAAATAAATTCAGTTTAAATAAGGCTATCCATTTTTTTCAAATCAAATAAAAAATTAAATTAAAAAAATTATTAATATTGTGTCTATCGAGTTTTAGAGCTAAATTGATAAAATCTCTAAAATCATAGATTAAAATTTTATAATAAATAAATAAACAAAACAAAAGATATGGCGGCAACATTAAATATACCAAGGTGGATTGCGAGTCAAAATTTTTTTTATTTTATATATTTGGGGATAATAATATAAAATCAATTGGATTTGGAGTATACTATTGTCTATCGCTAGGCAAGTTGCCGTGCCAAGTAGTTGCTTCAACCAACTTGGATTGGGTCGTGGATTGTGATATATATATAAATGAAGTCATGAGTCATGATCAACAATTTTTAAGTCCCTTTAGATTAGTCAGAGTGAATTTCACTCTTTTTATAATTAATAATAGCATAACATTACTATTAGGACTACTAATAAGTTGTACTTTGTTTCTTTCTCTTTCTTTATGCGACACTTTGCAAAGAAAAATTAGAAAGAAAAACCTTAGTGGGAACCTTAAAAAATGTTTAGGGTGATTTGTGGGATAGATAGTCACTAGATGCTGATGGGCATAGGGGACCCTCCACTTAGGAGTCTAAAACAATCAACCACCATTTCATCTATGATCTCCTAATTGCTTGCTGCTTAGTGCTTTACTAAGGCTGTGCATAGCATGATCTATTTTCTATGCCTCAATTATTATACCCAACAATTGGCATTTACATGATTCCAATGATTGCTTACTGCTTAGTGCTTTACTAAGGCTGTGCATAACTTCTATTTTGTATGCATCTAATCATTATACCTAACAATTTGCACAACATGATTCCAATTATCTTATGTGTGAGATATTAGATATATGCAACCTCTAAAGAAAAGATATTAGATATATGTATAGGGCTTTTATAGGTTTACATTTTACTAGTAATCTTCTGAAAAAAACACATTGTACTAGTAATGTAAGCTAAGAATTTTCCATATGTATATTCCCTTTTATGGTGTATAGATTTCACAGGTTCCTATAAAAGAAGTAACAATTATCTATAGTATTGGATTTATGTATCATTAAAAAAAATATGTATCATCCATCTCCTAGTACGTGGACCTATAATTATGTGGGATCCATACGATGTGAGAAGGATGATGCATGTATCATAATCATAAGATTTTTTTCTAGAAGAGATGAAGAAAAATTGAAAAAAAATAATAATGAAAGAAAGGTTTGGTTTTGCATTTTTGAATGCTATGGATCAGGTTTGTAATTAAGAAAAGTCCACCATTTCACACTAGCTCTTCTTTTCTGGCCTCAATAATGGACTCACCTTTCACTTTCAATTCACACTAGCTTCATGACTTGATGTTTATGACCTGTCCATGCTTCGTAAGATCTTTGAGCATTAACAACGGTATATACCAAACTAGGACTTCTTTTTTTGGGAAAAAACTAGGACTTTAACTGTCAACTACTATTAAATAAAGATAGGCCTTGTATTTGATGTAAAAGTTGGAAAAAGATGATACTTTGTCATCTACGTGTATTGTATTGCATAGACATTTTGGCATTTTGCATGAGAATTCATTCACCTTCCAGCCAAAGAAAAGTAGAAAACTAAAATTTTCACTTAATTGACTAATTCTATTTTCTATAGGTACTACTTGAAAGATGCAGTTCTTGAAGGTGGGATTCCATTTAACAAGGCCCATGGAATGACCTCATTTGAGTATCATGGTAAAGATCTTAGATTCAACAAGGTATTCAACAAGGGAATGTCTGATCACTCTACCATTACCATGAAGAAAATATTGGAGACCTACAAAGGCTTTGAGGGTCTCACATCAGTGGTTGATGTTGGTGGTGGTACTGGAGCTGTCCTTAGCATGATCGTCGCAAAATACCCCTCTATTAAGGGCATCAATTTTGATTTGCCCCACGTGATCGAGGATGCACCATCTTATCCCGGTATTGACACTATTTTATTTTTATTTATGTCATATATTAAATTAAGTAGTTTCAAGTTATCTCATCTGACAAAGTTTCTTGTCCATAGGTTCAAATCTATAGTATCTATTGTAAAAGTCATATGGTTGATAGTATGCTTAATCTAAGCTATATTTTATAATGGCAATGCAGATTTAAGCCCTTGCCTATTACCTTTGTCTTTAGTAAATCAGACTTTTCAAGAGGGTTGTTGGATGCAGACTGGTGGGCAGTGGCCTATTCTAAAGTCTTTTTTATATTTATTACTTTATTCCCAAACTAAAACCATATGTACTGCAGCATAATGCTTTTTTTTTTAATTATTATTATTATGATGTTTCTTGTCCATTAGTAAAGCCATATACTTATTTGTATGCTTAACTTAAGCTATCTTTTATAATGGCAAAGTAGAGTTAAGCGCCTGCCTATTTAGACCTTTGTTTTTAATAAGTTAAAGACTTTTTCTGGAGGGTTGTTGGATGCAGATTGGTGGTCAATTGTAAAGTTTTTTTTTTTTATTTAATTTTTTTTTTTTTTAAAATATGTAATACCTGATTCCCAAACTAAAACCCTGTATAATGCATTATAATGCTATTCTTTTTGTAATGTTTTTTGGGTTTAATAATGATCTCATGGGCTAGATATGAGTGTTGGCTGCAGGTGTGGAGCATGTTGGGGGAGACATGTTTGTTAGTGTTCCTAAAGGAGATGCCATTTTCATGAAGGTGGGTTTAAACTTACCCGAGATCCTTTGACTTTCTTACCCACATACTTGCTTGACTTTTTAGTTGGGTCCAGTTTTATAAAACTTCAATGGTGCAATTGATAGTTGACAATTGGAAGGCACCACTAGCACTAAACTTTACAGTCTAATTCAACTATAGGGTGTGCAAACAATTGTATTAACTAGTACATGAATCATAGAGTGAAAATGAAATTATAAGAAAATTTGGTTAGTCGAAGGCATTCTATCCTTGATTTATGTTATTGACATGTGTGTGCTCCTACGTACAGTGGATATGTCACGATTGGAGTGATGAGCACTGCTCGAATTTTTTGAAGAACTGCTATGCTGCTCTTCCAGACAATGGAAAGGTGATTCTTGCTGAATGCATTCTTCCTGTAGCCCCGGACAGTAGCCTTGCTGCTAAGGGAGTCATCCACATTGACGTTATCATGTTGGCTCATAATCCTGGTGGGAAAGAGAGGACCGAAAAGGAGTTTGAGGCCTTGGCTAAAGGGGCCGGATTTCAAGGGTTCAGAGTAGTGTGTTCTGCTTTCAATACCTATATCATTGAATTCATTAAAAAGCTTTGAGCCCTCAGCTATGGTACGTACCTATTGCATTTGGATTTTGCGGGTTTGTGACCGTGTTCGTTTCAAAAGTGGATTTCTGATACATGTAGTTTATATTCACTGAGAGAGGAAACAAGGGAGTGATTGTATACTTCTTATATGAAATAAAACTTTGTAATATGGATTGAAGAAGATGAATTTAAAATTGGATCATGAAAGGGCCAAAATCGAAAATGGTTAATTGTGAGAGTTATGAAATAAATGACCATTTCCTTTTTCACAAAGCATTATGCAACCAAATGGAGCATGAACTAGTTAAAAAAAAAAAAGGTTAATGAAACTTTGAGAGAGATTAGAAAGAAGAAATACATGCAAGTATTGCCTGAGTTATCTAATTCAACTTTGAGGCCATTACTCATAAGTGGAAAAATTCAGATATTAGAAAGAAGAAATACAAGCAAGTATTGCCTGAGTTATCTAATTTAACTTTTAGGCCATAACTCATAAGCGGAAAAATTCAAAGAAAACAGAGGATTAGTAGATGTGAGATACGTAACCATACAAGAACAAACAAAAAAAACACAGCAAGACAAGCCATAGATAGGGGATTCTATTCCCCAAGGGCTGGTACCAGTCAAATGAAGGCCGAGGAATTACTGATGTGGTGGTAGAAAGCTAAATCTACTAAGAATACACATGTTAAACTAAATTGAATGTGACAATGAACAAACTCAATGACCCGACTTCAACAAGATATCAGCTCATCTAGTTAGAATTGGAGAGACAAGAAGAGAGAAGCAAGAGAGGCTCAGGTAGTTGGATGTTAGAGCCGATGACTATTGAGTATCTCCTGACTATCTGCATGACTATTGAGTATCTCTTGACTATCTGCGAGAATCTAAGCTTTAGAATATTGCTGTAGAAGGGATGGGAAAAAAAGGCATCATGATTTTAAAACAAAAACAGCTCTTTATCTGAGATTCAGTACATGAAATGTGGAATTCCCACCAGCAACCTGAGTTTAGATAGTGAGAGAAGTGTTAAAAGTGGTTATTAGTGTGCAAGAACACATGCATTTTCACGAGGACTCAAGAATGTTTTCCACAGTAGAGGGATTTGGTTTTTAAAGTTCTACCAGTGAAGCTAATCAGCCATTCAGAAAACTACAACAGTGTTTGACTATGCAAGTTCTTAAATTTACCCATGAATATGCATTGATATGAAAAAACAGAAAGGAATAATATGAAGAAATCTAGTGAAAACTGTGCAGGGAAGCCATAAATCCACCCAGAAAAAAGGGAGTCAATTTAGAGTAGCAAGAGGATGCATAAGACAGCACTTGAGCTGACCCTCTTCCTGGCCAGCACATGTGGCCAGTGATCTCAATTGGAAACACCACAAGGCGATTATTTTTCTTGAAAGGAAGTTCACTTGGATACAGAATCTGAGACCCTTAAAGAAAATCCTTTTTTTCCTTGCCAAAGCCGGAATGGTTTCTACTTTCAAGTGTGTGTAGAGAAAATATCATAGATTATGTTAGGAAGCACATTTGGAGCTTATTCACTAAGGCAAGGCAGGGTCTCTATGGGTTGCTTAGATTCATGAGAGTCTGCTGAAAGACAGGTGCCTTCGGACCATAAAAATCCCTCAAAGCTGTACATAGGATTGGAGAACCATTTTAAAGCTTTGGGATGAGGCTAGAAGATTTATACAGTTTGACGTGGGAGATGGGAATAGGATTTTTCTATGGCATAATAACTGGCATCTTGAGGGTATTCTTCTATTGAAACTTGGTTTTAGAATCATTTATGATGCAGCAAGTTGCTTTGAGGTTAGAGTGGATTCAGTATTGAGGAAAAAGAATTGGATATGGAAAGTCTGTCAGGTTTGAGGAGCTTGTTATCAAATAGAGCCAACTAAGCCCGGTGGATTTGAAGGATGAGGATAAGGCAAGATGGTCTATTACCAAGTTTGGCTGCTTCCCTTGTGCAGCTGCATATGATGATCTTAGAATGAAGGTAGAGGTGGTTGATTAATGCAAAATACTACGGATCATTCTTAGTATTCCTAGACCCACTTTTATTGGCTAGTTGACAATCAATAATAAGCTATCAACTAGAGATAGGCTGTCTCAAAGGGTTTACACTGGTGACAGTCTTTGTGTGTTCTGCAGGAGTTGCAATGAGAGCAGAAATCAACTCTTTTTGAATGTTCATTTGTCCAGTATCAGATGCTAAGAGCAATTGACAAGAGCCGATGACATGGGCTACTGGCAATCTGAAAGGGAAGGGGCTGAGAACCTACATTTGTAAAATTGCTTTATGGGCTTCTATCTACTATCTATGATTCCAGAGAAATGCCATAATACATTATGGCTCACTCTAGTCTAAGCAGATTCTAAGGATGGTGAGAAGTCGTCTTGAATCTCCAATTAAATTTCAAAACTCCACCCTAAATAAGGCCCTTTGCTATAATTGGGGGCTGAACCCTTCCGTCATGCGTAACTAGACCCACAAGATTGTGAAAATCTGCAGCTTGTGTCCTGAGATGAAGGTTAGCAAGCTGTGCTGCTCTGCTTAATTGAAACTCCCCCTATCATTTGCTGGGGCTTAGTAGCCTAGTGAACCTGCAGAATGAAGCTAGCTTGGCTGGATTAACTGAGGATGGCTAGCACTTAGTTTGCAAATTTGCTCTGTGCATGTCTCTCATCTGTTGGTTCCCTATGAGGGACCTTGAGCTGGTAGCTTGTACTTCATCTGGTCTAAATGGGCTTGCTTTTGCAGATGTGTCTGTGAAGCTTGAGTCTTTACCAAAATTTGGTCTTTGTATAGCCTTCTTTTGGTACTTTTGGTTCTCTTTAATGAAATTTTCTGATTCATTAAAAAAGATGATAGGTCAAGAATGTATTGACCCCTTGTGATGAATTAACTAAGTTAGTTAATTAATCTGATTAACATGCAATTTGCGTGGTAGTACAAACAAATCACCAACTAAGTTAATATGCAACGGAAAATAAAGTTGACACAGTAATTTGTTTACGAATAAGGAAAACTTCCAACGCAAAAATCTCATCAGGTGATTTTAAAGTCACCACTCTCAAGAATACACTATTATCACAATAAACGGTTACAAGTAAAGGAATTCTAGTACTTTATACCAACTCACAATTGAACCTTTTCCCCAATATCCAATTGAAATTGTTCTATAGTGACAATCTCTCTTTTTAATGCACGACTCCTAGTACATGACTAACCAATTGATACACGGATCCAAGTACGTGACTAACTACTAACTTGAGAAGGATGTTGGCTACAAAGTTCTTCAGTTCATCAACACGATGAAAATCACGAAACTCCTTGGTTACAAAACCCTACGGCATAAAAACGCAGCAGCTTTTTCAAGAGAAAGATAAACTAGGGCATATGTCTTCGGTCACAATACGCATATCAAAAACCTTCGCATCAAGTTGCACTCACTGCATCAGCTATGATGACCTTTAAAATAATCCTTATATATGTTTAGAGTTGTGAGAAAAGAAAGTCTAAACATGTATACATGGATTGGTGTAAAATCAAATCTGAAAAACTGATTTTTGTAAATCTCGATGGATAGGTTATCTATCAAACAGCTATCGAGTATCAGGCAAAAGTTGCCTTTTAAATCTCGATAGATGCTATCTGTCGAGATTTAAAATCCAGCACTTCTTCATTTGTTTCCTGAACAGACTTGCATGGCCTTAACACTTAGACTTGAAATCTTGTTCCTTGAAGTATTAAACACATCCTAGATCTACCTAATTACAAGTAAAGTGCGTTTTGTCAAAAAATTAACCAATTCTATATTGACATATGTTTCTAACATGATTCACATATGTCCTAACAATCTCTCCCTTTGGCAATCCGTGATAAAACCACAACAAACATATGAACATATGAGAGAAGTCATAAATTACTCAACAAATATTCACTCTTGAAAAACTTTGCAAGAAGAGAGTTCATGGCAAGAAAGACTTTGACAACCTGTATTTCTAAAACACTTTAAACAAAATTTATCACGACATATTACTGTGAAATAGAAATAAAATATTGCATATAATTAATAAGAAGCATGTGCATAAAGAGAGAAAAGAAACAGCACATGAAGAGATAGGTGAAACAGTAATAACAACCTCAATATATATAAACATAAAAAATAAATACAAGGTTTGCTATCACAATGTAAAAACAATGTATCTGAAAAGGAAGAAAAGAAAAGATACGAAAGGTCCTCATTATAACCCTCATAAAAAGAAAACACTCCCCCTAACATAAAAATGTCCTATACTAACTCTCCCCCTATGAACATGACTACTATCATACCAAAACTACTTCCTCTTTTTTGTCATGAATGACAAAGGGCAAGTAACTCAAGCAGTCATCTCGTCATCACCAGATGAGCTAGAATCCTCATTCTTACCATCATCATTGTCGTCGGAGTGACCATTATCGTACTTATCCTCAAATGCTTCTGGAGAAGGGGAGGGAGATGCCACGAAGCCACCAAAGAGAGCCTGCCATCAGGAAATACGGCCGACATGGGTGTTCACCTGACACAACTCATCACTAAGTGTGTCAAGGTGAGCATCCATGTGCTAAAGTTGCGCCATGACTGCCTCGAGGGTCATACCACCCGCCGATGAAAAAGGAGTGGATGTAGATGGAATGGAAGAAATCAGAGGAGTCGCCGTCTCGGTCCATGGTCGCTTTGGTCGAAGCTGGGCCTCACTCCGTCTAATGGTCGCTGCATCTATGGCACACATCACTGAAAAGTGTTTAAACTCAGGATAGGAGACAGAAAAATGGCGAAGAATCTGTGTGATAGCCGAAGGGAAAATGAGCTTATTACGGGTCATCGTATCCCTATAAACATCTATAAGGGAGAGTATGAAGTGAAAGGGAAATTCAATGGTAAGTCCCTCAAGAAGGGATAACAAAAATTGAGCACGAGGCTCAGTAATGGAGTTATAGTGAGACAAAGGATGAAGAATGAATGTCTTCACCACGTTAAGGAACCTCGAACCTTTTGTAAAGCCCAGGCAAGGGATGTTTTGACAGTCACCCTAAGATAAGGTGTCTCACAGAAGAGAGACGAGAGTTCGTCTTTGGACACAGTCCTAAAACGCTCACAGCCGGGGTAGTCAGCAAACTTAAAGACACTCATAGTTGGGGTAGTCAGCAAACTCTACCCTTGGTACGTGTAGCACCATGAATATAAGATCCGAAGTGCCTACAATGCGCGTACCTCGAATGCGAGTAATAAAATAAGGTACAGAATAATCAAATCTGTGCATATTGGAGTAAAACTCCTATATGATCACGAAGGGACAAATGACCAGCATGCCACATAGTGACTTCTAACCCCTACTGTAATGACAGTGGGAAGGTCAGTATCGGAAAAGTATGATAAAACAACTTGGCATTCCGAATGAATGTCGTATCAGGAAAAGTTCTCCAAAAAGTCCTTACAGCCTTTATTATCACGAAACCTAACATGAGATGGAGTAGAATCAATAGGAGAAAAAGAAGAAGATGCCTCGGAATGAAGAGGGTTCCGAGACGGAGTAGAGTTATGTTTAGGTGCCATAAAGCAACTAACTAAGAGAGAGAGAGAGAGAGGGACAAACAAAAAAGTACCAACACATTCAATATCAAAAAGATTTTTTTAAAAAAAATGATATGTATACATAAACATGTGACATGCAAAAGTAAAAACATCATGGGCTTAGCCCAATCCAATCCTACCAACACACATCATTTCAACATAGTAAGCACACATCTAAAATGCATGAATCGTTGTTAAAAATGCAAATGTGATCCAATGTATGAACATTTAAGATCATTTATGCAAAACCAAACCCAAAAATTTTGCAAAAACCTCATCAATTTTGAAAAACCCCAAATTTTTCAAAAAAAACTAGAAACCTAGATCTATATGAATGAAATGCATGAAAAAAGAGGGAAAACAAGATCTTACCAGTGAAGGAAGAGCAATTTAGGCTGAAAAATGAGTGGGGAAGAGGTTTGGAGTAAGAGAAGTGAGTTTGAGGAGGTGAGGAGTCAGAAAGTATCGAGAGAGATCAGCGAGAAATGAAAAAAAAAAAAATCATGCTGACGCTATATATAGAAAAACATGAAGCTTGATGGATCAAGAGGTCTTGAGCTTTAAATCTCGCCAAATGTAGCTATGGAGGAGCTATTGAGAGGTGTCTACAGCAAAGTGATCTCGATGGATCAAGAAGCTATCAAAAATCTATCGAGCATATAAAAACTTCCTCGATGGATCGAGAAACTATCGAGCATCTATCAAGACTAATTCTCAAAAACCTCAATGAATCGAAATTCCGATAACAATTATCGAGAAAGGAAGCTCAAGAGACTCGATAGATAGCCTAGTTGTCGAGAGGTGTCCAGTAGCTGTCAAGATTGCTCAAAAACAGTTTTTTAAGATGAGAAAACCATAGATATGAATGTAATCAAGCATGCTACTTACTCAAAGATCCAAACAGCATTTTAAACTCTCAAAATCATCTCTCACCAAGAAAAATGCCAGGCACATAGATCCAAAACACACACACACACACACACACACACACACACACACAAAACAAGTTTAACCAATTTTATATTTCAAAAACAAGTTAAGATAATTTAGTGAACATACATTAACACATGTATTCCTTGTGATAGCCAAATCACATTGTACCTACACATATATCAAGAGTAGCAAAGAATATTGCGTGTTATGTGTGAAAAATATCGCAAGATTGCATAAGTGTTTACATGTTATGATGATTTGAGATATAAGAAAATCACTTTAACTCACAATCATAACTGCTTGATGGGGACTATCACCTTCGAGGTACATCTTATAACTCTCACATCTCTTAGAAGACACACTTGCAATCATATGTAAAGCATTTTGATTATTTTTGCTTTTATTTTTCTTTACATATTTTTAATTTAAACAAACTATGCATAAACATATAAGAGAGAGAAAATAAATACTCAATGATATTAAGCTTTTGACATTGCACTTTTGCTATGCCGAAGTATACAGATGTCATTTCATGATTGACAGACAACAATGGTAAAATGGTTATTTATGCATTTCTCTTAGGATTTTATATTCCTTCCCATCAAAAAGAGTGATACAAGTGTTAAGTATAAGAGATTACTTGATCTTAATCATCACAAACATGAGTCACAAAACTCATTTACTTAGTTGTGTATAGAAATGTTCGTCTAAACTATAAAAGATACAAAATTTAGAAAATTTTGTTTCAATGGTCATCCAAGGTACACAAATACAAATGTACACAAAACACACATTGTTTTTGTATTTTTTTATTTTTCAATTTTTTTTTTGTGAAAAACAAAATAAAGCAAAAAAACAAAAAACAAAAAAAAAAAACAAAAAAAAAACAAAAAAAAAAACAAAAAAACAAAAAAACAAAAACAAAACAAAACAAACAAACAAACAAAAACAAATTAAAGTATAAAACTAGACCGACTCAAAACAAGAAAGAAAACTACACAAGTAATGCATACTCAAAAGAAGAGAGAGAGAAAGAAAAATGACAAAATCACTTAAATTCTTTTTCTTTCCACACCTTGGAAGAACCTTTCTGGTTGGCTAACCCTTGATTCGGTGGTGAATGTGAAGAATTGAAACCATTCAAGTTTGAAGGAAACATAAGGGCTTTAAGTAAATCTCCAAGAGGAGCAAAAGATGATAGAAACTGATTCTGGTTTCCTAATGAGATTATACTGTTGCTCTATTGAGTGGCTAACCGCTTATAGAAATTTGGTCGAGTATGTCCAGTTGCTCCACAGTGATGACAGAAATGCTGCTTCTTCTGTTTAGATTTTTTAATATTTCCATTTTTAGCCTTAGGGTTTTTAATCTCTTTCTTATCAATCTTAGGGGGTGCTCCTAAGATAGATTTACCCTTGTCTATGTTCTCACTAGCTAAAAACTGTTTTCACATCATTGTTCTCAGATTCAACATTATTAGTAGAGGAAACAAAAACAGTATTACTAGTAGAAGCAATACTTGGAGAAGAGAAATCATACTCTAAACCAGTTCAATCAGAAGCAGATTTCTGGAGGCTGAGCATCTCGCCAAACTTCGCACTTGAAGTCCTTTCCAACTGAGCTCTAACTTAAAACAACTCTGCCTCAAGCTTCTTGGCCTTCTCAGTTAAGAAATTGTTCTCAAATCTCAGTACTCCAATGGTCTGATTAACTTCATCAAACTTTGTGGAAAGTTCTTCTCAATCAAGTTCCACATCACTCAACTTCTTGGTGTCCAGTCTATATAGTTTCTCATGCTTCTCAGAAACCTTATACAATTTTTCATAAGCTGTATAAATATTATCTTGATCGTCTATTTTCTCGAACTTAGAATCCCCAAGTCCTCTTCATCATCTACTGTTCCTGAGCCCCCATTAGTAGGATCAACTTTAGTAGTAAAGGCATTCAAGATTCCTTCGTCATCATTGTCATCTAAATCATCCTTAGGCTTGGTGTCACTCAAGGTAGCAGTAAAGGCCTTACTTTTCCCGATGGTCTTGAGATACGTTGGGAACTCTTGTTTCATGTGTCCAAAGTCTTGACAACCAAAATACTTAGGTCCGGAGGGAACAGTGTAGTGATCGTCGTCCCTTTTTAACGGAGATGAACTGGACTACTTGCAATCTTTGTCAAATCCTTTGGCATTGGCATTCTTCATAAACTTTTTCAACGGTTTTGTAATGTAGAATTTCATCGTTTGAAGACTCATCTGTGTCAGTGCTTTTGGCCTTCAGTGCCATACTCTTACTCTTACTAGATTTCCCAATCCTTGTCAAACCCAACTCATAGGTCTGTAGATTACCAACCAACTCTATCAAATGAATTTTTCAATATCCTTTGATTCCTCAATCGCGGTGATCTTAGCATGAAATCTCTCAAGTAGAGATCTAAACACATTTCTAACAATCTTAGGTTCAAGAATGGTTTTCCCAAGATTAAAGGCTGAGTTTACTATGTCCTTAAACTTGACATAAAACTCATCGAATGACTCATCCTCCTCCATTTTGATCTCTTCAAAGCTAGTAGTAAGCCTTGGTTCCTTCATAGGTTGTTTGGAGGATGGTCCGTACTTCCTTTGCAGTTTAAGTGGAAGATTTCTTCTTGAACTCCTCATTTGTGACTGCACTGAATAAGGCATTCAATGCTCTACTGTTGAAGTTAGCCGTTTTAATCTTAACATCATCCCAATCAGCCGGCGCTTCCTTAGGCTTGGTCCAACCTATCTCCACAGCTTGCCACATTTTTTCATCTAATGACTACAAAAAAACTTTCATGCGTACTTTCCAGTATGCATAGTTAGTGCTATCAAATAAATGAGGTATAATTAAAGATTGTCTTCTATCCATGACAATAGAGATCAATGGATCACACAATAAAGATCAACCATAATCAGAGTGTGTCTGCTCTGATACCACCTGATAGGCTAAGAATGTATTGACCCCTTGTTATGAATTAACCAATTAATTAGCCAAGTTAATTAATTAATTCGATTAACATGCAATACGCGTGGTAATACAAACAAACCACCAACTAAGTTAATATATAGCGGAAAATAAAGTTGACACGGTGATTTGTTTACGAATGGGGAAAACCTTCAAGACAAAAACCCCATCGAGTGATTTTAAGGTCACCACTCTCAAGAATCCACTATTATCACAACAAGTGGTTATAAGTAAATGAATCCCAGTGCCTTATCCCAGTCTACAGTTGAACCCTTACCCTAATACCCAATTAGACTTCTTCTGTAATGACAATCTCTCTTTTTAATGCACTCTCAGTATGTGACTAACCAATTGATACACGGATCCAAGTACGTGACTAACCACCTACTTGAGAAGGATGTTGGCTGCAAAGTTCTTTAGTTCATCAACACAATGAAGATCACAAAACTCCTCGGTTACAAAACCCTACGATGTACAAACGCAGCAGCTTCTTCAAGAGAAAGATAAACTAGGGCATATGTCTCCGGCCATAATATGCTTGTGAAAATTTTTTACGTCAAACTGCACTCACTTGCATCAGCTATGATGGTCCTTAAAATAATCTTTATATATGTTTAGGGTTGTGAGTAAAGAAAGCCTAAACATGTATACATGGATTGGTGTAAAATTAGATCTGAAAAACTGATTTTTGTAAATCTCGATAGATAGATTATCTATCAAGCAACTATCGAGCATCGAGCAAAAGCTACCTTTTAAACCTCGATAGATGCTATTTGTCGAGCTTTAAAATCTAATATTTTTTCACTTGTTTCTTAGACAGACTTGCATGATTTTAACACTTAGACTTAAAACCTTGTTCCTTGAAGTATTATACACATCCTAAATCTACCCAATTACAAGTAAAGTGCATTTTGTCAAAGGATTAACCAATTCTATATTGACATATGTTTCTAACATGATTCGTTTCTAACATGATTCATTCCTAACATGATTCACACATTTCCTTACAAAAAAAAAAAGAAAAAAAAGGAGATATCACAGCATCATTGACAAAATCTAGTAGGATGGGAATAACATAGTGATAATACGCTACTGCTAGATATCAGAGCTACCTTATTGTAATGCAGCTCAACCCTTTTCTACTTTATATCACGCAACATAAGTGACAAGCGAAAAAACTTTCTTTCATACAATAACCATTTCATGAAAAGCTAAAATTGTCTGACATAATACAATAATGGAGGGAAGTTCAACTCCACATAACATAACCTTATATAACTGCATGCACCGACAATCAAACATACAGCAAAAGACAATTTAAAGGTTCATCTTATGCCTAAAAAAGTTGGAAAAAATTCCCACTTACCATAACAGGCACAATGGCCAGCCTTCTCCGGAGAATATGCATTGCCGCATGTGAAATAGGGCAGAACCCCCATTATTCAACCAAGACTAGGGTGAATTATAGCCATGCTGCTATATATGGAGCTTGGGTGTAATAAATTGATGGCAGAGGGGGACCGTTTCAGCCATGCTGCTATTGGACTTTTCTTAACAAAACGATTACAGTCGCCCACAGAACTTCATTTGCAACAAGAAAAACCCAATACGAGAAGAAAAAAATAGATGAAAACAACTAGAACAGCAACAACAACAGATTCACTAGTTGAGAACTTGGATAGACTTATTGGTATCGTATTTGCTTGCTTGCTTTAAGGAGGTAGAAAATGGCTTTAAGCGAATAAGCAAAACTTAAAGCAAGCTTATTTGCTTAAAGCCATTTCCTAACTCACTTCAAAGAAAATAAGCAAATAAGTACAAAAATTTAAGACTATCCAAGCCAACACAGGCTAATTCTTGAATAAATCCAAACAGTTGTCTTTCTCCAAGTCCCTACTCCAAAACTTCTTGTAATACTCTGCGTATGTGTAACCCCTGTATACAGCTTCAGATCCATCATCTGTGAGTGAATTGGGGGCGCTGATCAATGCGTCGTCACATGGGCAGAGGAATGAAGCTATTGATAGCCTTGGTTTGTCAGCATTGACAATTGCTCGGTGCCAAACACTCTTATAAACCCCATTACTCAGTGCCTGCAATGATTCATTGTCATTTTTAAATCCTTGACAATAGAATGTGTTTCATAAAAATGACATAAGCATCTTATAGTGCAAATTGATATGCATCTTATAGTACAAATTGTGATGAAAATCAACATGCTACAAGCTTACTGTGCCATTTGAAATAAAATTATATACTGTTGCAACCTGGCATCTATAATTTTAGTGAGTGATCTATTACAATTCCTTGCTCAATTTAACAAGTTGTATTTGTTTGTTTTGTAGCACCATTAACTATAAGGAAGTTTGTACAATCAGATTATCGTTACCTGTAACTGATCACCGAGGTTAATGACAAAAGCATTTGGGTGCGGATTGACAGCAACCCATTTGCCATCTTTGAGGACTTGAAGGCCAGCTACATGCAGGTCTTGAAGTAGAATTGTGAGGGCATTGGGGTCAGTATGCCCTGGCAATCCATAAGTCAGTTCTGGTTCCGGACATGGTGGGTAATAGTTTACAGCCATATGCTGTCCTTGTTCTCCCAACACATTCTTTACGCAATCCTTTTCTAGGCCTAAGCTCTCTGATATCAATTCTTCTAATCTGTACCCAAGTTGTCGAACTTCCATGCAATAATTACTCACAATCTCCCTATTAAAGAGAATGTTACATACATTAGCTCTTTTATATTTTCTCTGCAAAATTTGCCTATTTTATCAAAGGAAAATTGGGAATTGGTGGATAACACACAAAAAGAATGATCTGCATCAAGAAGAATTGGACTCATTCTGTGACCTTCTGTTTATTTTTCTTATATATGACCAACTAATTATGTTACCATGAAATGAATACACTGGGTTCAAATCCTATGTTTGAATTATATGATCAATCAAAGCATGCCAAGACACCTCCAAGACTCATTTTACTTTGGACAAAATGCCCTCCAAACGTGATTTGCAAATGCATGCCATTGCAAGGTGATTACGGCATAGTTTCAGCACACCTGCATCTAAATACATTTTATTATGGTTTCATGGATGTGTTGGCAAAAATCCTAGAACCAGAATATGTCAAAATTATGTTGTGTCAGTATAATTGTGTCAAGGTTGAGTCCAGTTTATAACTGTTAAAAAATGATAAGGTTATGATCTACTCAATGATGGTTTGATGATCTTTTACTCATATGTTTTGCATTATAACAAACTTATGGGTCAAACTTGTTTCATTGGAAAGTAAGGTTCAGGGCCACTGCTATGGGAAGGCAAGCAAGGCACTTGCTAAGGTTGCAATAAAGATTTTAGCTGTACAAAGTTTTGTGTGTAAACTATCTTTTCATGTGATTTTTCTACAAGCATCCGTAGACAAAAGGATCGCCCCAAGACATCTCATGGAAATTGAGAACAAATCAAAGCAAATTGTTCTATTTCTCAATCTTTTTTACTTGCTCCAATGGAACCAAGGTTGAAAAGATTGAGAAAAATCAGTCATTCACAATTAATAATAAAGGATTCCTCAAAAGTTTAAGGATTAGTAATCCTTTAGATCACAAAATTGGCTTTTTCTTTGAAAATAATTTCTTTTTACTGATTTTCCACTTCGTTATCAAATTGTTGTACTTGTTTATTGTTTAGATTTGATATATGTGATTTATATTTGCTTGTACATGGAACCGATGATAAACTTATGTAATCAATCAACAAACCACTTAGTTAACTAGGAGTCTAAACAGAATTTTTCACTTTCTCTAGCATAGAATGAATTATAAACAAATGGTATGTTCAACTGTTTCAAGCTAGCACCTTAAGTTGAGGGAGGAAGTTTTAAGTTACCATAGGCAACCTTTAATAGATATATTATGGCATACTGATGTAGCAGTTTTGGGATTTATGTTATGTAGTAGGATACTAAAACCATAACATGTTAGTGCCTTTGCAACAGAGTAGCCATCTCAGTTTTTTTAGTCAAAACTAAACAAATGAAGCTTAAAAAAAAAAAAAAAATGAAATGCACTAGGCTAGCTTCTTGTTATTTAAAATTCATGAAAGCTCCCGTCATTCACCATTTTGTTTTTCATTCATTCTTTGCATAGACCGTCCAACATCTCTTTCTCTCTCTCTCAATTATTGTATACTTTCTCCCTCTCATAGTGGGGTGAGTCCCACGCACTATGGGGCCAACTGCTTTGTGAGAGGGAAGAAGCATGCTCTCAAAGTATGTAATAACAACTCCTCGTTCTCCCTCTAAATACCGTTATCAAGAACCCAAGCACGAATCACATAGAATTGTGATTACGTTGCTAACACTATTTTATTGTTGAGTTGAGTGAAGATATTGAATTTGGAGAAAATCAAGTCAAAGTAAGAATTCTAAATGATCATAATATAGGTATTAAAAAATAAAAATAAAAAACCTCTGGTTAATCAGGATTTGACAAAGGATCTCCCTAGGAGGCTAGGACAAAGAATGTTCTTAGAAAACACTACACTTATTCAACACTAATTGTTGAATGATCAAAATGATGATGAAAGCACTGACGTTCAATATTATTAAATAATAAAATCTTAAATTGTATCCAAAAAAAAAAAAAAAATTCTTACATACTCAGTGACGAATTGATCCTCAACTTCTATCTCTAAATTATTAATAATAATGCCTCCAAAAAAAAAAACTTATAATAATAATAATAATAAAAGAGAGAAAATTTTACCGTAAGTTACGCTCAAGTTTTATACCGTGTCAAATCTATGAAATTTGCAACTGTTAACTTGGATTTTCTCTCTTAAAAAAAAAAAAAAAAAAAAAAAAAAACTTGGATTTGTTTTTTGTAGTAGCATACCATTTGTGATAACTTAATGATTGTTTGACGAAAATTGGCGAATTAATACTTATACATAAATTCAACACTTATTCTCCCTTGGTTTATAATTTTTTTTAAAAAAAATCACTTATTCTTTGCCACTGATACTGGCACATGTTAAAATTGCGACAAAAGTAATTTTCACCAACTTTTCCTTTTATTAAACTTGAGATCTCATGTGACATGACTCACTTAATAATAAAAAGAAAATTTTGAGAAAGGGATAATAAAAAAATTTAAAAAACAGTAAACGAAACACTTTAATCAATACCATTATAATCTATATTTGTATGAAAATGTAAATGTAGGTAATAAAAAATTTGAATTCACCTTTAAAAATTTTATTATATTTTATAATATTTCGTGAAAGAGAAGAGGAATCTTATAGTTTTTTTGTTAATAAAATTTTCAATTACGAAAGCAAAAGGTTTGTATTGATCTTTATTCTTTATGAGAAACAAAAGATCTAACCAAATCATCCCAAGTTACAACATTTTATATATATATATATATATATATATATATATATATATATAATTTTGAAAAAGGTAAAACTAAAGAACGACAAAGGCAGGTAGGCACACAGGTCCACAATGTAAGTTGTCATTACCAATTTGGTCACAACATTATATATTTGATTTCACTTTCTTCCATATTGTTTGAGTATCCAATTAGGATACCTTTAATTTATTGATTTATTTTATTTAAAAAATGATTAAGTAAAATAAATTGCACTCTAAAGAGAAAAGGTCTTAAAAATTTGCATCTAATCATCTAATCAAATAAACTAAAAAATAAACCATACCAAACACATACAAAATCATATCAATTTGCTAAGATTATTGTAAAGAGTTTTATGACCCAATTGCATTATGAGTATCAAAGTCGATTCCCCCTTCCCCCATTTATTATAAGCATCAATTTGCTTAGATCTTCATAAACTAAACTCCAAAAACCCTCATAAAAAATAGTTAACAAAAGAAAGAATATTAGAACAAGATCAAATTACTTATAATAGTGAAACTATTGACCCTAGAAACTAATAAATTATAAATTATTCACTCATTCATATGGACCATTTGAGTCATTCTCCTACAAATATAAGTAAATCATTAAAGATTTTAATAATCATCTGAATTGCATAGGGTTATAAAATGAAAATAATTAGTTTCTTAATAATTAAGAGGATTGGCATATCTTTCACAGTATTAAATAAGTTCTACTGAAAACCTACCTAGTAGGGTATTATTATTATATTATAAGCTTTTAATAAGAGTTTCAATGACATTACTTTATCTCATTCGAGACATTCTAGAATAAAATCAAGATTTGAATTTTCCTTTTTCTATTCCTATATAAAATAACAATGGCTTCTCGAACCAATTCAATCGGGAACCAATTACCAATCCGGTCCAATAAAAATCCTTAAAACTAATCAAAAACTGAAAATCATAACCAAAAACGTTCTTTGCTTGTACCAATTTTTAAAACCTTGGTAATAACTGAATTTAAAAAAAAATAATATATATATATATATATATATAAATGTTAACCAGCACCGCTGGTGCTGGTTAAGTGTAGAAAATAAAAATAATAATAATAATAATAAAAAATGTCAAAAAAAGTCAAAAAAAAAATTCTAAACAATACCTGCAAAATTGAAAAAATGACATGAATTATAAAAAAGACAAAAATTTTGTCAGAAAAAAGTAGAAGAATTTTGTAGTTGACGTGCACCGCACGTTAACACAACCCTACATATAACAAGTGTACAAAATATTTCTAGGAGAGGCTGAGTTGCCTCCATGCAAAGGAACAATATTTAATTGGATTGGCGGTCAATGGAAGTTAAAGGAATACTGGATCACACCTCAATAATCAATCACAAACCGTGTGATTCGGCTTTTATGACATCAACACGGCATTTCTCGCTGATGACAGCAGGAATATTCTGGCAAAATTAAATATATAAGGCCTAACTTTCACCCAAAAACATGTACACAATATTCAATGGCCATGATATCAGCACTGTACCGTCAAAGTAGCGTCATCACCGTTCAATCAGTAGAAAGAGAAAAAGTAAGAGGAAAAAGTCTTTCAATACATATTTAATTCCTTGGCCCATGTGACCACGCTATCACGCATAAACAAAAAGTCTCATAATAACTGCGCCTAAAGCTATGTGCCCCACTCTTTAATGATCTGACTGAGTCAAGTCAACCAATAACAATGGGCTTAAACTAGTACTTTTTCCAGGGTTTACCCACCAATCCGCAATTAGGGTTAAGCGACTAATAATTAGTTGTTCTCGAAATTCATTATGAATGTGAAAGTAAGAAATATCATGTTATCGTTTTTCGGAAATATCTAGAGTTTATCTTATAACTTACCGTACTATGTATTAAACATACGTACCAAAGATACTGTGACGTTATATTTTTTATTTTTTACATTAGTGGTAAATTATAGCGATACTGATTAAATTTATGGTGAGATGTAGAATCTAATAATTGTCCTACAACACGAAGCACTAGGGTATTGTAGTGGAATCCGAATCCGTGTTTGTTGCGTAGAGATTTTGTTTACGTTAATTAAGAAGTCAATTAATTGCTTGTTTTTGTAAATAATTATATCCTTTCTCATGAAAGATCAGTCACCGACCCACAGGATGACAGCCAATCTGGTCCAATGAAATGGAATCCTCTAGGAATTGTTCTCTGTCACATAAATCTGATAAGTTTAAAAACATATGTAACTTTTAGCCGAATTATGTGGAATCCACTACGTTTATGCTTTCCGCCCTTTTTTTTTTTTTTTTTTTTTTTTTTTTTTTTTTTTTTGCCGTAGTGAATTTACTAAAATTTTCACAGACGAAATAAATGACTTTCTTTTGTAATAAGAATCAAAATTTGAATCTCTCTTCCCATTGTTGTAATTATAAAGTTACAAAATAAACATATTTACATATGGGAAAAGTTAACAGTTTTCTAAAGCATCGATTTAAGATGCACTTGTTATAGAAAAAGAAATAAATAATTTTTTTACAACTTTTTATATTTTTTATAAAAAAATGTGTCGAAATTTTACTAAAATTATTTATTAACAATTAATTTAAAATCACCCTTAACATGGCCATTTATTTATATATTGATGATGTTTTAGATAAAACAAAACTATGTTTTGATAAGCTAACAAAACACTTTAGCTGTTTGTTTTTTTTTTTTTTTGGGAAAGAGCTAGTTTCTAATTTATATGTGCCCTTGTGTTGTTACTTTCGTTCACATGAAATCAGAGATTTTAATTACAAGTAGATTTTTGATTTTAAACTTGTAATGTTTCTACTTATTACAAACAACCATTACAAAAGACAATGTATCTTAAAAAGGCACGTCTGTGACTTGTAGCATTGCAAAAGAGACAAATCGACTTGACCAACGGTTGCTAAAATATGGTCATTCTTTTATAATTTGTGGTTGTATTTGCACATGTGACTACTGGTGTGGCACGTCGCAGTATATGCTTGGGTACCAGCATAGGGGATCGCGCCTAGCACATGGTGATGTTATTAAATTCTTATTTTTTTTCCTTCATTTTTTTTAAAGAAAAATATTCCATAAATAAGGAGGGAAATTTGAATCCAGATTATCATTCACGAAATAATCTAGAAACTTCCATTAAATCATAACCTTTTTTTTTTTTATGAGAAAGTCCATTGAATCATAACCTTGATTAGATATTGTCGTCATGTCAACTATATTATAACATGTTGTCTTCAACAAATGGATTGAAATCTACTACATGACGAAGAAAATTGCGAAATCCCTAGCTGTCATATAGTTTTGAGGGAAGTTATGAAGATACATGTTTGTTTGAGTGAACTGTGAAGGAAGAAGAAAGAAAAGGAATGGATTATATGGTATCAAAACTTTTCTATGGCGAAAAGCATGAATGCAAACGGAAAGTCCAAGCACTTGCATGCACAAATGAAGCTTGATGTTAATGCAAATACCTAGTAAGATTATGGTACATAATCTCTTTAGGAACTATCTCATAAAATTGAGGGTTTTGTGATAATTCAGCATTTAAAAACTTAAAATTGGTGACATATGATGTCAATCATGGAGAAGACAAAAAAATATTCAAGAGAATCATATAATATATATGTATATTGCTAGTGAAACCGTTTTTCAGTTATTCAGTTATTTCAGTTATTTCAGTTATTCTAATTTCTCGTGCAGTTAACCATGTTAACTATAACTTTTTGTTAACGTGGGTGTCCAGAACTAGAAGCTTAAGTTTTAAATACAACTTTTTATTATGATATGTATTTGTTTAATAATAAATATGATAGAATGATTAATCCCCAAAAAAAAAAAAAAAGGATTTTTAAGGGACCAAAAGAACTTTATTTTGTCACTAAAATAATATTAATCATACTTCAAAAAAATAAAAAAATAAAAAAAATTGAGAGCGAGGGGAGAAAAAGTACTTACTTGAAATCAGGAGGATTGGAAGGCCACTCAGGCACATATTTGTCCAAAGGATAACAATGAAGTCTAAGATAGTCTCTCCAATTGTGAACTTTTTCCTTTTTCACATTAAAACTTGTAGAAAGTCTCATTGTCTTTGATGGATCATCTGAGTACAACTTCAACTTCTCTTCCACAGGTAGGCTAAAGAACTCAGTGGCTACTTGTAACATTTTTTCTACTGCCTCCAAAGACACACCATGATTGGTCACCTAGTTATATGTCAAAGGAGAAAAATGGCAAATTAGCTATATATATATGTGGATGAGAGAGTAAAAAGTGAGTGACTTGCATATGTAATATACTAGTATGTAATTTATGAGAGAGTAAAAGTGAGTGAGTTGAATATGCTAATATGTGTGTACCTGAAAAAAGCCATAGGATTTGCAGGCCTCTGCAATTTGTTTGACAACTTGGGATCTATCCTTTAAACCCAAGTCAATGACAGGAACATCATCACAAGCAGAGACTTCAGATAGGCGGGGTCGGTCTGATTCTGGCCTGATATAACTTTCCGGCAAGTTTGAGTATTGAACTCCGGTGGATAATACCTTGGTGTCCATGTATTGGAAACAAGACAAAAGCAATGGGAAAAATTAATTAATTGGGTTCACAGATACCTATCTGCTTAGGTTTCTGAAGTTTCCTGGAAGTTGAGAACTTCTGCACACTAGTTACTCTACTCTGCCTCATGCTGCTTATTTATATAAATATAAATACGAAAATATATATTTATATATATATATATATATATATAAAGATATAGGTTCAAATTACACTTGATGTAACTTTACAAAAGTTACACTTGATTACTGTTAATCTAAGGGTAAAAAAACACTCATAGTAATGTCATTATTACTCCCTAGAAATTAGTAATTTAGACATTAACTTTACTTATCTTATTAAAGGAAAAAACTTTTTTTTTTTTTTTCCACATCATCGTCTTCTTCCTCTTGTCCTTCTTTTTGCACTATACTTTCAAGCCTCCACCATTCATAAAATTCTCAAGATTAAATTGTAAATGCAAGCTATCTTTATTTTGATTTAATAAACATGATTACCATTTTGCAAATTCATTTATTATGGAGGAAGTATCGTTTTGCCATTACTTAACCACTGTATATGGTTTGAAAAAAGGAGAAATTTTTTTTCGTTCATTTGAGTTTTGGCAGTAACCTTGAATAAAATTTGTCATGAGGGTTTTAAAATAATTAGTCTCAACAATCGATCTCTACTTAAAACTCAAAAAGAAATCTAAAGCAGAATTTTAGCTAACTCGCAGCCCTGAAGATGTTAAAATGCCTCCAGTGCGCGTGTACATCCACCAAATCCACTTGGACCACTTCACGCTGCTAGGGTAGTCGGAGAGACGATTCTCAAAGTGAAAACTATAGGTAGTATTAATAGAAGATTGACTACTAACACCGCTGATCAGTAGCACCACCACCTCTCCAAGAGTGACCGAAATATGAGTTTCATTTTATCAAAGACCACCCCCATACTTCTAATCGCATCATTATGGCATCTCCCGCTTCTAATTACTTCATTTCACAAAATTAAAGATCAAAATAAATCACAACACCTAGCGACTCCTATAGAACAAGCCAAATATGTTTCCCAAAAACAAAATACCAAACCAAATGATAGGAAGTGTACTCAAGGATAGCAGATACTAGAAATAAATACATTCAATGAGGAACCAATTATTACTTTTTAGCATTGATCAGGCTATTAAACTTCAAACCCAAGGAAATTGAAAAAGTATCAATTGACGACAGCTGCATTAAAAAGAAATGCATCTTCATGAATTTGCCAAATATTGCCACCAAGCACAAGGAACAAAAATAGCTTGCAATGCGGATTTACAACGTTTACGCCCCGTTTGGTAGAGTTGTTAAACTTCTCATTTTCAATTTTTAAATAACGTTACACGTATTTTCACACACTTTTTCACTCACATGTATTTCAAAAAAATACAAACAACACTACTCAAACTCCTTTACTAAACGGACCCTTTATTACACTTGCTATGAGCAACATTCCATTAGAGTAATGGAACCAAAAGATTTACGCTCGACAACAAAACAAAGCCTTCAACAATGGAGGATGTCATGATAAGATATTTCTCCAAAACTAATGTGGCTTTGGCCGTATACTTCTAAAATATTCTAGTACCTCAAGACAAAATACTATTATGAAATTAATGGTGATGGCCTAAAAGTACATAGTGCAAGAAGATAGATGTGAGAGAGGATGAGAGGAAGAAAATGATGACGTGGAAGATAGTGGAGAGTTAATGCTATAGTTTTTTTTTTCCCCCCCCTCTTTTAATAAGAAGAGTTAATGCCTAAATCATTAATTTCTAGGGAGTAATAATGACATTACTATGAGTGTTTTTTGGTGTAACTCTAATGGACCCTTTATTAAACTTGCTATGAGCAACATTCCATTAGAGTAATGGAACCAAAAGATTTACTCTCAACAGAACAAAGCCTTTGACAATGGAGGATGTCATGATAAGATATTTCTCCAAAGTTAATGTGGCTTTGGCCGTATACTTCTAAAATATTCTAGTACCTCAAGACAAAATACTGTTAAGAAATTAATGGTGATGGCCTGAAAGTACATAGTGCAAGAAGATAGATGTGAGAGAGGATGACAGGAAGAAAATGATGACGTGGAAGATAGTGGAGAGTTAATGCTATAGTTTTTTTTTTCCCTTTTAATAAGAAGAGTTACCACTGCACTCCCTTGGTACGATGGTCACTCCACAAGTATAAGTGCTTGTGGAGTGTGGGGGGCAAGAGTCAGGGTTCAAGTCTCCAGGAGGGAGTTTCACACACATATACACTTAGATTATGCTAGAGTAGAATTCTATCTTGTATCAAAAAAATTAAAAAAAAAAAAGAGTTAATGCCTAAATCATTAATTTCTAGGGAGTAATAATGACATTACTATGAATATTTTTTTGTATAACTCTTGTGAAGTTACACTAGGTGTAACTTAAACACATATCATATATATATATGTGTGTGTGTGTGTGTGTGACAAAATTGAGGTACAGTGCCTTAGGTGCTATCCTTAAATTCACTTCTTAAAATTCAACCATGTAACTACTTAACTAAAAAATATACTTTCATCCTATGAGAAAAAATACACATGACAGAATTTTAAGAGGAGAATATAAGGAACAATACCTAAGTACTTTACCTAAATTTTGCCCATATGTGTGTGTGTGTATATATATATATATATATATATATGGTTTGGAAAAAAGTTTGGAGAGAAACCCTCTAAACTTATCTTCTTCTTCTTTGGGGGGGGGGGAGGGGGGGGTTGATAATTACACTTTACCCACCTGTGGTTTGCCTCTAATTCGATGTGTCTACCCGTGGTTTCAATTTTGACACTTTACCCACCTATGATTCTCACCGTTACTATGTTGTAACCCACCTAACCCTCAGCCGTTAGTCTAACACAGAATATGTAAAAAACAAAACCCCAAACGGATCAAAACACTCTCACTCAAATCTTGAACATGAAGCACATACCCAAAAATCTGAAAAATTACAGGAAGTTGAACCCAAAAACAATATCCAACATGGGCCAAAACCCTAAGCTGACCGACCAGCCCAAAGCTTTTCCAAGAGCAAAATTCCTCTGCAAATGCAAAAATGGTTTTGGGAAGTAAAAATTGTCAAAACTCCCAAACACATTTCCAGCAAAACCCAGAGCACAGTCTCATCATCACTCCAATTAAGAATTCTCCGTGACATATGTGTATGGCTCCTCGACGATAACATCTTAGGCTTCTTCATACTAGTTGGTGCAAGTGAACCAAGACACTGTCCCTTATCTGTTTTAGCATGAATCAAAGGTAAAGCATTGTTCTTCGAAGATATTAACTTTGGGTACTCTTTGATCACATCTGCACAATTTGATTTGAATGCTTTCCACCAATTCAAGTACCTGAGTGATACACTTGGCACAAAAGACCTTGGTGGAACATAGAACCTAACATTTTCCAAGTTAAATTCTAAACCAGAAAAATCACCTGGAAGATCTTGATCCATTCCAAATTGCATTACCACTCGCTGGGGCGAATACTTCTCTGTACATTCCATTAATCCAACCAATTCAGATGTGTGCGGCATTTACGTTAAGGCGCCGAGCTCCAATTCCCAGACGACGTCGTCGTTGTCGTCCATGACGATGTCGATGTCATTTGACTGGTTCGATAGTGGGGATCATAAGAACATTCTCAAATCTCAAGCCTATGAATTCAACAAAAAACTGTCAAGAGGATAGAAAAGATTGAAAAAGAAATTTGTGGTGTGTTTGATTTGGTTTTAATCTTTGGTTGCAGTGGTTGTGGGTTATGTTCAAAATTTATGGGTTTAATTTTTGGTTAATCTTCAAGATTTTTGGGTTTTGTTTTTGGTTTGGGTTTATGTTCAAAAATTCTAGGTTCACTCTCTCTTTTTTTTTTTTTTTTTTTTTCCTGAGATAATAAACAAAACTATATTAATGTAAAAGAGTAACCGTATACAAATATACAAATATAAAGAAAAGAACAAATGTCTGGGCTTGCTCTAGCGAGCCAACTCAAGAGACAAATAGGAAAAGATTTGAGTATTATGTTCTTTAGATTTTTGGGTATGTTCTTCATGTTCAAGATTTGAGTGAGAGTGTTTTGATCCATTTGGAGTTTTATTTTTTACATATTTTGTGTTAGACTAACGACTGAGGGAGAGGTGGGTTATGGCACAGTAACGGTGAGAATCATAGATGGATAAAGTGTCAAAATTGAAACCACGGGTAGGCACATCGAATTAGAGGTAAACCACAGATAGGTAAAGTGTAATTATCCCTTTTTTTTAATTGAAAGTGAATTTTGAAATTTGACCGTTAAATTACATGTTCTTTATATTCTTAACATGCATGTCAAATTTCGTTCAAACCAAATGTTATTTATTATTCGATCAATAAGCTTCTTTTTGTGCATAATTTTTTACCACAAATAATTGAAATTTAAACATATCATTGATGATATAGCTATTGATTTTTAATTTTTTTGAAATTTTGCAAGCATAGAGAATATAATAAGAATATGCAATCCACTAGTTAGATTTTCACAATTTACATTCAATAAAAAGATATAAGTTTGGAGATAAACTTTTTCCCATAGTTTAGTTCAAATGACGAAAATATATAAAGATTGAAATATTATTGTTTTTCTTCATATATGTTTGGTAGAAAGGTAAAATGGTAAGAATATGATATATATATATATATATATATATAAGTTTTTGTTTGGTTGAGAGAACAATTGAAGTAAAATAATAATAATAATAATAATAATAATTTGTCATATTTACCAATTATTATATCTTATTATATAAAGAATCTTAGATTTATTTAAATTTTTTATTAAAATAATACATTTTACTGATGATTAATGAATAAATAAACTTGACTGCATGGATACTGAAGGCCTTGTTTGGTAACGGTGTTTAAACAATGAAAACTATTGTTTAAACACCACAACACATATTTCCAAACATTTTTTCACCCACACGTATTTCCATAAAACTTAAACAATATTACTAGAAATCTCTTACCAAACGAGTATTTAAAGTCAATATAGAGAAACGGTCACTTATAATATTTTGTGAACACCAAACAAAAAGGAAAAAAAAAATTATTTATGACATGTTATTATACACTTTGTACACACAATGTTTATATAGTTTTATACTTGATGTACATTTTTTTGTTATTAACGTCTTTATTAAAAATGTAAAATGAATGATGTGTATATAGATGATGTACACAACAAATGTGAGAGAATTAATGCTCAAATGGGCAATGTCACTATTGTTAACATGCCCTTTATGCCAAGAGCATTCACATCAAGAATCTCAAAAAATAGAGCATTTAGCAACTCAAAAACCTACTTTATCAATTTTAATAACTCACTTTACAAATCATCCCACATTAAAGATTCTATTTTTTTTTTTTCTATTTCATTTATAAAAATATAAACAACTAATTAAAGTAATAAAAAAACAATCACCACAACCAACCACCATAACCAACCACCACAAAATCATTAAAAAATGAGCTCTCATTTATGAAAGTTCATTGTAACAGGATGTCAAATTTTTTAAGATATGGCATCTTTGATGGTGCATAATTTTTGTGGTTTAAAATGCTAAAAATAGCTTTTGAGTAGGTTTGACATCCTTGTTGTGAATGATCATAGTGGCTAGTGCTATTCTTTACACGTCAAAGTTCCTACACTTGTAATAAAGTTTCATGGCTAACAAATCAAATATTAAGTGATTTACGAATTATCTTATACATTCAATATATGCATAACTTCAGTAGAATATATGAATTTCACGCCCAATACAAAAATACCCATATACACGTTTATGAACTATGGTAAATAAATAAAGCAGGATTCTTTTTTCGTTTTTGAGAATCAAATAAAGGAGAATAATGGAGAGAATTCTTTTTTCCTTTTTTGAGAATCACATAAAGGAGGATTGTAATCTAATGGTTTGATTAATATTGGAACAGAAATTGAAAAATGGATATCGATTTACCTCTTATAAATTTGGGTTTTCTCTGTTTCAAATTCCTTATCATTTTCAGCTTAAATGGAGCCTATAGATCTGAAGCTTGAGGAAGCACAAAACCTTCTGATACTAATTCAAACCCGGATTGCAGCAGTTGGATCATTGGATGCAACGCTATTCGTGCATCTAAGATTTATAATTTCCTCAGTTTTATACTCTTCCTAAAAAAATACACTCTGCCATTTATATAAATATAAACTAGTGGGAATATCCATGTGCTTCATAGCTTTAATTAAAATAAGAGTTAGTTTGGATATTGCTTATTACTGAAAACTGAAGACACTATAGCAAAATAATTTTTAAATATGTGAATAGTATCGTGAGACCTAATTTTAATGAAAATTTTGTTGAATTAGACAACTTGTGGGTCCCGTGAACAGTACACGGGACCCACTTATAGAGAAGCAAACCAAACTCTCGCTAAAAATATATTTCTTCCCACTCATATTGTTTTGATCCTTTTCCTCAAAAAAAAAAAAATATATATATATATATATAGTCTTTATTAAAAAGTTACCGGATACAATATTGATAGTTTTCCAAACCTACTGTACACTTTATTTAAAAAGTCAATACAATTTAATTTAAGTTTTGTACTATTTTAAAAATAAAAGTATTTTAATGTGGTTAAGGTGTCGATTCGGGTTAGCATGTCAGGTTCGTGTTGTATCGAGGTGGGAGTATTCAACTAAATGGCTTAACCCAAATCTGACCAATTTAATAATCGTGTCATGATTCTTCAACCCTACCACAACCTGTTAATAAGGCGGGTTGACCTAACCCAACCCATTTGACATGCTTAATAAACGAGTCATGTTGGGTTGATACGAATGTAACGCAATCCATTTCAAAATACATAATATTAAATATAACATTCATCTAGAAATAATTTTTTTTATATCCCCAAAGCAATGCATACACTTCAAGTCTTCAACTCACATTCAAAATAATATAGTTCAACAAAAATATAACATTCATCTAGAAATAAATTCTTTACACTCTAAAAGAAGTGCATACACTTCAACCCAAATTCAAAATAACATAATTTAACAAAAATAAAATAATATAGTTCAACAAAAATATAATATCCTTGGAACTTGCCAAATGCTAAGTATCAATATTTAAAGAATTGGAGCAAATAGTAGACTAAAATTTATAGCACAAAAACATTATGTAGAAAAAATTACTGCAGAATTTTGAAACACCAAGAAAGCAATTTTCTTTAATTCTAAAACTCACTAAACACATGAGAGAGAGAGAGAGAGAGAGAGAGAGAGAGAGAGAGAGAGAGAGAGAGAGAGAGAGAGAGAGCAATAACTGATTTGAGACTTTGAGTTTGAGAATTAGGCGTGAGACTATAAAATAGTAGAGTGAGTAGTACGGCTAAAATAAAAAAATAAAATTAGATATTTATAAGAAGGTTTAGAGATCTAGGGTTGGTAGGGTTTAGAGATCTAGAGTTTGTAAAGTTTCAATTTCCAATTATATCTACTGTAAGTTTTTGTAAGTACTCACTTTTAAAAAAAAAAAATTAAAATATATGTTGGATATAAAAGATATTTGACAAATCTAAAATAAAATGAATATTTATTTGTTATACGAGTTAAACAAGTTGTGTTAAGTGGGTCATTTCGGGTTAAAACAAATAAATTGACGTGTCAAACGTGTCTATTACGGATTACGCGGGTTGACCTACTTACGATACATTTCTTGTTGTGTCGCTTTTGGCTTGACCCATTTATCCCCCAAACCCATTAAGACCCAACCCTAACCCGCAAAAATCTATGTCAAGTTCTTGTCGTGTTCGTGGGTTGGATCGAACATTGACACCCCAAAATGTGGTTCAAATGATATTATAATAATAATGACATATTTTGTAGTATATCATGTAAATCTGTAATTCAAATCAAACACACCTCCCACTTACCCAACTATCTACTTATAAAAAATAAAATAACAAAATAAAGTAAAATGAAAGTCATGTTAATAAGTGTCTTTAGAGCAATTGTTAATAAATACTCCCTCCGTCCCACTTTGTTTGTCCTCTATTCTATTTTGGGATGTCCCAAAATATTGTCCTGTTTCTAAAAATAAAAGTTATTAGTTTACTAATGTTCCTATTATACCCCCAATCCTCATTAAGAATAACTCATTTTAAAAAAAGCTAATAAATTTATTTAAGGGTAATTTTGTAAACTTGTACATTTTTATAAAGCAGCCAAGATAATAAATGATGTTCCCTTAAAATTTTTGACTTTTCAAACAGGAGAAACAAAGTGGGACGGAGGGAGTAATATTAGGAAAGTTTTAACACTTCTTTTATGGAAAATATAAAAAATTGTCAAAAGAATTAATTGTTTTGTCATTTTCCTATAAAATATTTCTAAAAATAGTTCTTAAACTAATGCCCTCAGGGCATTCGTTAACATTTCCCATAAAAAATAAAATAAAATCATGGTAGTTTTGGAAACATGTAGCTTTTATTTATTTTTTATTTTATTTTTTTTGCTAATACAGTCCATTAAGTAATAATGTTTCACTAAGTTGAATTCTTTAAACACAAAGAGTAACTTTTTTTCTCCCTTAAAAAAAAAAAAAAAAAAAAAAAAAGAGCAACTTTTAAGGAATTATTATTTAATGCATTGTCATTTAAACAAATGTCCTGATAACAAGTGTTCAAAAGGTACAAGTTAAGAAACAATAAAGGTCCGTTTGGTATTGTTATTCTAATAATATTATTTAAATGTTGTGGAAATACGTGTAGGTAAAAAAGTATTATGAAAATACGTGTTATATTATTTAAACAATGAAAACTGTTATTTAAACAACACAACTAAACAGGTCCTAAATATTCAATGATGAGCTTCAATGCACTTTTTCTCAACAAGAAAAAATACTTTTTAATAATTTATTGCTTTCTTTGCATAGATTATTGTGGTTGCTTGTGTTTTTCTTGATGAATGTAGATGGTGTGACTTTATATTTTGAAAAATGTATAAAAGCATCATTTTAAGTGGAAAAAATCTCATCCAACAAGAAAAACATATGACATTCGTTAACATTTCCCATAAAAAAATCATGGTAGTTTTGGAAGCATGTATCTTTTAATTTGATTTTTTGGCTAATGCAGTCCATTAAGTAATATTATTTTACTAAGTTGAATTCTTTAAACACAAAGAGTAACTTTTAAAAGAATGATTATTTAATGCATTATCATTAAAACAAATGTACTGTTAACAAGTGTTCAAAAGGTACAAGTTAAGATATAATAAATATTCATTGATGAGCTGCAACACACTTATTTTCGACAAGAAAAATATACTTTTCAATAATTCATTGCTTTCTATGCACAGATTATTATGGTTACTTGTGTTTTTCTTGATAAATGTGGATGGTGTGATTTTATATTATGAATAATGTATGAAAGCATCATTTTAAGTGGGAAAAAATCCCCTCCAATCCCCTCATATTTTTAGCTGGATGCGCAACACATGGCATTTGTAATACTATCACATATCTTACATCTAAACTAAAAAATTGAAGGAATTAGAAGATTCAATGGAAGGAAATTTTATTCCTCAATTAATAGAGCATTAACTGCCTCTTAACTTGTGCCTTGAGACACTCTTTAACAAAAGGCTTTAAATAAAATGGTACTTTTCAATAACTGTACATTGGAATGTTTTTTTTTTTAAAAAAAATTTCCCTCTCTCTCTCTCTCTCTCTCTCTTTTTGTTTTTTTGTTTAGATATAAAAATTAATATTAGTTATTAATAGGTAAGTATTGTTATTGTGTTTGTATAGAACTATCTATTTTACCATTTAAAGAAAGTGTGACATAGCAAAATTCTAATGGAGGATTTAAAATAAAACAAAGATTATAATTTAAAATTAATTAAAAATATATATTAGAATAGTGACATGAGAAATTGTAAGGACTTGAAAGCTTATGTGGTATAATTTTATAAGGTGAACCAAAAGTCAAGCATTTTAAGTTTTTTTTTTTTTTAAGGAAAAAAAAATACAAACGCAAGGGTGAAAGAATGTGGTTCTAACACAAATGCATATCATAAACTCAAACAAAACTAGATGTCTGGAGAAAAGTAATATTGACTTTTCAAATAAAGTAAATAGTAAATCAAGAAATTTTAAACATTGTGTTTATTAACTGTTCAAATATGATCAAATTTTGAAGAGCATATCACCTCAATCAATGGAGGAACCAAGATTTCAATCTAAGGAGGGCAAGATTAAAAGACAAGATTGAAAAAAAAAAATCTAAAAAATACTAATCGATATTAACAACAAAGGACAATCAAAGTAATCAATTCATGTCATTAAAATAAACAAAAATAATAATACGTAGTTAAGAAAAATCAAAGCAAGAGATTAATCTAAGCGTGTGTTTGCCTAGAAATGAAGTTGCATTTTGCATTTTTGGCTGGGTCCCATGGCATTGTTCACGACCCAGCCAAACTTGTGAAAATGCATATTTCTAGGTAAATCTTGGGTCCCACGGCACTATTCATAATTTAAAAATTATTTTGTTAAAGCGTTTTCAGCAATAAGTTTTCAGTTTTCAGCAAAATAAGCAGTATCCAAGCAAACCCTAAATGCATAAAGTATAAACATCCAAAAAAAATGGTGATAAGCTAGAAAAAGTGTGGTAGGCTCGTGACTAATGAGAACGGTAAATTTGGGATAAGACAAAAAAAACTTTGGACAAGATCAATATGATATGGAATTTGGAATGATTATGTTTTATTCCCATATATAATATGTATATGTGTGTATCATATTTTAAATAAACAAAAAGAAAAAATTTTAAGTTATAATTATAAGGACCAAAAGGACACACAACGGATTGGGCCTTAACTAGGCTCTAACCGAGCTCAATGAAAGGTATAAGTGATCTATATAAGCCCATCCGAGCCGAGGAAAAAAATTGTCCGAGGAAGTAGTAAGTCTGAAGAAAGAGCTAGGAAGCGGACGAGCCGAGGAAGCCACAAAGCTCATAGGAAAAGTTAAATACGCCCGACCGAGGAGGGCAATAGTAATTGACCAGGATAAGTCTCAAAGGAAACTTCCTAGCAAAGACACATCCACCTTCTCATTTTGCATTAAATCCTCTATACCAACTAGGCATGCCGCATTAATAGTTGAATGACACTTCAACAGTGCATGCACAGTCTGTTACCTGCTCAGCATAATATCAAAAAGAGGAAATAAGGGAGATGGAACAAGTATCTAAGAGAAGAATCACTTGCCATCTAGGTGGAGATTCAAGATTGAAACAATGAGACTATAAGAAGAGAAAAATCCCCAATGTACAGGGATCGGATCCTAAAAAAAGAGAATACAGTGAACAAGAGTCTGATCTTGTATCTTACCAAGTGTGAAGACTCCTCGGCAATTCTGAGGAAGAAGAAATAAAACAAAACTTATCTTATTATCAGTTTTTATCCCATACATTGCTTGTTATCAATCTTTCGTGATAAATTATTGTTTCAAGTTCAACTTTTGGTTTAAAAACTCACTCCAATACGTTTAATTGTTGTGGATTTTGATCCATCCCAATAACCTATTCGAAATTTTCAGATTTCGGCCCATACAATAATAATATGAAACAATGTATAGTTTTTTTTTTTTTTTTATTGGCCTAGTAAAGGAATATATGAAACACGATATTCTCTATAAACTTGTTAAGTATTTGATAATCAAAACACAAATAAAAATTAAAGAAAAAATTACTAATTATATCAAATGTTCAATAAGTTGATTTTTTACAACGATCTTATAAAATTAAATTAAAATAACATTTTTTTTTTTGAGAAAGCATTAAAATAACATAAATATGCTATTAAATTGAAATGTAAAAAAATTAAAATAAAATAATATAACATATAATGTATTTCTTTTAGTCCTGAATTTTTTGATCCAATTCATAGTAACACATATGTTAATTTTTTATCCAATTCATAGTAACCCATATGTTATTTTAAAATATAAACAATCTTTCTTTCCCTTATTTGGGATGCCTTTGGTGGCCGGGGTCACGGTCGTTGTGGCTTCCAATCTAGTACGCTAAAAACTAGTCGAGAATATTTGGGTTTGTTCGATTGTTAGAGAAATGGAGCGGTGATTGTTTTGTTTATGGTTTAAAACATCAATTTGTGAATTAGAAATGACTTGTCTTTTTAAAAAAATTTGGCACTCTGTTATTGGTCCAACTGGATATATTGTAAGAATTTCATATTTGCCGATTATAGGTGATATGCTCCCCATATTTAAAAAAAAATCTCAAAATAAAATAAGGGATACGGATATTAATTAGTTGACACACACAAAGTAAAGTAATTATGTGTGTATATATATATATATATATATATATATATTCAAAAACCCATGTATTACATGTGAAAGTTTTTTTTTTTTTTTTTTTTAAACCATGATACATACATATTTAATATGTATAAATAAATAAATATTTAATGAATTATGTTATTTAATATGAATCCTTCAACACCGATTGGTGGAAGACTTTATCCTATTCATAAGAAGCAGCGTAATTGATTAGAGTTTTAACATTTTCAGGAAAGTGACAACTTTTTTATCATCATTTAAAAAAAAAAAAAAATTCCTTAAAACTTATTTTGATGTTACGAGATACGGAGATAAGGTAGTAGGATGTAAGGATGGTAAAACGCCTTAGCCTGCCCTGACCCACCATACCCTACCGTACCTCCCACGATTTTTTCTTGCCTTAAACGTGCACATATATTTTTAATTAAAATATATTAAATTATTTATAGATATATTTAATATTTTTTCATAAATCCTATGAATAATTTAATACATTTATATATTCTATTGGCATCCTTGAAAACACGTAGCTCCCTCTCTTTCATAAGTCTCATCACTGTCTCCTCCATTTACTTATCATCTTTGTTTTTCATTTGTGTCACATCGACCTCATTAGGGATAACAAAATACATTGATAACTCTCATCACTGCTCTCATTCCATGCATATTTTCTTTTCCTCAAAGACGGAACAAGTTAGGTACATTGCACTTATAATCTGATTCTGCCTTACCCTATTGCAATCCAATCCCTTAGATGGAGATATGATTTTCTCTTTTTTTGGTAAAGAGGATAATACATTAAACAACTAAAAGGCCTCTAAACCAGAGGCAACAAACCGATCATAGAAAATTCCAACAGTATCTAATCTAAGCAAAAATACTAGATGGGGGTTCCAAAAAAAAGTAAAATCCTGGTCCATGAGAGCTCCCCTGCGAGCTAGTGCATCAGCGCACTTATTTGCCTCCCTTTAGCAATGTTGGATTCGCACCGTAGAGATCTCCTTAAGCCCTTCTCTGCAATCAACAACCAGCACATCAATGCCGTTGGATTACTCCAAATCTTTCTTCAAAAGATCAACTACCAACTTTGCATCAAGGTCAAACACAACCACTGAGAGTTTAAGGGAAATACATAGTCGAATTCCATCTCTTAAAGCCCAAAATTGTGCTGCAACACTAGTGGCACAACCTATTGATCTCGCATAGCCTTTCACACACTCAATGGAAATATGATTTTCACTAAGTCTATACAATTCCTTTGTAATAAACTACATTCTAGATTATAATTATTATGTAATTTGTATATATTCAACTTTGGTGGGTGGAAATAAGATAGTGTGTGATCATTGTACTACTAGAACATCTTAGGGACATTTTTATATAATTAGCTAATCCTTTGACAAAATGCACTTTACTTGTAATTGGATAGATCTAAGATGAGTTTAGTACTTCAAGAAACAAGTGTTTAAGTTAAGTATTAAAGTCATGCAAGTCTGACCAAGAAACAAGTGAAGGAAATGTTATTCATTAAAGCTCAACAGCAATCTCGACAGAAAGACATCTATCAAGATTTAATGTTGAAGCTCGACAGAAACTATATCTATCAAGAATTACAAAACCAGTTTTTCCAAATCTGATTAAATGCATATTCTTAAATATTTGTGTAGAGTTTCTTTTCTCACAACCCTAGACAAATATAAAAATTATTTTAAGAGTCGTCACAAGCATATGCAAGGTGATGCAAAGTGATAATACATACATAGTGTGATCGGAGGCAGAAATTGCTCTAGTTCATCATTCTCTCTGTAGAAACTATTGCATCTTTATGCCAAGGGTTTTGTGACCAAGGAGCTTCTTGATCTTCATTGTTGATGAACTGAAGAACTTTGTAGCCAACAATCTTCCTCAAGTTGGTGTGTTAGTTACGTACTGGGATTCGTGCATTGAACAGAGAGATTGCCACTACAATACAAGTCCAATTGGGTATTGGGGTAAGGATTCAATTGTAAGTTGGTATTTTGGGATAGGTCAAAGGGTTTGGTAAGATTCCTCATACTTGTAACCACTTGTAATTGATAATAGTAGATTATCAGGAATGGTAACCTTAAATTCACCCGATGGGGTTTTGTCTCGGTAGTTTTCCCCATTCGTAAACAAATAATCTGTGTCAAATTTATTTTTCACTGCATTTAATTATTTGGTGATTTGTTTGTGCGACCACACCATTGCATGTAATTTGACTAATTAATTAACTTAGATAATTAATTAATTTACAAAGGGTCATTTCATTTTAACCCAACAAAACCATATTTATCACGAGCCAAGATGACAAGTTGAATAAACAGGACAAAGCTAGTGGGTAGATATTTGTGAAAATGTGAAGGGGATGAGATTGATACACTGGCATTTCTAGAGGCGTGAACCGATTCAATTTGGTTGTGGCTTAGAAAAAAAGAACACAAGTCAGGGGATTTATGGGACCCAATAATCCATATGTTGCCAAAAGTGGTAGAGATTTCTGAATTCATTGGAAGAGATTTCGAGAGGACCTTTTATTTTCTGTGTACGTATTTTTTTTCTTGTTGGGGTGGGGTTTGTAAATTATCAGTATACTTGCACAAGTTGCGCTTTACATGTCATGTGATTCTTAAAAATTAATGCATAAATTGCACATTTTCACTCCGATTATTAGAACACACGATTGTGAATTCCACTTAATTCAACTAATAAAGTTTTCGATAATTAAATAAGAGGTATAGGGTTTGCTCCCTCCTACACTAAAAATTGATTGTTGTCTTGATCTGATAATAAATGCCATAATAATTAGAAGTGAACATCATAAATTGAAACTTTACAATAAAAAATTTAAAAAAATCAAAAATCAAAAGGCATGATCATCCCCTCACTCATTCCAATCAGTTTAAAGGTAAAAATAAACTTTTACAAGTGTTGCACATTCAAAAATCCCACAACCTTTTGTCTTCCATTTCAATATATGCTTTCCCCCAAAAGTCACATTCATTCTTAAATCTCAATCTCTAGCGGTGCTTGACTCTATCCTCACAAGCGAGACACCTTCCACTAAAATCTTATATGAGATGGCGAAATATCCATGTATTTGATTAACACCTAAAATCAATTAGCCAAAGGATTAAGTCGATGGAAGTCATAGCTTTTATGATTGTAAAGTGAGAGCATCTCCAGCAAAGTATGCATAGCCAAAATATAGAGAGTATTTGCTCCAAATCTCTACTGTTCATGCTCCAACAGCTTCTCTATATTTGAAATTTTTTTTGGCTAATGAACAGTAGCCCATCAAGTCTGATGGGCTACTGATCATTTTTCAAATCCTTTTTTTCTATTATAATAATTAGGTGTTGAATAAAAAAATGTTGGAAAATGTGTAATTGTTAAAAAAAGAATAAATAATGAATGAAGAAATAATATTTAAATGAAATAGAGAGTCTGTTGGAAAGTGTATTTGAAAAAATGGGTAGACAAAGGTAAAAGTCACGGTTCATTCTCCAAACAGTACAAAAATTTGATGATTCTGCTGGAGATGCTCTGAGATGACAACCTATGCATCCACTGCAATCTAAAGAAAATGAAGATACCTAGACGATATCTTATGAGCCCGCCCTAATCACAAGACTGTGGGTCTCACAGGAGGTGGAGCCAATAATTTTGAGAGTTCATGAGATAATTCGTTTGGTCTAGCCAAAAATAACCCTAAAAATAAAGAATATTACTATAATTTCTTGACTATAATATATATGTGCATGTGTTGGAGAGTGAAGAATTAATATCACTTATATATATATATATATATATATATATATATATATTATACAATGTTCTCGTTTTTTAGGTATGGTCTCTCTACAAATTAAAAATGTTATATATGCGAGAAATCTTGTAATTAGTGGTATTGAATGGTCTCTCTTACAAGGAGAATTAGCGAATTCTCCCTCCCACTTTTTGTAACAATTTATTCAGTAAAAAGTATACAAGGTTACATATAAAAGTAAGTTTGTTAATAACTCAATAATTTTTCTAGGTTTTCTTTTTGTTTTTTTGTTTTTTTGTTTTGTTTTTTGTTTTACATTAGACTCCAATAAAATCGATTAAATAAATAATGTTTACATCATATTAAATATTAATAGATTCTACCATATGATAACCAATCTTTCTTTTTAAAAAATAATAATTTTGAACAGGCAATAACAAAATTATGTATAACTGTAACTTTGTCACATTCGCTATTGACTCAGAATAATGAACTCATCATTGATTTCATACTCTCAAAAAATTTGGGATACCATAAATGTATCATTTTTTTAAATATTAAATTGTAAATTATTTAATAGAATAAAAGTGAATTTTAATGGAGCACTTGTGGAATACTCAATAATTTGGTATTCCTTATTCACCAATAAAAATATTCATAATCCAGCATAGAAAATGTATTGAATTCTAAATATAGGTGTAAGGACAGAATTTGGATTGGACCCAATATAGGATTGGGTTTTAGCCCAATAAGTTCAAACAATGAATTTGTAAAGCGTGGGTATAAGAACTAGTTCTATTTGGTAAGAAAGATAATAACAGTTGTTTATTTAAGAGAATCAAACACTAGTGAAATGAGAAAATTAGTCATCGGCACAGTCCAAGGAGCTATATTATATTATCCAGTTGATGATCAATGTTACAAGAGTTCAAAGATTATTACAAAGATTTCTTAATTTTTCGATCTCTCCTATTTAGGCCACTTCTCCATGCTATATACTATAATTTTGGTATCATCCCTACCATACACGTGTAGGTTGATTTCTAGGAACTTCTTCTTGTCCCATCCAACACCTCCTAGAACCTTCAACTAGCAGCTGTAAGTAAGGGTGTACAAAAAACCCACCAACCCACCAAACCCGACCCGACCCAACCCAACCCGCCAGGTTAAGTCGGTTTTTAAGGCTTGGTGGGATGGGTTGAGTTACAAAAAAAAAAAATTTATAGCGGGTCAGGTTGGATTTGGATCATAAAATTACAACCCGCCAAACCCGACCCGACCCACCCATATTTAATATAAATTTAAAATATATTATATATTTAATAATTTTTTTTTAAAAAAAAATTAGTTGTAGGGCACTTATATATATATATATATATATAAATATATATTATATATTTAATAATTAAAAAAAAAAAAAAACCAACTGTAGAGCAGCACTTCCTCGACTCCTCCTACTAATACTAATTTAATATATATATATATATATGTGGGGCCCAAATGATTTACGGGCCAGGCCCATCTACCTGGGGAAAATCCGAAGGCCCAAGCCGAGGAGGGCTATGGCCCAAGCTCGACAAAATAGCCTGTGGATATCGCCGAGAACGGCTCAGTCCTCGGCAGACCCAAAGTTCCCCCCCCCCTGAAGGAAGGGTAAAAACGGTATAGGACCGAAATCAGGACGAAAGATCTAAAATATCCAGGGAAAGCTGCTCTCACTGCCATTCAATGCTCTGAACCTGACAGAGCCGCAGTCTTTGGCTTTTACAACCACCCCCAACGACTTTGAATATGGGCTGATGGGACAAGTATCAATTTTGGAAAGGTTGACCCTATACGTGGGCGAAGGACAGTGGACGCAGGCGAGTATAAAAGGAAAAATAAGTAACCTAAAGAAGGGGGTTGGGAAAAATGGCCAAAAACCAGAGCCTCCCAGCCCACCTCCAGGAGAAAGACTCCAGGGGTGTAGGAAAACTTAAACTGGTACGAACACCGCGAAAAACCCACCGCCTATCGATCAAGACCTAGCCTTCCAAACCCACGCTCTACAAATGATGTTGTTAGGGGCCTTTTCACGTGCGAACTCGACACTGTTACGGTCCGCCACGAATCGCGTCCTTACAATTGGCGCCGTCTGTGGGGAGGCTTGTGTGTTGGTATAGGAAGTGGGTCGATAGAGTTTCTTCGTTATATCTAACCGTTGGTTATAGAGTTCTAGTACAAAGTTCTGTTACGGACTACGTTTCTTGACTAGGGGCTTGGTTGAGGAGCTAACTCCCTTAAAGCCAAGGTCCCCCGTAAAGAGCAAATTAGGCACGTGGTAACGTTAACCGTATGGATAAACTCTAGGGGCTTGGCTGATGAGCTAACTCCCCTAGAGCCAAGACCCCGCACAAAGAGAAAACTAGGTTTTGGACAGAACCAAGGCATTGCATAGTCCTCGGACTCAAGCCTCTGGGGAAACCAACTACCTGGATGTGGAAAACTAGGTTTTGGACAGAACCAAAGCATTGCATGGTCCACCGGACTCAAGCCTCTGGGGAAACCAACTACCTGGATGTGGAAAACTAGGTTTTGGACAGAACCAAGGCATTGCATAGTCCTCGGACTCAAGCCTCTGGGGAAACCAACTACCTGGATGTGGAAAACTAGGTTTTGGACAGAACCAAGGCATTGCATGGTCCACCGGACTCAAGCCTCTGGGGAAACCAACTACCTGGATGTGGAAAACTAGGTTTTGGACAGAACCAAGGCATTGCATGGTCCACCGGACTCAAGCCTCTGGGGAAACCAACTACCTGGATGAGGAAAACTAGGTTTTGGACAGAACCAAGGCATTGCATAGTCCTCGGACTCAAGCCTCTGGGGAAACCAACTACCTGGATGGGGAACCAACTATTTTAAAAAAAAACTATGGCACATAAACCTCAAAATTCATCCGAAGAGAGCTCCGCGTTAACAGATGGGTTAATACCTTGATTGCGCGGATTCCTCGGTCCATCCTCTGATCCCCCAATATTAAAGGGGTTGATGCGATACGGCGTAACATATTATCCAGAAGCACAACCAAAGCCCCTCGCTACTCGACTACCCTCTCAGACGAATTACTTAGAGTTTGTCGTATTCGGACATCGCTCTTGCATGCATCGCGTAGCACTCAGCCGTTATCCCGGTTAGTTCCAAGAGTTTAATTTATTTGATGACTAACCTTGTTATGTTTGATAATATTTGTAAGTCTAAACTAGTAGGAATCTGTGTTAAGGCCTTTCTCTGCCTAGAATATCATTAAGGGCAAACTCATATTTAATATTCATGCATAAAGTAGTGGTTACGGAGAAGAAAGATATGTATAGAGAAATAAACACATATTTTATTAAGACAAAGGAACAGTACAGTGTACAATGGAAAGCTGAAACAAAGCCTACATCGAAGCTAACTACATAAGTAACGAAGAATACAAGAGAGTAAAGATAAAGCCGAGGAGGCAATTCAGAGGAGAGGTTGGCTACTGCCTCGAGACCTTATTCCCCCTCCATGCTTTTGCACGCCCATAAATCAGGCAGCAAAAAAACCCAACTTGAGGCCTGCACCGGTACAGAAAAGGTGCAGGAAACCTGACCTCAGGCTAACACCATCTACAGAAAAGGTGCAAGGAGCCGGAAGTTGGGAAGCCCCCGCAAAAATTTGCCTGCTACAAGGCAGACGGCGCTGATGGCGGAAATTCTTTTTTCTGACATACCAAAAATCTGGCATGACCAGAACCTGCTTCGGATTTTGACTAAAAGAAGGAGGAATACCATCTTCCTCCTGTCAAGGCGGAGGACTGGCTTGAATCTGTGCCATCCTTGTCCATACCATATCACCTTGAGGATTCGGTGCCTCTGAAGCGCGCGGAGACCTTTCATCCCTATCCAAGCCTCAAACATCTTGCTTTGGGGCAGTGGCACTAGAAAAAAAGATCGCGGATATGGAAGAAATATAGTTCTGAAGGGAACGGGAGAGTTCATGTGCAAGTGAAGTGATCTCCTATCCCATTTATACCCAGAAGTAAACCGATGGCATTTAATTCGAACAGCGTCCCAAGGAACGCTACAGACAAAATGTCTCTGGCTCGATTTCCAACGTCGTCTGCAACCCTGAGGATAAAGGAGTCTCGAGAGGGTGCACCTCGAACACTGGGACGCCAAAAGGTACCGCGTGATCAAAGGTTATGGAAACACCTCTTAATTTGTGGGCCCAGTAAATTCGCGGCCCAGGCCCGTTCAGCATATGGGCCCAGGGACAGAACCAAGGTCTTGTATGGTCCTCGGACCCAAGCCTATGGGGAAACCAAGTACAAAAAATTATAAAAATTACAAGTTTTGGACAGAACCAAGGCCTTGTATGGTCCTCGGACCCAAGCCTATGGGGAAACCAAGTACAAAAAATTATAAAAATTACAAGTTTTGGACAGAACCAAGGCCTTGTATGGTCCTCGGACCCAAGCCTATGGGGAAACCAAGTACAAAAAATTATAAAAATTACAAGTTTTGGACAGAACCAAAGCCTTGTATGGTCCTCGGACCCAAGCCTATGGGGAAACCAAGTACAAAAAATTATAAAAATTACAAGTTTTGGACAGAACCAAAGGCCTTGTATGGTCCTCGGACCCAAGCCAATGGGGAAACCAAATACTTGGATAAGAAAAGGTTTGAATCCCGTAAGATGGGTTACTTGATAAAAATGTCAGGTCACTTCATCCACGGCTTAAACACCATAAAAGGTTAAGGCCAATAAAGGTGTAAGGAAGGGGGTGGAAAGCCCCAGCACTTAGTCATATAAGAAGGCCGCTCATTTGGTGGGTGCTATATCTTCAAATGGTTATTCCTTACATGACATCAAGCCTTCGTTTCTCTCCTCGGCTAGCATGGGGTAAGTATTACTCTTCACTGATCGGCCTTATTATGTCAAGCATTTCTATTAAAGTTATGGCGACGTCTTTTTATTATCAAATCTTTTGGTCTTAGCCGTCATTGATTTAGATGCTATATTAATATGCCGAGCAGCGTTTGTAGATCCAAAAGAAAAAAAAAAGCATAGAGACAAAACATGCGAAATAAAATAACAACGATTTTTATTAATACGAAAAATTATTACAATGTACAAAGAAGGGCTCGAACGAGCCTATACAAAATGCGAACTGCCTAAGCGATAGTTACATCCGTAGTACAGATAATTAAACTCCCAGGCGTCTTCTAAACTCGTTTTCAAAGTCTCTCCAATCTTTGCCTCGATACTGCTCATATAATGATAAGAACCTTCTTTGGGAAGAAATGGCGGAGAAGGAAATAGTAAGGAAGAAATCAATGAAGAAGATGGAGGAGATGAATGAAGAAGATGGAGGACATGAGTAAAGAAGGAGGAGAAGAAGAGAGAAGAGATGAAAAGAAAGAAAAAGGAGCAAAAGAGAGAGAAGTGAAAGCACCAGGATGGAACTGGTGCTGGGAAGACTAAGAAAGGGAGATGGAGAATAGCCCCAGTGAAGGAAGAGAGGAAGAAGTAGAGACGCTTAGTCCCTGCCTCGATCCTGACTCCCAACACACTGGAGCCATACTAGGTATGCTCATAGGAGAGCGGTTGGTACTGATGATGGGTGTTCTCGACTCAGTCACGCCGAAAGTTTGACGTGACGAGTCCCTGCTTCGGATTTTGACTGAAAGAAGGGTGAGGTTGATTCTGAGTCTTCGCCATCCCTGTCCCGATCGAGCCATGAGCTTTATTGGAACATGGCGTCTATGGGAGGGGTTTGGCTCCTGCATCACTCGTTGTTATGATAAAGTGTATCACAATTTAGTTTGTGGACCAGTGGGTAAAATGAACCCTCGGGGAGGCCAAATATTTCAAATCTCAGAAAGATGAGAAGGAATTCTTTACAAAAACAATAACCTCCGCCTTTCCTTCTTATACTAAGGGTGGAGCGGGAGACATTTAATAGGTTCAGATATCCAAAGGAATCTGCCAACACGAACATGCCGGTTCCGTTTCTCCACCCCATCAAAACAAACTGCCGAATTAAAGCAGTCTCGTAAATAGTGGTCATTAAAAGCACGTTTTGGGATACCCAAACGATAAGAGCGCATCAAGCGCGAAATCAAAAGGCTGCCTCATAGACCGGCGCGTTTCTTGGACAAATGAGGAGCCGCCAGCATTATTAAAAGGCCAAATTGATTGGGCCGTAGGAAGAGGTTTGGCATCACCAAAACCCCCCTTTCCAACCAAGAGGTTGGACAGCCGGGTTTTGAGGGGCTATTGTGGGGCCCAAATGATTTACGGGCCAGGCCCATCTACCTGGGGAAAATCCGAAGGCCCAAACCGAGGAGGGCTATGGCCCAAGCTCGACAAAATAGCCTGTGGATATCGCCGAGGACGGCTCAGTCCTCGGCAGACCCAAAGTCCCCCCCCTGAAGGAAGGGTAAAAACGGTATAGGACCAAAATCAGGACGAAAGATCTAAAATATCCAGGGAAAGCTGCTCTCACTGCCATTCAATGCTCTGAACCTGACAGAACCGCAGTCTTTGGCTTTTACAACCACCCCCAACGACTTTGAATATGGGCTGATGGGACAAGTATCAATTTTGGAAAGGTTGACCCTATACGTGGGCGAAGGACAGTGGACGCATGCGAGTATAAAAGGAAAAATAAGTAACCTAAAGAAGGGGGTTGGGAAAAATGGCCAAAAACCAGAGCCTCCCAGCCCACCTCCAGGAGAAAGACTCCAGGGGTGTAGGAAAACTTAAACTGGTACGAACACCGCGAAAAACCCACCGCCTATCGATCAAGGCCTAGCCTTCCAAACCCACGCTCTACAAATGATGTTGTTAGAGGCCTTTTCACGTGCGAACCCGACACTGTTACGGTCCGCACGAATCGCGTCCTTACAATATATATATATATATATATATATATATATAATATTATATAATTAATAAAAATTTTAAAATAACCAGTTCTTCCTATCTTATATAAAAGCCAATTAATTCACACAAATCCTAATAAATTACTATTGTTGTTTAGTCATTTGTGTTGTTTACCTTTAAGGAGTTACATTAATACTAATTTTTAGGTTTTTTTAATACATTAATATTTATATTTTTTTCTACTCAATTTAATAATAATAAAAACTAGTCGCTAACCCGTGCAATGCACGGGAAAGCTATTGATAACTTCCCCAATATGAAAAAAAAAAAAAAAAAAAAAAAAAAAAAAAAAAAAAATCAAGATCATGGTATAAATTATATACCAAACCAATAAAATCTATCACTTATAGAGTAATAAAATCTATCACATACAATGAGATATCGTGATAACCAAGAGCTTGAGATAATATTTAGAAAATATATAACTAATATAAGTACACTCCAATACAATTAATTACACAAATATAGTTAATTCCATACTCATTCAATCAAATATCTTTCATAAATTACACTAATCATTCTTGATATTCAAGATGTATCTAAATTCTTACATTGTCAGTAAACAAAGATGCTAGACCTCAATGGGATTGAAAAGGAAACATAATGCCAATTTACACAATTGCTTAAATAAATTGCACGGAAGAGTCGAATAAAAATTGTAAATTTTCACTTATAAAAGTTACAACTTAAGAGGAAAAATAAAATACTAAGACCAAAAGTGAAACTCTAACACCAATAATGTTGTATAGTCTCAACCTTCAGATGAATAAAATGACATTGTTAGGAAGCAAAGACAAATAAATGTACCAAATTTTGAGTAAAGATTGCTTTGGACACTTGTAAGCCAATAAACAAAACAAACCCTCATCACACAAATTTGGAAAGAATAGATGTTGAAATATATGAATGTACCAAAAGAAGAAAAGGTACCAATTGAATGGCAAAAAAGAGCATTAATCGAGTAAAAATATAAATTGATCATATATATGAAAAAAAAAGGGGTGAGACATTAAATTCAAGCGAAGATGAGCTACTAAAAACATATTTCATAATTTAAATTCAAATTCAAATCTATAAAGATGTATTTCATGACTCTAGCCGACCTTTTCTTTACATACCAACAATAAAAAAAAAAAATAAAACAAAGTTATAAATCAAAGTTTATAATTGTTTTATGTGTTAGTTTTTTTTTTATAAATTATTATTGTTTCTTGATTACACCTAGCATCATTGTATATGAACGCTAAAATACAAACATATTCGTAACAGATTAATGGTGAAATATGTCTAGTATTCCATAGCAAAAGTGATTCTCATCAGGATTTGAAATCATGAAAAACAAATAAACTAACCAAACAAATATTCAAAAGATTTGATTTCCTTTTCAATTTAGTGGTGAAGGGAAAAATAAAGCTACAGCTCCCCAATCTTTAATCTCTCTCTCTATATATCTTCATTGAGGCATTCCCTTAAAAAAAATCATCAACATTGCTAATCAATGCAATAACCCCAAAATGCAAGAAAGTAGGGAAAACCAATTAAAAAAAGTATTAAAAAAAACAAAAGGGTCAAAAAATTTTATCACCTTCAGTCTTGCAGTAAGGTAGAAGCTTGGCTCACTCCATAATGGTTTGCAACCACCTACAAATCAAAAAATCTCAAATTAAATTGCTGAAAGTTTTTTTAGCTTTTCCGGTTTAGAGTTTTGTTTTTCTCTTTCTAAACGTAGGATTATAACTTATAAGTCGAATAAAAGGAGGCTGTGAGTAAACAAACTTCCCAAAGAAGCCCATGCCTTACCTTTTCTTCTCGCTGACTTCCTCTTCCTTACGTGGCTTTCTAAGATAATTCCCACTCTGGTCAGATTCCCTTCTGGATTTTTTGATATATTCTGAAATTTCAAAGATGAAAGACATATTAGATCAAGTTAAACTCAAGCCTTAACAAACCATAATTTAGACGCAAACACAAACCATTTGCAACTTAAAGCCAAGTCTCAGATGGTACTGACTATAGAAGCAAAGTGTAAAGATAGTCATGGCCAGCCACATATATCCTTTTCTGTCATTCTATTATATCCAAAGTCATAACCTATGTCACTTCCTTAACTGACATGTTCTTCTTTACTGCTTCTATTAATATTATTTTTCGTCTTCCTCTACCTTTTATCCTTCCCTTAATTGAATTAACTCAATCTTTCACACCAATGCATTAATCACTCTCCTCTAAGCATGCACAAACCATCTCAAGCAACTCTTCCTCTTCTTTTCATCGAATTTCCACACTTTATGAATATACTTTGCTTCTGAACATCCCAAACTTTCATTCACATACCCACACAAACACATTGGCTCATTGTGCAAATTCTTAAATATTCATACATATCTCACTTCCAAAAATACATGATAAGTATCTAACTAAGTAGAGAGAAAAAAAAAATACTAAATGAGAAAAACATTTTTGCGCAGCTCAATACGCTTTCGCCTTTGAGCCTCCTCTTGCTGCTTATTAGCTTCCTTTCTCCTTTCTTCTTCCTCTTGTGAAACCCAGTCACATAGTCCCTTTCTCATACCAAAACAAAATAACAATTTTATCATAATAATTTTAGGGTTTGGTTCCACGGATTATTACTGTGAGAGAGAGAGAGAGAGAGAGTAACTTTATATAGTTACATGAGATCTTTCTCGTTGAATTTGACGGAGAGAGCTTTGTTTTTAGGTTTCTTGCGTATGGTCTTGTAGACAGGTTTTACTGCGTATGGTCTTGTAGTAGGGTTTTATATAAAATAGTTTTGTTTAAAAAAATAATAAATATATAAGATATAAAACCTAAAATAAAAAGAAAATTAAAATAGTGGTGACGTGGAAAAAATAATAAATATATAAGATATAAAACCTAAAATAAAAAGAAAATTAAAATAGCGGTGACGTGGAAAATTGTGGGGGTTTCAAAGGCTTCGGTTTTATATATATATATATATATATAGATTTGTCAAACCCATGGGTTCAACCCAACCCATGTGGGTTGGGTTGGGTTGGGTTGGACTTATGTGATGGGTTGGGTTGAGTTAAATTTTTTTGACCCACCATGATGGGTTGGGTCAAAAAATCCCCTCAACTCAACCCATGCACACCCCTAACTGCAAGGCTGCTCAACCACTGTTCAAGTATTACCTCCACATTAATGTGGCCAGAGAGTTAGTTGGGATGCATTTAATGTAGAGGTAGCAGCTTTTGGAGATATTTGTTGCCTCCTTTTATTTATCTCTTATCCAATGTCTGACTTCTAATCGTGATGCAACCTTGAAGGATGTTCAGGATGATAAGACATTCTTACTGACCTCGTATCTCTGTTTCCGAGATGACTTTTCTCCTTGGGCATATTTTGGACTATCACATACAATCCTTATTTCTTCTTTTTATATCATTCTCATTATAATCTTATTTGACCATCCTCGGATTGGTTAATATCCTCAGATTGGGCCATAGGCCCAATTCGTATAGTTTTAATAGTACATTCTAGATAACTGGTCCCCACAATAGGTATTGTTAAGAGTTTGGTGCCTTTTTACCCAAAATAATCCTCCCACATAAGGAAAGGAGAAATTTTTTAGAAAATATAGAGTGAGTTTATTCAGATAGTAGTTTGAGCCATAAGCGGAGCTAGGGGGGTGCCAAGGGGGAGGGCCCCATAGCTTTTGAAATTTTCTGTTAATCTTTATTTACCTACGTGATATGCATGTGATTGGTGAATGATAGTGCGTGGAGAACGCGTATTTTAAAGGTTTATAAAAAATTCCAAAAAAAAAAAGGTTAAATGAAAAGATGCCATCTTTTTGTTTTAGGTTTTAAGTAGGAAATGGTACCTTGTCGAGTATTATGCCATTTCAAAGCCGTCTTATAATTGTGCACTTCACGTTATTGTAAATTTCAGTTAACTCAATTGGTAAAACCTTTTATTGTTGAATGAGAGATCAATAGCTATCATCAGAAGCGGCTTATCACTTGTGAAAAATTACATATATTTTTTGCTATTATATATGCTAGATATTTGTCTCAAAATTTTTCTTTTAATTTTGAGTTAAACAATAATTTGGTATTCATTATTCACCAATAAAAATATTCATAATCCAGCACATAAAATGTATTGAATTCTAAATATAGGTATTGTTAAGAGTTTGGTGCCTTTTTATCCAAAATAATCCGCCCACATAAGGAGAAGAGAAATATTTTAGAAAATATAGAGTGAGTTTATTCAGATAGTAGTTTGAGCCATAGGCGGAGCTAGGGGGGTGCCAAGGGGGGCCGTGGCCCCCCTTACCTTTTGAAATTTTCTGTTAATCTTCATTTATATTTGGTAATAAATCTAAAAATTACATAAAAATGTATTCACTAGCCCCCTTGAGAAAACTTCCTAGCTCCGCCACTTTGAGCATTAGTATATTGATTGAATGAGAGAGAGCTATATTAGGCATATTGGAATTTTGGTTTTGAGTTTGTTAGTTGGTATTGAAAATTTGCTTTAGGTGTAATGGGATTTGGTCTTTTTTTCTTGGGTTCGAGAGTTTTGAGCGTATTTATGCTTTTAAAAGTTGGGAGTGTTGTTAATGAGAATTAGTCACGTGGTTATAATCCATTTCCTTGATAGTGAAATTTGATTAATGTTGTCTATTAATGTAAGCATGAAGTTGGCCGAACAACATTAAATATTGTTGCACATATGAATATTCATAATGTCAATCCACTTTGCTTCTTTTTATTATTGCTATTGTATTCATTTTTAATCCATCCATCATTAAAAATTCCTTTTCATATAGGTATTGACGAACTTAAATTTCACTTGAAATTGAAGTCGTTCCATAAGTTTTAAAAAAAAAAAAAAAATAAGAAGGAAAGAGAGAAAAATGCTAAAAGTAATATAAATTTTACTACATAAAACTATTGAATTGTTTCTTTATGATTGATGATATTTCAATTTGTAAGCTCAATGTAGTAAAACTTATAGTACTTTATATATGATGCAGAAAATTGTCAGTTGTGCTCTTTGTCTACGCTAATAGACGATGACAAGCGATTCAGTTGATCAATCTGCAAAAAGAAACCACGAAATGATAGAACACCAGTGTGTTGTTGGCCAAGGGCCCTCCAATTACAAAGTCAGTTCAAGGTGAAGTGATTCACTTGCTTAAATCTTTTTTTTTTTTTCTTTTTTGGATAAAAAATAAAAATAAAAAATCAAATGGCTAACACATAGATGACTGGCTGTTACGCCTTACATTAAATAAGCTTTACTTCATTTATCTTGTAGATGTATGATTCTGATAAATTTACACTCATCATACTCGTAACATTACTCGAAAAAAAAAAAAAAAAAAAAAAAAATCAAACGGCAAACACATAGAAAATTAATTTTATTCAAACCTGCAAATCACAATATACGTTCCTATGAAAATCATGATAAACTTAACATGTTACTTCAAGTGTGATGTAACCGCTGCGCATCCTTAGTTCAGTAATCATTCCATAAGTATAAATACAAGGAGCCAGGGTTCAAGTTTCCAGGAGGAAACTTCACACACATATACACTTAGATTTTGTTAGAGTAGAATTTTTATCTTATAAAAAAAATAAATAAAAAAAATAAATAAATAGGTGTGATGTAGATGTAGATATGCTAGCATAAACATTCCTTGTGGATAGGATCTACAAATGCGCCATCTTTCATTCCCTCGCACATGCTCTGCAAATGTCGATGTCAAATAACACTGATTAGAGACGAAGCGTAGCAACAAATGCAGTTAAGAGTATTCGAGAATAAAGAAATTTATATATAGCGTAACTAAAGGTTCGAAGAATGTGTCTGCCCAAGCCTATTCAGTCCACATACTACGTACCTTTCCTATAAGCTAAACCCCACAGTATGAGCCAAATCAATAATGATCAAATTGTGGAAAAAATACATGAACACTATCCTTTTGTGTTGTAGGTTTCTTATAATTTAGATGCTTTGATTTTGACAAATAAAAAAAAGATACATGTAGGATCAAGATGGTCTCTGAAAAAATCAGAAAGACATCTATCCTAGCCCTTCTCCATTTGCACCAAAATTAGATGATGGGTACTTTTATGGGCGTCATATCAAACGTGAGAAAAACGCAGTTGAAGGTGTCAGAAAATAACAGGTAATCAATCACAATTTATCATATAAAATAATTGTGACAAAGGTTGTGGTGCTCAAATAATTCCGTGACGTTAAATTTGGTGCTAAAAGTGGCACTATTATATGTGGACATCGAGCTGCTCTCATAATATAGACTGGAAAATTGTGTCATTGCACCTCGATCCTTCCTTTTCAATGAAACAACTTGTGTCATGACTCATGACACACCATCTTAAGACTAAACCAAATCCTTCAAGCAATACCACAAAACCAGGTGACAGTATGTCCAAGCAACGAGACAAAAAAGCTTAAAAAGAAAAACATTACTAAAAGATCGTGGGGAAAAATTATTAGAAAGAAGTTTTAGGGCTAGATCCCAAATCAGAAAAAAAAAAAAAAAAAAAGGGCTTTAATTTCGGTCGGTATATCTTATTTTATTTACTTCAATCAGGTGACATTCGAAAGTATTATAAGATTTAAAATGTAGGTGTAACTTTTTGTCTTTTTGTTAAAAAGTTTTTCGGTTGATTTATTGAAAGTTATTTAACATATCATTGTGCTTTTTATATATATAAAAATAAAATAAAATAAAATAAGAAATTTCAAAAGGTGGTACACAAACAAATAAAATTGAGATTTTATGAACACAAAAAATTTGACACCCAAACTCATGTGACAAATTATTAGTAATAAATCAAAAATAACATTAAAGATAAAGTCTAAATAAAAACTAATAAAAATTTTCCAAATTAATCAATTGTTATAAAAAATATTGTAAACTTTTTTTTTTTTTTTGGTATCTAAAGTATTGTCCAATAAAATTTAAGTAACATCAAATTGATAAGTAAGATTTGACTCCAATACTCCACCGTACTAGAGCTAACATGATTTAAACACATGAATTGAACATGTACTCTGATTGTGTTGGTTCAAATGCACTAGTACACGTCAGATAAGTCTTTCCCAAAACCAAAATTCACTCAATCTTACTTTGTAAGTGGGACCATTCATTGATTAAAAAAAAAACTTAATTTTTGAATATATTCAATACTTTATATAATAAATGTTGGACTTAAAAGATTAGGACAGTTTTATAGTTTTAGTAACATCAAATTGATAATTAAGATTTGGCTTCAATACTCCAATTTACTAGAGCCGACATAATTTGAACACACGAATTGAACACGTACTCTAACCATGTTAGTTCAAATGCACTAGTACACTCGAGTCATGCATGTCTCAAAACCAAAATTCACTCAATCTCACTTTTTAGGTGGGACCATTCATTGAAAAAAAAATTAATGTTTCGATATATTCAATGTTTTATATAATAAATGTTGGACTTAAAAGACTTGGACAGTTTTACGGTATTAGTTTTAATAACATCAAACTGATAATTAAGATTTGGCTACTAGCGCCGACAGATATGAAACCGAGAAAAATTGAACATGTACTTTCGGCTAAAATGCACAAATTCACACACTCTTTTAAGTGGGACCGTTCATTGAAAAAAAATAAATAAATAAAAAGAAACTTAATTTTCTATAAATGCTTATATAATAAATGTTCACTTAAAAGATTTTGGACCGTTTTACAGTTTTAGTGGTCAGTACTGGGTGCAAGACTTTGACCTCATTAAAGATTGCGGACAAGTAAACGTACGTTGTCGGTCGGAGATAATTTACGTAATCTGGGGGCGGTGCATGTGGGCTTGTAAGATTGGTGGTTTTCATTAATCAGGCCAGTGATGCATTGAATTGGCATTATTTTACGTACTTTTCGTCCAGGTTCCATTTCTCTTTAGTGGGTCCTATTTGTCTTCCCAAATTTGTACCTCATTTAACTCACCCATTAATTACTCAGTAGCACCATACTTCTCAAACAATGTGTTTGCAGTATAAAAAAAATAAAAAATAAAAAAAGGGCGTAAATGACCCTTTTGGTTCTTATATTTTAAGTCATTTTTATTTTGATTCTTATATTTTATTTTATTATTTTTAATCCTCAAAATGGAAAATGTGTTTTATTTAGCTTTTTATCATCATTTACTTAACAAAAATATTTTACGTAGCAAACAAAGTGCACTATTTGATACAAAAAATGCTGATGTGTCCATTAAAATAATATTTAAAAATACCAAATCAGTTTGCCACGTCAACCTTTAATTTAAAAAAAATAAATTTATCATTTTTAAAAATTATAAAAAGTTATAAAAATAAAAAAAAAATAGTGAAATTTTGATTTGTGTGTGTTTTTGTTTGTACTTGTTTCTTTTTCTTCCCCATATCTCTCTCTTACACTGTGTTTGGTTGGAGTGAAAATAGGAGGGATGGAATATGAAGAGAGAAAATTATGTTTTCCCTTGTTTGGTATAGGAAAGAAAACACAGAGGATTGAAAATGTTGAGCTCAAAAATCCACCCAAGCCCACAAATTTTTTTCCTCCAGATTTGGGAGGAAAACTGGGAAGAAAAGAGAGAAGGAGGGGCTTAACACATAAATTACATATTTACCCTCTCCTTGGTGTGTTATGGGAACTTGCATGCCTGACTAGTGAGTCAGGTCCTTTTTTTTTTTTTTTTGATGGATGTGAGTCATGTCCTTGATTTGTCTTTTCTTTTTCTTTTTATAATTATTTCTTTTATGTTCGTACAACACCCTTTCTTTTTTCAATTATTTTGGTTTTTTTTTTTTTATAAATTTTTTTTTTATTTTTTATTTTTTGAAAAAAAAGTTTTGGGTTTTTGAACTTCTTATCCTCTTTTTATTTTAGTTTTTTAATTAAGAAATCATTCATACATAATTTTTTAATAAAATATAATGTATTATTTTTGTTTTACCTAAATTAGATATAATGGTAACTTTACACCAACTTTATTTTCTATCCTCTCACTTTTCTTCTCAACCAAACAAAATAGTTTTTCATCCCTCCATTTTTCTATCCTCCTAACCAAACACATACGAGAGAAAACTAAATCTTTTCTATCATCTCTCCATTTTCTATTCTCCCACTTTTCCACTCCCCCAAACAAACAGACCCTTAGTTTCTCCGTCTCCATCAGTCTCTGGTTCAACATCTGGATCTTTGCAACGACCTGGGGACTACATGTTAGGAACTTGTTATTGATGGCATGTGGTACTCTAACGCCTGCAACACTTTTGGTTGCTGAGGTAATACCGTTTTGTTAATGAGCACCTCTAGAAAAACCTTAATTCTAAAATAATAATACTAGTTTCTCCGCCTCCATTCTTTCTTTTTCTTCTTTCTTTCTTCTTTTTCTTCTTTCTCCCTCTATCTTGGTGCTTAGCTAATCAGTGGGTTTGTGTTGGTATGGTTGAGGGATTGAGCTGGGTTTGTTCAAATTTGTGGGTATTTTGTTAATGACTGTATTGATTTAATTTTCGAATTTAAATCTATTTTTTTATTTTGGATAATTTGGTTTGTGTATATATATGTGTAAGGACTGGATTCGAGCACTTCTTCTGTTGAATGAGTAGACTCAAGCTCAACTAACCCAATACAATAAATTTATAGAGAATGGGTTTAAAAACTAGGTTTTAGTGAGGACTACAACAGCTAGACACGGTTATGAATGGATTGAACAACAAGGACATGGACTAAAGTATGAAAGTCTGTCCTCGGGCATTTCATCCAAGGGACTTAGTATTCTTCTTCTTTCTTCAATGCTAAGTTGCAAAGGTTTACAAGATCCTACAAATTGCTCCTATCTTCTTCTTTTTTTTTTTTTGGAGGATTTCTCACATTATATATCCCCCTCCAGTTGATTTTGGCCCTCCATCTGTTGATCATGCAGGGCACTACTCGAGTGCTTATCCCATCAGCCACCTTCCCAAACCTTCAGTGAGTTGCAACTACCAAGACCGCACTGTTCAGGGGTCATTTTCTGATTAATGCGGCCAGAACGTAATTGTGAGCATTTAATGCGGATGTGACAGTTTCTCTTTGAACTGTTCCTACACCATGCTCCCGTGGCTGTCCTACAGTACTTGTCCTTTTTCTTAGGACGTTCTAGGAGGCTGCCATTGATGGCGAGCCGTTCTTCCCTGCTAGGATCTAGGTTGGCCGAGGACAAGGTTGTCCTCGGCGACGTTTCTAGGTCACTTGGGCCTTCTTTATTCGTCCTCGGCCATTTCTTCCTCCTCGGTGTGGGCCTTGGGCTTAGTATGAGGTAGGTCAGGGTTGTCAAATTCTTTGACCCCATAATATGGATTGATTTTGTTTTGTACAATATTCTTTTATGATTTTTCTGTGTTGATTTCTAGGTTCGTATGATTTTTTTGGGTTTGTGCTCTTGTGCTCTTGATGGGCTTGTATAATTTTCTGGGTTTGTTTGATTTTTTGGATCTGATGTGGCATTTATTTTGAGAGTAAATAGTTTATGTTTGTTATTGTGTTCTTTGTGTTTGTGATCTTGTGTTAATGTTTAAATTTGAGTTTGTGTTTATTGTGTTTGGTTCTAAGTTTGTGCTCTTTTGTTCTTGTGTTGGTTTTTAAATCTATGATTGTGTTCTTGTGTGTTCATGTTCAAAATGAATTAGATCTAAATTTATGTATTTTATTTTTTTTAATTCTATTTTTTCCTTTTTTATTTTGTTAAAATTGATTAATAAATTTTTTTATATTTAGATGCTAACATGGCATTTTTTAAATGCCCATTAAAATTTTTTATTATTTTTTTAATGACCACGTCAGCAATTAATGTGCCAGCAATGCACTTAGTTTGCCACATAAGCAATTTCTGTTAGTGGGTTAACGGTATGGATCAAAATGGAGTGCATTTTTTTTATTTTAGGGACTAAAAGTGATAAAATAGAAATGCAGAGACCAAAATAGAAATAACCCTAAAATGAAGGGACCAAAAGTAAATTTACACCTTTAAAAAATAATTTCACCTCGTTATTGATAAGTAAAAAAGTTATATCCGCTCATTTTTTATGAGCAATTATGTGTAAGGTGTCGTATCATCAATACAATCAAATAATTGTCACCCTATTTCTTACTCAGTTCGTGCCTAGCTACCTTTGTGCTGTCGTGCACACATCCTTTACTTTTGAATAGGGGTGTGTAGAAAACCCACCAACCCACCAAACCCGACCTGACCCAACCCAACCCGCTGGATTGGGTTGGTTTTTAGGGCTTGGTGGGTTGGGTTGGGTTACAAATTTTTTTTTAATAGCGGGTCGAGTTGGGTTTGGGTCATAAAATTGCAAACCCGCCAAATCCGACTCAACCCACTCATATTTTAATATATGTTTAAAATATATTATATATTTAATAAATAAATAAATAAAACCAGCTGTAGAGCACTTCCTCAGTTTCTACTATCATATATAATATAAAATCCTAGTAGTTCTTTTAATATATATTTAAATATATTATATAATTAATAAAAAATTTTAGATATATTTTGTTTATAATTGAGTTAGGAACTCATGTATATTTTGTTTATAAGTGATTTTGTTTATCAACTCAGTTGGATACTTAAACATATTTTGTTTACAACTAAGTTGGAATATTAGTTTATATATGAATGTATATTTTGTTTATCAACTCAGGTGGCAAGTGTGATTTTTTTTTTCTGCTCAATTAATTTAATAATAATAGTAATAAAAAAAATTGTCCAACTCATGGGTTCAACCCAACCCAACCCAACCCAATTCATATGGGTTGGGTTGAGTTGGGTTGGACTTATGTGATGGGTTGGGTTGGGTTGAATTTTTTTTTGACCTACCATGGTAGGTTGGGTCAAAAAATCCTTTCAACCCGACCCAACCTGATCCATGCACACCCCTACTTTCGAAATACCTTGAAGCCACAAATATCATGACATTTCCCTAGAGAGATGACATCCATGTAATTTGGTTAGGGGGCCTATGTCCCTATCCAATATTCGATTGACTTGCAAAGTCACGACTAGAGTCTAATGCGTTATTTGGTTGGGAATAGAAAATATTTATACTTCTCACATGTGTGTTTGATTGCAAAGATCAAAAAGTGGGGGATAAAGTCGATTTAATGCTCCATTTGATTGTTAACCGTACCATATCTAGAGTTAAAAGATTTAATTTTTGATAAATTACTCTAAGATCCCAAGATATAGTAAAATTATACTCTTAATATTCACCTCCCAAATTACAAAAATAATTGATATTTTGCCCCCTTGACAAATGATGTAACTTTACTCACAAAATATTCATTTTCCTAAGTAATATTCCAACTTTAAAAAGGAACTATAAGATATTTAAAACTAATTTTAAATCTGGTTATGGTGTGGTTATTGGTTAACAAAAAGGAAGCACAAAAATTCCTAAAATGACTACATGGCCTAATCTTTTATTCACTATTACTTTTTTGCACATTAGATGAACCCTAAATCTTCCAATTATATGCTTCTTTTAGTAGCATAGTTATGTTATCTAATTATAATTTAGTAGCATACTTATGTTATCTTATTATAATTTCATAAGATTAGATATTTTTTATGTTGCAAAAAATTATCAGTTTCAAGAATTAAATTATCAGTTTAGTATAGTGTAGTAGCTTATACTTGGCTCAACTCTAGGTCTTCAAGAGGGATGTGAATCTTTTTAAAATTGGTGATATTTATATGTTAGTAAACAAGCTTTATCTACAAAATCATGAAAAACTATTATTGAAAATGGAATTCCACAATTTTGAGCATAACGTAGTTTGATATTTGGACTTCAACAAATTTTTAAATATTTTTTAATTGTATCAATGGGTAATAAGGATTAGAAAAACGATAGACTATAAATTTGATTATAGAGTGGTTATAGTTATACTTACTCTTTAAATTTCTGTTGCAACTATGAAACGAATATTTTTAAACATTAATATAAACAAAACTAATTTTCTAGTGTATTATGTGTAATATAGCTTGCTACACCCTTCTTTCAAATGTATTATAACTTTTGAGTAGAGTTTGTTGTGTGTCTTTATAGAGATTTTTTTTTTGTAAACAAAAAATGGTCAAGAGGAGCGACCAATGTAGCTTTTCCTACTTGGGCGTAACCATAATTGTGTGTTTTTATGTTAGAATCTTAGGATATGTTTGGTAACTGTTTTTTCCCCTTATTTTCTATTTCCAAAGACAATTTTCCATTTTTGAGACTAAAAAACTTATTTGGCAACCCAAAATAGACAGAAAACAAAAACTGTTCTCAAAACTCAATTTGTGAAGGAAACTGAAAACATGTAAAAAGCAATTTTCAGTTTCTAATTTTCAAAAATCAATGAAAATACGCATTTAATTTAATGAATCTATCTCATTTAATAAGTTAGTATTATAGTTCAAATCCTAATAACAACATATTTTAGTATTTTCTATTTTTTTCTTCAAAAAATTATCTTTTTAATTTCAACTAACCAAACATGTTTTTGATTTCAAAAATACAAGAAAATTGTTATTTCTTTATATTCCCCAAAACAAGTTTTTGAAAATAGAAAATAAAAACTGTTACCAAACATAACCTTTTTCTCTCTCCTTTATGTGAGTGTGTGTTTCTAAATAATGATAATAATAAAAATAATTTTTACATCGAAATGAACAATAATATTTTAATAGACCCTATGATTTTTGAACATTAAAAAGGAAATTATTGCAAAGTTTATTATAAAATTAATTATATATAATTTTTAGAATTTAAAACAATATCGAGGTTCATTTTGATATATCATAAATTATCATAAGTGAAACTATAATAAGAAATAATTATGTGTAATTTATTTTGTTTTGGTTCATATTTTGGCCTGAATGGTAGGTTCCTAATTCCATCATTGCTTTGATAATTTTATTTTTATTTTTATACAAGATGAAAATTCTACTCTAACGTAATTTAAGTCTATATATATGTGAAGTTGTTTCTTAAAAACTTGAAACCCCAGCCCTTATCCCTACACCCCACAAACACTTATACAACTATAAATCCTACCTAGTTAAGTTAAAAATACAGTGGTTTAATCCACCTTTGCGACCTAACATATATCCAAATTTAAGATTTCGGCTCCCACCTTTTTCTTTATCCACTCAAGTGGTTTAGGCTTCCATGTCATCCAAAATTACATTATCTAGACTTATCAACACAGTAGGTAAGTTTGGCAGAATGACAAAAGCCAACATTTTGGAAACTAAAGTCTTTTAGTCCACACTCGAATTCAAAACTGAAATCACATATTTCTCTTGTTCACATTTCATAATGATCGAAGTCGGAAAGAACCACAATTAACGGCTCAAAAACTTTCAAAAGTGTCATTCTTTACATCTAGAAAGTGAAGTCACAAAATCTAAATGTGGACCAATGGAAATCACTTTTTGGCTTCCACGTATCATATATTGCGGCTCCCTTCACTTTTATGTGTCTCTTTTAGGCTTTTAGCTTTTTGCTTTTTGTCTTCATTAAAAAAGAAACTCATTAGTTTTAAGGTTTTTTTTTTTTTTGTTGCAGTTTTTAATATTTTTTTGATAAATACGATGCAAATAAACTACCCAAAATTGCGAAATACCCAAATTGACACTAAATGTATAGTTGGTTTTCTTCAAGTTTTGTGGAAATTCTTGAGATGGATTCTTGTATTTTTGTCTGGTGTTTTGGGTGAATAAAGTAAATCTCATTCCCAAAAAAAAAAAAAAAAATCCACCCATCTACGTAGACCTAGCATTAGTATTAATGTATTATTAATGAAAAGGATAAATTACGAGTGGTAAATGTTCATATCAAAATTTCAAACAACGAAGGGAGGCCACCATGGCAACGTGGGTCTATCAACTGTGTTCGAACAGCGTGGGATACACAATTTTTTTTGCAATTGATAAGATGTAACATAATAATTAATGTTCTTTTCTGATATGATCACATAATTGGTTGTATAGTTAATGGGGATATAATTGGATATCTGCAAGAACTATCGGATAGACACCAATGCCGTGTGCTCACCAACTCTTTGAGGTCAAGTCTTTTTTTTTCTTTTCTTTTTTTCTTTTTTAATTCAACAGTTAGGGAATGAGAAATTAAGTTTTGGACGTTTTTATTAGAAACAACAAACTACAAAACTCTTAACAACTATTTGATATTAACTTGGTGATACTAAATTCTAACATAATTTTATTGATGCAACCTAATTTTAACATGTTTTAGCACTAGGATGCCAACTATGAATTCCTAACACTTATGTTTCCAAATTTCTGTCCCTATTCCCCTTTGAAAAAAAAAAAATCAAATATAATCAAACAAGCTATATATAAAAAGAGGAAATGTTTAAAACACAATATTGGTAACAGTTTGTTAAGGTAATAAGTTGTAGTTAGCTATGAGGCCTAAGACTTATTTTTCCAAAATTATGCTCCTATTCCCCTTTTAAAAAAAATCAAATATCAATAAAATACATATAGGAAATGTTAATAATACAACTTGTTCACAATTTTTTTTTAAGTTATTCTAGGATCACAACTAAATACACAAATATTTACAACTATCTGATATGACAAATTGATTGGTTATCTATCATTTTCATATAAATCTATTATCTTTTTTCCACTACTCATAATGAGCCATACTGATAGTTCTAGTAACGAGCGTGAAATTAGTTGTGGGTCTAAAATTTTTCTTTTTCCTTTTTAATAATCACATAAAAAAATAAAGTTGTTGACAATACTACAAACATAACTCTTTTCATACTTAATTTTATAACTTATTAATATGTACGATTGTGAGTGGTCGAGAAAAAAAATTGTATTGGGTGACCCAAGTTTAACCAAAACATACCTATCATTCTATCCGTAAAATCATAAATAAACAAAACTGTGAAATTGGATTTGCAAAATAGGCGTGTCTCGAGCAACTTGTCTCTAGAATTATTCAAAAGTTGCGCAATTTTGGCACATATTGGTAGACAAATTCATAAGGATCACAATCTAAGTTTAAATATCTGAAGTGTAGGACCCCTGGACCCATCGTATAAGCAATCCCACGGGTACAGTTAACATCACAAACTTGTTTTGCATTACTTTCTTCCGTGTAGGACCCCTTACTGTCCATCACTACGTTGTTATTAGTAGGCCATTAAGAACAGATGAGTAACCATCCAAACACATTCAATATATTCAATAACAACCATCAAAAGTTTTAAATTCTCATTAAGATAATGAACATTATACATAAGATAATAGTCACTCCCAATTATGTTCAAGAGCTACCCAAGTCACTTATAAAATAGATAATCCACTTGCTAAGATACGTTAAAAAAAAACTATAAAATGCTATATATATACAAAATATATAGGTTAATATTGACTTAAGTATTAAAAAGCTCTCTCATTGAAGCTCTCCTCAATGGTCTCTTTGATTAACTTTCTTATTATTGCAGATCTTATAAGCCCATTAAAATTTCTAGGTTGGGCAAGTGACTCAAATGAAAAATTTTGATTTTAGCGTCTATTTTTTATAATTATTCATTATTATCGAATCAAGATACCGGTTATTTTTTTTTATTTTTTATTTTTTTTCATGTAAGCGGTAATCAAATCAAATCTCTGATACCACGACATCAAACTTTATCAGCTGACCCACAGCACTTACTTTGAAATGCGTGTCGGTCACCGAAAATTTGGAATCTACCATGTTTTAAGGACTCATTCGTGCCGACTCAACTTTCTTCGTACTACTCCATTGCAGTACAGTTGTATTTTATTTATGTCACCTGCTTTGTCATTCATGGTACGTAATCACACATGACGCCATTACAATTGCAATTAATATTACTAATACATTTTTAAAAAAAAGGCCACTTGCACACAAAAAAATAAAAAAAAATCCGATGACAAATCTCGATTAGTGAGCCCTACTTCACGCGGGCTTCGGTACTTGCCAAAGTTTGTGTCTTGTTTATAGAGATTTTTGTTTTGGCTGAATTTGTTTATAGTGATTTAACAACTGGGGTTTGATGCTCAATGATTTTTCTAAAATTTTCTATCTGTACTTGTTCTATTGTAATCGACATGATAACAACACCAACCCAATTGTCAATTTGTCATTTGTCACTAAAATAAAATTCAAATTTAGATTCTCAACTATATACTAGCATATACTATCGTATTATTTAGATGTAGATTTAGCTTGTTGTTTTGGCTCTTTACAAGAAATATGCATTGTTCATGATTTTATCAAGTGAAATGCATTTTACACCTTTTATTAATGCTGGATCTCCTTCTCACGTCTCAAATCATGTTTAGCTCAAAAGTTAGGTGCAAAGTAAGTGCAAACACCAAAATCCAAAACGTCTTTTGGATCATTCGATATTGGATGTTCTGACCTCATTTTTCTTATTTTTAATCTATGCAATGGTGATATTAAGTATGGTAATTAAAAGCAACCATATCTCAAAAAAGAAAAGATAAGTATTCTTTCTCAAATCACTCGAAAAAGACAACCTCTCTCTCTCTCGTATGCACTTCTTCGAGATGCAACTTTTAACATTGAGGGTTCAAATCCAATCAAACCCAAAGCACTTGGATCTCACTCGATTGAGCCTTGAATTTGGTTTGAGCAAGTTCTTTAGTCTTGCACAATGAATAAAAACTTCAACCTTGAACCCTTGTTAGACCCTTACAAAAAACAAAGTAAATAACTTAGGACATTACAACTCTTCTTTTCACAAAATTTTCCAACACTGAATTTCCTAAAAATTTGATTTTCTTGACTTTATCCTTAAATAATTAAGTGATTACTCTAAATATAAAACCCTCAATCTATGCAATCTCTTCATGAGACTCATATTCCAACCTAAGCAATCTCTTCACGAGTCATGATTCTCACAAGAGGTCACCTTAGCTGCAGAAGTGCTTACCAGGCTCCCGTTTATGCAATTAGATAATGCTCTCTTACAAACCATTGTCCTAGTTCCAAGCTCTTTTGATAATCTTTATCAGCTTTAAAATTAAGTTTGCAAAAGATTCATACCCAAGGTCTATCATAGTGAATTTTTCCTTCAAACTACAAGACTAACCCACCACTTATTTATTTATTTATTTTTTTTTTGAGAGAGTTTCAACTTTTGTCATTTGTCACTAAAATAGAACTCAAATTTAGATTCTCAACTATATACTAGCATATACTATCGTATTATTTAGATGTAGATTTAGGTTGTATTTTGGCTCTTTATTACAAGTAATATGCATTGCACATGATTTTATCAAGTGAAATGCATTTTACACATTTTATTAATGCTGGATCTCCTCCTCACGTTCAAAATCATGTTTAGCTCAAAAGTTATCAAAAGTTAGGTGAGAGTGCAAACACCAAAACCCAAAATGTCTTTTGGATCATTGGTTATTGGATGTTCTGACCTCATTTTTCTTATTTTTAATCTATACAATAGTGGTATCAAGTATGATAATTAAAAACAATTGTATCTCTTCTCTCAAAAAAAAAAAAAAAAAAAAATTCAATCAATCGTATCTCAAAAAAGAAGAGAAAAAGCATTATTTCCCACATCACTCAAAAAAGACAACCGTTCTCTCTCTCTCTCTCTCTCTCTCTCTCTCTCTCTCTCTCTCTCTCTCTCTCTCTCTCTCTCTCTCTCTCTCTCTCTCTCTCTCTCTCTCTCTCTCTCTCTCGTATGCACTTCTTTGAGAGATGCAACTCTTAAAATTGAGGATTCAAATCCAATCAAATCCAAAGCACTCAGATCTCACTTGATTGAGCCTTAAATTTGGTTTGAGTGAGTTCTTTAGTCTCACACAATGAATAAAAACTTCAACCTTGAACCCTTGTTAGACCCTTACAAAAAACAAAGTAAATAACTTAGGACATTACAACTCTTCTTTTCACAAAATTTTCCAACACTGAATTTCCTAAAAATTTGATTTTCTTGACTTTATCCTTAAATTATTAAGTGATTACTCTAAATATAAAACCCTCAATATATGCAATCTCTTCACGAGACTCATATTCCAACCTAAGCAATCTCTTCACGAGTCATGATTCTCACAAGAGGTCACCTTAGTTGCAGAAGTGCTTACCAGGCTCCCATTTATGCAATTAGATAATGCTCTCTCACAAACCATTGTCCTAGTTCCAAGCTCTTTTGATAATCTTTATCAGCTTTAAAATTAAGTTGGCAAAAGATTCATACCCAAGGTCTATCATAGTGAATTTTGCCTTGTCCACATAACCTTTGATAAAGAGATTAATTTGAAACTACAAGACTAACCCACCACTTTTTTTTTTTTTTTCTTTTTTTTAGAGAGAGTTTCAACTTTTGACGTCCTCTCATGATGATAATTTTTTTTTATCGAATCAAGACACTAATCGGTTTTTTGGTGTAAGTGGAGATTGAATCCCAAATCTTTTATTCAATCATCAAAGACTTTACCGGTTAAGCTAATTGGAACCCATGCTAACCCACCACTTTTAATAAAGATTATTTGTCCAAGGTGCATAGTTCTAAATCTTATCTTTAACATTTTAAGATTGAGGAATACTGAACTCAGAATCTTCCTCTTATGGTAATCCAACTCCATCTGCATCTCTCAAGGATTGACTAGTTCATACCTTCCCTAGGTTGTTACTGTCAAGGAAAGGAGTTCTGCAATAGACCTTCCTCAAAAGAGCCAGTGATATAAGAATAAGAGGATGCATCCACTTGTGTATCCTCTACCTTTTTCTTCTTAGATTTTGCAAAAACCTATGACAGTCCAAGATTCAGAAGTAAATATCTTGGACTGTCATAGGTTTGGGCCCAAACAGTGTGGGCAATTTCAATAACTATTCCAGCCCCGTTCTGTGGTCTAAACATTGTGAACTCTATTGTTATTTGTTGGCATTCATTGTGCTGTTTTTTTTTCTCAAAAAAAGGGTTGGGCTCAATAGAAATATTAGGATCAGAGGCTAGAGTGCTAGTTGAACTTAAACATGGCCCAATGGAAGAGACATGATCAATACTAACCCCCAGAGGTCCAGAAAGCAATCCTCCAGTCATCAATTTGAGACCTCCAGCTGAACTTCCTTTCTTTGACATTTTTTTTTTTTTTCTTTTTACTAAAATGCAAAACTCATCTTTCAAGTTTTTTCAAAATTTATTTCAGTTCTCTAACTTTACTTTCATTTATTTCAATTATTTAAGTTTCAAATTTATTCAATTTAGGCATTTTCGTCAACGTTTGTTAAAATTTTTTGAAAAAAAAAATCTGAAAAATATTTTTCAATTATTAATTTAATTTTTTTAATTTAAAAAATTTGAAGAAAAATTGAAAAAATTGAAAAATTAACCACAACATGTAACAAAAGTTGATGAAAAAGCCTTAATTGAATAAATTTGAAAGTTAAAAGACTGAAATGAACAAAAGCAAAGTTAGAGAATTAAAGGGATGTTTGGTAACTATTTTTTCCCCTTATTTTCTGTTTCCAAAAACAATTTTATATTTTTGAGACTAAAAAACTTGTTTGACAACTTGAAATGGACAAAAAACAAAAATTGTTCTTAAAACTCAATTTATGAAGGAAACTGAAAACATGCAAAATGCTGTTTTTAGTTTCTAATTTTCAAAAGACAATAAAAACACGAATTTAATTTAATGAATCCGTCATATTTAATGAGTTAGCATGAGAGTTCAAATCCTACTAACAACATATTTTAGTATTTTTTTTTCTTCAAAAAACTATTTTTTTAATTTCAACTAACCAAATATGTTTTTGATTTAAAAAATACAAGAAAATTGTTTTTTCTTTATATTCCCAAAAATAAGTTTTTGAAAATAGAAAACACCAAACATAACCTAAGTGTCTGTTTGACATAATTAGTTTTGCCAACTTATTTTACTATTCAGTTTATTTTTGCTACTATTCATGACCCCACTGAACTTTTTGGTACAATTTATGGGTCTCATTGTACTATTTCAGCTAACTTTTACTTTTATCTACCGTACTTTCAGCAAAAAAATTTTAATTTCAGCAAAATAAGCAGATCTTAAACAGACCCTAAATGAATTTTGGTAAAATACAGAGGATGAGCTTTGCATTTTAGTTTTTTTATTTATTTTTATTTTTATTTAAATCAATCTTTCTTTGAATCGATGGTCTTTTATGGTGGTAGCTGTGCCTGATTGGATTGCTATTACAGTTTTCGAACAAAATGCAGCTCTTGAAAGTTTGAGGTTTGGGTGGCCATTTTAATTTCATGTATGATTTTCATTGGAATTGGAGTTGGGTTGAACTTCATTAAATAATTAAATGCCGACTCCAATTGTAAAACTCTCGATCTAGGAAGTAATGTAAAATTCTTGATCTTGGGAGTAAAATATTTATTTTGGGGCCATATTTTCTACCTAAGCAATCTCGTCTTAGATCGTTGTTCTCACAATAGGGAGGTCACCTTAGCTATAGCCTATAGAAGCCTAATTAAATTCAGGATCCCATTGATGCAATTAGGCAAACTACTCTCACAAACCATTGTATTGTCCTAGTTCCAACGACTTTTGATTAATCTTCTTCAACAGTGAAATTAAGTTGAAAAAAATTCCTAGCCATGATCTATCATAGTGAACTTACATTGTGGCTTCCAAATTCCACATAACCTTTGATAATGAGATTTGAAACAAGAAGACTTACCCACCAGTTAAATAGAGTGTAAGTCCAAGGTGCAAAGTTCTTATCTTTAACATAGATTCTTCATGTTATGGCAATCCAACTCCATCTGCATCTCTTTAGGATTGACTAGTTCATCCCTCACCTATGTCGTCATTGAACAAAAAAGGACTTTTGGCAATAGAGCTTCCTCTCAAAAGAGTTTCCAATGTTTACTGTATGTGGTGGCCTCGTGTGTGTGTGTTTTTTTTTGTTTACTAATTTTGAAGCACATGCAAGGCATGTGTAAACTGTAAATCACTATTAAAAAATATTAATAACAAACAATATTATGATTCTCTCACATCATCCTATAATTCAAAATTAATATTCTCTATATCATTTAAGTGCATTACTAATAATTTATTTACAACAATAGCTTTTCTGTTGGTGTGCATGAATGATCAATGTTACAAACATAACCAAAAATCTACAATTCCTTTGACATATGATAGAGAGCAAAACAAGACTTCTAAGCTTAATTGAATCTAAAGATGCTATAATTGCTGCTAGAGTGATAGCAATCTTTCTATGCTCATGATTTTCTTCTCTTTGGTGTATGAACAATCCTTCATGAAATGCAAATCATTGTTAGAAAATTTTAACAAATAAATAAAAATTTAAGAGAGAGAGAGAGAGAGAGAGAGAGATTATGGGTGGATTTGGTGGCCGGTAGTGAAAAAAAAAAATTATTAGGTTTATGGATTATAGAGAAAAATAAAATTTTTAATTGATTGAACATATTATTTTAAGGTGTTGAATGTGAAAGTAGAAGATCTAATACAACGTATATTGTAAAATGGTACTTTAAAATAGATAAAATAAAGTTTGATATATGAAAATGATATTTGGAATGGATAGGATGATGCTAGTGCTCTTAAAACATAAACAATGGATTCCCCGTCATTCTTGCAAATTTGACAGCTAACCTAACATCACCTATAAATCCTCTTTTCTCCAGATTAGTCTACGTGTGCACTTCTAGAGTCCCCCACCCCCTCTATGATCAACACAAGCCACGTGTTTCAATTTAGCTTCCGTTAAGCAACACGGCTTTTACTCGATGATATTTTCCTATGAGGCCTATGTGCCGACGGTTCGCGTGGATATTTAATCAATAATCATAGAAATGCAAATAATCCTTTTACTTTTATCACAATTCACTGGATAGATGGTAAGTTGTAATTGGTATATGTGTTGATCATTAGAAAGCTTTTACTTTTTGGAAAGTTTTTTCAATTTTTCATAAATAATTTTTAAAAATGAATGGTTAATATATATCTTCCACACCTTTATAAATTTAATGAAAATTATATTAGGGATAATTACACTCCCCTCCTTTGATGTTGAGATAATAACATTCCACCTCAAACTTAAAGAGAAAAAACAAACACTTCCTTTGAGTTTTGAAGAAGTTAACATTCTCTCTCCATTTTGTTTATATTAGTAATAAAATATTAAATTTTTATAAAAATCTCTTTACAAAAGTTTAACCATGGTTAGTAAAAAAATTACTAATCAATTTAGAATAAAAATAAAAAATTTATCAAGCACCAAAACACTTTTAATGGCAAATCTCTCCATAACCTAATGAAAAAAGAAAAACAAAAGAAGCAAAATTCACACTTAATAATTTAAAATACACTTTAGTTAAAAATTTTAAACAATAAATTTTAATTATGAAATATCATAATTTTGGAAATCTACCCTTAAACAAAGAGTATGTTAGTACATAACATTTTTAATATTAATTGAACGAAATTTGGTCAATTGGATGTCAAGAGAAGAAAATGTTTTTTTTCTTTCAAATTTAGAACGAAATGTCATTTTTTTAAACCTCAAAAAAATGAGAGTGTAATTATCTCATCATACTATATATAAAATATCAATTGATTCGTTAGACCGTTTTCGGTTATTCCAGTTACTCTGATCCATCGTACAATTGACTAACCATTTTAGAAAAAAGTACTTACTTGAAATCAGGGAAATTGGAAGGCCAATCAGGCACATATTTGTCCGTAGGATAACAATGAATTCTAAGATAGTCTCCAATTGTAGAAAGTCTCAGTGTCTTTGATGGGTCATCTGAGTACAACTTCAACTTCTTTTCCACAGGTAGGCTAAAGAACTCGATCTGTGGCCACTTCTAACATTTTTTCTACTGCCTCCAAAGACACCCTGTGATTGGTCACCTAGTTATATGTCTAAAGAAAAAAATGACAAATTTAACTATATATATATATATATATATATATATATATATATATCTGTGTGTGTGTGTGTGTGTGTGTAATTTATGAGAGAGTAAAAGTGTGTGAGTTGAATATGTAATATGTGTACCCGAAAAAAGCCATAGGATTTGCAGGCCTCTGCAATTAGTTTGAAAACTAGGGTTCTATCCTCTAAACCCAAGTCAATGACAGGAACATCAGCACGAGCAGAGTATTCAGATAGCCGGGGTCGGTCTGATTCTGGCCTGACATAATTTTCCGGCAAGTTTGTGTAACGAACTCCGGTGGATAGTTCTTGGTGTCCATGAATGGAAAAAAGACAAAAAGCAATGGAAAAATTAATTGAGAGAAAGAGAGAAGAAAAAGTACTTACTTGAAATCAGTGGGATTGGAAGGCCACTCAGGCACATATTTGTCCAAAGGACAACAATGAAGTCCAAGATAGTATCTCTAATTGTGAACCTTGTTCGCATTAAAACTTGTAGAAAGTCTCATTGTCTTTGATGGATCTGAGTATACAACTTCAACTTCTCTGCCACAGGTAGGCTAAAGAACTCAGTAGGCACTTCTAACATTTTTTCTACTGCCTCGAAAGACACCCCATATAGAACTCACTCACTTCTACTCTCTCATCCACACATAAAGTTAATTTGTCATTTTTTTTCTTTGGCATATAACTAGGTGACCAATCATGGGGTGTCTTTGGAGGCAGTAGAAAAAAATGTTAGAAGTGGCCATAGATCGAGTTCTTTAGCCTACCTGTGGAAGAGAAGTTGAAGTTGAACTCAGATGATCCATCAAAGACAATGAGACTTTCTGCAAGTTTTTTTTTTTTTTTTTGAAGTAGACCTTCTACAAGTTTAATGTGAATAAGGTAAAGGTTTTCTGTCATTTATCCTCAAAAAAAAGAGGTAAAGGTTCACAATTGGAGATTCTATCTTTTAGACTCCATAGTTACGCTTATACGTACCCGAGTGGCCATCCAATCCCACTGCTTTCAAGTTAGTAATATCAATTTTTCCATTTCTTTTTTCTTTTTTCCATTGCTTTTGTCTAACTCTAGTGGTACAAATTTTTTCATAATATTATCATAACTTTGTTACGTGTGACTCATTAATAGTAGAAATAAAGTAATGGAATAATCACACTAAAACTACCTTTGTTTGGCTTGAAATCACTTTACTTACCCATGATTTAAAAATTGTTACTTTACCCATCTAAGGTATGTTCCGTTTGTTTTCCGTAACCCACCTCTATTAAAATCAAGGGTAAATACGTATTTTTGCTCAAATTTTCTCTCTCCTTCCAAAACAAAAAATAACACAAAAATGCAAGAGAGACATAAAATTTGTGCAAAAATATCTATTTACCCTGATTTTAACAGATGTGAGTTACGAAAAACAAACGGAACATACCTCAGGTGGGTAAAGTGACACTTTTTAAATCATGAGTAGGCAAAGTGATTTTTGACTAAACCACATATAGATTTAGTGTAATTATCCCTAAAATAATAGATCCATATGGTTTCATAATTTTATCAATCATAAGTCACCACGTTGCAAATTTGTGATAAAATTATAAAAAAGTTGGTGACACTGACTTTTTAAAACTTGAACATATCACTGAGCCACTGTTTTATAGAAAAATTATGAAAAAGTTGGTGACAGTGACTTTTTAAAACTTGAACATATCACTGAGCCACTGTTTTATAGAAAAAAGCTACAGGTTAGGTTTTAGTGGGTCCCTTCCACCTCTTGTGCCCCAATTATTTAACTTAAAAAATACATTATGCGGAAGAGAGAGAACAGCTCTAGACTTGGTCCGTTAAAAGTTAGTAAAATAGAATGGGCACATTTATGTCAATAAATAATGACCATTAATAATAATTTATTATAAAATAATTTTAAAATATGAATCTTTGTAAAAAGAAATTGTAAAACATCATATATTTGTATGATTCGTTTTTGTAGATAACTTAAGTTTTTTTTTTTTTTAATTAAATTTTGTTTGATTTAAGTTTCTTAATGACTTTTGAGTGGAGTTATAATGTGCCTTTATGTTAGAATCAATTTATCTCTCATTTGTGTGTGTGTGTTTGTTTCTCAAAAAAAAAATAAAAAATAAAAAATCTTAATGACTTTCTTGAAAATATTTCTAAAGTCGTCATTGGTTAAAGGCATGATTGATACAACTTAGAAACTGATTTACTTTATATACTAATATATGTAAAACTAGTATTATGCCTATGCGATACACGATTTAAGTAAGAATCATATGCAACTTAAACAAAAGATAACAACAGCTAAGTTTTTGTATTTATCTAAAAATTTGATAGAGATGTATAAAAAAAATCAATAAGAACTGTTATAATTTTGTGTCTATCCATGAGGTATTTTAAAAAACAAAAAATAAAATTAAAGGTTGAAATTAGTAGTTGTATACTTGTACTATTGTTTTTTTTTTTTTTTTTTAAAGAAAAGTTAACGTTGATATGAACAATTAGTGTGAAACCAAAATTCTAATCCCCTAGAATGCTAGAACTCATAAATCATAAATGAAGTAGATATCCTATTGCTAATTAAATAAAACACTAAGAAATTATAGATAAATTAATAATAAAAGAATTAGATGAAGAATTTGGATTATATTCAAATTGAAATTTTTATCAACTTATGAATTATAGGAGAAGAAGATAAGAAGATAAGTGAAACCTCAATTCAATAATTAAGAACAATCTAAATTATTAAATATTTAAAAATTTGATGTTGAGAGAGATTCACATGAGAATTTAATTTTTATCATTGAAAGCATGGAAGAAGGCACTGAAACTTGAGTGAGTTTCACCCTATCAAGTTTAAGTCCTGTGCGTTGCACGCTACATGTGTGTGTATATGCATGAAAAATGACCTGAATTTAATATTTATTGTAGAGAATTGATGGTGTGGGGACCGGCCCAAAATAACAGGCTGGCTGGGCCCTGGGCCCTGGGCCCGTCCGAGGACGCAGCCCGTCCAAGGAGTCAACGGGGCCAAAGCAATCCTTATTCAGGCCCACTGGGGCAAAGAGAACATGTCCGAGGAGCAATTTCTCCTCGGATACTGCATAATCCGGAGTAAAAGTACATCCAAGCCACTATAGTCCATCTTCCAAATATGTAAGAAGGAAGAAAACTCGAAATATCTCAGCAAAGGCTGCCACCACCACATTAAATGCATTACAACTACTCTCCTGGCTGCATTAATGAGGAGAAGACCCCTGAACAGTGCTACCTTGGCTACCGCAACTCACAAAGAATTGAGAGAGGCGTCTGATGGGACAGGTGCTCAGGTGAAGGTTTGGATAATCAACAAGTGTAAAGCCCAGATGATTGGAAATGGCCTATATAATATGTAAAAGTCCCCCAAGAAGAAGGGGGGAGAGAAAGGAGAGAATACTAGAGTGAAGTCTTACGGCATTGATATGTATCTATGAATCAAGTTTTTAGCCTGATCATTTCTGGAGGCCTTTCTATGCAGTGGCATTTTCGTTCTTGTTTGTGTATTCCCTTAACCCATGCATCAAACCGTTTGAATTAACTGAAACCGAGTTCTTTAGCCCATACTCTACAGAAATTCATTGTGTGGGACCTTTTGGACCAAGACTTGAGCAACAAGGATTGGGGCACCAAATTGTTCACCTACAATTGGCGTCGTCTGTGGGAAAAACTTAAGTGTCAGTAAGCACAATGGTTAAGCATGGCAGGACTAGGTCCACACCAGGAGAATCCTCACCAAGCTAACCCTCAACAGACAGAACCTATTGAGTCTCAGCGGTAAAATAATCCTTCCAACCCAAGCAACAGAATGAATCATGAGGGAAGCGTACATACTACCCAGACGAGCCAAAGTCGTACCCAAATAGGTAGTCACGTATCTCAAAGGCGAAACAACCATCAGGCCATGCAATGAGAGATAGATGACCTGAAAAGAAAGTTGCGACGTGTGCAGCGAAAGCGATCTCCCTCCAGCTCAGATGCATCCTCTAACGAGGAGGACGTGAGTTACCGACGGAGGTCGAGAACACCCCCAAGTGAGACCTTTTCTTATGAGAAGGAGTCTCACCCTGTGCGAAGGTATGAGAGCCCATCCAGCAAGGGTTTAGGAAATGACGCTATGAACAGGGCACTAGACCAGATCTTTAGATCACCCTTCGTGCACAGGATAGAAGGGGCTAAATTACCCCCAACGTTTTAATCAACCAACGTTTGCCATCTATAACGGCCGAGCAGACCCAGTGGAGCACGTGAGCCAGTTTAACCAAAGAATGGCCATCTACTCCCAAAACGAGGCTCTGATGTGCAAAGTTTTCTCGTCCAGCTTGGGGCCAATGGCGATGAGATGGTTTAACAGTCTAAAGACAAATTCCATAGGCTCCTATAAGCAGCTCACTCAGACTTTTTGTTCTCGTTTTATTACAAATAGTAGAGTCCCTCGACACCTAAGTTCGTTACTGTCCTTGTCCATGCGCGAGGGAGAGACCCTAAAGGCGTATTCGGATAGGTATTGAGAGATGTATAACGAGTTGGATGAGAACTATAATGATGTCGCTATTAGTACATTCAAAAGCGGTCTCCCCACCGAGCATGGCTTAAGAAAATCTCTCACTGGTAAACTCGTTGCCAACGTTCATCAGTTGATGGATAGGATTGACAAGTATAAAAGGGTGGAAGAAGATCAGCTACAAGGAAAAGGAAAGGAGAAGATCATTCCCCCCAAAGGGAATGATTTCAGGTCGGAACGATATAACCATAACCAGCCGAGGAGAGATTTTTCGAGACAGGCTGGACAAAGCAACATGCAAACGGTTAATGCCGTGTTCAGAGACCCAGTATAGCAAGTTCTAGAGAAAGTCAAGAATGAACCCTTCTTCAGATGGTCGGGAAAAATGGCTGGGGACCCTTCGAAACGCAACCAGAACCTGTATTGTCACTATCATCAGGACCATGGGCATGCCACTGAGGATTGCAGGAATCTATGGAACCACCTAGATCAGCTGGTCTGAGAAGGAAAGTTACGTCACCTTTTGCACCCCTCAAGCGGTCATCTGGGCCAAGCAATGCAAGAATCTCGAAAAGATGTGTCGTTAAGACCTCCCACGGGGACGATACACGTCATCCTCGCTGCCTCAAGAAGAACCGGCTCATTTCCTTCCAGGGTGCTGTCCGTGGCGCGGCTCTCTGTCGAGGACAGGGAAAGAGAGTGTAAAAGGTCTAAAAAGGGAAGCTCTTTAATATTGGGATTCTCGGACGACGATAAGAGGGGAACTATCCAACCTCATGACGATGCCTTAGTAGTTACGCTGAGGATCGGAGGTTTCGATGTGAAGAGGGTACTGGTAGACCCAGGCAGCGCGGTATAGGTAATGTACCCTGATCTATACAAGGGGCTGAACTTAAGGCCGGAGGATTTGATGGCTTATGACTCTCCCCTTATCAGCTTCGAAGGGAAGACAGTTGTACCAAAGGGGCAGATCAGATTACCCATCCAGACCGGGTCAGAAGTGGTGGAGGTGGACTTTATCGTGGTCGATGCCTACTCGCCCTACACAGCGATAGTAGCCAGGCCATGGATCCATGCCCTAGAAGCCGTGTCTTCCACACTTCACCAAAAGGTAAAATACCCGTCTGGAGGCCAAGTGGAAGAGATTCGTGGAGATCAGGCCATGGCTAGGCAGTGTATGGTGGCCGCCATCTCATGTCGGTCCAAGGTCGAGTCCTCGGCTCCTAAAAACTTATAGCAACCAGCCACCTCAGCGGGGCAGGTCAGTGGGCTAGCCGAAAAGATAAGGTGTGAAAGTTTGGAAAAGTTTATCGTTGACAAGGACCCAGAGAGATTTTTCCAGGTCGGCTCGGAGTTGCCTCCTTAAGAAAAAGAGGAACTGGTCGGGTTTCTGAGGAGAAATGTTGATGTGTTCGCATGGGACACTTACGATGCCCCGAGGGTTGACCCTAGACTCATTTATCACCACTTGAATGTTAACCCATCTTCCATTCCGAAGAAGCAACCAACCCGACGTCCCTCAAAAGAACATGCCAGTGCCGTTAGAGACGAAATGACGAAGCTGAAAAGGGCAGGGGCTATCAAAGAAGTCTTTTACCCCAAATGGCTGGCAAATACGGCGGTGGTAAGAAAGAAAACGGGGGAGTGGCGAGTCTGTGTGGACTTCATAGATTTGAACAAGGCATGCCCGAAAGACCCATTCTCGTTACCTCGAATTGACCGATTGGTGGATGCAACTGTAGGCCACCCTCGAATGAGCTTCCTGGACGCCTTCCAGGGCTATCATCAGATACCACTGGCACTAGAGGATCAGGAGAAAACGGCGTTCATGACACCCGTCGGAAACTACCACTATAAGGTGATGCCTTTTGGACTAAAGAACGCAGGGTCAACCTACCAAAAGATGATGAGCAGAATGTTCGAACCTCAGCTAGGCAAGGTTATTGAAGTCTACATAGACGATATGGTGGTAAAAAGTAAGGTGGTGTCCGAGCACGTGAAAGACCTGGAAATCATCTTTAGCATCTTAAGGGAGTATAAGTTGCGGCTCAATGCGTCCAAGTGTTCATTTGGGGTCGGATCTGGGAAATTCCTAGGCTATATGGTAACTCACGGAGGAATAGAGGTAAGCCCAGATCAAATCAAAGCGATTAATAGCCTACAGGCTCCTCAGAATCCGAAAGAAATGCAGAAACTCACTGGCATGGTCGCAGCGTTGAATCGGTTCATATCACGATCTGCAGACCGATGCCGACCTTTCTACCTCTTAATAAATAAGTGGAAATGGTTTGAGTGGTCGGAGGATTGTGTCCTGACCTTCCAGCAGCTCAAAGAATACTTGTCGCGACCACCCATCATGTTTAGCCCTGAGGCGGACGAGGTACTATTCACATACATAGCGGTAGCCCCTCATGCTGTAAGCCTGGTACTAATACGGGATGATAATGGAGTACAACGACCAGTATATTACGTAAGTAAATCATTACATGAGGCTGAAGTGCGTTACTTACCATTGGAGAAGGCAATTCTAACAGTGGTGCATGCCATGCGAAAACTCCCCCATTACTTTCAGGCACACACGGTCATTGTTCTAACCCAGCTTCTCCTTCGATCGGTGCTTTGAAGCGCCGACTACACAGGAAGGATCGCCATGTGGAGTGCACTTTTTGGGGCGTTTGATATTAAATACATGCCATAGTCCTCTGTCAAGGGTCAAGTCCTCTCAGACTTAGTCGCAGAATTCGCTGAACCCTCTGTAGAAACAATAACCGAGAAGGAAGACATGGATGGAAAATCGGTTGGCACAATCTTAGCACGGGAGATCTCGCGTTGGAAAGTCTACGTGGATGGCGCGGCCAACCAAAAAGGATCTGGAATTGGGCCAGTTCTAATATCACCCGAAGGTATTGCCATTGAAAAATTACTAAGACTCGGGTTCTCGGCTACGAACAACGAGGCCGAGTACGAAGCTTTACTTCAAGGAATGATGATGGTTTAAAAATTGGGCGGAAAGGCAATTGAAGTGTTCTCGGACTCCAAATTGGTCGTTGGCCAAGTGATGGGTGAGTTAGAAGCTAGAGATGCTAGAATGCAAGAATATCTCGGTCGAGTCAAACGCCTACAGTCAGACTTTGAATCCTTTAACCTGACGCATGTTCCTAGAAGTGGGAACACACATGCGGATTCGCTGGCCACTCTTGCCACGTCCTCTGCACATGATCTGCCACGAATGATCCTTGTTGAGGATTTATGCCAGACAAGTTCAATCGGTAGAGACACAGCTCGGATCCATCAGATTAGAAAGAATCCCAGCTGGGTGGATCCTATAATGAACTTCCTCAGAGACGATACGTTACTAGAAGGAAAACTGGAGGCCGAGAAGATACGGAGGAATGCTCCTCAGTTCTGGTTGTCAGAGGACCACAAGCTATAACGGTGTTCCTATTCTGGCCCATACCTATTATGTATACACCCAGAGGAATCCGAGTCCTTGCTCGAAGAACTACATGAGCGGATTTGTGAAAGTCACACAGGAGGAAGATCGCTGGCGCATAGGGCACTCACCCAAGGGTACTGATGGCCGAACATGCAGAGAGAGGTCCAAGAATATGCAAAGAAGTGTGATCAATGCCAGAGATTCGCCCCAAATATCCACCAACCGGGGGGAGTCCTTAACCCCTTCTTCAGCCCCTGGCCGTTTGCTCAATGGGGTCTTGATATTGTTGGCCCTTTCCCTAAAGCAGCAGGGAATAAGCGGTACATAATAGTCGACACCGATTATTTCACCAAATGGGTAGATGCTGAACCTTTGGCCAACATCAGGGACGTGGATGCCAAGAAATTCATTTGGAAAAACATAATTACGCGTTTCGGAACTCCTCACACCCTCATCTCAGACAACGGTCTTCAGTTTGATAGTAAAAACTTCAGGGAATACTGCTGCGACTTTGGGATCACAAACCGATATTCCACTCCAGCATACCCCCAAGGAAACGGGCAAGCCGAGGCCGTGAACAAGGTCATAGTGAGCGGGCTGAAAAAGAGGTTGGATGATGCAAAGGGGAGATGGGTGGAAGAGCTCCCCCACGTTTTATGGACCTATCGCACGACATCGCGACGGTCAACGGGCGAAACTCCTTTTTCAATGACTTATGGGGCCGAAGCCGTACTCCCAATCGAGAACAGCTTCCCCACATTGAAATCTAGCACTTTTACCCCAAAAAACAATGACGAGTTACTGGGGAGAAGTCTAGACTTAGCTAAGAAAAAAAGGGAAAAAACGATGATCCATATGGCCCGTTATCACCAGAAGCTAAAGCAGGGATATGATGTTAATGTAAAGCTACGACCTTTGAGTCCAGGCGACCTCGTGATGAGGAAGATTCTCGGCAGCGCTAAGAACCCTTCCTGGGGCAAGCTAGGACCTACCTGGGAAGGACCGTATCGCATCACATCTGTGGCCAGAATAGGTGCTTATTACTTAGAAGACTTAGATGAAAAAATTGTACCTCGTCCGTGGAATGTAAATAATTTAAGAAGATATTATTATTAATGAAAACGGCTCTGCCCATGTTTTGTTTCATGATCATCGCATACCCATTGGTCCATTTCCATCTATCCAAGTTTTAAACAGAACCTAAGTCATGCATGGCTTTTCGGACCACAGACTTAGGAGAAATTAACAACTTGATGCATCCATACAAGTTTTAAACAGAACCTAAGTCCTGCATGGCTCCTCAGACCACAGACTTGGGGGAAATTAACAATTTAGGGCATCTATACAAGTTTTAAACAAAACCTAAGTCCTGCATGACTCTTTGGACCACAGATTTGGGGGAAATTAACAACTTGATGCATCCATACAAGTTTTAAACAGAACCTAAGTCCTGCATGACTCCTCGGACCATAGACTTGGGGGAAATTAACAACTTATGACATCTATACAAGTTTTAAACAGAACCTAATTCCTGCATGGCTCTTCGAACCACAAACTTAGGGGAAATTAACAACTTATGGCATCTATACAAGTTTTAAACAGAACCTAAGTCCTGCGTGGCTCTTCAGACCACAAACTTGGGGGAAATTAACAACTTATGGTATCTATACAAGTTTTAAACAGAACCTAAGTCTTGCATGGCTCCTCGGACCACAGACTTGGGGGAAATTAACAATTTATGGCATCTATACAAGTTTTAACAGAACCTAAGTCCTGCATGGCTCCTCGGACCACAAACTTAGGGGAAATTAACAACTTATGGCATCTATACAAGTTTTAAACAGAACCTAAGTCCTGCATGGCTTCTCGGACCACAGACTTGGGGGAAATTAGCAACTTATGGCATCTATACAAGTTTTAAACAGAACCTAAGTCCTGCATGACTCCTCGGATCACAGACTTAGGAGAAATTAACAACTTATGGCATCTATACAAGTTTTAAACAGAACTTAAGTCCTGCATGGCTCCTCGGACCACAAACTTAGGGGAAATTAACAACTTATGGCATCTATACAAGTTTTAAACAGAACCTAAGTCCTGCATGGCTCCTCGGACCACAGACTTGGGGGAAATTAGCAACTTATGGCATCTATACAAGTTTTAAACAGAACCTAAGTCCTGCATGACTCCTCGGATCACAGACTTAGGAGAAATTAACAACTTATGACATCTATACAAGTTTTAAACAGAACCTAAGTCCTGCATGGCTCCTCGGACCACAAACTTAGAGGAAATTAATAACTTACAACTCCTGTGCGATTTTAAGGTACGTTCGTAGTTTAGTATAATTGCATCTATTGTTCTAAGTTCGCCGCACGGCACTGCCTTTTCTCATTCGTTTATATTTGTTTATATTGTTGCAAACATTAACTAGAGGAACAGTATTAACTTTGAACAAAATAATGAAATTATATCAACATCAGTCATAAGTACCAAAAGAGAATGGAAAAAAGAACATTCTATATTAATAAGCCGAGATCAATACAAAGGGAAGTCTTTACAAAAGAACAAAAAATAAGACAACTCCCATTCTAAAGAAAATACAATAATAAAAACCCTAGAAGCTAAGTCTCAGCTGGAGGATTCTCTTTCTGCTCTGGCTAAGGAGGAGGAATCTCTTTGGCTTGGGAATCTGCCCCAAGACCCACGGAGACGGACTCCTTGGCAGGATCCTTGGCCTTATCAAGCAGAGGGATGGCATCAGGAATAACCAGGGCCTGCTCAGAAGCTTCAGGGGCACCGTCAGGGATCTCTCGGATCTCAGGAGGGAAGAAGACCTTCTCGGGCAACCTCAAGGCCGAATCTGCAGGAACCCCTGCAGCATTAAGGGCATCAGCCCATGAGATGCTGCAGTAATCCTTGCATACCTCTGGAAGCTCCTTAGAGAGCCTGGCTTCAGTCTCCTCCTCCCCAAGCTGATAAGAAGCCTTCTTTTCAGCCTCGACTGCTTCCCGAACTAGCTGAGCCTCTTCTTTAGCCAGCTGGACCTCCTCTTCAGCTTTCTGTAACGCAGCCTTGAGATCCAACACTGTTTGCCTTACAGTGGCAAGGTTGGTCTCGGTCACGAACAATTTTTGGCGCTGGTCCTCGGCTTGGGTTTCAGCGTTCTTCAGTCCGGCCAGAGTGCTCTTGCGAGCTTTCTCCGACTCTTTGAACTTCTCCGAGAGTTCAAAATTCTCCTACTTGAGGGACCCTACAGATTTCTCCACCTCAGCATGAGACTAAGCCTCAACTTCAGCCAAATTGCGATTGTTGCGGCAGTACTCCTCGGCCATAAACACTTGCTAAGTAATCTGCCCACAAAACAACAAAACGATATCTTAGAATGTGACAAGGTCTAATGATTTTATCAAAGGTTAGAAGAGTCACTTTACCATTCCAAGGTCCTTCTTGAGGGATAGAAAGAGCTCAGGCTGAGAGAATCGCCTATAGGCCTCCATGTCCTGGGGGAGGAGCACTAGCTGCTCTAGGGCCTCAGCTATATATCCTGCTCGGCCCCTGTTGTATTCTCGGACCGAGGCAGTATAGGGAATGGCGACCCCGTCTACCTCGAGCTTCGGGCTTTAAGTGCGTGGATTAACACGCACTTCGACCCGATTATCTTCATCCCGGCTTTCTACCGAGAGAGCCTTTTATTCTTCTGCTCCCAGGTGGTTTTTTGTTGCTTGCCTTGGCGGGGGCCCACCTTGCCTTCCTCAAGGGTTTCAACCAGCCTTTTCTTCTTCAGGTCTGGGTTAACCTTTAGGCCGGGGTCAGAAGTAGGCTGAGGAGCCACGGGAGGAAGAACAATGGTCTGCGACTGAGATGCCGCCTTTGAAGATTGACCTTTGCCTCGGGAGGCCATCAACTCTCGTAGGCTTTTTCCTTTGCCGGCGACCATATTATCTACCTCATCGTCTGAAGAGTCGTCCGAGCAGGATATAATAATTGGGGCATCGACCACAGAATTTCGATCCTACTCTCCCTCAGGTTCTGAAAGCTCAATCAAAGGAGCTTTGGGAACCTCCTCTTCAAAATAGAACTCGTCTATCTCCTTCTCAAGAGAAAGACGAGATGATTCAGCCTCTCCTTCAGCTGGCGCAGCAACTTCAAGGTTGTCTGGCGGAGGCAATTGCGCAATTGGTGGAGGATTCTGAACGTCAGGTAGCACGATTGGCTTGAGATCTTGTTGAGCCAAAAACTTGGGCTTGGACACGTAAATTCTAGCTAACCTTGGACTACCAGCTCTTATGGCGTGGCCAATGTCTTGGAAAGCGCGGGATAGGGGTCGGTAGCCCAAAACCAGATGAGCTGCGCGTAGCTGCCCATCCTCGGTAACGTAGATTTCTGACCTTAGAAGATAGTTCAAGGCCTGAACGTTTACGTGGCTTAGCCGAGGAGCAACTTGAGCTCTATCTGCAAAATAGCTGAAAAGGATATTATGGTTAAGTTATAAAATTTTTTGATTCTTAAACAAACAAAAAAAAAAGAAGGGCGAATGAATCTAAAGAGCTAAGCCCCCTCCCTAAAGGATTGGCCCTAGAGGCGCCGCACCTGGAATTCCTACCCGAGTTGGACAATGAAAACCATCGCTCCACTCTCTTGAGGCAATGAGGAAATCATCCTTCATAGTCTTATTAGATACGGGGAGGCAGGAGATTAGCCTAACGACCTCGGACCGAGATTTAAGATAATACCCCCCTTCTCGATGTAGTGGCACTCGTACAGATGAACCACATCATGCCAGGTAAGGTCTAGACCCATCCGCTCGTTCAGGACATCTATGCAGCCTAATATCCTGAACATGTTTGGAGCGCACTGATGCGGTGTCAACCTATAGTGGTACAAGTAGTCTCGGGTAATCCTACGCATGGGAAGTGTCATTCCCCCTTCTATAAAAGCAATCATGGGAATGATGACTTGACCCACGTCCCTATCTGTTAATACTTCTTCTGGGGGACAGTACTGCAGAACCACACCCGGTGGGATATGATATTTTGCCCTAAAAGCCTCCATGGCAGCTGGGGTATCTACTAGATCCTTGAATCTACTCATCTAAGTTAAACTGGAGGGACGAAAAAAAACCGAGATGAAAATTGAAAGCCGAGGAGAAATTTGAAGCAACGATGCAAGCGGAACTTACGGGTGTCCTCACAAACAATCACCAAGACGCTTGGAAATCTTTTCAAGGAAGGACGCTTCGCAAAAATGGCTACATAAATGTGAAGGTCGGAAATGTTCGTGAATCTCTGGGCGCTGGAGTTCTCTGGAGTTCTCTGGACTTCTTATGTGCTAGTAAAAGAGAAAAACGAGTCTCTTTAGGGCTTTATATAGCTGGGAGGAAAAAGAAAATCACTCCCGCTCAAGAATCGTGGGAAGAATGTCAGCTGTTGGATCTGCGTCTCGCTGTTGGATAGGGGAGACATAAAGTCGCTTAGAGTAAATAATCACGCCTCATAAATTGTAGCGCGTCAAAAGTAACTACCCCCACACGTGTGAATTAGGAGCTAATTAATTCCATCCTTTGTAATGTCAAAACCCCGCTTTTCTCCTAAGAAGGAGATCAAAAACCGGAGTTTTGAGGGGCTATTGTGGGGATCGGCCCAAAATAACAGGCTGGCTGGACCCTGGGCCCGTCCGAGGACATAGCCCGTCTGAGGAGTCAACGGGGCCCAAGCAATCCTTATTTAGGCCCACTGGGGCAAAGAGAACATGTCTGATGAGTAATTTCTCCTCGGATACTGCATAATCCGGAGCAAAGGTACATCCAAGCCACTATAGTCCATCTTCCAAATACGTAAGAAGGAAGGAAACTCGAAATATCTCAACAAAGGCTGCCACCACCACATTAAATGCATTACAACTACTCTCCTAGCCGCATTAATGAGGAGAAGACTCCTGAACAGTGCTACCTTGGCTACCGCAACTCACAAAGAATTGAGAGAGGTGTCTGATGGGACAAGTGCTCAAGTGGGGGTTTGGATGATCAACAAGTGTAAAACCCAAATGATTGGAAAGGGCCTATATAATATGTAAAAGTCCCCCAAGAGGAAGGGGGGAGAGAAAGGAGAGAATACTAGAGAGAAGTCTTACGGCATTGATATGTATCTATGAATCAAGTTTTTAGCTCGATCATTTCTGGAGGCCTTTCTATGCAATGGCATTTTCGTTCTTGTTTGTGTATTCCCTTAACCCATGCATCAAACCGTTTGAATTAACTGAAACCGAGTTCTTTAGCCCATACTCTACAGAAATTCATTGTGTGGGACTTTTTGGACCAAGACTTGAGCAACAAGGATTGGGGCACCAAATTGTTCACCTACAAATGGTGTAGTCTTACTTCTATCTAGCTAATTCTTGTTATAATTCCTTCGTGTAGCGTGTGTATATGCATGAAAAATTATCTGAATTTAACATTTATTATAGAAAAGAGACAGTGTAGTCTTCCCCTTGTTTAGCTCATTTTTGTTATAATCCATTTGTTTTGCAGGGAGGGAGAAAACCCTTCTTTTATAATTTTTTTTTTTAAAAGTCAGCGATAATATATAATAGCTAAGATATCAATCTTTGGAAGTGATATCTCATACATATAAGTATTTCAATTGTGGGTTTTGATAGAGTATATATATATATATATATATATAAAATTGAATGGAAGATGATAGAGGTATATATATATATATATATAAAATGATTTTCAATAATACATTAAACTTTAAGACTCAATTAATCACATATATTTAAATGGAAAACTCTTAAATTTAATAGATAAAAACTATCCAAAAAAATAATTGAAATCATGTTGAAGTGAAACCTCAATTCAATAATTAAGAACAATCTAAATTATTAAACATTTAAAAATTTGAAGTAAAGAGAGACTCACATGAGAATTTAATTTTTGTCATTGAAGGCATGGAAGAAGGCACTGAAACTTGAGTGAGTTTCACCCTATCAAGTTTAAGTTTAAACTTAAAGTTTAAGTCTTATGCGTTGCACGCTATATGTGTGTGTATATGCATGAAAACTGACTTGAATTTAATATTTATTGTAGAAAAAAGGTGATGTAGTCTTACCCATGTCTAGCTAATTCTTGTTATAATTCCTTCGTGTAGCATATGTATATGCATGAAAAATTATCTAAATTTAACATTTATTATAGAAAAGAGACGGTGTAGTCTTACCCTTGTCTAGCTAATTCTTGTTATAATTCATTTGTTTTACAAGAGGGAGAAAACCTTTCTTTTATAAATTAAAATAAAAAAAAAATAATAAAAAAAGCCAGCGTTAATATATAATAGTTAAGAAATTAATCTTTGGAAGTGGTATCTCATACATATGAATATTTCAATTGTGGGTTTTGATAGTTAGAAGTTAGCGCATAGTAGTTAATAATTAGAAAATTACTTTGAAATTTTTTTAAACCAATCCCTTAAAAAAATTTAGTAGAGTTTAAATCACGTTAATAAATTATCTCTCTATTCATTTTTTTTTTAAATCATGTTAATAAAAAGTTACTAATAAAACTATTATTAGTAAACATTTCTTAGGCTTATCTATTTAGCTTTGTTGCCAAATTTATATAAATTCTTTTATTTTATTTTATTTCTTTTTTTCGAAGAATATAACATAACCAAAAACCTATAAACAACAATTTACATTCAATATAAAAATATTGTAAGGACACAAATTGAGTCCTAAGCCCAAAAGGTAAAAGGATCTAGGCCCAAAGAGCCCAATACAATAAATTTGTATAGAGTGGGTTGGAAAACTATGCTCTAATGAGTTGAGTAACAATTATAATAGATTCAGATGACAATAAAGTAAAGATCTGGTTTTATCTAAAGAAAATCGTCCTTGGCACAATCCAATGAGATTAGTTCTTGTATATATCTCTTGAATTTGATTACAAGCACAGTTTTTGTTGTTACAATATTTTCCTCTTAATTCTCTTATCCCCTACCCTTAGGGTCTTCTTTCTGTTTTATACTATCCTCCTTCTTTCATCTTTACCCTCCACATGTAGATTAGATTGCTAGTGTTAATCCTTGTCCCATCAGCTAGGCCTGTTCGTTGATCTACCGGCACCGACTGAAACCGGTCTGACCGCACTGATTCGCCCCTCTTAGGGCTTCGCCGAAGATTTCCGACACGGTGGTCAGCGGCATTTCTTTAGTACCGATGTCAGACCGATGCAGCCATCTGCGCCGAGACATGCACACTACCAAGAACCGAATCACACCGAGTATGTTTAATATCTATATAAATTTTAAAAAAATATATATATGGCGTGCTGAGCAGTGAGCACGCTATGCTCTTAGTTTCTCAGTTTAAACAAAGCACGTCGTGCTTTGTTCTCTCAGTTTCTTTTTTTTTTTCTTTTTTGATAAGGACTCTTATTCTCACTCGTGTGCGAAGTCAAGAAAAAAATAACGTTAGTGTGCCTATCATCAATAAATAAAAAGTGTTAGCGTGTGTCAATCCTTAAGTCTGAATAGTTGTCTTGCATTTAAAAACAGAAAAAAGAAAAACAATGCTGTTTGGTTAGTGTTAAAGACTTAAAGTCACTGTGTGTAAGATTTTTTTTCTTTCTTATTTACTCTCAGCCACACACGTAGCCGATACTCTAAGACTGAGTTGTCTAACTTGTCTCTTTCTCTCTTTTTTAGACTTTTGCTCTCATACTCAACTCACTCAGTCACTAAGCTTAGTCACCTACTAACGTTCATTTTCTTCCAAACCCTAATCCCGCCAAACAAATATTAAAGTTTCCCTCTCAATCTCAGATTCTCAGGCTCCCACCTAACCATTTTTCTCTAATCTTTTGCCCTCAGTCAGTCTCTTTCTCATCTCCGTTCTCCACCATGTCTTTGGTAACCCTAACCCCTAATTTTTTTGGTTTTATTTTGAGTTCATTGAATGTTTCTTGTTGATTCTAATTTTTGTTTTTTTTTTTTTTTTTTTTTGGGTTTTTTTTTTTTAATTTCAGGGGTAATTTAAGAGATTCAGCTTCAGCCTAGTAAAGGACTAAATCTCAAAGGCTTAAAGAGTTCCTGAGTGTCTTCTCATACTATTTATAATATTATTTTGAGTTCACTAATGTTTGATTTTTTTTTTCTATGCTGTTTGATTTTGTTTTAAGGGTTATTTTCTTTTGTTATGGTTGAGACTTGATACTTTATAATTGTGTGTTTGATTTGGAATGTTGTGACAGGTTTAGATTTATTAATATGTGTTAATGTGTTTAATAAACACATGTTTAATTTGACAGGTTGAGAGTTAAGTCATATTATAGTTGAGACTTGATACTCTATAATTGTGTATTTGATTTGGAATGTTATGAGTCTTGTGACAAGTTGAGATTTGAGTTCTTGTGGTTGAAACTTGATAAAGAAACGCTCAGTTAAAAAGAAGTCAAAATGGGCTCAAAATGCTATTTTTTAAAGGCCAAAGGCCCAAAACTTAGAATAGTAATTTTTAAAAGTCCAGCCCATATAATTGATCAAACTGCACCAAGCCGTTAAGATTAACCGCACCTTGTGTAGGTCGGTTTTTACCTTCCAAAAGTGAGGTGCGGTCAAGCATAGGGTGAAACCGCACCTTATAGGTGTGGTGCAAAAAACCTCTCTAAAACCGACCAAACCGAACCGTGTACACCCCTACCATCAGCACCTTCCTGAAGTCTTTTGGGAGTAGCTGTAAGACTGAAAATTACTATTTAGGTATCACTTCCTCATTAATGTGGCTAGAGAGTTAGCTACAGAGCATTCAATGCGATGGTAGCAGCTTTCTCTCAGATATTATATGGCTTTCCTCTGTCCTGTGCTTCTAGGATGCTTGTCCTTATCAACGAAGCCTCCTGAAACATTGCCCTGGATGGCAAACCACACCTTCGGATCTTGGCTAAGCTCAACTGAGGATGCATTCATCATTGGACCACCTTCTTGGACTCTTATAACCAAACCTCACCTCTTTATTCACTAACATGGACTCTCATGACAGTGTTTTACTCGTCCTCAGACTACTTAATATCCTTGGATTGGGCCCCCGACTCAATATATATATATATATATATATAGATACATACTACTGGGCCTATCACCCCTACAAATATAATCAAAATTATTCATAATTTAAAATTAAGAAATTAAGATATAAATTTAGAAAAAGAATAAAGAATATTGTAGAAGAGAATAAATGAGTACAAAATTTTAATATTACGAATTGGGTTAAAACATATGTGAGAAGTTTTTATCATTTTTTTTGAAGTTAAAGAAAAATAGCTTAAACAAAATGAAAAATTAATAATGAAGAAAGAATGCATTCTTGTCATGGGATTTAAGCATTCACATATTAGAATAAACTTCACTTCAAAAAGGATATATATATATATATATATATGTATATATTGATATGTAGGTAGAGTTTCATTTGATATAGAATTTAAATCCTATTGAAATTAAGATTTCTAATCAATTTGTTTGTTGCTATCTCATAAATTCCATAAAAAGTGGATAAAAAAAAGGTCATATGAATAGAAAGAAAAAAGAAGACATTTTTTTTTTTATTGAAAAAGGAAAATTTTCTTTTACAACCAAAAAAAAAAAAAAAAAACCAAGCGTTTTTTTTTGGAGAACAAATATTTATTATATATAGATACTTTTTTTAGAAGAAAGAGAAGGTGTTTACTTTAAACTCAAATATTTATTACTTTATTTACAATTTTTTTTTTACATTATCCAAAAACATTTTTGGTAAATCGGTATGAACAATAATTATTTAAAAAAAAAAAGTCACATGTGAAGAGGAAGATTTTACTGTTGAATACGTTGCTTTTTATTTTTTATTTTTTTTACAAGTAATTTTTTTTATTTTACATGAAGTAATATAATTTGAATTAAAAAAAAAATAGATGAAGAATGTTGTTGTTGTTGTTGTTGTTTTTTTTTTTTTTTTTTTTTTTTTTTTTTTTTTTTTTACAAATAGTAATATAATTTAAATAAAAAAAAAAGGATTAGATGAAGAGTCTGTAATCAAATTAAAATTTTTTTATCAACTTTTAAATTATTATAATAATAAAATGATTAGATGAAGAGTTTGGATTGTAATCAAATTAAGATTTTTATCAATTTAAAAATTATAGGAGAAGAAGATAAATAAATAAAAAATTATATTAATTTTTTTAAAATTCTAAAAAAATACTGCAATTTAGTGCAGTCATTTGACGCAACCACGACTTCTAGGCCTAATTTTTATTATATATATTATATGATATATGTATATATATATATATATATATATGATGATATGATATGATATGATAGGATGATTTAGACTTTGATGATATTTATATTTGTTTCAATAAATTGTCATGGTTTCGAAATCGGACCGGACCGTATGGTCCGATCGGGTTAACCGAAAACCGTCTACCAAAACGGTTCTTTTACCCTCAAAAACCGGCATATTGAAAAACTCAGTGAACCATATGAACCGTGGTTGAACCACCCGGGTTTAAAAACTATAAACGGTTATAACGGTTTCGCAGGTTAAGTTGATTCAGAGTTTTTATTTATTTATTTTTTTGTACTTATCGGTTAGGCATTGTTGAAGCTTCAACCTCAGACCTTGAGATTGCATCAACATTTCTACTTATTCTTCTTCTCAGTCTCGCTCGCCCCTTCTCTCTCTGCATTTTTTCTGACTGCCGTTTCTGCATTTTATCTTTCCCTGCGTTGTTTTTGTTTGTTGTTTCTACATTTTCCTCTCATCCTGCGTTTTTTTCCTTTGCACCCTAGAGTCTTCTAGTCTACTTTGAGTGACAACTTGCTTTCTGTCACACACTAAGTACATGCTGTTGTTTCTCAAAAAAAAAAAAAAAAGTACATGCTGTTGTTTATTTTTTATATTTAAAATTTAAATAAATGCATGCCGTCAAGTGTCAATTTGTCATTCACTCCTTTTAAAATCTTATTGGGCTTTGTTCTTTATTTTATCAAATTTTTAATGCTTTGTACGGTCACTCTTCTAGCTTTTATTTATTTTTTTATGTTTTAAATTTTCATAAATGGTTGAATATTCAAATAGGCTTTAGCATTAAACAATTTACTGGGTAGTCAGATGGGCTTGAGCATGGTTTTAGATAATTTAGACATAAGCTCTCATAAAAAAAAAATAATAATAAAAGAGTAAAATATTGAATATTAACAAAAATTAATTTAGGTTTGTTTAAGATTTAATATTTCTTATTTCCCTTATGAAAGTTATGATATAAAAAAAACATTTGAAAAATAGATCTTTATGTTTATTTTGACTATTTTAGTTTATTTTTCTACTTTTATTAATTTATTATATTTATTTATATTTTAAATAATTATTAAATTAATTATGACATTATCACAGTTCAATTCTGGTTTGACCCCGATTCAATCTTAAAAACCTTGAATCTCTCATTTTTACGGTTCATTGAACGGACTAAGTTTCAAAATTATGTAAATTATAAACCCGTAAGAAAGAGGGTTACAACGGTTTAATGACCAGTATAAAATTTAGACTTTTATATTATTATGAAAGGATCAACTACTAATACATGTTGTTACGTCCCCTTTTAAGATCATGCTGTGTATTGGATGTTGATTAGTTAACTTCTATAGCCTATCACAAATATCATATTGTATTGGATCATGATTAGTCAATTTCTATAGCCTATCACAAATTTTTGGAAAAGCTAGAGTGCCAAACATAACATCGTGTATCTCAAAATAGATTAATGATTAGAAGAGTCAAGATCGATAGATGTCCAAAAAAATAATATTCAATAAAAAACTCAGAGATCTTCAAATAAAGAAGAAGAAGAAGAAGAAGATCTCGAGTTGTTAATTGAATATTATTTTTTGGACATCTATCGATCTTGTCTCTTCAAATGTTCTTTTCTTTGACTAGTTGGTCTTACACGATGGGCCGACGATATCTTTAATTGCAATATATGGATATCTTCCACAAAGCCCATTATTTCCAACTACGGACTAATACATGTGAAAGTTACAATTTTTGAAAGGAAAATATTAAAATTACAAACTTTTTTACAAACTACCGATGTAGCGAATGATTATTGTTAAGTAAAATAGTAATATTAGTAGTGAGTTCAAATGAAAATTAGTAAAAATTTGTTACATTAATAGTTTGTGATAGTAGCATTAGTCTTTTTGAAAACCCATTATAGAGTTTATCTCTCTCAACTATTCTAGCCATGTAAGCTATATGTAAAAGTGATACATATTTATTTTCAGTATGACAAGTCACAGTTATAGGCTTATATAGCTAAAGTTGTGGCATAAAAATTATGATAAAAGAAGAGAGTTCTTTTAGCACCACAAACAAACTCACAACTTTTGCCATAACTCTTTTGTGTGACAGATTGTAACTGGATATTTGTTACTTTCTCATAAATCCACCACTTTTTATGGTAGTAGATGTTTTGCTAGAAGAATTATAATAAGTAAACTAGAAAAAGATTTCCCAAAGACTAGTAGTAGTGAAGACTAGAAGGTAGTCCCAACTCCCATGTGGTGGGTAGTGGGCATAGTTGTCAAAACGTGAATCATATCGTGAATCGATATTTGATTTTTCCGTATCATATATCATATCGTATCGTGTATTGTAAGATACAAAAATGCTTGATAAAATTTATAAAAAATTATAGATATACACATATAAATGGTATATTCATTCTAAATTTTAAATATATTCAATTAATAGCTAATTTATTCATCACTTATGTAATAATATTTAACAAGCTAACTAAATAAAACAAACTAGCATGTGTTTATAACATACACATTCAAATTGCTTAAATTCAAAAGTGATAATATATTACAAATGACCCAAAAATTATAATTTATTTTCATCATATTGCCTCATAAACCCCATCTAAGTCAATGCTATCATCATGTTTATCATTTTGCAAACTTATTTCTTCATTAAAATTTTCTTAAATCGTCATTAACATTTACTATCTCTTCTAGTTCTTTTTATTTTAATAATTTTTTAAAAAAATCTTCTTGGCATTCTAATTTCTTGGACTTATAACAATAATGACAAAAATAAAAAAAATAATTATAGTGTTAATCAATATCTTATTCATCGTATAGAAAATAAATTTGCAAATATTAAAGTAAAGTGTAAGTGTGTACAGTGTAGTCCAAATTTTATAAGAGAAAGAGAGGGAAAAAAAACTTATGAATATGTTATTTTATTAGGCCAAATAAAGTAACCTAATAATTTAGTGTTAAAAACAAGTCTAATAACTTGTTAGATTCAAATAAAAGTACAAATTTTAACAAAAAATATAATTTTGATGCATTTGTATATGTATCGTACGATTTCACGATACGATACAATTTATACGATACGCATACTATATCGTACGATTCATGAACTCGTACGATTTATGAATACTTACGATATACCAATACAATACATAATTTTTTACACACGGTATGATACGTATCGCGTATCGTACGATACTGTCAACTATGGTAGTGGGTACAGTCAAAGGCCAAAGTCAAACAACCTACCAACAACTAACTGCACACCACAGTTACCAAACATAAACGATGTCGAAAAATCCACTATCCCAAAAAATCCCAAAACATAATTCTCAACCAATAAAAAAATAACCCAAGAAAACCACCTCCAAATCCCTAAATCCTCTCCCAACATTCCCCACATTTTTTATTTCCCCCGAGAAAACAAAAACACCAAAAAAAAAAAAAAAAAGAGTAGAAGTAGTAGTAATGGAGAGTTCAACTCAAGAATCCCGACACCAACAACAAAGCTCGATAACCCACGAGGCCCCATACCCACTCTACTCCCTAGTCTCTGTACAAGATTCAGAATTTAAAATCTTGGACTGTCATAGGTTTGGGCCCAAACTGTGTGGGCAATTTCAATAACTACTCCAGCCCCATTCCATGGTCTAGAACCATTGTGAACTGTATTGTTAATTTGTTATTTGTCGGCCTTCATTGTGTTTAAAAAGAAAAAGAGAACATGATCAATACTAACCCAAGAGGTCCAGAAGGCAATCCTCCAATCATCAATTTGAGACCTCGAGCTGTACTTCCTTTCTTTGACTCTTTCTTTTATTTTATTTTGGGATAATCCGATCTTTCTTTGACTCGCTGGTCTTTTATGGCGGCATTTTCAATTCAGGTATGCTACAAAGTATATTATTTATTTTATTTTATTTTATTCCGACTGTTAAAAAAGAGAATTTGGTTATAAAAAATTTTATAAAAAAAAAAAAAAGTTAAACGAATCCAGGTGTGTGGGTTATAAAAAAAAACTTGGTTTTGTTAATAGGTGCCCTTATAGTAATTGTTAATAAACAATTTTATGAAAGTTTTGATATCACTTTTATAAAAAATATAAAAAGTCTTTAAAAAAATTAAAAGTTTTTTCTTTCAAAAAATAAAAAGTTTCTAAAAATATATTTTAAACCAATGCTCTTAAGGGTATTTGTTAACTTTTTCCATTAAAAATTTACAGGTGTATGGGTTAATTATGTAATACCATGAATTTACTTAGTAGAACTCACCTGTTAATGAATTATTAATTACTCCTATTGAAGAGTTAGTTGTAGTTGTTTGAAATCTCATTTTTCTGGGTTGTGTAGTGAGCATGAGACTAAGGTTTGGTTCTTTTTGAGATGAGTTGTGGTTTTTGGGTACGAATTTCTTTTGGGTGGGTTTAGTGAAACCCTTGTTTCCGTCTTGCCTATTTTTAGCATATTGATTCGACATTTTTTTGGTGTATTGGTTCTTTTGAATGAATCACAGAGAGGGGTTTTTTTTTAAAAAAAATAAAAAAAATCCCAAATTTGTATTGAGAATGATTAAGCTTAGCTCACACAAAGTGGCGGTTTCTAAAGATCTTTGGTCTCTGGTGGCTATGGGTGGGTTATGATGTGGGGGTTGTGGGTGATAGTGGTGGTGGTTTTGGGTTTGCTGGTGGTGGTGGTTGGCAATGGCTATGGATGAGGGGTGAGTTTATTTTGATCTTGGTTCACAGAAGAGAGAGACGGAGAGAGAGAGATTATAAAAAATAATAAAGAAATATTATTTAAATGAAGTGGTAAAAAAATAGAACCATTGATGTTAGGTATATTATAGATAAAATAATTTTTTGAGTTGCTAAAAGGTATATTTCTTAAGACATGAATGCTTTGAGGGAACTATCCAATTGAATTTGAGCTAGGCTAAGGAAAATGGCCAGGAGGAAGGCCACAACAGATGACATTGCACATATTTTTAGGGTCCGTTTGGTTGGGAGAATGGAAAAGTAGGAAGATAAAAAATAGAGAGAGAATGAAAAAGTGAGAGGATAGAAAAATTTTTAGTTTCCCTCATTTGTGTTTGGTTGGGAGGGTAGAAAAGTGGAGGGATGACAATTTTTTTTGTTTGGTTGAAAATAAAGTTTGTATAAATTTACTATCATGTTCCTATTAAATAAAACAAAAAATAACACATTATACTTGAAAAAAATTATGTATAAGTGGACACTTCATTAAAGTAAAAAAAAAAAGAAGAAGAAGAGAAAATAACCCAAAAGTGTTTTCTAATTTCTTTTTTTAAAAAAAAAGAAAAGAAAAGAAGACAACACAAAAAAAAAAAAAACCAACACGTTAACAGAGAGAGAAAAAAAATCAAAGAAAAAGAGAAGAAGCCAACACGTTAACAGAGAGAGAAAAAAAAAAAGCTAACATGTTGGAGGTGAAATCCCCCTTTCGGTGGAAAACCTTTTAGTGGGCCCGATGAGAAAATACCTAGATCTCACCATTTATTTTCTTTTCTTCCCACCCAACCAAATACATTCCAAAAAAAAATTTTCTTCCCATTTTCTCTTCAAAGTTTTCCCTCTACTATATTTCACCTCTAAACAAACACATTCTTAAGAAGAGTGTGGCACATCTGTTTTTAAAAGTTTTGTAATATTCATAGCACACTCCTTTTAGGAAAAAGTGTAACTCTTACAAATTAAAAGGTTTCCAAGACTAGAGGGGTAGAATTTATAATAGATAACATGAAGGATATAGGCATGTTTGGTAAAAGTGAATTTATAATAGATACATACAATATAAACTTTGGCAGTAAGTTGTGGGTTTAATAAAAACATTAAGGATATAGGCATGTTTGGTAAAAGTGAATTTTTCTAATATTACAAATAAAATCACAATTTTTACTACAATTTTCTTTTTATGTGACAGACTGTAACTAATTTTTTTCTTACATCTTTAGAATCTACTAATTTATCAGTGAGAAAGTTGAGGTAAAGATTGTGTAGATGAATATATCATACATGGTAGTAGATTATTTGTCGGAAGATCTATAATAAGTAAACTAGTAAAGAGATTTTTAGTAGTGAAGACCAGAAGTCAATCAATCCCAACTCTCATGTGGTCCAAAGTCAAACAACCCGCCAGCCAACCAACCAACTACCAACCCCCCGCACGCCCACAGACACCAAACATATACGACGTCGTTCGTTCCCCTTTACCCCACAACAAACATCACTACTTCCACTGAATTCCACTTTCCCTGAAAATCCCAGAAAACAAAATTCTCAACCACCACCACAAAAAAAAAAAAAAATATTCACCAAAATCCTCTCCCCACCAACATTCCCCCACATTCCTGATTTTCCCAAGAAAACAAATTCCCCAGAAAACAGAATCCCAAAATAAAAAACAGTAGTAGTACTAGTAATGGAGAATTCAACTCAAGAATCCCAACACCAACAAAACTCGATAACCCACGAGGCCCCGTACCCACTCTACTCCCTAGCGATCTCTCCGTCGCCAACTCGGTCCCACCACTACCGCATCGCCGTCGGCAGCTTCATCGAGACCTACAACAACCGGGTCGACATCCTCAGCTTCGACCCGGAGACTCTCTCTCTCAAGCCTCTCCACCCTTCTCTCTCCTTTGACCACCCGTACCCGCCGACGAAGCTCATGTTCCACCCGACCGCCACGTCGTCGTCTTCTTCTCCCTCGAACCCTAACCCTAACCCTAACCTCCTCGCCTCCTCCGGCGACTTCATCCGCCTCTGGGACCTCCGCGACCACTCGATCGAGCCCCTCTGTGTTCTCAACAACAGCAAGACCTCCGAGTTCTGCGCTCCGCTCACTTCGTTCGACTGGAACGAGGTCGAGCCGAAGCGAATCGGGACGTGTAGCATCGACACGACCTGTACGGTCTGGGACATCGAGCGGTGCGTCGTCGAGACTCAGCTGATTGCGCACGATAAAGAGGTTTACGACATTGCGTGGGGGGAGGCTAGGGTTTTCGCTTCGGTTTCGGCCGACGGTTCGGTGAGGATTTTCGATCTGAGAGATAAGGAGCACTCGACGATCATCTACGAGAGTCCTCAGCCCGATACGCCTTTGCTGAGATTGGCGTGGAACAAGCAGGACTTGAGGTACATGGCGACGATTCTGATGGATAGTAACAAGGTTGTGATTTTGGATATCCGGTCGCCGACGATGCCGGTGGCGGAGCTGGAGAGACATAAGGGTAGTGTGAATGCGATTTCCTGGGCGCCTCAGAGTCCCAGGCATATTTGCTCGGCTGGGGATGATACTCAGGCTCTGATTTGGGAGCTTCCCACTGTGGCGGGACCCAATGGGATTGATCCTATGTCGGTGTACTCTGCCGGGTCGGAGATTAATCAGCTGCAGTGGTCCGCGGCTGTGCCTGATTGGATTGCCATTGCGTTTTCGAACAAAATGCAGCTCTTGAAAGTTTGAGGTGCGGTGACCCTTTTAAATTTGGATTGTTTGAGATTGATTTATTTTTGGATAAACACTTGTGCTGCAATGTAATGCTTAGTTTGTGTGTTCTAGGTATGTGAGTTAGTTTTTTGAATTTGTATATTACCTAATGTGGGTTGAATGAATTGAATTTGTTTAGTGAAATTTGTTTTGGGATTGTTGAGGAAAAATGAATTTTGGTGTTTTCTACTTCTTAAACTATGGACTTTAACCATTTTGTGCTACTCCTGGTTGATTGAAGTTTAAAGACTTCAGAAATTCTGAGACTTTGTGGTGTAACTGTAATATGTTTTGGTCTAACCTCTTAATTTCTTTGTAAAAGGGGGCAGCGACGTGTTTGGTCCTGTTTTCTTTATGATGTGAAATTTATTAATGAGTTCTGTTTCCTAGCAAACCCTTTTCATGCATGAAATGATTTACAACTACGAGAGCTGTGAGAAATTCTAAAACATAAATGTTCTTCTAGTGGTCAATGTTTTGTTGCTAGCAACATTTGCTTCCTGTTGTGTCATTTAGTGGTCAATGTTTTTTTTTATTTTTTATTTTTTTATCTCACTTAATATGGTATAACAAAATGTTCTTTGGGTTCCTTGCCTTGTTGATTTATTTTGGCACTTGGCCTTATTTTTGGGTCTCATAGTCCTAGCCTTGGCCTTATGACTCACCAAGACCACCAGACCTCAATTCTTTGTCGTGTTTGCCTTTCTGTCCATGCTACACTTGCCACTTTGACTTTGACCCTGTAAGGCCACAGCCTTGATGCATTTGGCCTTGGCTATACTATAATTCAAAGTGACAATAAGGCTTTTGGTCAGTTTTTTAATTGGTTAGTTACACAAGCACCCCTTGGGTCTTGAACCCACAAGCTTACCCTCCATCCCCTTATAAAGGGAGGAGGAACTGTCATTTGAGCTAGAGCTAATTGGTTTTATTTTCAAATTAATTCTCTTGATGATAGTGACAATACTAGCAGCGCTAAAGAAGAGTAGTTATGACTAATGCAGATGCAATGCTTAATCCGTGATATTTTTACTGGACTTTGATTTTGATGTATTAAGCAAAATTGCAAAGGATCAACATGCTTCGCCTGTTGAGTTTTTTTACTCTCCTTATTATGTAAAAAGATACATTCCTGTGTATAGTTGTTTGATGAGTTCTTAATTCATTCTAGATTTTTCATTATACATGGGATTTCTGTGGAATTATTTTGGTATATGCTGCGATTCAATCAATACCTTGTGGTCCTGGGAGTCATCAGCATTAGGGAGTTGGATTTGGGATTTGGTTTCATTCCTGTAAGTGGAAAATGTCCCTTGTAATTCATTTAACCTTACTGGACATGTATCACTATTAAGTATTAAACTGCCAACATCAGAGGCTTTGTAGTACAAGCTGCGTTATGGCCTTTAATATTTCTTTGGCAGTACCCCTAAACTTAGAAAAGATTATTCATTCCCTCACTAAGAGAGATGGGATCCTTAATCGAGCTTTGTTATTATTTAATTAATATACTATTTCCTTGCATTAATTATGGGATGCATATATCATTAAGGCCTTGTACTTCAATCTGCATTGTGGCCTATAATGGATCATTAGGTTACCACTCTTATTTAACTGCTTTTCTCTCTTCTATTCTAATATTTCTAAATATTAATAGGTTCTGATGCCAATGTTATCTTCTCAGGTGTTTATCTGTAGAAGTCATGACCTTTAGTAAATCCTAGCATTCCTTAACATTTTTATGGTATATGTGCTTTAAATCCATTTGATAGTCCACACCATGTATCTGATATAACGTTGAAATGATTTTTCCATGGTCAAACATTCTTTTTTGTTTCTTGGTTCTTCTTCTTCTTCTTCTTCTTCTTCTCTCTCTCTCTCTTTCTCTCTCTCTCTCTCATTAAAAAGTCGTTTTCTTTTTCCTTTTTTAACATCCCTCCTTTCTTTTTGTCATTATTTCTAAATGAAAGGAACTGATCCCTATTTAATGAACTTATTTGAACGAGGTTGTTGTTTCATTGAGCTTGTAAGGTACAGTGGATGGCTGTAATACTGTAAAGAATAGTAGGCACTCAAAGTTATATATGGGACTCATAAGTCTGATACCTTTACATGGATTTGTTTACAAGGCTATATGTAAAAAAGAAAAAGGAAATTGTTTACAAGGCTGGATTAAGTTGCAGTGTGAAATATGAAATTTTCTTTTCAATTTTTACAGTTTCCTCTATCATGAGCTAACAACTTACAAGGCTGGCTTGGGATGCAGTCTAAAATATGAAATGCTTTTTCACAGTTTCCTCTATTACATGTGCTAACACTTTCAATTTCGGAACATCTTTGTGTTCATGTCTGGTTGCCTAGCTCCTTCTATAGTTTTCTACTTTACTGATGGAATTGTGTCTTGATTAGCTTGCCTAATGGATGAGTTGCCCCAGAAGACCTAACTTTGGCCTTGCTTCTATTCTCTTTTAATAACCAAACAATCAAATTACCCCGTCATCCCATTATCTCATAAATCCCTACAAATTCCAGACCTTTTGTGGGTCAAATCTCAAATTTAAAATAATAATAATACTATTTTAAAATTTTATTTTGTTTATTTATTTACTTAGTCAAATTATATTTATTATCATGGATGACACATAACACATTGATTGTGAATCGTTATGTTATAAGTGTATATAGTGGGTTTTGAACTCACCCTTCAGTCACTCTTATGGGAAGAGAGGAAGAGTAATTTGAGATAAGAGTTCATGGGCTGGCCATTGAGTAATTTGCTTCTATTCAAAAGAATGTTTTTACATGTTAATATTCATGCTTTAACAGTGTATTAATTATCCTAAATGCTCTCATTGCTCATTGGATTAGTTTGCTTCTTCCTGTTTGGCAGATTCCTTAATGGTGGCGAGGAAGGCTTGTAACCTAATAGCCTTGCCCTGGGCTTGATTTGTCCTTACATTGCAGCTAGTGGACGGAAGTATTTCTGCTATTACTGGTGAGGGATCTCTTGATTCTCTTGTAATGTAAGGAATGCAGATCTCTTCTGTGTTTAGTACCTCATCAGTTAATTGGATAACATACTCTTAGTAGTAGGATGTAGGTGCAATTCATGTATTTTGGACCAATGAAAGCTAACTGTTATAGAGTGTTCACCATTCTCACTTTAGATTCTTGTTTATCCTAGTTGAACCTTATCGATTTCCCTTCACTTTATTTACTAATGCTTTCTCTTGAGCTCTCGACTGTGGTCTGTATAGAAAACGATCTAATTGGACTCCACCTAACTCAATGGGAATCAGGGTAACAATATTTTTTTGGACAAAGTTATGTTTGGAGTAGTAGGTTTCAATCCTTAATAGAAATATGACATGTATGCCAAGAAATATGACATGTATGACATGGATTATAGACATGGGGCATCACAAGTATGCCATTTATGTAGGGCTATCACTTGAACTTTTGAGAATTAAGGTAATAGTTGAGTGTATTGATCAACATCACTAGTAATACTAAAAAGTTGTGGTGGATAACTACTAGTATGAACACACAAAAATTCACACTTAATATGATTTTTTCACATATGAGGTGACAAATTGTGATTATTGCAACGTAACTATTATATGAGATTATCATTAACATCATTTTCATTTTTACTTATCAAAAAAATTAACATCATTTTCATTTTACACCAATTACAATGTCATCTCATACAACTGTGAAATTTGTAATGTGTCTAAACTTATTGAATTAACAAAGCAATCTCAAACGCATTCTTAAACTCCATTATTTTCAGGTACAATTTTTATTACAACTTTTTTTCTCTTTTCATAGAACCAACAAAAGATGGCTTTTTCATTGAAACTAGTGTAAATCCAGTGAAAGTTGTTCATGAAGGAAGAAGCTTGGACGTTCCTCTTCCTCTAATCCAAATCCTGGTAGCAAAATTCTGAATCTCTAGCCAGTAGGTGGGCTTCCTTATTTCTCTCTCCTGGTGTGACTAAATTTTTCAACAACAAAAGGATTGGAGGAAAAAATTCAATACGAATCAGGCCTAAAACTAAAAGCCAACTTTTACATACTTCAATAAAAATAAAAGATTAGCCTTTATTACCAATCTATATCACACTCTACAGGGTCCTGATGGAGCATCTGGTAGTGGTAGTCCCATCTAACCGCCTCTCTCCGTATGTTTACAGTTTACATACATACTAGAAGTGATATATATATATATATATATATATATATATATATATGTGGATCCGGTTAACAAATTCGTTTTTGGAAAAAATTTATTGAAAATTGAAAAAGTTGTCAAAATTTTTTTAATTCCTGATAAATTTTTTTTAAAAAATAGTATATTATTGTGTCTCCTTAGAGCATTAGCATCAGAAAATGCTATTTTATTTTATTTTACCATTTCAAAAAGTTACTTTATCAATTATACCATCCCATTTTACAATATTTCTAGCATCCCAAACTTTTATTTTCCTATTCTACTCATTAAAATAATATATTTACATAATAAAATAATATTTCCCTCAATCATCATCATTTATTCTTTCTCCCAATCACTATCACAATAAAATATTAGTTTTTTATTTTAGAATTGTGTTACAATGCAATTCTAAAAATAGAATTGCACTGTAGCACTATTGCAAAAAAATTTGCAATACTTAGCAATAACATTTCCTAATGCAATACATTTTGGGGTTTGAAATGCCAAATATCCCTTATATTTGGCATTAGCATTCCCCAATGCTAATGCTCTAAGGGCACACGTTAGTAAGATCTTTTATATATATATATATATATATATATGTCTATGTCGTTAAGTGGAAATGTGCATTTTTAATCCTACCCAAGCCATAGAACTTACTGTCACAACCTTAATTGAGCAAAGAAAAAGTACTTTACTTTTCTCTCCTATCTCACTCTCTAGACTCTAGAGTCCAGCAAATAAAAAAGCTCTCCTCCCACTGAAGATTATGGAGAACAACAAAAACAATGAATTTACTTGCTGTAATTGTCATCGGATGTTCTTTTAACAGCTTGAATGATTTCCGCGACCATAACACGGTCGCACATGCTTATTATCATGTCGAATGTAACCTTTGTCAAAATGTGTTCTTCCAAAGCGCTGATCTATATACACGCAGACAACGTCACCAACCCCAAACCCCACCTCCACCTCCAGCTCCACAAGAAGAAGAAGAAGCAGCCCAACCACAGGGTATGTGATCATTTTCTTATTTTTGATGTGTTTCGTTTTCTGTTTGGGTTAGGAAAATTTTTCTATTTGGGTTAGGAGAATACTTACAGAGTCCCAGAGTAGAGCTCTGAGCTCTCACATAGGGGGTGGGCTCCACACATGAGTACCCCCATTAGGTCTATCCCTTAAGTGAGAGCCCGGACCGTTGCTCCGGGACTATGTAACCCTTTTGTGTTATACTTTTGTTCTCTCTTCCACTTACATGCAAAATAGGGTTGTACGGATATGACGAAATTGAGAAAAGGGACCACTGTTAACAAGATATTAATCATTATTTACATTCCACCATAATAATATCATTTATATTGTAGCATAATTTTGATATAAAGATAGACCAAGGAATTATAAGATCATTTTTATTTTTCAAAACAAACACAAATTTCTATATCTATTTTGTTATCTGCTACAAGAATCTCTCTCAATTGTCCTCTCTCTGGCTTTTAACACCTGTAACATCAATAAAAACCCGACTATGCATTCCAAACTAGTTTAGTCTACAAGCCTAGTACGTCTCAATTTCCACCAATTTTAACCAAATATAGATGGGAGACCAGTTGTTCCGGTCTGAAATAGTTATAGGATTTAGAATATTCAAGCTTTACAATCAATTTGAGCATAAACATGGTAAATTGTAGTAAGAAGAAGAAGAAAATGGAGGGGTGGGGTGGGTGAACAATTATGTAGAAAGGAAGAATTTTTTGTACTATAATAACTTGCTTCTACCAATTAGTGAAATTTGTTTCATGAGCAAGCAGAAATGCTTATACAATAGTCCCTGTCTCTACATCCAATTCAAAGGACTTTTGAGTATACAACAGATAATATGCTCCAAGATTGACATCAGTTTCTATATGTTTTTAGCAGATTCCTTTAGCAATATCAAGGAAGAATCACGAATTCTACATTGGCTTGATATGCTTATTTAATTTGAAGAAAGATATTAACAATATATTGGTTAGGCCATAACAATCAACTAGAGAAATGCCAGAAATAATCTAAGAAGATTACATCAAGGGTGCACTTGTTTGAAGCTTCCAACAGTGTTTGTTAACTTATTAATTGCAAGGAAATATTCTAGACTGAAGACTGCATTAATCCTTAGCTGATCATTTAGCTTGATTGATAAAAAGTAGTAGCTTCTAAACGTCTCCAAAATTCACAACTCATACTCACATAGACATTAACTCAAAATCACTATACAAGAGAATTGTGCAAAGTTACCTGAAAGTATAGCTTGTATACCATCCAATAATAGTAGGCTTAATTGAATGTCATCTATGGAAATCATAATAACTGATACGAACTAGAACCCCTTTAAAAAAGAAAAGAAAAGACCCCACTCTACTGTCACTATGAAACAAGATACAATGATATCTCACTTGAATACATTTCCAAATCATTATAACTGAAACCATTTATAAATTCAATACAACATGCCAGGATTTTTATCTATTAAAAAAAAAAAAAAACAGCCATACTGACAGAAATGCTTATGCACATCTAGTAGTAGAGGCCTCAATTGAAATTCAAGCTATGAAAATCTTGGCTATTTAGCTACTAGTCAAAGTATAAGTAGGACATAAGCGTCATCTTCTAGAGACATCAATTGTTATCATGTGCATATATGTGAAAAATTGAGTTAGTATGATACTATAATTAAAAAAAAAAAAAAAAAAATCACTCATCAATAATCAAGTATAGATATGGTAGAGAAGGAAGTACCATGCAATCTCTAGTTTTCAAGTTTCAAAAATTTATGATGAAAATTTCTCTTATTTTTGCTAGCACTACACAAGGTGAATATGAAAATTAGCATAATACTTGAACAGTTACAAATGGGATGCCATAATAGGACAGAGCCATCTACCTTAGCAAAATCCTTAAAGTTCATCGTCATCATCATCACCAACTGCATATATATGAAAACCTGAGTTAGTATGATAATAATAATAATTTAAGTTTAATTTTAAGGAACTCAAAAAGTGTAGGGTGATTGGGATTGCTTGCGCATGGTGAGCCAAAAGAAGAAAAAGAAAAATGACTTGACTTACTTGCCAATGACAAAACCAGAGGTATAGTTAGAAAGAAAATAAGATAGAATAGGATTAGACATTAATGGGAAGGATGTTTGAGATGGTCATTACCAATTAATTTATAGATGGGTACTTCTTCCCCAAAGCTTTCAATCAAACATTGTGTATTTGTTTGGTTGAACGTGTCCACATCTTGCTCGTATATCAAACTAACCCCGCATTCTTTCGCATAAATGGTATTTTGCTCGGACTCAAATATAACCTTAATCTGATTGCATTTACCTTTCCCAAGGGTAGCAAACCACTCATCACGAGACAAATACAATAGGCAAATACCGTTTCCAAATCGTATCAAGGTTGTAAAAAGTTCAAAGGCCCCGTGATTTTGAGGCATATCACCAAGGGCTATCACCTGAGCTCTAATAACACATGATTCCAATATTCTAATACTTGATAGGTATACTGATGCCCTAAGAGCAAATCCTATCCATTTACTATCATACCAATTTGAAGGCAGCTCTATGCTTATTGAATTCCTCTCTGTTTGAATCAAACATGATGGAAAAATTATCAGAAATTCAGTTCTTGATCCATCCTCTTCCCTTTTGGAAGAAGTTCCATAAACGGTTTTACGAGAAAGGAGTCCATCTTGTATCCAAAACACAACTATTGTTAATTGTTATTATTAACAATTCAAGAGAGAGAGAGAGAGAAGAGATTACCTGTAGGTAATGGAACAATATTGTAAATTCCACTTGACTGTTGCTCTCACCATACAGAAGCCACTGGGAGAGAGGTTTTGACCAGCTATTCAGTTTGACCCGCGCTAGTGACCATTTTAGGGAATGACAACAAATAGCATCTACAACTCTTATGGTTGATGGAAGCCTTGGCAAAGATTATAGTTTTGAGCAATAGTAAAGACTGAGTTTTTCAAGTGACCTCAAATTATGCATGTTGCTAGGAAGACATTCGAGATATATACAGAAACTTAGATCTAATAAAGTAAGGGCAGTCAAACACTCGATTGATGAGGATGCTACTTTCTTGATAGCAGTTCGACCCAAATTGAGTTCCGATAGGCTTTTCATAATTCCAGTAAATTTTGGAAACGAATTGAATTTTGAGCAAAAAAAAGGGTCAAGAACCATAAGGGACTGCATTTCAGTAGACATGTTGGGAAGATCGGTAAGAGATTCACAGTATTGCAAATGTAAATACCTAAGCTTGCTGAGTTGCCCAATAGATGGGTGGATCTCAACCAATTGACTGCACCCAGAAAGGTTTAGTTTCTCTAGTATCGGAACACTTGAAAAGTCAGGTGTCCTAATAAGGCTAAAGGAATTACTATGATCAATGAACTTTAACTTGGATGAAAGTTGTTAAAAGAAAAAAAAAAAAAAGAAAGAGTTCCATTAAACGTAGAAATTAATTTAATAAGTAAAGAATTCTTTTAAATTAAAGGGTAAATTTCACTAATTACCCCTGAGGTTTGGGCAAATACCAAAGAGGTCCAGAAGTTTTCAAAACTAACCCTTTCAGTCCTTGAAGTCCAAATGGACCTAATGCCATTAACCTCTCCTCTCATCCCTTTCTCTATCTACCTCCTCTTTCTTGACTGATAAAAATAGAAACTCCCCTGTAACTTTCTCAGTAAACAAACAGGGAAAGAAAATGCTTGAATGAATCCAACAATCAAAACAGAAAACACACAACAAAAATCACAAATCCATCAAGAACTGTGACCAAAAAAAAAAAAAAAATCAGCCTCTCAACTCAAAATCCTAATCCCAAAACCAAACCCAATAAATCAAAACCTCTCTTAACCAAAAACCCAAAACATCTTCTCAAATTCACAAACACTGCTTACTCCATCACCAAAATCCACACCTCAGCCGCCGATCCAAACTAAAATCACAAACCTCCATCACCGACCTACAACCAATCCAAACCAAAATCCACAACCTCCATCGCCGACCCACAAATAACCCAAACCAAAATTCGCACCAAAACCCACGAACCACTGCTAACCCACAGCACGACGCCGCCGAAAGACCACGAGAACCATCACCGAAACTCGCAAACACCGTTTACCCACAGCATGATGTTGCCCAAAGATCAAGAGAACCAACACCGATCCACACCGAAACCCATGAACGCTGCTTACCCACACCACAGAGCCGTCGCAACCACGAGAGAGAAGAAAGGGACACGAGAGTTAAGGCAGTCAGAAAGATTGAGAAGCAAGATTGGAAGAGGGATGAAGGATTCAGAGAGAGTGAGAAGAAAGAGGGATGAGAGAAGAAAGGTTTTGAGTGAGTGTGAAACAGAGAAAGTAAAAGTTTTTTTTTTTTTTTTTGATTCGGGAAAGTAAAAGTTAAATAACGGTGTTAGGTCCGTTTGGCCTTAAAGGACTGAAAGGGTTAGTTTTGAAAACTTCTGGACCTCTTTGGTATTTGCCCAAACCTCAGGGGTAATTAGTGAAATTTACCCTAAATTAAAATAGCTTTATAAATGAAAGGAGGAAGCTCAAATACACCGAACTGGAAGCGTATTTGTATTTGTAGCTACACTTAAAGAAAAGAGAAATAATAAATAATAGAAAGGAAGTTAAAAGAACAAAATTACCATTACTCCTTGCCAAAGATATTTCAAACGGCTGTACTGTAATTCAAGATGAACAAGCTCCATTGGTTGGGAATTGGATGACAAACATTTTGAAGGACATAATCTCCATGAAAGATGTCTTAGCTTATTAGGAACATCAAGATGACTTCGGTCATTAGGAAAACAGACGTTGTAGATCCGATTAATTATCATCAATCTAACATTAGACATCTTTGATAACACTTCAACAAATTCTTCAAATTTGAAATCGTTTCTCTCGTAATGAACTATTATCAATCTAACATTAGACATCTTTGATAATACTTCAAGAAATTCTTCAAATTTGAAATCATTTCTCTTGTAATGAACGACTATGGCTTCAATTGCTTTTGTTGCCTAAGATTTCAAAAGCAAAGGATTAGTGATTTGCAAAATCAAAAGATATTATTGTTTTCAAAATATAAGAAATCATCATTGACGATATATTAGCGTGGTAAATGAATGTTTTATTCTTAATTTCATTAAATAAATACTTAGGTAATCACTTACCTATTGGAATTTTATTTTAAAGAACTAATTTATTGAACAAAATTATGTTACTATACCTACTCAATCCTATTCACTGAAATAAATTATAGCTTTGTCATTTTTCTTACCATATTGTCCTTCAATACATGAAGCAAGTCATCATTAAGCCACATCCTACTTTGCTTTTCAAGCTTTCCCTTTGATTCAAAACGAACAATTTTTTCACCCATTTCTTGTAGTAGATCATGCATCCCCAAATGTTCGTTGTCGTCCACGGATAGGAGAGATTTTTCCACAAGAACACTTATACCAATTCTTGCATTAAAACCACAATTCTCTAATATATGTATTACTTCATTTTTGTTCCAATGTCTGAAGAAACATGCAATATCTAAGAATATTTTCTTCCACATTTCCTCTAGTCCATCGCAACTAATTTTTAGTATCTTAAATATTTCTCCTTCAGTGTTTTTAAAATAGTGCAATGCACTTTGCCATTCTTCTCTTGTTCTTCCAACCAAAAAGGAACCCAAAGTAACAAGAGCTAATGGAAGGTGATTAGCACATTTCACAACTTCTTGGGAGAGTTGCATATAATCTTTTTTGGATTGCTCATTTTCAAAGGCTTTCAAACAAAAAAGTTGTAAAGCATCATCATTATTTAATCCATTTGGATTATATCTTTTACGCACTTTATGTTGGATTAACACATGTTCATCCCTAGTTGTTATAATGATCTTACTTCCCAATCCAAACTAGTCATGCCCTCCAGCCAATTTTTGTAATTGGTCCACATGGTCAACATCATCTATAACAAGTAGAATTTTTTTATGACATAACCTTTTCTTGATTTTGTCAACTCCATCATAAACATTACTTAAAAGTATATTTCTTTCCCCCAAAATGTCTGTAAGAAGCTGCTGTTGTAACCTAGGTAAACTGTGGCTTTTTGAATCTTCCCTAACATTAGCAATAAAGTTAGAACCTTCAAATTCACTACGAAATTTATCATAAACAACTCTAGCAAGAGTTGTTTTTCCCAAACCCCCCATACCATAAATCCCTATCATGCGAATATCATTCTCAAGACTTAAATACGAAGGGATAAGTTCCACCAGAGTAGATTCTATTCCTATGATTTTTTTAGTAATGCTTGAGGATTTAGAACTCAATTTTTTCATCTCTTTCACAACATCTTGGATAAATTCGGACTCAGGCCTGCAAAGAAGATAGAAAATAATTATGTGATGGTCCAAACCAATTATAAAACTTCAAGGGAGAAAGAAAAATATTTGGCAAGGATATTCCTTGGGAGTTATCTTTTTATGAATTAGTCCGCTAATTTTCTTAGGTAAGCAATGATATTAGATCCACAAAATCCAAATTATATTTCATCTAGAGATACATTGATTGAGCAAAAAATTAAGCATCTCATTTCATGCTTGATTGCTGAGAGAAACCTCATTGGAATATTTTAAGTTGAACATGCTAAATATAAATGTTTAAGACCCTTTGAGGTTACTTGAGTACAAAATATTAATAATAATGGCAATACTCAAAATTTCCAAATTAGACAATTGAAAATGCTTTGTATTCCGAGTAAATGAGTGAAGAGGAGGTATTGGTTTCTATTAATAAAAAAAATTAAATTTAATTATTTATACCTTTGTGCCAACACAAACACGAGCTTTTACTTCTTTAGTCAAGGCCCAAAAGGTATGTGATATTCCTCTTTGAAGAGACAATATCATTCAAACACACCGTAATATTAGTGATAAACTCCTCAAAGGTTGAGATTTTTTTTTAAACCTAAATAATGAATGAGCCAAAATTAAATCTTTATGAAAATAATTGGCTTGCCCACCCTGAATTCAAAATATATAACTTGGCAACAGGTAATTTTGGATGGTTGCATCATGTTGAGATGGCTTGGTTTAATTTGAGAAGTCTTGAGATGGGATTGTGAAATCAAGACTTATCAGTGATGAAATGGAAAATTGTCCTCAAGCTGATATCCCCTCATATAAGGATCTAAGAAAGGGAAAATGCTTAGAGTTTTGAAGGACAATGCCTTCTCAATATTTGATGAATTCTCAGTCATGTCATTTTTTTTTTTTTTTGAGGCCAAACTTAGTTAACACACTTTGTTTCCTTTCTGCTCGCCAATTAAAAATAAAATTTCTAACCAGTAAGTCCATTTATGTAATTTTATTTTGTAATTTTTTAATTAAAAAGATGCCACATCATTAAAATAAAATGTTAAGTCATTGTTCCGTTAGTCAAGTAAGAAACACTGTTAAAGACAGTTAGTAAAATGACTTATATTTCTCATTTTGAAAACTTGAGGGACCAATTGCGCATGCTTTAAACTTGAGAGATCAATTGCGCAAATAGTGTAAAATTGAGAGACCAATATTGTAGTTTTTCCTATATTGTTTTATAGGATCCAAGCAAGAAAGAGTTTAAGGTGCTTGTTGTGTTATTCTCCCAAATTTTTTACAGCATGAACAACTTGTGGTATTGAAGGAATTACTGAATATTTTATATCAATAACTATTTGTTAATAGGTGTTTGACAACTTTAGAATATGAAAAGTTTTAAGTTAAATGGGTAACAACATTTTGTTGATTTTTGATTTCTAAATTACTAATAGTGATTTATCACGTTAAATTGGTAGTTTATTTGTATATTAATTAGCTATAATGTTGTAATGTTATTTATTTATTTTTTCTAATTTGTGAGGTTTAATTCAAATAATTTTGAATAAGTCCTCTAAAATTAGATTCAATACAAAAGAAATTTTGTAAGGGACTTTGTAAGGCTAAGGGGAGCTTGAAGATAATATAAGTTTTGGCCTCATGTAATATACTTATATTGTGAGCTTTAGTTGCTACAAGTAGTATTGTAGTAAGTTAGATATGAAACTCTAGATGTAACACAAACAGCTATGGATAACAACATTCACTAATATTTGTCTTTTAATTTAAATAATATTAGATTACATTTTCAGTAATTTTTCCATGCATCGCATGGGTTAGCGACTAATTTATAATAAAATTTGAAGAGAAACTCTACTAGTCGGCTTTTTCCATTACTTTTTTTAAAAAAAGTTTTTTTTTTTTTTTTTTTTTTCACATCACAAAAGTCATTGATTACACCACTTTCATACTCTTTCACTTTATTGCTTTTTTATTTTTATAATTATTTTTTAAATCGATAAAGAAGGACTAGTAAAGAGACACAATATTTTCGTGGTAACCAGCTATGATGTCTATGAAGCTTTGTTTAAATTTCCTTAAATTCAATTAGATGTGGTGGGGGCGTACCGCATGTGAGAGATTTCCATATCTACAAGGAAGTTTCCTCCCTTGTCTCCTCTTTCAAAGAATTGAAAGAAAAAATAAAAATAAAACAAAAACTTTTTATTTAGCTAAAATTTTATGGTTAAATATAAAATGGTAAATTACAGTCAACACCTTTAAGGTTTGAGATATAGCAAAACAAGTTTAAAACATTTTAGAACTAACCGATTTGGTTCTTGAACCATATGCTAAATACAACCATTTCATTTCTAAGAGCATATAGTTTAGGGACTAAATTGGTTATTTTTGAAATATTTTGGACCTACTTGGTATTAACTCAAACCTCAGAATACCAATTGTAATTTACTCAAAAATATATATATATATATATATATATTTATCATTAAATTTTGTGATTCTATTAAAACGCTTAAAGAACACAAAGGTCACATAAAGACATTTGAATTTATTTGCTCTTTGTTTCATCTCCATCCCTTTTTTGTTTGTTTATTTATTTTTTATTTATTAACTTCCTTCTTCATTTCTAATTTTATTAATGTATTTATTTTTAAATAAAAATTAATTGTTATTTCTCTATTATAGGTTATTCATACACTTTATATATATATATATATATATATAATATGTTGATAGTGAATGATCATTATAATATAATTTGATCCAAACTTGTAAACTTAGGTTTTTAAATTAAATGGTGTACTTTCTATTATATTTCACGCTCAATTTGGAATCTATTATTTCTCTTATTCATGTGTGTTTTCACAATTTTACATCTATCTCCCCCCCCCCCCCCAACTTTCTTACTCATTTGCTTTACACTTTTTTTTTTTTTTTTTACTTTATTGTTATTGTTGTTATTATTATTATTATTATTATTTAAATCAATAGAGGACAAACCGACAAAGAATTACTCTTGAGATTTTTTTTTTTTGAATGAAAAATGAAGTTTTTGGGGGTGAATTTATGGACTCCACTATGCGACGGCAAGAGTAATATCACGTGTATCACTTGGGTGAGGCTATCATAGAGGGAACAGCATCTTTGTTGAAGTATCACTGCTCGAACCATTAGCAAGAATGTTTTTACATGTTAATATTCATACTTTAATAGTGTCTTATTGTAAGGAATGCAATTCTCTTTTGTGTTTAGTTCCTCATCCTCTAATTGGATAACATACTCTTACTAGTAGGCTGTAGGTGTAGTTCATGTATTTTGGACCAATGAAAGCTAATTGTTATAGAGTGTTCACCATTCCCACTTTAGATTCTTGTTTATCCTGATTGAACATTATTGATTGCCCTTCACTTCATTTACTAATGTTGTCTTTTGAGCTCTCAACTGTGGTCTGTAGAGAAAACGATCTTATTGGACTTCGCCTAACTCAATGGGAACCAGGGCAATAATTTTTATTTATTTATTTATTTTTATTTTTATTTTTATTAACAAAGTTATGTTTGTAGTCTTAGGTTTCAATCCCTAATAGAAATATGACATGTATCATTGTCATGTATAATGCATATGGCTCACTTAGTTGGTTGGGTTAAGTGATTGCACATGATAGAGACACATGTCAAACTATTTTCATTTTTATTTTTGATAAATAAGTAGTGGGAGAAAAGGGGGGGCGGGGGGGGAAGGTGGGGTTTGGATCATTTATGTTGGGCTATCACTTGAACTTCTGAGAAGTAAGATGACAATTGAGGCGGCGAAGAAAATTTGTAGTGTATTGGGAGAGGTCTTCACGCTGACTGATCCAAAAATATATGATGGTGGTCACTTCATACATATTTACGTATCTATCAATCTGTCTTTGCCTTTGTGCCATGGAAGACTGATATCTGTAGGTGAAGGAAAGTAGGTGTGGATCTCGTTCAAGTACGAGAGGTTGCCAAATCTATGCTACTGGTGTGGGCGACTTACTCACGGCGATAGAGACTGTGAGTTGTGGATTGACAGTGAGGGCACACTCACACCAAAAAAAACGTGAGTTTGGTCCACACTTGAGGGAACCCCCTTTCGTTGTTGCAAGAAAAAGTGCAATCATGGTCCCTGGGTTCTATGCCCTGTAGAAGAAGATGAGTTCAAGTACATCGGTAGACCACGGTTCTTGCTGGAATTCAGGTTCTGGTAGAGGAAAAGCACTGGAGCAGTCACAAGGAGTAATGGCTAGCAGTGAAGATAGCACTGAAGCTGAAAATATTTCCTCATTAATGCATAATGATGTGGGTGGAGTTCTTAGGGAGGATACAACTTTCAAAAACCAATTTAATGGGGCAATCACTGAGGAATTAAAGGCTTCTAATGAAACTGAAACTGTTTTGGAAGCAAGTAATGAGGAGATATGTTTGGCAAAGGAGTTTGGTGCGGCTAAACTATTGGGATCGGGAAAGAGAACTACCAAAAACCATAGAGCACGTGACAACATAAGTGATAAATCACAATTTAACAAGTCACGTGCTACTCCTGAAGCTAGGGTTCACGAACCAAAGGCTACCCGTGCAACTCCTACTTGGACCCGTAGAGAAAGGAACCAACTCAGGGACAACATGGCAGTAAGTTCTTAACCTCTAGGGAAAAAAAGAGTAGCAGGATCAGAGGCAGACCACACTCAATTGTCAGCAAAAAGGTTTCAGGCTACTCTCAATGAAGAAAACACAGCTTTTGTAGTGGTGGGAGCTGATGTTCAGCCCCGCCAACAGCAATGAATTGTTTAGCGTGAAACTGTCATGGGCTTGGGAACCTACGTACAGGGAAGGAGCTCGTTGAAATCATATGGGCAAAAGATCTTGCTGTGGTGTTTTTAGCCAAGACATTTATAGATGATGCAAGGCTACAATTTGTTCAAAGAAGTATTGGTTTTAATCATAGATGGGTTATACCAAGAGTGGGAAGAGGTGCTGGCTTAGTTCTTTATTGGAAAGCATCGATTAATTTAACGATGGAAGGTTCAAATAGATACTATATTGATGCGATGATTGATAAAAATATAGAGAATGAGTGGAGATTAGCGGGTTTTTATGGTGAATCCGATACAGTAAGAAGACATGAAGCTTGGAACAAGCTAAGGGCTTTAAACTTGCAGCCGGAGAAGCCACGGCTTTGTTATGGGGATTTTAATGAAATTATCAGACAAGATGAGAAACTTGGGGGTGCAAGAAGGCCTCATAATCAGATGCAGCAATTTAAGGAGGTGATTGATGAATGTGGTTTCATGGACTTGGAATTCAAGGGCTTAAAATATACTTGAAGCAAGCACTTCAAAAATGGAATTTCAATATGGGAGAGGCTTGATAGGTGCTTGGTCACTAACAGCTGGTTCATGAAGTTTGCGGGTTCAAAAGTGTACCATTTGACTTGTACTTCATCTGATCATGTTCCAATTCTCATCTAACTCTTGGGTTTGATTCCACCTATTCGGAAAAAAAAAAAAATCGTTTCGAACAAATGTGGCTTTCAAATTTGGGCTATGAGGAAGTGGTATATTCGGCCCAGGGAAGTAGGAATGGTGTCGGGGTTAAGGGAGATATTTTGAGTAAGGTGGAAATGTGTGGGAAGGAGTTAGGTCGATGGGAAAATAATGTTTTTGGTAATGTAAGTTTGGAATTGAATTGTTTAAAAAAAGTTCTAGCTAAAGAAGAGAGGGCAGCCATGGTTAGTGGGAACCATTTTCAAGTTAGACAGATTAAAAAAGAGATTAAGGTTTTGTAGGATAGGGAAGTAACGATGTGGGCTCAACGTTCAAGAATACTATGGGCAAACTAGGGGGATAAAAATACTAAATATTTCCATTGTTGTGCCACAAAGAGATTCAGGAAAAATTCAATGGAAGGAATTAGAGATAAGGGTGGGGTATGGAGAACTAAACAAGATGAGATAGGTGAGGTCATGGTAAACTGTTACAAGCCTCTCTTTGCTTCAATAGAGGGTAGTGTCTCCACAAGTATGTTAGATTGTGTGCCCATAGTGATAGATGAGGAGATGAATGCAAGTCTATGCCGAGAGTTTGAGGCATGTGAAGTAGTTAGTGCTTTCCAACAGATGGAACCCCTCAAAACACCTGGACTAGATGGTATGTCTCCGCTCTTTTATCAACATTTTTGGAGCACGCTAAATCATGATGTCACTTCATCCATATTGTCATGGTTGAACTCAGGTACCATACCAACTCCCCTTAACCATACTTTTATGACACTTATTCCGAAAATAAACTCTCCTGAATATGCACACCAATTTCGTCTCATCAGCCTATGTAATGTGCTTTACAAAATATATTCCAAAGTCCATGCAAATTTCCTTAAAAAATTACTTCCATCCATTATCACAGAACACCAATCAGCCTTCACGAAGGAAACATTAATTTTGGATAACATTTTGGTGGCTTTTGAGACCTTACATAGTAAACAAAAGTATAAGGGGGGTACTTATGGATATATGGCACTAAAATTGGATATGAGTAAAGCATATGACTGGGTGGAGTGGTATTACTTAGAGGGGACAATGAGGAAGATGGGTTTTGGGGAGAGGTGGATAAATCTTGTAATGGGTTGTGTGAAAATTGATGGTTTTTAGACCCCTTAAAACAATTGATTTAACCTAGGTAATTAGCCAAGTTGTGACTTAGTCCAATTTAACAAATTCAGGTTATCACAATAACAAAGATCATATCATGCAAAGCAGCGGAAAGATAAATAACACAAGATATGATCATCCAGGAAACCAAACCGGTAAAAACCAGGGGAGGATTTGACCTAGCTATCCTCAAGGTAAACTTGAATCCACTATCTTGAAAGAATCGAAGTTCATACAATAAGACTTACAAGCCCCCACGCTCGACTTCTTATTGCTACCAACCAGTAGAACTTACTGACACGACCACGTGCAAGCTCCGAATTCACGGACTCCTTCTTTCTTGGATTCACCACCAGATACAAGCACACCCGCTTGTGTTTTCTTTAAGCCTTAATGGCAGTAACCGAGTTGATCATCAAGGTGTAGATAAATCTTCTCTTTGAAAACCCTAAGTTTGTGTAAAGGAAAACTCCTTTAGATCTCACAGGAAATTTACACAAACTGCAATATGAGCAACACTAAAACGTGGTTAGGGTTTGCCTTTTATACTTAGGACAAATTAGAAAACCCTAAAACGTTTTAAAACAACTAGGGCTGAGTTGGAAAATCTGCAGAAAAAAACATTCTACCTGATCTTCGATCGATTGAGCCTAAGCTTCAATCAATCGAGCCAGGCCGAAATGCATAAAACTTTTCTGCATTAGCTCGATTCCAACTTTACATAAATGCACAACTTTAAGCAAGACTAAAACACTTCTAAACACATTGTTTTGATCATGGTTTGCCAACAATACACATTAGAGTTCTAAATACATAAATACCTAAGTCTTTAGAACCTAACAAAAACAGTCTCATATTCTGTTTTGGTAAATGGAGAACCATGTGGAATGATTTTTCCTACAAGGGGGATTAGGCAAGGAGACCCACTTTCCCCTTTCCTTTTCCTTCTTTGTACTGAAGGGTTGAATGGTTTAATTAAAAAGGCTGAATTACAAGGTGATATTCATGGCTACTCCCTTTGTAGGAGAGGCCCAAAACTAACGCATCTGCTTTTTGTAGATGATAGTCTTATTTTTTGCAAGGCAACAATGGAAGAATGTGATAAGGTGATGGACATACTAAATAAGTATAAGGAAGCCTCAGGACAAAAAGAAAACAGGAGTAAAACCTCTTTGTTCTTTAGCAAATCTATACCGGAGGAAGTGAAGCACAGGATCAAGGTGATCTTGGGTGTTCCAGAAATCATGCAATATGAAAAATATCTAGGGCTGCCCCCTTTAGTTGGCAAAGGAAAAAAAAAGAAAGTTTTAACTACATAAAGGAGAAGGTATGGCCGAAACTTCCACGGTGGGAAGCTAAATTACTTTCTCAAGGGAAGTGCTTTTAAAGGCCGTTATACAAGCCATCTCAACTTACACTATGGGATGTTTCAAATTACCGTTGGGTTTGTGCAATGAGATTGAGGCCCTAATCAAGAAGTTTTGGTGGGGACAAAGAGGTGACTACAGGAAAATACATTGGGTTTAATGGGAGGAAATGACAAAATCAAAGACTATTGAAGGTATGGGTTTTCGAGATCTTGCCATGTTCAATGATTCTCTTTTGGCAAAGCAAGCCTGGTAACTCTTGCATAATAAAACCTCACTCTTCTATGAAGTGTTTAAAGCACACTTTTTCCTAAATTCATCACTTATGAAGGCTGCTAATTCAAGGATGGGGTCTTATGCTTGGAAGAGTATCCTTAGAGGGAGAGACATCATTCAAAGGGGGGCAATATGGAGGATAGGAAGTGGAGAAAAAATTAACATTTGGCAGCAACACTGGCTGCCAAGAAAACACCCACCATAGCAGCCAACTTGTCCCTTAGAGAGTTTTGAAAATCATATCATGGATACGCTTTTTGATCCAATCACAAGGAGATGAAGTGAAGAGCTGGTTGACAATCTATTTGTGGAAAAGGATGCTGAGTTGATCAAGAAAATTCCCCTTAGCCGAAATGTAGTAGAGGACACCTTATATTGGCCTTATTTCACCTCCGGAAACTATTCTTGTAGGTCTGGTTACAGATTCCTTAAAGAGGAGTCGGAGATGCAAGCAAACCCGCAATCAGCCCCCCCAATCCATGACAAGCAGGTATGGAAAGAGATATGGCAGATGTGAGATCCACCAAAAGTAAACAATTTTATTTGGCGAGCTTGCCATAATGCATTGCCAACAAAACAGGCGCTGATGCGAAGTAAAATTATAGCAGACCCAATCTATGAAAGGTTTAAACATGTTGTGAAGGAAACGGAGCACGCATTATGGTCATGTTTGAAGTTGGATGTGGTGTGGGCTGATTAGGAAGGATGGAGTTTCAAGTATGAGATTGAGTTCATCAGTGTGAAGGAGTTGCTGTCATGGATGATTGGGGAAGGAAAGTCCCTGGAGTTGTTTGCTTATATGGTTTGGAATGTTTGGAATTAGAGAAACAAGGTCCGAATGAATCTTCAGGTCAGTCAGCTTCATCAGGTTGTAGAACAGTCGAAAGTAATGCTGGTGCAATACCGAGCAAATATGCAGGTTACAGAAGTGCAGGTGAACAGCGATAATGGTGGAACGAGGTGGCGGTCTTCGACAGTTGGATTTGTGAAGATAAATTTCGATGGCATCGTGTTCGGGGAATCAAACATGTCTGGTATTGGACTGGTAATCAGGGACAACAATGGAGTTGTTTTGGCATCTTGCACGAAAATAATTACTCAAGCTTACAAGGCAAACGAGATAGAAGCTTTGGCTGCACTGAAAGCTTTGTCGTTTGCGTACAAATTGGGTTTCTGAAGTGCTATTCTCGAAGGTGACTCTCTTGGTCTGATTTAAGCATTTAAGTCAGAGGAGCATAATCTATCTCCATTGGGTCTACTGATAGAGGATGTGAAGGTGTTTGCAAATAATTTTGTAAGATTGTTGTATTCTCACGTTAAGAGAAATGCCAATAGTGTAGCTCATAGTTTGGCGAAACATGCTATACACATACTAGATTTTCAAGTATGAATGTTAAATGTCCCACCACATATTGTTTCGATTTTACAATTGGATGTAGTTGATTTACCTTAATAAAATCACACGGGTACATTCTAAAAATGAAAAAAGAAAAAAGAAAATAGTTGAGTGTATTGATCAATATCACAAGTAATACTAAAAAAGTTGTGGAGGATGTCTACTACGAATGACAAATTGTGATTATTGCAACATAACTTTTATATGAGATTATCACCAACATCATTTTCATTTTATGCCAATTACAATATGTCACCTCCTATAACTGTGAAATTTGTAATGCATTAACAAAACAATTTCAAATGCTTTCTTAAACTCCTTTTTCTTTTGGTAAAATTTTTATTTCAATATTTTCCCTTTTTCCAAAGAGCCAACAAAAGATGGTTTTTCATTAAAACTAGTGTAAATGAGATACATCCAGTGAAAGTTATTCATGAAGGAAGAAGCTTGGCACGTACCTCTTCCTCTAATCCAAATCCTGGTAACAAAATTTTGAATTTCAAAGAAACAGACGGTTTTCTTTGAATTCAAAGACCAAAGCAAACACTAAAGAAACGTACAATTGGCCTGGACCCATTACTGTCAATGATTTTGTAATAAAAAGACACAAGTTCAGTTCTTAACGTGTTTTCATTTTCTAGGTAGCCTTAATTAATCACCTGTCTTTTTTTTTTTCCCTTACAAACCTCCATTCTCTTATTAAGGGAGATGAAAATGTCGAAGAACTAGAGCTAATTGGTTTTGTTTTCAAATTAATTCTCTTCATGATAGTGACAATACTAGATACGGTAAGAAGAGTAGTGATGATTAACACTTAATCCGTAATATTTGTACTAGACTTTAATTTAATTTTGATGTATTATGAAAATCTGCTAAGGATCAACATGCTTGGCCTACTGAGTTTACTCAATCACATAAAAAGATACATTTTTATATATAGTTGTTTGATGAGTTCTTAATTTATTCTAGATTTTCATTAGGACAAAGTTTGTCACTAAAAAAATTAACTTGAGTACATATTTTGAAAATATAACCGTTAGATTGCATGTTTTTAGAGTTCGTAACAAGCATATCAATTCTCGTGCCAATTGGATGTTATTTTACTATTCGATCCATAAACTTATTTTTTATGTATAATTTTAGATTGCAAAAACTTGAATTTCAAACATTTGATTGATAATCTAACTATTAATCTTTAATCTTCAACTGTTAAGAAGAAAATGCAATTTGATGCTAAATTTGTCAAAATTCACATCTGATAAAAAGATATTAAGAAAAGTTGTAGTCATTAGCTATAACTCCCACTGGAAAAATTAATATGAGTATATATTTTGAAAATCTAAATGTTGGATTGTATATTTTGAATATTATATGCAAGAATCTGTGAGTTGTTTGGCCTTTTCTTTTTGGCATATTGCTTTCCCTAACATTTTTTTATGGTATATGTGCTTTAAATTCATTTGATCGTTCACACCATGTATCTGATATAACATTGAAATGATCTTTCAACGATTAGAGGGTAGGAACCTTTCCACAGTGTCAAACCAAAATGCAAGTCCGTCCCATTAAGGGTTGTTCTGTAACCAAACAAACATACAATTACAAATTAATAATATGCTGGCCCGCAACATGGGAAATGCCAACAAAGATGTCTTAGAAGCATGTTTGAACTTTTAAGCAGCTCCACTACAACAAATCTGACTTTTTTCAAGGGTCAAAACCCTTAAAAAAGTATTAAAAAACCTTGAAAAAAATTATTTCAAGAATCCAATTGACCCTTGATAACCCTCAAAACATGTACCGTTGAAAATGAAATTTTGAAGGCCTTCGTGGCCCTCAAAACAAGTGCTCTAATCTTATTTTGAGGATCAAGAGACCCTTAAATAACCTTGTACCAAGGTTTAAAAGATTTATATTTACAACCCTTGATAAATAAGGTTATTTAAGGGGTCTCTTGACCCTTAAAATAAGTTTTTATTTTATTAAAAAAAAAAAAAAACCATAATCATGCAAAATATATATTTATATATTTACACACAAAAATTCACAATTGTTGAGATGATATGCTATGATATTGATGTATAGCAAAAGTGGTATATTGCTACCATTACACTTTCTTTGATCTCTAAACTCAAACCTACAAATTAACAGATTAGAAGCTGCATACAAATTGCCGATATGTTAATTATTATTTAAGAGAAAAGATATCAACAACCACAATTTGTACAAAGACCAAATCTGTCCAAGAGTAAAAAGTTTTGATACATTTTATTCTTCATCATCATCTCCAAAGTAGAATTTGAATGACGGAGAGGAACATGATTAATAGAAACATTATGACTTGATTTTGATTTACCTGCACAGATGCATGAATTGGCCAATTAAGGATAGAAATTTCGAAGAAACTAAATATTTATGATAACTGAGTATAACTAACAGCACAGTTAACCAAGGAACAAAACAGCAATAAAATATAGTCATTTAAGAAGATATAAGCTGACTCATACAGTGGAACTCAAGAACATAACTAGGTAGCCAACAAAAGAAATTACTCATACAGTGGACAAAGATTCATGTAGGACAACTTATAAGGATTAAAATGGTAGAGCTTACTTCCAATAGTGTACTTGCTTTGCAAATCCTGTGAAAAAGAAAAATGAACACAGAGACACCATCAGATTATTTTGATGTTTTAACTTTTAATTCAGTGAAATGATTGCTTTAAAAATTCACATTAGTATGGCAGCACTCTCAAGATAAGCAACTCAACCATGGCAAGATTGAAATCAATGAGATAGCCTTTATTTAGCTTCCACGAGAAGATGAAGTTCCCAGGCTTAACATCTCTGTGAACCACTCAATGCAATTACAAAATAAAGACCTTTACAGCTAGGCATTTTTTGAGACTTCCCTAAATGTACAATTGTAGGAGTTTCTTACCTGCTTATGTAAACATGCAAGGGCCCTAAACAGACAATAACCATACCACTGGAGCTGATATACATCCATGTATTTCTTCAAAACCTAAAAGAAAAACAATGCAATTGCATTAACACAGCTTCCAAATGAGGTTTGAATGAAATGGCTTAATAATTTCCAAATTTTGGACACTGCAATCGAATTTCAACTTTAAAATTTCTTGACAACAGTTTATAAAATAGACTAGATCATTACCTACATCAACCAAATATTTATTTTAGTAGAAGGTACCACTATTTAAAGTTGCAGTAATATATGCGGGACAGGGGATAAGTATCTTAATATATTAACTTATTAAGAAAGAAAGGGATGGTACCTGGTAGCATCAATATTCATGTGATCAAATGATCCATTAAAATATAACCTGGGAAAGTGATAATTGTATTATAAAATAAAATAGAAGTATTCCAAAATCCAAAAACAGTGCAACTAAAAAGGCAAACAGATGGAAGAACTGAGGAAGGAAAAATGAAGAAACATACTTGAGCCATTATTTCATATGTAAGAACAAACTTTATAGGGCCACTAGTTTAATCAAACCCGCTATCGGGGCTTAAACCCAGCCTAGGAACAACCACCCTAAAAAGCAGAATCTTGAGAGACAGAAGAATAAGTTCATGAACCGTTCATCAAGCGAGAGCCTGCATACAGGAAATGAAATATTGTCAATCACCGCGTAACAAGTCATGTTTTTTGTAGTGTCTTAGCTTATGTTTGAACTCACAAGTCATCTTTCCAAGCAGCAATTTTTTGGGTAAGATGCCAACTTTGTGTGTTGATTTGGTCAGTCGAATGGGCTGAATCCAAGAGTCATGAGTTGGGCATTGGTTAACCCATTTTGAGCTAAGCTCACAAGCTAATTAGCAAGGGCCTTCTCCACAATTTAAGCTTGATCTTTCTGGTATTTGGAGCTTTTGGGCCTTCGGCTTATTTTAATTTTGTGGCCCTAAAAATGCCCTTAACAAAGAGGAACCCAACCAATATTGAGCTCATCCTTGTCCGAATTGTTTGTCACTTTGTTGACTGACCTTTTTCATTAATGATGGGTTTAATTCTCTCTCTAGCCATTTCTTGACCCATTCTTCTGGTTCACTTCTCCAGTTAGGAGATGATAATGAAGGAATGGCATACTTAGTAAGGTCATAGTGACATCCAGGCCTGGACCAACGGATTTGGAGGCCTAAGGTAATATCTTTTTATGGGTTTTTTTTTTCATCACTTAAATAATATTTTACTAGTGTTTTATATAATAATTTTTAAATTAAAAAGTCATTATTTTTACTTTTTAACATGATATTTTTTGTTGGGAAAAATGCTAAAATTATAACAAATTTAGCTACAAAACACTTACAAACTGATGGAGCAACAAATGTGATCAATGACATTTCAAGAAGATAATAAACAAGTATTTGAAAGAATGATTCTAGGAAATATTAGGTTATGTTTGGTAACAGTTTTTGTTTTTTATTTTCAAAAACTTGTTTTTGGGAGTATAAAAAAAATTCTTGTATTTTTAAAATCAAAAACATGTTAGGTTAGTTGAAATTAAAAAAAAAAATTTTGAAAAAAAAGAAAAAGAAAATACTAAAATATTTTGTTACTAGGATTTGAACTCTGGTGCTAACTCATTAAATGGGATAGATTGCATTAAATCAGTTGCGTATTTTCATTGACTTTTGAAAACTAGAAACTGAAAACAATTTTTTACATGTTTTCAGTTTTCTTCACAAATTGAGTTTTGAGAACAGTTTTTGTCTTCTATCCATTTTGGGTTGCCAAACAAGTTTTTTAGTCTCAAAAATAGAAAATTATTTTTGGGAACAGAAAGTAAGGGAAAAAAATAGTTACCAAACATACCCTTATAAATTATACAACATAAGGCTTACAAAGATGTATCACCAATCAGAAAAAGTAATTGAAAAATGCATTTAATATGTTGCTGATGTCCACTGATCATATTTGTTGTCACATCAATTTGTAAAGGTTATGTAGTAAAATTTATAGTATATATAGTATTAGTGACATCTATTTTTAAGACCTATGTATTTAAATTTGTCTTATCTCTAGCATTATTCAATTCTTTGGACCTTCTAAAAAGTGGAGGAATTAAAATGTAAAATAATTACTTTTTCTCCAAATTAAAAAAAAAAAATATTCCCCTGAATTTGAGACCTTTCTCTAGTAGGGGCCCTAGCTAATGGCCTAGCCCTAGGGCCAACCCTAATGACACATGTTTCTTTTTGTTGTGGTTTAGCTTTAAAGTTTTCTCTCTTATTTATGCTTATCATAGCTTAAATAAAAAAAATACATAAAAGCCCTGATAGAGCCTCTGAAAAATTCACAACTATTTAATTGAAACAATTCACTTGGGTTCCACAACAATACAATTAGCAAAAGGGATTCTATGTTTTTTTTTTCTTTGGTGAATTTTTATGTGTCTGAATCTTGTGAAGGATTTACTACCATTATATTTATTTTTAATCAAAAGGATTGGTTTTTCATTGCTTCATATAATGAATATCGTGAAGAATACAATAATGCAGAAATGGTGGGATCTACTTATCAATTCTATTTAGAAAAATTCTATAGACACAAAAAATTCCATACCCAACTAATGTGACAACTTATTAGTAGTAACAAACAAGTAAAAAAAAAAAAAAATGATGTTAGTGGTGACTTCAGATAAAAACTGATAAAAATTTGTCAATTCAGTTGTTGTAAAAAATGTTACAATTTTTTTTTTTTTTTTTTTGGGTTGAGTATGTAGCATTGCTATTCCATTTCTCATGTTTTACATGGATTGGATTTACAGGGCATCTCCCCTTTTTTTCACACTGCAAATTGAAAGAAGCCATAGTGTATGTAGAGATAGATTGTGTCACAATTGCTGTATCATATATAAAGTCATTTGATATGAATTCTTATGCTATCGCTTGTGCTAAAAATGAAACCGTATTTGCAAGCCAGGGGAACTTTAGTCATTTCATACCCAGCAACTAAAATTCACAAAGCTCTGTTTATACTATTTCTTTTGGTAATTAAAACTATTTGTTTGGGCTAGTCAAAGTTTTTATTTGCCAAATTAGTAGTTTTCAAATTTTGTTCCAATATGTCATGATTCATGTTTAACTTTGTCTAATATTGAAAGGTGTATCAGTGGTTTACACCAGCCAATTAAACCATGCCACATCACTTTTTCAGTAAAGCTAAAGACACCTTACCGCAGACAATAACAGTCCTCTCAAATCCCTAATCACAAATGCTAATCAGACCAAATTGAATCTCCTTTGCTTCCTCTTGCTCAAACCTCCACCCCACCACACACAGATGCACGCTGCCACACAAGTCGCTAGATTCATTGCTGGAGCTTGTAAACATGCCGAAGCCGTTGTGAGCATGGTTTGACGTTTCCAAGGTTTAACTGAGAAGGCCATTACCTATCTACCTTAATAAAATTTAGAACGATGTTACTTCTTGTATGACAGAAGTTTTTTCTGTTGAGTAATGTGGGAAAAGAGAAATCAATATTGATTATTGACCCCTTTGATAACTAAATCAAATTAATTAGCCAAATGAAATTAATTAGGTTCAATTACATGCAATAAGTGTGGCAGCACAAACAAATCATCAACTAAGTTAAATGCAGTGGAAAATAAATTTGACAAAAGTGATTTGTTTACGAATGGGGAAAACTATTGAAGCAAAACCCCATTGGGTGAATTTAAGGACACCACTCCCGAGAATCCACTATTATCAAAACAAGCGGTTACAAGTAAAATGAATCCCGGTACCTAATACCAACTTACAATTGAACCCTTACCCCAATATCCAATTAGAATTGTAATGTAGTGACATTCTCTCCTTTTAATGCATGGCTTCAAGTATGTGACTAACCAATTGATGCACAAATCCAAGTACGTGACTAACACACCAACTTGAGAAGGATGTTGGCTGCAAAGTTCTTCAATTCATCTACATGATGAAGATCTAGAAGCTCCTTGGTTACAAAACCCTTATCGCAAAGACACAGCAGCTTCTTCAAGAGAAAGATGAACTAGGGCAAATTATCTTCGATCACAATTTGAGTGAATAATCACTTTGCATCAAGTTGCATCACCTTAGATGGTTTAAAATAATTCTTATATATGTCTAGGGTTGTGAGAAAATAAACCCTACACAAATACACATGGATATGTGTGAAATCAGGTTTGGAAATCTGAATTTCGTAATTCTCGATAGATACAACTGTCGAGCTATTTGTTGAGCTTCAAATATTAAATCTTGATAGATACATCTGTCGAGCTTTAATGAACATCACTTCTTAACTTGATTCTTGGACAGATGTGCATGACTTTAATACTTGAACTTGAACTCTTGTTCCTTGAAGTATTAAACACATTCTAGATCTATCTAATTACAAGTAAAGTGCGTTTTGTCAAAGGATTAGCCAATTCTATATGACATATGTTCTTAACATGTTCCACATATGTCCTAACAAATATGAAATCTAAAAGTTTTATTTTTCCAATGGTGCAATGTAAGAATTTTTCTTTGTCTCTATGAAATCTATAAAGGAAACCTTGGTTCTTTGTCTTGCATCTATTTTAGGACTCTGTACTTACTCTCGTATTAAAGGAAAGCCTTGAATTTTGAAGAAAGTAATTTTGCACTTTACTGAACATAATAAGACTAACTTAGTCATTTGAAACGAGAACATAAGATGCACAATGAATGAAAAAGGAAAAAATAAAAACAACAACAAAAAATTATTTTTGCTATGAAAAATTTAGTTTTGGTGATTAGAAATTAAGCAAGACGGAAAAGACAAATGGTCCTTGCTCTATATGGTTGGGGTCTTTTCCATTGACTATATTTTTTCCAAGCCTCAAGGATACTAGCTCGTGACTTGTGGATTTGATATGCTTTATCATTTTGCATATCTCTCATTTTGGTTCATCCATGTAAATTAAAATGATTACTAGCTTTTCATCTTTCATTGTGTTTATAACATCCCATTCTGTAAGTAGAATTTGAAAGTTAATTTATTTTCTCTGCTACTTTTGTAGGCCATAATAGGCTTCCAACAATTGCATTTACACGTAAACCAAAAAACATATTGGCATTCTTATTTTACAACCCAATGAGATGGTATAGAATTTCTACACCAACATATTGGCATCCTTATTTTACAATCCAATGACATGGTATAGAATTTCTACACCAACATAAGTTATGACCTTTTGGTCATGGAAACAATTGGTAGCCATCTACTTTTATTAATCTCTAGACTCCTTAGTAGCATATAAAATGTAAATTGTTAGAAAAAATGAGCGTTTTATTTTCTTTCATTTGGTAGTTTTCTTCTGGGGGAGTTTTTGCTTTCAAGATTCTAGTTTTGATGAAGTGATACAATATATAGGAATTTGTTGGTTTGTTGCACTTTTCTTTAGGGTCTATTATAATTTTAGTTTTGTAACAACCTATCGTCTAGTTTGGTTTTGTTTTTCTAATACTTATATTTTAATATGGACTTCCCAACAGGTACCAAACCAGAAGAAACCATGGTAGTAGGGGGCAACTTGACTCAGCTTCGTAAAGTGGGTGCAAGATTAGTAGTAAGAAAGATGGCCAACAAACATCTTAATGCTTGTACAAGCATCATGCTCCCTAGTCCATTGTCATTGTTGATAAACCAGTAGATGGTTCTTTAGTTGGTTATAGAACCAATATCATAGCCTATATGCCTCCAAGTATGAGAGCCACTGTAGTGGATCAGATATAAGGTTGATGCAAAAATCTCATATGCCATTTGCAAAGAGGATTATAGCTCTTTTTGGAAGGAGGAGAAATTTGGTCTTGTTATTATGTCAAATTTTAGTTTGTACGGTATAGGAGTATTAGTTGGCTTGTATTATTTGAAAATTCATGGCCTGTTTGTGAATTTAAACAAGCATCCATGTAATTCTATAAAAGAATTGTTTAAATGTCTTCTATTTTTCTTATTTAATTGAGAGGCCTTTTAGTATTCCCATTTAAAAATTGTTTCAAGAAGCTTTTGGTTGAGTCCTGGTAGCATGGAAGTATATGTTCTAGCTACAATTTTCTATAATCCCGGCCCGTATGTGTTTAGCCAAGGAGATTGCGTGAGATGCTTTGCATATAAGGATAGTTGTTGCATGAATATTCATATTTGAACTATTGATGATTAGAATTTTTTTTTTTGAGAATACTAAGTATTTTTAACACACACACACGGGAAGAGGGGGAGAAGGTTTTTTAAAGAAACTTATTGTGGTGTATATTCAAAAGGGCCTAACTCTTGGATACACAACACAGACTTTAAACTTATTTAACTCACACTCATTTTTCAATGTGGGATTAACCCACTGTTTTTTCTTTTGAGAATACTAAGTATTTTAACACACACACACGGGTAGCATGGAAGTATATGTTCTAGCTACAATTTTCTATAATCCTCGTATGTGTTTAGCCAAGGAGATTGCGTGAGATGCTTTGCATATAAGGATAGTTGTTGCATGAATATTCATATTTGAACTATTGATGATTAGATTTTTTTTTTTTTTTTGGAGAATACTAAGTATTTGTAACACACACACACACGGGAAGAGGGGGAGAAGGTTTTTTTTAAAAATTTATTGTGGTGTATATTCAAAAGGGCCTAACTCTTAGATACACAACACAAACTTTAAACTTATTTAACTCACACTCATTTTTCAATGTGGGATTAACCCACTGTTTTTACTTTTGAGAATACTAAGTATTTTTAACACACACACACGGGGAGAGGGAGAGAAGGTTTTTTAAAGAAACTTACAGTGGTGTATATCCAAAAGAGCCTAACTCTTGGATACACAATACAGGCTTTAAACCTCTTTAACTCACACTCATTTTCAATGAGGGATTAACCCACTGTTTTTTCTTTTGAGAATACTAAGTATTTTTAACTCACACACACAGGGAGAGGGGGAGAAGGTTTTTTAAAGAAACTTACAGTGGTGTATAACCAAAAGGGCCTAACTCTTGGATACACAACACATGTTTTAAACCTCTTTAACTCACACTCATTTTTCAATGTGGGATTAACCCACAGTTTTTTCTTTTGAGAATACTAAGTATTTTTAACTCACACACACAGGGAGAGGAGGAGAAGGTTTTTTAAAGAAATTTACAATGGTGTATAACCAAAAGGGTCTAACTCTTGGATACACAACACAGGCTTTAAACCTCTTTAACTCACACTCATTTTTCAATGTGGGATTAACCCACTGTTTTTTCTTTTGAGAATACAAAGTATTTGATGATTAGACATAGTTGTATTTAAATTTTTCTAAAAAAAGTCTTTTAATTTCCTTAGTATTTGAATTTCTTTAAGATTTTTTGTATTTAAACACTGGAGGAATAATAAGCTACAGAAAAATTGTCCTAAACTCTATTCTATCTTTCCCATTATTTATTATCAAATATTATCGTTATCTTTAGGAAAATCTCAGCCATATCATATTCAGCCTTGAAGTTATATTACTTGAACAGGGTACTAGCCAGCCAAAATAAATGATGTTATTATCTGAAATAAAATCTGTCATGAATCAGAGGATCATAGGATTACAAATACATTTGAAATAAAACCTATTACAATTTTTTATAAAATTTTCTAATTGAGAATGCATTCACTTGAAATAAAACTTATCACAATTCAATATACAAAAGATCACATGACTGAAAATACATCTCAAAATAAAATTTGTCACAATTCTTTCTGGAAGCTTCAAATTGAGAATACATTCATCTAATTAAAATAAAACCTATCATAGTTCTATATACAAAAAATAGGATCATATGATTGGGAATACAACTAAAATAAAACTTGTCTCAATTCAAAATACAAGATTCAAAGTACAAGAACACAGTTCTATCCACCACAATTAAAATATTATATAACCAAAAGATATTTGCTTCCCAACCCATTCTCTTGGACACAAAACTTGTTTGTACATCAACTTTCTTGGACTTGTTGTAATAGATCCTACATAAAAGAATGTAGAACCAAATACAAATAAAAATTAGAAAGAATACAGTCTTTTTAAAAATTCAATATATTGCACTCTAGTACATAGAGAGCAAATTGACATTACAAGTAGGAGCAAATTATATTTGAATATAAAAAATATTATAATAGTTATCAAATAAATGATATCAGCTGTGTCCTAGAGGCCTAAGTTGATAGTGGAGAATTCAACAAGCACAATAAGAAAGCTTGTCGAAAAGAGACCTGTAAGAAAAGGAACAGATTCTCATTCAATTAAATTCATTGTAGGGTTGAACTAATATATAGACTAAAAATGTAAAACTTTTTAGTGTTGGATTCCTAATTGAACAAGATCCCAAGAAAAGCAAATCCAAAAATTTAAGTCAAGGTTTAAAAAGAAAAGAAAAGGAAACACAAACTGAAAATTAAAAAATATGAAAAATAGAAAGAAATATAATAGGAAATGTACATTTTTAGATCCCTTAAACACAAATAGATTAACCTAGTTAGTTAGCCAAGTGATTAACTTAGGTAAATTATGCAGATCTAGGTTAACACAGATAAATCACATCATTGAAACAGTACGGAAAATAAAAAAAACACAACGATATGATAACTTAGGAAAACCAAACCGGTAAAAAACCTAAAGAGGATTTAACCTAGCTATCCTCAAGTTAAAACAGATCTACTATGAAAGAATTGAAGTTTGCACAATAACGACTTAGACCACTAACATCCTATTTCTACCTTGAGTAGAACACTTACTACCACAACCACATGGTAGTTTCGAGTCCACAGACTACTTCTTTCTTGGATTCACAGCAACCACAAGTACTCCCACTTGTGTTTTCTTTAAGCTATTTATGCAGCTACTGAAATGATCACCAAGCTCTTGACATCAATCTTGAGATTGGAAACCCTAAGCATGTATGAAGGCAAACACCTCTAGATCTCACAAGAGATTCATACACATAGCATAAACAACCACATTAAAACATGGCTAGGGTTTTTCCTTTTATACTTAAGGCAAAACATAAAAACCCTACACGTCAAACGGGCTTGGGCTGAGTTGGAAAATTCTGCAGAAAAACACTCTGCATGAGCTTCGATCGATCGAGTTTAATTCTCGATCGATCGAGCCAGGCAAATTTACACAATAAATCTTGCAGTATACTCGATTCCAACTTTACACATAAACATACTTTTAGCAAGTCTAAAATAAGACTAAACGTTTTGATCATGATTTGCCAACATTACAAAATGAAGTTCTAATACATTTAAACCTAAAATCTTAGAACCTAACAAACTCCCCCTTTGGCAATCCGTAAAAAAACAAAAAACAAACAAAATGCTCAAAGTTTACACAAACAACCCATTACAATAGCATTGCCCAACAAAAACACATTCAACCTAACTACTATCTATCGATTGCAAGTGTAGACAACGGCACGACTAAATCAACCTGTATATTCCTATAAAACTTAACAAACACATAAATTCTTGATTTCACATAATCATAAACTACAAGATATGATGGTTTTTAGACCCCTTAAAACTCAATTGATTTAACCTAGGTAATTTGCCAAGTGATTACTTAGTCCAATTTAACAAATCTAGGTTATCACAATCACAAAGATCATATCATGTAAAGCAGTGGAAAGATAAATAACACAAGATATGATCACCCAGGAAACCAAACCGGTAAAAACCTGGGGAGGATTTGACCTAGCTATCCTCAAGGTAAACTTGAATCCATTATCTTGAAAGAATCGAAGTTCATACAATAAGACTTACAAGCCCCCACGCTCGACTTCTTATTGCTACCAACCAGTAGAACTTACTGACACAACCACGTGCAAGCTTCGAATCCACGGACTCCTTCTTTCTTGGATTCACCACCAGATACAAGCACACCCGCTTGTGTTTTCTTTAAACTTCAATGGCAGCAACCGAGTTGATCATCAAGGTGTAGATAATATCTTCTCTTTGAAAACCCTATGTTTGTGTAAAGGAAAGCTCCTCTAGATCTCACAGGAGATTTATACAAACAACAATATAAGCAACACTAAAATGTGGTTAGGGTTTACCTTTTATACCTAGGGCAAATTAGAAAACCCTAAATGTTTTAAACAACTAGGGCTGAGTTGGAAATATGCAGAAAAAAAAATTCTGCCCGAGATTCGATCGATCGAGCCTAAGCTTCGATCGATCGAGCCAGGCCGAAATGCATAATACTTTCTGCATTAGCTCGATTCCAACTTTACATAAAATGTACAACTTTGAGCAAGACTAAAACACTTCTAAACACATTGTTTTGATCATGGTTTACCAACAATACTCATTAGAGTTCTAAATACATAAATACCTAAGTCTTTAGAACTTAACAAGATTTATATCATGAATAACCTCATAAATATAAATCAATAATCAATGTAGCACAATGTGAAACAAGAAATAGAAATAAACACAAGATGTCTCCCCCTATCATATACAACTCATCAAAAATAAAGACATCAAAATAAATACATCATGAGCCAAAACAAATAAGTACAAACTGAAGCACCTAGATACAATCTAAAAACTCCAAAAATCTCCATCCATATGTACTCTTCCTTTCTGTGATGAATTGCCAAAGGGCAATTAAAACTCATCATCAAAAGGAGGTGGATGAGGTGACCGTCTAATGCTAGGCAAATCTGCTCTCAAGGCCTAAAGCTCGGTAAGCACGTCTATCAAAATATGACCATGAGCTGCCTGAACGGTCATGACAGTGTCCAATGTACGATGAATGCCAGAAACATCCAAAGCAAAAGGTGGAGGATCAACAGTAGTAGTCGGATCAACAAACGCATTAGCAGTTGGATCACCTGACGAAGAAGGAGGAGGAGGAGGAGGTGTACCAGAGGAAGACACTACTCTAGGGCGTTTAGAGCTAGGTCACATCTGAGCAACCCTTTGTTGCACCTATGGGAGCTATGATATGAACAGGCTCAGGCACTGGAAACTCCTCTAAACCTAAATGTAACAAAATTCGATGAATAAAAATGGGAAAAAACAGACCATGAGCAGTAGAACTACTTCTATGAACCTCAAACAAAGAACAAATGAAAAAATGAGGAAAACTCATAGGAGCGTTTGTGACAAGAGCATACAAAAATGCACATCTCTTTAATGGAATAGTATGCAAATGAGAGATGGGCCAGATTGAATGTCAAGAAATTCGGAAAAAGAGATAATGAATCTCGGTCAACTCTTGAGAGGTGATCCGAGAATCAGAACCTCACAATAGAAGTCCTAGTAAGATATGACATAATGTCATCAAGGGAAGGAGACTCATCATAAGGATAAACAGGATGCTGGACCTTAGGCAACCAAAGAGCAGAGGCCACTATCGTAAGAGTAATGGAGTACTTTTCACCCTGTATCCAACTCTTCACATATTGAGTGTTGGAATTATTGGAGTGGACAGAGAGGTTCGAGTAGAACTCTCTGATCAAGGTAGCCGTAGGAGGATGATCAGCATCCAACAAAGGCAACCAGCCCCAACGCTCAAAGTTTCTCCTAATCTCCAGGTCAAGCTCATCTAAAACTACTTTCCTCTTAGCCCACACATTCTTAAGAATGTTCAGCTTCTCATAAGTTTCCTGGTTTTGCTCACTAAGAAACCTCTCACTATAAAAAGATGGAGCAAAAGAAGAAGAGGATGTTTTATGGGCTCTAGTCTTCCTAACCATGATGCTAAATAGCAAAAAGGACAAACAGAAAAGAGACAAAAGACAAAAAAATAAAAATAAAAAATAAATAAAATAAGGGCAGACTGCATCATACACAGTTAGAGCAAAAAAAATATAGAAAATAACAATCTATATGATGCATGAACAAAATTAACGCATGATGCATGCTCTAATGCATTGAGAATAGTCCACTTACACTTTAGAAACACAAAATTGGCTTGAACATAGAGTTTATACCAAAAACCCCAAATTTTGAAAATCCACTTTCAAAAATCCCAACAAATTGACTGATTAATCATTACACAAGTTAGATAACAGAATATAATGACCAAATTAATCAATCAAACAAGCCAATTTATCAATTAATGCTCAATTGAACAAAAACCCCAATTCAGGTAGTTTCAAGCCCTAGAAAATCCAATTTTTCCTAATTCATCAAATTGATCAAATTAAACCTTAAAAAACAGTTTACTATCATCCAACAACAAAAACCCATTGATCAATTTTGAAAGAAAATAGCTAGAACATCAAAAAACCCAAATTTTATGAAGCCCAAAAATTCTCCCTTAAATGCATGAAAAATGAAAAGAAACTGAAAAAGGAAGTGTATAAGAGTCTTACCGGTGTTAGAAGACAAAAACCCTTGAGAAAAAATGAGGGAAAACGACAAAGAAACTTGCTTTGAATCTGGACTAGTTGAAGAGAGTGAGAAAAGCTTTTGAAAATTTTGAAATATTGAAAGACACGTGAGAGAAAAAGCTTTTTTAAAAAACCTTCAGACCGATTTTTGATTGATCGAAAAACAGGTTCGATTGATTGAAAATTGCTTTCGATTGATCCAGCACTAATTGAGATAGGCAGATTCAAACCAAAATTTTAATCACAATTTCGATCGGTGAAGAAACAGGTTTGATCGATCGAAATTCTGGAAAAAACAAATTTTTGAAAAACAAAGCATTTTAATGCAGAAACTCCTCAAAGTACAATATATTATGAATAGAATGCATGAGTATGAGATGAAATGTTTTTCAAAAACATTTGTATTGAACCTAGATCTCCCAAAAATAAGATTTTCAATCAATATTTCCTTAAATCTCAAACTTCAAACACATTTTGCATTAAAATCAAGGAATTTTCAATCTTGGATGGCCACAACAAAATCACACACAATAACATGTACAAAGTTTAGCAAAGAGTAACTTGTGTAGTGTGTGCAACTAGCAAAAACTTGAGATACATGTGAGGTGATATGTGAATAGTAAGTAATCACAATTTCTACAAAATTCATCACATAAATTTGAAAGAGACTATCACCTAACGAGTTACATCATATAACTCCCACATCTCCTAGAAAACAAGCTTGCAATCATGTAAGTTTCTTGATTTGCCTCATAATGTACACACCAAATTTATTTGATCGGTTACTTATTAAAATAGCCAAGATAATGTACACACCAATTTTAATTGATTGAATTTATTATATCCTAATAATGTACACACCAATTTTAGCATTTAAACTGAGGCTACACCTTATGTTCTTTTTGTGCATGTGCTACACTTTCTCGAGTACAAAATCTTATGATATACATTAAAGTGTTCATGATTAGCTAGTAAACAGTTGTGAGATGATTATTTATACCTTTCTCAATAAGTTCATGAAAGTTCAAAAACGTGTAAAAACACCTTTGAACGTTTAGACCCCCAAATTACAACTTAATCAATTCAAGCAATATGTCAAACAACTAGTGTGCGGAAACTTAACATATGCTATCATACGAAATTGATTAAAAACTATCTAAGCCATAACAGATTAAAATCCATAGCAGATAAATAAAAGGCAAAGATAGAGAGGAAGGAAGATGCAAACACAAAGACAACACGCGATGTGTTATCGAAGAGGAAACCGAAGCCCTTGGCGTAAAACCTCTCCGCCGCCCTCCAAGCGGTAATCAATCCACTAGAAAATACAGTTGGGATACAAGGACAGCAATAGACCCTCCAAGCCTAATCTACCCAGTGCACCTAAGCCCTCCAAGCTTCTTGCTCCAACGAGGTTGCGCCGAACCTTTTTCTTTTCTAGCTTCCCGGATTCCGCTACTAGACTGTAGCATCAACCAATGAAGATTGGTTCCTTCCTAACTGCTTCCCAGAAATCCAAACAGCAGTCTCACAATGATGATGATGGTGAGAACCTGGTTTGGTATAATGCCTCTCAAGGATTTGACAATGGAGAGGAAAAGAGTTGAGGAATTTGAAGAGTCTCTAAGGTATAGATTGTGTGTGAATCAATCTTGTTTTTCTTTAGGGTTTCTCTCTCAAAATTCTCTCTGGAAGCTCTCTTTTAATCGTGGGTAATAGGGGTATTTATACTGGAGTGAGAGAGTGAAAGTTCAAAAACGTGTAAAAACACCTTTGAACGTTTAGACCCCCAAATTACAACTTAATCAATTCAAGCAATATGTCAAACAACTAGTGTGCGGAAACTTAACTTATGCTATCATACGAAATTGATTAAATACTAAGCCATAACAGATTAAAATCCACAGTAGATAAATAAAAGGCAAAGATAGAGAGGAAGGAAGATGCAAACACAAAGACAACACGCGATATGTTATCGAAGAAGAAACCGAAGCCCTCGGTGTAAAACCTCTCCGCCGCCCTCCAAGCGGTAATCAATCCACTAGAAAATACAGTTGGGATACAAGGACGGCAATAGACCCTCCAAGCCTAATCTACCCAGTGCACCTAAGCCCTCCAAGCTTCTTGCTCCAACGAGGTTGCGCCGAACCTTTTTCTTTTCTAGCTTCCCGGATTCCGCTACTAGACCGTAGCATCAACCAATGAAGATTGGTTCCTTCCTAACTGCTTCCCAGAAATCCAAACAGCAGTCTCACAATGATGATGATGGTGAGAACCTGATTTGGTATAATGCCTCTCAAGGATTTGACAATAGAGAGGAAGAGAGTTGAGGAATTTGAAGAGTCTCTAAGGTATAGATTGTGTGTGAATCAATCTTGTTTTTCTTTAGGGTTTCTCTCTCAAAATTCTCTCTGGAAGCTCTCTTTCAATCGTGGGTAATAGGGGTATTTATACTGGAATGAGAGAGGAATGTGAAACGTCAGGTTTTACAAAACAGGGGTGGCTCGCGGCTTGACCTCGCTGCTTGACTAAGTCGCGAGATCCAGTCGCGAGATAACCGTATGGCCAGTTGTCCTGTTTTGTCCTGTAGTGCTCTAGCTAGCATGACAGTTCATCTTCCAGCATGCTTGGCACGTGTGCTGCTTCTGGCGGCTTGTAGCCGCGAGTCACCTGCGAGTCCCAGCCGCGAGTCTCTGTTTTCTTGCACACTCTTGAGCAAACTTCACTCTATCTCACTCACTACCCTTACATCAAACCCACCTAAATACAGGGTTACTAAATACTGAATTACAAGCAAATTTGGCACGGAATAAAGCCAATTAGATGGTTGAATAAATTCAACCTTACAATCTCCCCCTTTGGCTATTCCGTGACAAAACCTTAAAACAGACTCTAGACTTAACATGTGAGTTGGGAACAGTTGAACAAAACTCACTCACACCTAACTCTAGAAGCTGTGAAGCACTTGAATCATATGAACATAATACTCCTGAAACACAACAATACACCATGATCATTGTAAGCAGAAAATTATAAAATGCATATGAAACAGGCAATATGTGATCAAGCAAAGATGGAGTTATGAAACAAATCATGGCTTGATCAACCAAGTGAACACCACAAGGTAGTGATCACAGTGCTCATTCACACTTGGAATGAACACAAGGACATACAAGTTAACAAGCACAAGGCAAGACACTTGTATGTTCAACACTCAACCAATGCATAATACACAAGGTATATGCATCTAGGAACAATCCTACAAGGGCACAAGAGTGACAGTACATAAACCAAAATGCAGAACATTTAGATTGAAGTACTGATTTCAACATAGCATAAAGGCTGCATTAAGTAAGGTACATACCATAAAGCCTACAAACTATGCTTAAAACATAAACCCTAAAAGCTTACAAAAGCACATGGGTACAAAGTACAAAACATCCTGAATAACAGTTTACAAAAACACAATATATCAACTTAAAGAGAAGAAGAATGTAAAGACACTCCCCCTTAGGTAAAGACACTCCCCCTTTGATCATGCCTATCTCTCCCCCTTTTTGTCATGGAATAGGCTAGTCATCCTCTTCCAGCTTTCTCTGAATTTGATCCAGTTGAGTTTGAAGAGAAGTAAACTTCATATCCCACCGAGTGCTTTGATGGTGTAGAGAAGTTGTGAGTCCAGACATCTTTGTATTCAACTCGTGGACAGAGGATACAATGCGATCAAGTTTCTTATCCAGGGAGAGAGTGCTAAACTGAGAGTCACTGTGAGATGCAGAAGTTTCTGGTTTGGCTCTCTTCCGACTATGTCCAATGCTTGCATTGAATGTACGCATGTTGATTGGACTTGGTTTGGTCATAGGAGATTCATTAGCCATTGGATAAATTCCCTTGAGCTTCAAGATTCGTGAAATGAGACTGCAGAAAGGAACGCATATCCGAGACTCAGTTCGAAGAACCGTTTTGCGTAGAACATGAAAGATATGAGCACAGATGTCTATTTCCACATCAGAGATTAGATCATGAAGAAACAAAGCCCGTCCAAGGTTCATATACCCAGTGCTTGATAAAGGGTACAAATTGTGAAACATTACAATTGTAAGCACTCTCAGTTTTGGAGAGAGAGAGGAAACACTGATGGATTTGCCATTGGGCGAGAACTCCAAGTCTTGACCAAGACTTTCTTTAAAAAGCTCCTCATCAGGACAGAGATCATCGTAAACCGGCGAATGTCGGAAAATGGGTCTGTTGATGTGAAGAATTTTTGCCAGATATGCAGGAGAGACAGAAAAGCTCTTTTTCCGAACCCAGCACTTAAGTTCATCTCCTTCCACAATTGCGTTGGCATAAAATTCTTTTACCAGCTCTTCATACGCGTCATCCGGATCAGAGAGAAGGTAATTCCAATCCTTGTGAGCAAACCATTTCGGAATGTCAGTGTCATGAAGTGAGGGCTGATCCAAAACTCTTTCTAGTAATGGTTTGGCATGAAGAAAGAAATTCTCATAAGACTGATAGGCTGCATATGATCTGAACTTGTCGGGATCGAATCTCTTTGATGAAGAGCGAGTCCCTTTTGGTTGAGGTGGGAAATCATCAACATCTATTACTGGTTCCTTCCCTTTGGAACTACCTCCTTTTACAGCAGCTTTCTTGAATGGTGACATGACCAGTCTGCATTATGAACAAGGGAAATGACAGAACACAATCCAACAAACTTTATTAGCAGTGGGTTAGTGGAAATATAGGGACAATGAAGAAACCCTAATAGCTGGATGAAAATGGTCAGAAAATAGCAATGAGGGACACAAATGGCTCAAATTGAACTACACAGAAGATGGAGTCCAAATAGAACCACATAATCAGCTGAAAAAGGACCCACATTCAACAACACATCAACAGAATACCACACAGGATCATAGTGAAACACGACATCAACAGCAGATCAGACAAAAATTAGCTAACCCTAGCTAAGCACATGATAAAGAACAAAACCACCCAAAATAAACTAGCTCAAAAACAGAAACACAAGCTTCCAAAGGCTAAGCATGGACAAAGAGTAATAGTTGAGCTAAAAACCCATCACAAAATCACAATCAAATGTGAAAAATCCAGAGGGAAAACCATAACAACAAGTAAAATAGAGTTCAAGACAGAAAAACCATACCTGTTAGTCGACGATTTTGAGCTGAAAAGAGGCAAACAATGGAGATCGAGAATGGAGGCACGGCGTGAATGGGTAAGAGCAGATGAGAAAGACAATGAATAGTCACAAAAAGATCGAGGGAAAAAACAAAAAGTTTAAAAACTGCCCCTGTATGTCCAAAACACGCGATTTTCGCGACTGAGATGAGTCGCCAAAAAGTCGCCAGATCAAGCCGCCAAAAACACCCTAGGACGAAAATTTGAAAATTTTTCTAAGTGTTTTTCGCGACTGGAAGGTCTACCCGCGAGTGAGTCGCGAGTTGAGCCGTGAAAATCTCTGAGTGAACCTCGCGACTGGACCTTCCACTCGCGAACAAGTCGCCAAAAATGACCAGTGAAGATGCGACTGAGGCTCACGACTTGACATACCCGCGACTGAGCCGCCAAAACAGGGCAAAAAACTGGATTTTTGAAATTTTCAGATTTTTCAAACAAAATACTCAAAAATCTTTTTGTGCTTGAATTAACACAGATTGAACATGTGAAAACATATTTCATCAAGTACAATCACACAAATGAATATGGCATTTATTGAACATAAACTTGTGTGTTGTGTGTGGATATCAACAATGAGATAGTCCTTCGTCTAATGTGAAGCTTCAATGATCAATTCAACCAAGGCATACATAATTAGCACTAGATCATGTGACCCATCTCAATTATAGAAGTATGTATATATGACTTCCCACAAAACTTGATAACATGATATGGAGCTTTACATTTGACTCCACTTTTAATCATAACAATTGATCTTTTTGATCTTTTGAGTCAATCATCTCTCATTGTGAGAGTGATATTTGATATTTCACTTTAATGAATAAGCCTTTGGCTTTTTGAATAGACATTCACTTCAATATAAGGTCGCTTACCCTTTTTCCTAGTCAAATACTAGAATGTGCGACAGGCTTTTGCAGCTCAATATCTCTTTTCATTTGGAGATTTACATTTGGTGAGCTCTTTTTGGCAAAACAAAAATAAAGAGTGGGAAGATATATAGACACAAGTCTATGCAAGTCTTAAGATCAACAAAACCATTCACTAATCATTCATGACAAGTTTGAAGATCTATTTACAACAATCACAAAGATTTCAAGATTTCTCCCACATAGATATAAGTGCAAAGAAACAAGCAATGCTCGAAAATGCACAAAGCCATTAGCACAAAGGTACAAGGCAAAACAAGTTTTGAGACAAAAACTCAACAATGTCAATCAAGCTTTTTGATTTTCTATTTTTTTTTATGTGATTTTTGGATTTTTGACATAAAAGAAGAAAAATGATTGAACAAACAAAGAAAGAACCAACAGAATTCACAGATGGACAAACAAACAATAAACATGTTGCACAAAGGGCTAACAAAGAAGTGTGTGCCACATCACAAGCAGACATATCAAATTATAAATATGTGAAGCACACAACACACAAGAGAATCAAGGAATTGTATCCACACCAATGGTCTTACGGAGTGATTCAAACCGTGGACCATCGAGAGGCTTGGTGAAGATATCCGCCTTTTGATTGTCGGTGTGTATGAACTCAAGACACACAACTCTTTCCTCTACCAAATCCCGAATGAAATGGTAGCGTATCTCTATGTGTTTAGACTTTGAATGCTGGACAGGATTCTTGGAAAGATTGATGGCACTGGTGTTGTCACAGAAGACACACATCGTTTCTTGAGGAATTCCATAGTCATGAAGTAATTTCTTCATCCAAAGAAGCTGAGTGCAACAACTTCCAGCAGCGATGTATTCTGCTTCTGCAGTAGATAGAGACACTGAATTCTGCTTCTTGCTCATCCACGAGACAAGATTGTTACCAAGATAAAAACAGCCGCCTGAAGTGCTTTTCCGATCGTCTACACTGCCAGCCTAGTCAACATCTGAATACCCAGCAAGACAATCATTTGAGTCTTTTGAATACCACAGACCATAGTTTGCAGTACCATTCACATATCGAATGATTCGCTTAGCAGCAGTCAGATGAGATTCTTTCGAATTAGCTTGGTACCTGGCACAATCGCCCACACTGAAAGCAATGTCTGGTCTACTGGCTGTAAGGTAGAGCAAACTTCCTATGATGCTCCTATACAATGTAGGACTTACTTCAACTCCCGACGAATCCACATTCAGTTTAGTGGAAGAGCTCATGGGGGTGGAGACATGTTTTTTGGAGTCTAGTCCAAACTTCTTGACAATGTTTCTGGCATACTTCTCTTGAGATACAAATATACCCTCCTTCTGTTGTTTGACTTAAAGACCCAAGAAAAATGTGAGCTCCCCCACCATACTCATCTCAAACTCCTTCTTCATTTCCTTAGAAAATTCAGTAGCACGATCTTCGATGGTTGCCCCAAACACTATGTCATCAACATAGACTTGTGCCACAAGAAGATAATCTTCATCATTTTTTACAAACAGATTTCGATCGGCATACCCTCTCTTGAAACCTCTGTCTAGAAGATAATGTGTAAGACGATCGTACCAGGCTCTAGGCGCTTGTTTTAAGCCATAAAGGGCTTTCTTCAATCTTAATACATGATCTGGAAAATGAGGATCCTCAAATCCTTTTGGTTGCTCAACAAATACTTCTTCATTTAGATATCCATTCAGAAATGCGCACTTTACATCCATTTGATACAGTTTGAAATTCAAGGTGCACGCAATGGACATGAGGATTCTAATGGATTCGAGTCTTGCCACCGGAGCAAAAGATTCATCAAAATCCACTCCTTCTACTTGAGTGTATCCTTGAGCTACTAACCGAGATTTGTTTCGAATTATCTCTCCATCTTCATCAGTTTTGTTTTTAAAAATCCATTTTGTGCCTATAACATGAATGTTCTCAGGCCGTGGAGCAAGTTCCCACACATCATTCCTCACAAACTGATTCAGCTCTTCATGCATTGACTCAACCCAATTCTCATCTTGAAGAGCCTCTTCAACCCTTTTTGGTTCAAACTGTGTAAGATAACAGTGATACGTTACATGATTGGCTAGTAGAATGTTTCCTTTCCTGAGGCGAAGACCGTCATCAAGAGATCCTATGATATTACTTTCCAGATGATTCTTGATAACTCTCCAAGATGGCCTTTTTGAAGTGGAAACTTCATCACTACGAGAGATAGGAGGATGGACTTCCGGAGGAGTAAGAGGGCTTGATGTTCTAGACATCGATCTCGTTTCCATTCTTGGGTTGATGGGAGTCGATTCTACTTCTGGAATAGGTTCTTCACCTTCTATATCCAAAGCTTCTACCTCAACATCGGCCTCTTTGGTGCTCGGCCCTTCTACATCATCAATCATTTCCACCTTAGGTAAGGCATCATCAATCTTGACATTTATGGACTCCATCACAGTTTTTGTTCTCTTGTTAAATACTCTATACGCTCGACTTGTAGTAGAGTAGCCAAGAAAAATACCCTCATCACTTCTCGCATCAAACTTCCCAAGATTCTCTCAATCATTTAGGATATAGCATTTACTTCCAAACACCCGGAAATACTTCACTTTTGGCTTCTTCCCATTCCATATCTCATAGGCAGTCTTCTTTGTACCAACTCGAAAAAAAAATCCTATTGCCAATGTGACACGAGGTGTTGACAGCTTCTCCCCAAATTTTTTGAGGTATTTGCTTGTTAAGCAACATGACTCTTGCCATCTCCTGAATCACACGATTTTTTCTCTCTACCACTCCATTTTGTTGTGGAGTTTTGGGAGCTGAAAATTCTCTTTTAATTCCATTCTTCTCACAGAAGGACTCGAATCTTGCATTCTTAAATTCCCTCCCATGATCACTTCTAACTTTGGCTATCGGAGTCCCTTTTTCGTTTTGTAGTTTCTTGCACAGAATCTCCAACCTCTCACAAGCTTCTGATTTTTCTCTAAGGAAATCAACCCAAGTGTATCTTGAGTAGTCGTCCACAATAACCATAATGTATCTCTTCCCTCCTAGGCTTTCAGTTCTGGTAGGCCCCATTAGATCAACATGAAGTAACTCCAAGCACCGAGAGGTGGCTATCACATTCACCTTGTGATGACTTGCCTTAGTTTGCTTCCCCATTTGACACGCACCACAAATGGTCTTCTTCACTTTTCCAAACTTAGGAAGTCCCTCGACTGCTTCAAGTTTTGAAACTTTTGCTACTTGTTTGAAGTTGGCATGCCCAAATCTGTGATGCCACAACTCCAACGTATCCACACGAGCACTTCTACACGATATGGGTGCCGTGGGAACAATTCCATAACAGTTATCAGTAGTCCGATTTCCTTCCAAAACCTGAATCCCCTCTTCATTGATGATCAAACATCCCTTCTTAGAGAATTGTACCAGAAAATCATCATCACAAATTTGAGTGATGCTCAGCAAATTCGCCTTCAGCCCTTTTATGTACAGCACATCTTTCAACAGCGGCAAACCAGGTATCTCAATGGTTCCTTTGCCTAGGACTTGAGCATGACTTCCATCACCAAAGGTCACATAGTAACCGACCTTTTCTTTGAGTGTCTTGAACAGAGACTTATCCCCTGTCATATGGTGAGAACACCCACTGTCAAGATACCACAAACACGCATTAAACACCTTCAATGAGGTATGCACAAATAGGTTCACATGTGACAGACATTCTTGACCTTCAAACACAAACTCATCATCAGTTTTCATGCTTCTTTCAGTTTGATTTTTCATTTTCAGATTCTCAATCATCTCACACAACATTCTATTCTTTCTTTTATATTTCTTAATCAATGATTTAGATTCAGATATGCTACTGTGTAAGACATAATTCTGATTTTCAAGATATTCCAGCATGTGAACAAAAGCTCTAGCATGTTTCTTAGTTTTTAACAACTCTACAAAATCATCAGTAAGACACCTTTCAGTCATATGCATAGAGTCATTTTCACAAACACTTAAGCTACAATTCAGCATGGTATATTCCAAAGCAATCAACCACAACACAGGGGTCTAGGATCACACTTAGGTAATAAAACCACAACAAGTGTACCTGCTCTGATACCAATTGAAAGTTTAAAAACGTGTAAAACCACCTTTGAACGTTTAGACCCCCAAATTACAACTTAATCAATTCAAGCAATATGTCAAACAACTAGTGTGCGGAAACTTAACATTTGCTATCATACGAAATTGATTAAAAACTATCTAAGCCATAACAGATTAAAATTCACAGCAGATAAATAAAAGGCAAAGATAGAGAGGAAGGAAGATGCAAACACAAAGACAACACGCGATGTGTTATCGAAGAGGAAACCGAAGCCCTCGGCGTAAAACCTCTCCGCCGCCCTCCAAGCGGTAATCAATCCACTAGAAAATACAGTTGGGATACAAGGACAGCAATAGACCCTCCAAGCCTAATCTACCCAGTGCACCTAAGCCTTCCAAGCTTCTTGCTCCAACGAGGTTGCGCCGAACCTTTTTCTTTTCTAGCTTCCCGGATTCCGCTACTAGACCGTAGCATCAACCAATGAAGATTGGTTCCTTCCTAACTGCTTCCCAGAAATCCAAACAGCAGTCTCACAATGATGATGATGGTGAGAACCTGGTTTGGTATAATGCCTCTCAAGGATTTGACAATGGAGAGGAAGAGAGTTGAGGAATTTGAAGAGTCTCTAAGGTATAGATTGTGTGTGAATCAATCTTATTTTTCTTTAGGGTTTCTCTCTCAAAATTCTCTCTGGAAGCTCTCTTTCAATCGTGGGTAATAGGGGTATTTATACTGGAGTGAGAGAGGAATGTGAAACGTCAGGTTTTACAAAACAGGGGTGGCTCGCGGCTTGACTAAGTCGCGAGATCCAGTCGCGAGATAACCGTATGGCCAGTTGTCCTGTTTTGTCCTGTAGTGCTCCAGCTAGCATGACTGTTCATCTTCCAGCATGCTTGGCACGTGTGCTGCTTCTGGCGGCTTGTAGTCGCGAGTCACCCGCGAGTCCCAGCTGCGAGTCTCTGTTTTCTTGCACACTCTTGAGCAAACTTCACTCTATCTCACTCACTACCCTTACATCAAACCCACCTAAATACAAGGTTACTAAATGCTGAATTACAAGCAAATTTGGCACGGAATAAAGCCAATTAGATGGTTGAATAAATTCAACCTTACAGTTCAAGTCCAACAATCAAAGGCATGTGACTTCAAAATCAAGATCAAGTTATCAAAAACTATAAACATCTTCCCACACACATGCACTACAAAGCCCAAACTAGTAAAGTGCAATAAATAAGCTCATCCAAGCTAAACAAGGTACATAGACATGTTATGTAAAGATAATATGGCCAACCTTGTTTTCAAATCTAAGAAAAATAATGCAAAACACATTTTGCTTCCCTTTTCCTCCCTTTATTTTATTATATATATATATATATATATTTTTTGAAAAGAAATAACAAAAACAATTTAGAATGAAATGCATGAATGTTATGCAATACAAATCCTAGAAAAACAAAGAGAAGAAAAACAACAAAGAAGAATGCTCACAAAGAGTAGAGTGATGAAGCACAAGGACCATGTTAGAAGGACTCAATTAGATTGAGTCTTTTGCATCCAAAACTTTTTAGATGCAACTCTTGCATTGGAGTTATTATTCACATTAGAATGCTGAGCAACTCTAGAATTGGAATAAAGGTTTAGAGCCTTTACCAACTCACCAATAAGTATCATAGGATCTTGTGCTTGAGACACAGGTACTTTTGGTTTATTTGCTCGCTTAGCAGCTTGCAACTTGAAACAGTTTGGACGAATGTGCTCAGACTTTCCACAAAAATGACAAACTCAAGCAGGCCTATCATGCAACTTGTCCTTAGAAATGGTAGAATTCTTAGGCTTGGACTCTTTAAGATCAACCCTAATCTTCCTAGGAGGTGTAACTTCTATAAGTTTGACAACCTCACTCACGGGGGGCTTAGAAGAAGGAACAAAGTTTGTGGAATGAGTTTCAGGCACAAAGATGCTTTCTACAAAACCTAAACCAATTTTGTTTGAGAGAGACTTTTGAACACTCAGCATGTGATCAAGTTTGGAACTAGCAGACCTATTTGTTTGTTCTCTAGTAACAGATAATTCAAGTTCCAAATTCTTAACTTTATCAAGCAAAAGCATGTTCTTAGTCTTCACATTATTTAACAATTCATTAGCATCAAACAGTTTCAAAAGCAAAATTTTCTTGTCAAGTTCAAGAGATGTAATTTTCTTTAAGTCTAAATCAACACTCATAGCATCCTTTACAGCAACTTTGCAAAGTTTATTGTAGGCTTCTTGCAAATTTGCATCCTTAGAGAGTTCCCGATCAGAAGGAATCTCTTCAACAACAACAACACTTTCATTAACTACAGTGTGTGGCTGTGAAAGTAATAAAGTTTCCATCCTCATCACTACCAGACTCATTGTCAGAAACTTCATCATCACTAATGGTTACAGCCATAATCTTACCCTTAGACCTCAAGAATGTAGGACATTCTGATTTCACATGACCATACCTTTGAAATCCAAAATATTGTTGACCCATAGAGTTATTAGGGGTTTGACCTACTTTCTCTCTAGGTTTTTCAGTATTATTCATCTTAGTGGGATCATTCCTTCTAAAATTTCTAGTTTCAACATTGTTTTTACCTCTTACCATTCTGTTATTGTTTCTAAGAAAATTTCTAAAGTTCTTGGCAAGGTAAGCAATCTTTGTAGCAGAGAGCTCATCATCAAATTCATTCATATCAACATCATCAATAGACTTAAGAGCCATTGATTTGGATTTTCTTGTCTTAGGTAGATCCAACTCATAGGACTGAAGAGATCCTACAAGTTCATCAATAGGGATGGAGTCTACATCCTTGCTTTCAGTGATGACAGTCACTTTGGGTCTAAAGTCCTCAGTCAAGGATTTAAGAATCGTCCTAACAATTTTAGGTTGATCATAGATTTCACCTAGATTATAAGTAGAGTTAACAATTCATTCAATTGAGCATAGAATCCATCAAAACATTCATCATCAGACATTCTAATACTTTCAAATCTAGAAGTTAACTGCTGCAATTTGTTAATCTTAATTGCTTTTGTACCTTCATGCACAGTTTGGAGAATATTCCAAGCAGTATGAGCAACCTCAACATTAGAGATTCTCTTGAATTCCTCAGTAGAAACAACATTAAAAATAGTATTCATGGCTTTGTTATTAAAAGCGGCTGCTTCTTTCTGAGAAATTTGCGACTCACTAACTAGAGTAGTGGGCTTCTCCCATCCGTATTCAACGAAATTCCAAACTCTTTCATCAATAGATTTAAAGAATTCTTTCATCCTTACTTTCTAGTAAGTATAGTTGTTCCCATTAAAGTGGGGTGGGATCACAAGAGAGTGACCTTGTTCCATGACAGCAGGGGTTAAGAATCAACTCTTAGATCAAAAGATCTAAAAAATAGAGTTAACTCACTCTGATACCACTTGTACATTTTTAGACCCCTTAAATATAAACAGATTAACCTAGTTATTTAGCCAAGTGATTAACTTAGGTAAATTATGCAAATCTAGGTTAACATAGATAAATCATATCATTGAAACAGTGCGGAAAATAAGAAAACACAACGATATGATAACTTAGGAAAACTGAACCGGTAAAAAACCTAAAGAGGATTTAACCTAACTATCCTCAAGTTAAAACAGATCCACTATGAAAGAATTGAAATTTACACAATAGCGACTAAGACCACTAACATCCTATTGCTACCTCGAGTAGGAAAATTACTACCATAACCACATGATAGTTTCGAGTCCACAGACTACTTCTTTCTTGGATTCACAGCAATCACAAGTACTCCCATTTGTGTTTTCTTTAAGCTATTTATGCAACAACTGAAATGATCACCAAACTCTTGACATCAATCTTGAGATTGGAAACCCTAAGTATGTATGAAGGCAAACACTTCTAGATCTCATAAGAGATTCATACACATAGCATAAACAACCACATTAAAACATGGCTAGGGTTTTTCCTTTTATACTTAAGGCAAAACATAAAACCCTACACGTCAAACGGGCTTGGGCTGAGTTGGAAAATTCTACAAAAAAAAATCTGCCCGAGCTTTGATCGATGGAGTCTAATTCTCGATCGATTGATCTAGATAGATTTACATAATAAATCTTGCAGTACACTCGATTCCAACTTTACACATAAACATACTTTGAGCAAGTTTAAAACAAGACTAAATGTTTTGATCATGGTTTGCCAGCATTATAAAATGAAGTTCTAATACATTTAAACCTAAAGTCTTAGAACCCAACAGGAAACATTTTACTTCCATTCCCTTTCTCTAATATAAATTAGAAGTAGAAAAATTAAGCAATTAAGAAATACTATCATTCAAGAAGTAAAATTGTTCTGAATCTTCTAAAACTATGTTAGGTGATGACCTTTTCTTTGCCTCTATCTAAAAGTACCAACATCCCTGATGTTGCCGAAAAATTAATAGTAAGTCACACAATTCTCACGTGCTCGAAACAATACCTGCACAACACAAAAAGAGAAGACTCAACAAAGAGCACTGGTGTGGTGCCGACCAAATACCTTTCGACGGTTAAGTTAGAACTATTCACCACTCTAGAGTACCAGAGCTGGGGTAAATTATGCGTACCTTAGTTAGTGAGGGTATTGGGGTTTTTATAGTAGTAGAGGGTTGACATCTTTTCCTTGGTTTAGAAGTCTTTTCCTTATAGGAGTCCTTATGAGTGTATTTTGCGGATCCCTTTCCTTGTAGGAGTCTTTCTAAGCGTGGAGCACAAGATATTTCCTTATATACGCATGCCTGGAGGCCAAGTAAGGTTATGTCAGAATCGTCAGTCTCGTGCATATCCTTCAGCTTAGTGTCTTCAGCTTCCCATCTCCTCCCAAGTTGATCTTGTCAGCTTCGAGCTGTAGACTCCCTACTATTGGCACCTGTCAATGTCCACAAGTAAGACCGATGGGTTTGTTTGGTACGTCAATCTATGCCTTTTTTGTTAGTGAGTATTCATATTTGCAATCCCACCCCCCCCCCCCCAAATTTAGATTTAATTCAAGCAAGTAAAAAATTGTGCATAATCTATACTTTTTTTTTTAATAAGTAAAATTGTGCATAATCTATGTTAAATGACAGCCATCTCCTACACTTTATGCCAATGGACTTGAGCATTAACCTACAATAGAAGAGTCATACACAACAAACAGAACAGCATAAATATATAATGATTTGCATAAAAAAATAAGTTTTAAAGAACATGCTTCATCACTGGCTTTTTCATAGATTCTGACCTAGATCCATCTTCAAAAATTATAACATGCCAAGTGCAATAATTGGCTATGAAAGACATTATGACACAAAGGTATTATTAGCATGAACATGAGATTACATAATTATATACATCATCTAGGATGACAACTGCAACATAGGTCCATATTCATCTGCCTTCAAAACTAAAACTTCCCATTTGGGTGCTTGATAAGAATTCATATAGTACTTAATAGACTTATTCTACCAATATGGCTAACAAATGTACCTCAGAAACTCACAACTTGGCCATTTCAAATTAGTTTTTCATTTTTTCATGAATAAAAAGCCTATAAGGAAAGAACAAAAGAACAAATTTGCCAAATTATTGGATTGCCCATATCTTGATCAAAACAATTTGGGACCTATGACATCGACTCCACATCACCAATTGAAATTAAATCATTTGTAGCCACACAAAAGAAGATATAACTAAATCTTGTTGTTCTTGGTTATACATTTCACCCTTGGAAAAATAAAATTTTAAGTTAATGCTTGGCTAATCATATAGATTGATTGATAAAAAGTAGTTGCTTCTAAACCTCTCCAAAATTCACAACTCATGCTCTTTGTAAAGTTGTGATTTCCAACTAGTTTTTGTTGGCTTTAATTCCATGCCAAATTTTATTGTAATTTCTTCAATCATTTCCCTATATTTATGTGGGTTTATTTGTGAGGAATGAGTGTGAGAGATTGGTGAAGGATTAAGCTTCAAAAATGAATCAGTGTAATTCACGACTAGCTTGCGATAAGAGTAACCTGTGAAAGGCCATGTGTGAAGCACATGACTGGAAGTTGAAGAGTTACGCCAAACTGTCAAGTTTTCAAGTAGCTCACGAGAAGGGCCATCTTGCGAGGTACCCGTGAAACTCTCTATTTGGCAAAAAGATAAAGTGCTTACCAAATTTTTTACCCACACTATAAATTCCCTCATTACCCACAAATTGTAATGTGTGCTTTTCAGAGAGAAAACCCTAGCAAATACACTTGAGAATTAGAGATTGTCATATCCATAATCATCTACACATTTCCTTGTAGTTTTCCTCTACTCCTACCTCTCCATCTCTACAATCTTGAGAGGTTCTTAGCCCAAACACTTACCACACCCAATTTGAGTGTTAAGTGAAGTTTTGGTGCTGTTCGGAAGTATTGGAAGGAGCCATTTAGTGATGGATGTAATTGGGCTGAATTGCGAGATCCAAAAAGTTAGAGAAGACAAGACTCCGAAAAGTCCGTTGGTAGCAGAAGCTTGGAGGGCTCAAGTGCATGGGGTAGACTAGGCTTTGAGGGTCTTTTGTTATTCATGTACTCCAACTTAATTCTCTAGCATGGATCGATTTCGATTTGGAGGGCCACGGAGAGGTTTTTCGTCAAGTTCTACGGTTTCCTCTTCGATAACATGTCTTGGTGTTATCTTGCGTATGCATTTCTCTTCCCTACTCTTTAAGCTTTTATTTTATTGTTCATAGTGGATGGATATGGCTTAAAGTAGTGTTATTGTTTTACTGCGCATATTTACTCTTGTTTCGCACTTTGTTAAGTTTGAGTAAAAGCAATCTAGCCGTAATTTTTAATTTGTGGTCTGAACAAACTTGTGTGTTTGCACACTAATTTGAGCTTTCACTCTCATAGACAATAACTCAAAATCACTATAAAAGAGAATTGTGTAAAGTTACCTGAAAGTATTGCTTGTATACCATTTGATAATAGTAGGCTCAATTGAACATCATTTATGAAAATCATAATAACAGATATGGACTAGAACCCCTTTCAAAAAGAAAAGAAAAGACCCCACTCTATTGTCATTATGAAACAAGATACAAGGATATCTCACTTGAATACATTTTCAAATCATTATAACTGAAACCATTTATAAATTCAATACAACATATCGAGATATCTAAAAAATAAAATAGTCATGCTGACAGAAATGCTTATGCACATCCAGTAGCAGTAGCCTCAACTGAAATTCAAACTATGAAAATCTTCACTATTTAGCACCAGTCGAAGTACAAGTAAGACATAAGTGTCATCTTCTAGAGACATCAATTGTTATCATGTGCATATATGTGAAAACTTGAGTTAGTATGGTACTATAATTAAAACAATAATAATAATATTTCACTCATCAATAATCAGTATAATTGGAGTTCCTCCATGTCCTTTCTAGAAGGCATAGCACCAATGATTACGAAGAATAGACATGGTAGAGAAGGAAGTTCTATGCAGTCTCTACTTTTGACATTTCAAAAATTTATGATGAAAATTTCTCTTATTTTTTCTAGCATTACACAAGGTGAATATGAAAATAATCATAATACTTGAACAATTACAAATGGGATGCCATAATAGAGCAGAACCATCTACCTTAGCAAAATCCTTAAAGTTCATCATCATCATCATCATCATCACCAACTGCATATATGTGAAAACCTAAGTTAGTATGATAATAATAATAATTTAAGTTTAATGTTAAGGAACTCAAAAAGTTTAGGGTGATTGGGATTGCTTGCACGTGGTGAGCCGAAAGAAGAAAAAGAAAAATGACTTGACTTACTTGCTAGTGACGAAACTAGTTGTATATTTAGAAAGAAAATAAGATACAATAGGATTGGACATTAATGGGAAGGATGGTTGAGATGGTCATTACCAGTTAATTTATAGATGGGTACTTCTTCCCCAAAGCTCTCAATCAAACATTGTGCACTTGTTTGGTTGAACTCATCCACATCTTGCTTGTATAACGAACTAAACCCACAATCAGACACATCAATGCCAATGGTACTTCGATTGGTCTCAAATATAACCTTAATCTGACAGCATTTACCATTCCCAACAATAGCAAACCACTCATCACTAGACAAATACAATAGGCAAATACTGTTTTCAAGACGTATCAAGGTAGTAAAAAGTTCAAAGGCCCAGTAATTTTGAGGCATATCACCAAGGGCTATCACACGAGCTCTAATATCATATTCACACCCTATCATACATGTTGCCCAGAGAGCGAATCCTATCCATTTACTATTATACCAATTTGAAGGCAGCTCTATGTTTATTGAATTCCTCACTTTTTGAATAAAAAATGACGGAATAATTACAAGAAATTTAGTTCTTGATCCCTCCTTTTCCCTTTTTGAAGAAGTTCCATAAATGGTTCCATCCTGTACCTAAAACACAACTATTGCAATCTGTTATTATTTAACAATGTGAGAGAGAGAGAGAGAGAGAGAAGATATTACCTGTAGGAAATGGAACAATATTTTAAATTCCCTTGGAATACTTTTCTTATCATACGGACACCGCTGGCAGAGAGGTTGTGACCAGCTACGCAGTTTGACCAGCGCTAGTGACCATTTTAGAGAATCACAACCTAGAGCTTTTATAACTCTTACGGTTGATGGAAGCCTTGGCAAAGATTTTAGTTTTGTGCAAAAGAAAAGGCCGAGTTTTTCAAGTGACCTCAAATTATGCATATTTCTAGGAAGACATTTGAGATCATTGCAGGAACTTAGATCTAATTTTGTAAGGGCAATCAAACACTCGATTGATGAGGGTTCTACTTTCTTAATACCAGTCCCACCCAAATTGAGTTCTGATAGGCTTTTCATAATTCCAGTAAATTTCGGAAATGAATTGATTTTTGAGCAGTGATGAAGGTCAAGAACCGTAAGGGATTGCATTTTAGCAGACATGCTGGGAAGATCGGTAAGAGATTTGCAGTATTTCAGATGTAAATACCTAAGCTTGCTGAGTTTTCCAATAGATGGGTGGATCTCAACCAATCGAGGGCAATTAGAAAGGTTTAGTTTCTCAAGTATCGGAACACCTGAAAAGTCAGGTGTCCTAATAAGGTAGAAGGAACTACTAAGATCAATGAACTTTAACTTGAATGAAAGCTGTTTCCAAAAAAAAAAAAAAAAAAAGTTTCCATTAAATGTAGAAGTTAATTTTATAAGTAAGGAATTCTTTTAAATTAAAACAGCTTTATAAATGAAAGGAGGAAGCTCAAATACGCTGGGAGTATATTTGTATTTGTAGCCACACTTAAAGAAACGAGAAATAATAAATAATAGAAAGGGTGTTAAAAGAACAAAATTACCATTACTCCTTGCCAAAGATATTCCAAATAGCTGCGCTGCAATTCAAGATGAACAAGCTCCATTGGTTGGGAACTGCATGACAAACATTTTAAAGGACAGTAGTCCCATAAAAGATGTCTTAGCGTAGTAGGAACATCTAGATGTCTATGATCAATAGGAAAACGTAAGATGTCCGTCTGATTAATTATCATCAATCTAAGATTAGACATCTTTGATAACACTTCAAGAAATTCTTCAAATTTGAAATCCACTTTCTTGTAACGAACGACTATGGCTTCAATTGCATTTGTTGCCTAAGATTTCAAAAGCAAAGGATTGGTAATTTGCACAATCATCATTGACAATATATTATTATTGTTTTCAAAATATAAGAAATCATCATTGACAATATATTAGCATGGTAAATGAATGTTTATTCTTGATTTCATTACATAAATACTTAGGTATCCACTTACCTATTGGAATTTTATTTTAAACAACTAATTTTTTGAACAAAATTATGTTACTATACCTACTCAATCCTATTCATTGAAATAAATTATAGATTTGTCATTTTTCTTACCATATTGTCCTTCAATACATTAAGCAAGTCATTATTAAGCCACAACCTACTCTGCATTCCAAGCTTTCCCTTTGATTCAAAACGAACAATTTTTTCACCCATTTCTTGTAGTAGATCATGCATCCCCAAATCTTCGTTGTAGTCCATGGATAGGAGAGATTTTTCCATGAGAACACTTATACCAATTCTTGCATTAAAACCACAATTCTCTAATATATGTATTACTTCATTTTTGTTCCAATGTCTAAAGAAACATGCAATATCTAAGAATATCTCCTTCCACATTTCCTCTAGACCATCGTAACTTAGTTTAAGTATATGAAATATTTCTCCTTTAGTTTTTTTAAAACTAGGCAATGCACTTTGCCATTCATCTATTGTTCTTCCAACCAAAAAGGAACCCAAAGTAACAAGAGCTAATGGAAGGCCATTAGCATATTTCACAACTTCCAAGGAGAGTTGCATATAACCTTCTTTGGGTTTCTCATTTTTGAAGGCTTTCAAACAAAAAAGTTTTAAAGCATCGTCATCTTTTAATCCATTGGAATTATATCTGTTAAGCACTTCATGTTGGATTAACACATGTTCATCTCTAGTTGTTATAATGATCCAACTCCCCAATCCAAACCAGTCATGCCCTCCAGCCAATTTTTCTAATTGATCCAAATGGTCAACATCATCTATAACAATTAGAACTTTTATACGACATAACCTTTTCTTGATCGTGTCAACTCCATCATAAACATTATTTACATGTATATTTTTGTCCTCCAAAATGTCTGCAAGAAGCTGCTTTTGTAATTTACGCAAACCGTGTGTTTTTGAATCTTCCCTAACATTAGCAATAAAGCTAGAACCTTCAAAATGACTACGATATTCATCATAAACAGCTCTAGCAAGAGTTGTCTTCCCCAAACCCCCCATACCATAAATCCCTGTCATGCGAACATTATTCTCAAAACCTAAATACAAAGGGATAAATTCCTTCAGAGTAGAGTCCATTCCTATGAAGTTTCTAGTAATGCCTGAGGATTTAGAACTTAATTTCTTCATCATCTCTTTCACAACGTGTTGGATAAATTCGGACTCATGCCTGTGAAGAAGATAGAAAATAATACGTGATGGTCCAAACCAATTATAAAACTTCAGGGGAGAAAGAAAAATATTTGGCAAGGATATTCCTTGGGAGCTATTATTTCATGAATTTGTCAACTAATTTTCTTAGGTTAGCTCACTAAATCCAAATTCTATTTCGTCTAAAGATACATTGATTCAGCAAAACATTAAGCGTCTCATTCCATGCTTGCTTGCTGAGAGAAACCTCATTGGAATATTTTAAGTTGAACATGGTAAATATAAATGTTTAAGACCCTTTGAGGCTATTTGTGCACAAAATATTAATAACGGCAACACTCAAATTTTCCAAAGTAGACAATTGAAAATGCTTTGTATACCGGGTAAATGAGTGAAGAGGAGGTATTGGTTTCTATTAATAAAAAATTAAATTTAATGATTTATACCTTTGTGCCAACACAAACACGAGCTTTTACTTCTTTAGTCAAGGCCCAAAGGTGTGTGATGTTCCTCTTTGAAGAGACAACATCATTCAAAAACACGTAATATCAGTGATAAACTCCTCAAAGTTTGAGAATTTTTTTTAAACCTAAATAAAGAATGAGCCAAAAATTATATGTTTATGAAAATAATTGGCTTGCCCATCCTGACTTGGCAAAAGGTAATTTGGGATGGTTGCATCATGTTGAGTTATAAAAGTGTTATAATTCTCCAAAATTTCACTTTGAATGACTTCAATTACTAAGGGGACAAATCTTGAAAAATTTATAAAAGTTTTCCTATGGAATGGATGCTCCATTTGTTTTGACATAAAATATCTATTAGAAAATTGACTTCTTGTCATGTATATGGTTGAAAAAAGCTGTCCACTTAAATAAGTGGAAGCAAAAGATCCAACCACAGGCCATCTTATCATGTTGAGTTATCACGTCACTTAATAATGAATTTTCATAGGCGGCTTTGACAAGAAGTATTTAGGTAAATTTATCTTACTTTCCGGTGAGACCAAGGCAAGTGAAAAACAATATAAACAATCAATGTCAACAGATTTATAATTCCCAAAGCGTGATATACATTCTTGAATAAAGTAATTCTATTTTGATCTTTTCACAGAGCTTCCCTAAAAGCCCAAAAGCCGGTGTCTCAAACTCTAACTGTTTATAAGTGATAGTTTATATATATCAGCAGATTCAGTACCACTTCTATTGTTCCCAAAAATTTAACAGAATTTTAACTTGCATACCATGATGTAGTTCAATCCATGCATATTATGATATATTCTCATAGCTAATTATATGCTTCAAGGTATATGATTTTAAATTTATGGAAATTACCTATTTTGTAGATGCCATCCAGAGATATTAGCCACTTCTTTTAAAGCAGTTCTCCATGTTTCCACCTTCTTTATGTTATCCTCGCATTTTTGATGATCAATAAAGGTTTGTTCAAAATTTCCTATTTGTTTTCGTACATCAGATGGGTCCACATCATAAAAAATTGGAAAAACTTCCAGCCTCATTTCCTCCCTACATTTGTTAATCTTGGCAAGCTCATCCAAGCACCACTTAGAAGATGCATAGCTTTTTGAGAAAATGATGATAGCAATCTGTGATTCTTCGATTGCTTCGAAGAGCTTAGAAATAGACTTTCCTCTCTCGAGTTCTTCTTCATCCCTAAAAGTAATAATGCCCATTCGATTCAAAGCAGCATATAGATGGTCGGTAAAATTATTGCGGGTATCCTCACCCCTGAAACTTAGAAATACTTCATATTTGCATTCACGTGTTGAAGAAGAAGATGGTGATGGCGATGACTCTCTTTTACACTTCATTGAAGCTGTTGGAATTTTAGATAAAAGAAGTACAACAAATTAAAAATAAAGAAAAAATTTAGACAAAAATAATTAAATTAGTGAAGAAGAAAACGATGTGATGTGGGATTTTAATTTCAGGCAGGGAGTGAAAGGATAATAATAAATAGAGATGATTGTGTTAAAACTTAAAAGTGAGAACTTACCCATTTGTGACAAGGAATTACAGTTGCAATGGGCTCCAAAAACCTCCTGAAACTGAAAACATTCCGGTTTTAGTGAAGCCAACGACTCCTGTTTTGCTTTTTCTTTTTTTTAATTAATTAATTTATTATTATTATTTTTGCAAAGAAAGGACGACTGAAAATTATTTAGCTATAGGAAATGAGACAAATAATTTAATAGATTTAAAAAAAAAAAAATACTGGGGAATTTATGCACTCTTATAAAAACTCTAATCTTAAAAAGCAAACAATTTGATATCGAATTTTCATTTCAAGAAAAAAAAAAAATGAAAGGAAAGAAATAAAAGGGATGAATATGTGTGAAAAAGGATAACTTACAGATTTGGAAATTGAAATTAGAGTAGACTAGTAGTGATAGATTGTAATGCTCGAAAGTTTCGGGTTGAACAAAGGAAGAGAAGATCTGAAGACGAGGAAGATGAGGGGAACAAATTAAAAGAGATGAAGACGAAGTTGAGACTTGAGAGAGTTTGAAAAACTGAGAAAAAAGAAGGTATTTTTTATTTGCTGAAAAGCCAAACTTGTTCTTAAAAAAAAAAAAAAAAAAAAAAAAAAAAAAAAAAAAAAAAAAAACCCGTTTATTGCTTGATAACACTAAAGTCGTTGATAAAGGAGTAGGGCTGTCCAAGGGCCCGCCGGAACCGACCCACCCACTGCCGCCGACCGAACCCGATCCGCCGCCGACCGAACCGACTGCTCCGGCGGTCGGCGACGGATTTCATTCTCTAAAATCCGAGATCAACGGGTCGGGGATCGGATCTCCTTCTCTCAAATCCGAGAAACCCGATCCGACCGACCCATCATATTTCCGGCGATTTTTTAGATTTTTTTTGGGTAGATCCGGCGAGTTTGAGTTTTCTTTGGGAATATTTAAGCTAAATCCGGCGAGATTTCGCTAGATCTAGCCAAGATCTTGTCGAAAATGGCCAAGATCTCGCTGGATTTGGCGAGATCTGGCCGGATTTCTACCGTTATTCAAAATTTCCTTGCCGGATTCTGCCGTTTTTCATATTTTCTTGGCCGGATTCTCGCCGTTTTTCAAATAATCAACTCCGACCGAGACCCGACCACTTTCCGGCAAGAACCGTCCGATCCGATCCGATTCTCTGACTGGTCGGCAGCAGGTCTGAGAAATTGGAACCCGACTTGGTCGGGTCGGTCGCGGGTTGGGCACAAACCCGACCCGGACCGACCCGTGGACACCCCTATAAAGGAGAGACAATAATTTTGTGGTAACCAGCAACGAGTCAATGTCTTTTCAAATTTCTTGTTTTCAATCAGATGTGGTGGGGTCAAGCGTAACATGTACGATAGATTTTCGTATCTACAAGGAAATTTCTTCTTTAGTCTCCTTGTTCAAAGAATTGAAAAAGAAAAATTAAAATTAAAAATTTTTTATTTAGTTAAAATTTTATGATAAAATATAAAAGGTAAATTACAGTCAGTATTTTTGAGATTTGATATAAATCTAAATAATTCCCAATCATTTTAGAATTAACCGATTTGGTCTTTAAATTATATGTTAAATGCAACAATTTTATTTCTAAGAGCATATGGTTTAGGGATTAAATTGATTATTTTTGAAATATTTTGAACCTATTTGGTATTAGCTCAAACTTTAAGATACAAAAATTTACTCAAATATAAAATCATCATTAGATTTTGTGATATTATTAAAACTCTTAAAGAGTACAAAAGTCAAATAAAGCCATTTGAATTTATTTGCTCTTGCTTTCATCTCCATCCTTTTTTTGTTTGTTTATTTATTTTTTATTTATCAACTTCCTTCTTCATTTCTAATTTTATTAATTAATTAATTTATAAATAAAAAATTAATTGTTATTTCTCTGTTATAGGTTATTCATACACAAATGTGAAATTTTACCCTCATGTTTCTACTCAACATATTATACATATAAAGGGAAAGTTTGTTAGTCTCAAATGGCTTTTTACGTTACTTAAAAAAAAAAAAAAATTATTAGCGTGGCACAAGAGTCATAGATTACAGTATTACACCACTTTCTTAGTCCTTGACTTTATTGCTTTTTTATTCTTATTATTGTTTTTTAAATTGATAAAGGAAGGATAGTACAAAGACATCATTTTCGTGGTAACCAGCTATAAGCCTATCTATGTTTAAATTTCCTTTTTTCCAATCAAATGTGGTAGGGTGTACCGCGTATGAGAGATTTCCAAATCTACAAGGAAGTTTCCTCTCTACTCTTTTTATTTAGAGAATTGAAGAAGAAAAAATAGAAATAAAAAACTTTTTATTTAGCTAAAATTTTATGGTAAAATATAAAAGGGTAAATTACAGTTAGTACTATTGAGGTTTGAGATAAAGCAAAACAAGTCCAAAACATTTCAGAACTAGCTGATTTGGTACTTGAAGTACATGCTAAATACAACAATCTCATTTCTAATAGCATATGGTTTAGGGACCAAATTGGATATTTTTGAAATATTGTAGACTTGTATTAACTCAAACCTCAAGATGCTGACTATAATTTACTCAAATATAAAATTATCATTAGATTTTGTGATGCTATTAAAACTCTTAAAAGAGTACAAAGGTCACATAAAGCCATTTGAATATATTTTCTCTTGGTTTCATCTCCATCCCCTTTTTTGTTTGTTTATTAATTTTTTATTTATCAACTTCCTTTTCTATTTCTAATTTTTATTAATTAATTTATTTTTAAATAAAAATTAATTGTTAATTCTCAGTTATAGGTTATTCACACACTTATTTATATATATATATATATATATATATATTTACCATAAAGAGACTTGAAAATAATGTAAAGAGACTTGAAAATAAATAGCTTGAATGTAAATAACTTGAATGTAAGAACAATAATAAGGCGGTAGAACCAGCCAAGCAGTATATATCAAAATAATTCAAAGTAAATAAGAACAATAGTTCAAAATAAATTAAAGCAATTTAGAACCATCCGGTATGGCGGTAATCCGTCCAAGGTGGTGGTAGCAACAAATAAAGTAATGAACATAGAGCTGAAAATACTTCTTATTGAAAGTAGGATAAACACTTACAGTAGTAGTAGTGAATACAAGATCTCAACAGTTACAGGTTAACAATTACAAAGCTTGAACTAGTCCTAGTTACAAGGTTTGTAGGATTACAAAGTTTGTGGTGAATAAGGATGAACAAGGTAGTAGTAGTAGAAGTAGGGTGAGTTCTCTCTCTAAGAAGGCTAGTTCTAAGGGAAGAGAAATCAGAAGTAAAACTTGACTTGAAAAACCCTAAAATTTAAGGGACAACCCCCCTTAAATAGGCAAAATTTCGGAGTGAACAGTGTCATGAACAGTAAAAGTAAACAGTGATTTGTGAACAGTGATCCGTGAACAGTAATCCGTGAACAGTAATTAGTGAACAGTAATCGGTGAACAGTAATCTGTGAATAGTGTTTTTTTCACTTTTTGAAATAAAACTTCTGAACTTTTGACAATTATTTGGTCCAACATGTCAGGAGAAGCATGGCAAAAGACAAAAGGAGAAGCATTCATGCCACCACCAAGTACGTAGATGCTCCATTCTTTTCTAAAAAGACATTAAAGGTGACAACTTGTGAAGACAAATATCAAGCCTTTGTCAGAGCATTATTTCTTCACAATCATCATGGCCTGTGCCTTTCAAACTATTTTGAATATTGTAATAGATCTGGTCGTTGTGCAGGCTAGACAAATAGTGGCCGTTGTGCAGGCTAGACAAATAGGGGAATCAAACTCTTTCGCAAAATCCGGAGTATCATGAATTAGTTCCGGATTTTCCGCAACATATTTGTGAAAGACAATAAAATATTTTGGCTGTTGTGCAAGCTAGACAAATAAAGTAACACCAGTCTTAAAACAGTAGTGACCTCATCAATCAGTAGAGGGAGCGTCAGAGGGATAACCATCAAAAGGATCAAAAGGACTTTGTGGAGAACCACATGGGTGCTCATGGGAAATAGCATACTGGTTACAGAATCCGCAGTATAAAATTGGCTCAAACGTTGGAGTTTTACCTGGGATAAGAAGACTCCGTGGATTACAATGGTCAACAATTCGCAAATGAGCAATGGCGTCGGAATATGGTCTGGGACCAAAGACAGAAATTCTACTGGTGCTTCCCATGAAATGATAATTTTTCCATAAATTCTGGGCAACATTAATAATCTGGTTATTAAAATAATTTCTCCAACATTCTGCAAGACCACGAGGATTTTCAAAAGATAATTGAGAATTTCCTTCAAACCATGGTCCTTGGTGAGTGTGACCATTAATGAGAACGAGATGTTTTGAAGGCTGGACGTTCATCCAGTTATCTCTTTCCCACTGTGGCAACGTACTCCAACATCTGATGGAAGCAAAAGGACTGTTGATTGTTTAATAGCATCCTGAATAATCTGTGGGAGTTGGCTGGCCTGATAATGGCTTGTTAATTTTATGGATCTGATAAAGCCATATTCAAACATTTGTGAAAGCCAGTTAGGGTCCCTGTCATCATCATCATCTGAATCATCAGCAACAATTGCACCATCATCATAATTTACCAAGAGGCCAGGAAATGGGTGTTTCTTTTCATAAACTCTAAGAGTACTCCCAAAGTGTTCTTCCCATTCAAGCTGAATGAAGACATTATCACCTTCATCTAATTCATCAGGATCAGGAATAGTGGCTGTGACAAGCCTTTTAAAACATTTGAACCATAGGTCAAAAGACCTAAACATAGCCTTGCTTTTCAGAATACGAGATTGTATATCTGATGGCAAGTTGGCAAAAGCACTTCTTACCATAGATTGGGTCTTAAGACTCAATCTGGCATAGTCAGTGCCCATTATAGTCATTCTATCCTTTGAATGGATATCCTCTATGCCAAAGAGTTGACTAATGTAAGGATCAATTGAAGTATTTGGATGGTCAACAAGATGGCTTTTAAAAGCCTCATTTTCTGAAATAAGAGTATTTTCTGGAGTAAGGATTTTTTCTGAAATAAGGTTAGCATAGCTTATATAAGCTTCAGTTTGAGCAGTAAGATTAACAAGGTGGATTTCGAGAGCTCGGAGGGTTTTTTCAAACAAGGAGCGGTTGTTTTCGGTAAAAGCAGCATAGAGATTATCAAGAATATATTTTATGGAATCTGGTAATTCACTATAAATCCCATTATGAAATTGTAAGGATCTAGATAAGACTTCTTGTAAAGCAATTATCATATCACCACTAGAATATGTCATTTTAGCTGGGACATATCCTTGAAGGGATGTTGATCCGCTGGGTTTTATTCCAGAAGATGCGCCTTCATGCATTGCAATCTGGGAATAGTCCTGTGTAGGAGCTTTTCCTTTGTTTTTCTTTTCCATAATAATCCACTTATTAGTGGTATAAGTATGAATATTATTACTATTATCCCACTTATTAGTGGTATTTATCCGCGCATCATTGTCCGATTCCTGCAAAGAATCATTGATAATGTTAGGATAATGGATAGTTTTTAACATTTTGGTGTTATGAAAATTACCTTTAAAATCATCAGAATTCATTATTAGTTCTTGAACAAGTTCATTCATGGGAGAGTCTTTCTTATAAGACAGATTATCAATATCAATCTCAAACTTTGAAGCAAATTTGAATTTTACTTTCTGTCCGAATGGATCAGTAGTAATTCCATCATGTTCAACAAGAAAGGGATACAAAGCATTAATAAATGGCAGACCAAGAATCACTTTATCAGTCATATTTTTGACAAGAACAGAAGGAATCTTGAAACAAACATTATCATGGCACACCTGAGCATTATTCAATTCATACTTAATTTTCATTTGAGAACCATTAGCAGAAACCAATCTTTCAGTAGATTTCTCAAAATATTTTGAGGGAATTAATCCTTCTTGGATACAGTTCATATCTGCACCAGAATCAATCATAGCAATAACAGTGAAATGATAATCAGGAGAAACAACAATTTTAACCTTTGTAAACCATTTTGGAGGAAATAATTTATTAACAAAAGCAAGTTGGGGATTAATGAAAGTATCAGGAGTACCTTTATCAGAAAGAAGAGTCTGTTGACTGGAATCATTTCCATCACTGTGCTCATTTTGATCGTTACTGGACTTATTAAGATCTTTATCAAGTTTTAGCATTGTCAATTCTTGTTTGAGATTATGGTTATCACTTTTCATGCTTTTAAATTCATGTCTTAATTCGTTTATCTCATGTTTAATAATATGAATTTCATTTTGGAGATCATTAACAGTTAGTTCTTTAGATTTCTTTTTATTAAATCTTTCCAAAGTTTCTTCAAAGCTTATAGTAGATTTTGGTTTTTTACCAGTTTCATCTCTTATCAAATTTTTCTTAAACCTATCCAAATATTCTTTCTGGAGTTCAGGGTTTTGAATTTGGTTTATTAGTTGAATTATTAATTTTTCATCTTCTTCACTCTTGGTGAGAGCATTAATAACATTGCAACAAGAATCTCTACAACCAATTTTAATATTAGGAGAATCAGAAGAATCATCAGCAGAGTGATAGCAAGAATCAGATGAAGAAGAGAAATCATCTTCCAAAGAATCAGACGAGTTGTTTGATTCAAGGATTCTGAATAATTCTTCTTGCACATTATCATCAATGTTTAACATGTTGAACTTGTTTTTCAGTTTACCAGGTTTTTCTTTACAGTCTTTACTAAAGTGTCCAGGTTTACCACAGTTAAAACATTTACCTTTATTTGATCTCTGTTTAACATGTTTTTTAGAAACATTTTTCTTTTTAGCATAGAAATCATTGGGTTTAACAAAGTTATTTTTGTATTTTTTATAGCTTTTATCATGTTTTTTACTTTTTTGCTTAGAAGGAGCAATAGGAGGCAAACCATATTGTTCACAGAAATTTCCCATTTCATATTTAGCTTTTCTTTTATTCTTTAATTGGTGTTTTAACAATTTTTCATCATTGCACATATTAATACCAAGTTTTTTAATAGTACTGAAAATATCACCATAAGTTAAATTATCATAATCAATAGAATCATTTTTACCCATTAGTTCTTGTTTTACCTTATGAGCAAAGATAGGAGGCAGACCGTCAATAAACTTTTATTTCCAATAAGGCTTATGGCAATCTTTCCGGAGCATCACCCTGGAAGTAAAAACATCTTGATACCATTTGTAATCAGACATAGTTGGACAACTCAGATTATTCAGATAATCAGAAACACGGGACGAAATATTGGATGGAGTACCAACAAAATGTTTGAGGATAGTATAGATCAAGGTATTGACACCATCAGGAATACCACGACCAATACTTTCATCAAAAATAGGCAAACCTTCCTCATTCTTTTTAACAGCATGTTTAATAGACTCTTTGGATTCTTCAGTGATGTATGAATCCCACCATCCACGAAGAGTACCAGAAAAACTAGTAAGAAGCAAGTTAACAATTTCAGGTTGATCAAGATCATGGTTGTTTTGATAAGCAATACCAACCATAGACATGTGACTCATTTTATTAATGATTTCCTGTTCAGACAAACCATCAATATTCCATTCATAGAGCTTATCAGCAAAGACAGAAAACTGTGTTTGAAAAGATCTCTCTTCAAACTGCATGTCAGGAGGAGTAGGTTTTGGATACCAATTTTTTGTAAAAGACATGGGTTTGGAGTTCCCAACAAATCTTTTAATTTCTGGGAAATCGTCATCAAAGATTCTTTTTGCAGGAACAGAAGAAACAGAAGAAACAGTATCAGAATCTGTATTCTCTTCAGAAACAATTTCTTTTTTGGAAATAGTTCAATTAATTGGAGTACTTGTAGAAGTACCAGTACCCTCAGTTTTAATCTTTAAATTAGAAAGCATTTTGTCAACAATTTCAAGAGTCTTGGACTGAGAAGTTTTAAACATAACTTTTTCTCTTTGATTGGGTAAATCAATCAAATGTTTCTCAGTTTTAACAGGAACATATTTTTCAGAAACAGGAACAGATTTTTCAACAAATTTTTCTTCAATACGGTCAAGCTGTTGACCAATAATATGCAAAGATTGATTAGTGAAATTGTTTTGTTCAATAAGGCTAACAATAGGAGTTTGATCGTCAGCAATTTTGAAAGGAGAAGCCTTCACTTCTTCTTTTGTCACTTCATCTTTTTTAGTAGTTATCAAAATTGAATCAAGAGGAGGATGACTAGACCTAACAATGGTTTTATCAATTTTAACAAAATTTGATTTCTTTATCACATATAAATGTTGTTTTGAAACCTCATTATTTGGAACATAATGGTTTTCAAGAAAATCAAAGAACAAAATATGTTTTTTTAATTGATTCATCATTTCCAACCATTTTCTTTTAACACGGTCTTTATCAAGCTGAGCAAAATTATCTTGGAAATATTTTCTCTTGGTTTTGTTTGAAGCAAGCATAAACTCATTGTACAAAGAATCCCAATCAATTTCAAAATCATCATTTAAAACAGTCAAAACTCTTAATTGATTTTGGTAAACAGGAGGAGTTTCAATAGGAGAATCAAAATCAGATGGAGTAACAGAAACAATATCTTCCTCATCTTCATTAGCAGTTTTACTAAATGGAGTGGAAGTTTCAGGTTTAGTTGAATAGTAAACAGAGCTAAATTGGGATTTATCACTTGAAATACCTTTTAGCTTTAAATCAAAGGATGTTTCCAAATTCTTTTTCAAAAATTCATTGATCTCGCGGTCTCTTTTTGAAATACTTTCAAATCCAGCAAAGGAATGTCTTCCTTCGTTGATCCTCAAAGGTGGATTGTTTTGAAAACTTATTTTAACAGTACCATCAAGATATTGTTGAATATGGGTGAGATCAAGCTCATCAAAAATGGGTTTAGTAGGAGGGGTTTCTTGTTCTAACAACCAATCCTTAGGAAGTTTAACATCTTGCCATTGAATCATTTTTGGAACTTGGATTTTAGCATCAGGAGTTGAACATTGAATTAACATGGTTTTACCTGAAGGTTCTCTAGGCATTATAGCACAAGGATTCTTTTGAGTACCCATTAATTTGTAATAAATGCGATAAATCAAAGCAAAAGGCTTACTACCCTCTTCCATGTGATAGCCAGATGAAGCAATATTCAAAGTCAAAGCTTTAACAATATTAGGATCATCCAAAGCAAGAGTAAGATCAGGATAACAGTTGAAATAAACAGGACCATCATACAAAGAAGCAGTGATCATACCAAGAATGCTATCTTTAAAAATCTTAAATCTAGCATCTCTTAAATACATGAGAACAGAAGCATTAATACCTTTTCTTTTTAGAGTTAAAGACATTTGACTATGTACTTCTTAGTAAAATTAATTGGTTATAATGCCATATATATTGGGCTAGACAAAGATTAGCATTTTTAAAGACTATCAAAAATATAATTAAAAAAATTAAGGTGAATTCTAACAACTCAAGCTCTGCAACCCAACAAATCCTTAATCCATTATTTCATCTAACAGAAATTAAAAGCATAAATTTAAGAATTAATGGACACGTGGCATAATCTTATTGTTCCATAGTGTGGTGCGGATAAAATGGTCAAAAAGATTTTGATTGAAGCCGAAAAAAGTAAGCCCCTTTCAATTTCTAAGGTGCTGGGGCATTGAATGATTATGAAGACGCGTAAAAGAAAAAGATAAGCCGCACTTGTCTACACACTTTGACCCGCAATTGTTGGTTCTTTTTTCCCATTTCTAATAAAATTTGAAGAGTTTAAAAAGAAACTCTGTTAGTATGCTTTTTCCGTTACATTTAAAAAAAAAAAAGGTTTTTAGTCATTGATTAAATCTTTTTTTTTTACTCCTTCACTTTATTGCTTTTTTTATTTTTATAATTATTTTTTAAATCGATAAAGAAGGAACAGGACAAAGACATAATATTTTTGTGGTAACAAGCTATGATGTCTATGAAGTTTTATTTAAATTTCCTTGAATTCAATCAAATGTGGTGGGGGCGTACCGCATGTGAGTGATTTCCAATTTTCCATATCTACAAGGAAGTTTCCTCCCTAGTCTCCTTGTTCAGAGAATTGAAAGAAAAAATATAAATAAAAACTTTTTTCCCATTTATAATAAAATTTGAAGAGTTTGAAGAGAAACTCTGTTAGTCAACTTTTTCCATTACTATTTTTTCAAAAGTTTTTTAGCGTGGCACAAAAGTCATTGACTACATCATTTTTTTAATCCTTCACTTTATAACCTTTTTATTTTTTATAATTATTTTTTAAATTGATAAAGAAGGGACAGTACAGAGATATAGTATTTTCGTGGTAACAAGCTATGATGTCTATGAAACTCTGTTTAAATTTCCTTGAATTCAATCAGATGTGGTGGGGGTGTCCGCATGTGAGAGATTTCCATATCTACAAATAAGTTTCCTCCCTAGTCTCCTTGTTCAGAGAATTGAAAGAAAAAATACAAATAAAAACTTTTTATTTAACTAAAATTTTATGGTTAAATATAAAATGGTAAATTACAGTAAGCTAAAATTTTATGGTTAAATATAAAATGTTAATTTTCCTACTTTAACAGTGTATTAATTATCCTAAATGCTCTCATTGCTCATTGGATAAGTTTGCATCTTCCTGTTTTGCAGATTCCTTAATGGTGGCGAGGATGGTTTGCAACCTAATAGCCTTGCCCTGGGCTTGATTTATCCTTACATTATAGCTAGTGGACAGAAATATCTCTTCTATTACTAGTGAGGGATCTCTTGATTCTCTTGTAATGTAAGGAACGCAGGTCTCTTCTGTGTTAAGTTCCTCATCAGTTTATTGGATAACATACTCTTACTAGTAGGATGTAGGTGCACTTCATGTATTTTAGACCAATGAAAGCTAACTATTATAGAGTGTTCACCATTCCCACTTTAGATTCTTGTTTATCCTAGTTGAACCTTATTGATTGCCCTTAACTTCATTTAGTGATGCTGTCTTTTGAACTCTCAACTTTGGAGAAAACGATCTTATTGGACTCCACTTAACTCGTGGGGAATTAGGGTAATAAATCTTTTTAGACTAAAGTTATGTTTGTAGCTTTAGGCTTCAGCCCTTCATAAAAATGTGATATATATCCTTGTCATGTGTAATGTATATGACTTACTTGGTTGGTTGGGTTAATTGAGTCATGTGCAATGCACATGAAGAGACATATGTAATCTTTTATTGAGGGTTAAAATCAAAAGCTTCAAGCATGTTTGAAGCTTTTTTTTTTTTTTAATTTTTGATTGGTAACTAGGGGTTTGGATTCTAGACATAGGGAATCACAAGTATACCATTACCTATCACTTGAACCCCCTAAGAATTAGGGTAATAGATGAGGGTACTGATCAATATAATCCACTAAAAATTCAACACGAATTCAGGCCTAAAAGATTAGCCAATTACCAATCTAAATCACACTCTACAGTTGACAGTACAGCCCCAAAAAGCAAAGCGTATTGTTGCAATTTCTAAAAGGGAGCTTAGCAATAAAGCCATATTTGACTGGTCCTACAATGCCGCAGCTGTCTACACACTTTCACTGTTTCACACAATATGTGTACATACATACCGGAAGTGATATTTTAATTTTTAATATATATATATATATATATATATATATATATTTCATTAAGTGGAAATTGACATTTTTAATCCCACTCAAACCAGGGGCAGAGTCATAAAAAAATTTGTTTGGGGGAACCGATTTGTATTACTAATATATTAGTCTATACAAACTTTCATATATATACATAAACACATGCATCTATACACATACACAAAAATTAGTATTTTTGATAATGAAATCCTTAAAATTTTGAAATTTTTAAAATTAAATGTTTCATAGAATTAAATTAATATTTCATTATCTTCCATGGTGAAATCCTTATAATTTTTGTGGGTCCGGGAAGTTTACAATCCGGCCCAAACTCTATCTGGGCCCAGGGCCCGTGCCGAGGAGGTCTCTTGCCGAGGACGAATGGTTGATGGCCGGGGAGTTAAGGGGAACGGCTGAGAAGCTACCCTGTCCTCGGCGCTCCAGAACTTCGATGGGAAGATCAACGTCTTGGTGGAGGCTATCCCCAGGCAGTCCCTTGAAGGGGATGTAAGTGGAAGGGGGCCCATAGGGAAGCAGGGTGTAGGATTGGATCAAGGAAGATGCATCCCCTCCGCATTAAATGCATCTGCCAACACCCAGATCCGATTAATGAGAAAAGACGTTGGGACGGTGTAAACTTCGATCTTCGCAACCAGTAGAAAGTAAGACGAGACGGTTGATGGGATGGATACAGAAATAAGCCCCTGCCTGACCTACAAGTGGAGGGCCAGGATCAACCAAGACGGACTATATAATAAAAAGGTAGGTGCACCAAGTAAGGGGCTGGGAAAAATGGCCAAAAACGAGAGCCTCCCAGCCCACTTCTAGGAGAAAGATTCTAGGGGTGAAGGAAAATCGAACCTTGTATGAACACCACGAAAAACCCACCGCCTGTCGATCAAGGCCTAGCCTTTCAAACCCACGCTCTACAAATGATATTGTTTGGGCCCTTTTTACGTGCGAACCCGACACTGTTACGGTCCGCCACGAATTGTGTCCTTACAATTTTCATTTTCAATATAAGTTACCAAATTGTCTACCATTATGAGTAAAAAAATTTCAGTTGAATTAATGAAGTGTTCAAAGATGTGAATGATCCAAAACTTTAAGAGATATGATAATACATTTTACCATAAAAAATGAATTTGAGAAACAATATGCTCTCTATAACTACTAGACAAATTGGACAATTTTTTTTAAAAACATTATTAGACCAGCAATTGAGCAATCAAAAACACTTTTACTCTACTCTCCTCCAAGCCTCCCACTCTCAAGAGACCAGCAAAGTAAAAAAAAAAAAAAACCTTTCCTCCCACTGAAGATTATGGAGAACAACAACGACAGTGAATTTACTTGCTGTCATTGTCACCGGATGTTCTTTAACAGCTTGAACGATTTCCGTGACCATAACACGGTTGCACATGCATACTATCATGTCGAATGTAACCTTTGTCAAAATGTTTTCTCCTATAGCACTGATCTACAGACACACAGACAACAACGTACGTCACCAACCCCCACCTCCACCTCCAGCCCCACAACAATAAGAAGCAGCCCAACCACAGGGTATATGATCATTTTCTTATTTTTGATGTGTTTCTTTTTCCTGTTTCAGTTAAAAATATACTTATATACCCCTGGAGTAATACTTTGAGCTCTAACATAAGGGGTGAGTCCCACGCATGAGTCTTCCGGTGAGGCTCACCCCTTATATGAGAGTAGGGGCAGCCTAACAAATTTGGATGTTTAAGGCGATATATCTAAATTTGGCATTTTTGTTATCATTTAAATAATATTTAACTAGTATTTAATATCATAATTTTTTATATAACAAAAATCCATTCTTTTTTTTTTTAATAGAAAAAACGATAAAGCTATAACAAATTTTATTACCAAAAAAAAAAAAAAAAAATTACAAACGACGTAACAATGAATGTAATTAGTGACACTTTAATAAGATAATAAAAAAATATTTGAATAAATGATGTTAGGGATATTATCAATTTTATAACATGAGACTTACAAATATATATCATCAATTACAAAAAATAATTCAAACATGCATTTAATAGGTTGTTGACATCCACAAATCTTATTAATTGTTACATCAATTTGTACAGGTTTTCATTTTCCCAAAAAAAAAAAAAAAAATGTAAAGGTTTTGAAGTAAAATTTAAAATATTTCTAGCATTTTCCTATTGAAATTATTTATTGTGATTAGTGACACATATATTTGTAAAACTCATGTTTTAAAATTGTATTATATTTAGCATTACTCAATTCCCTTGGACTTCTTAAAAGTAGAAAAAAAAATATAAAACTAATTTTTCTTTCCTATATCTCAAAAACAATATATCAATTTTTGCTTCAAAATTTGGGGGCCTTTCTCTAGTAAGGGGCCCTAGGCAATGGCCTAAGTGGCTTAGGCCTAGGGCCGGCCCTGTGTGAGAGCCTAGACTTCTACTCCAAGACTAAGAGCCCGTTTGACAGTAGTTTTCAAAAATTGTTGTTTAAAAAGATGTGAAAATTATGGTTTAAAAAGTGTTGTTGAACAACGTGTTTTTAATGTTAATAAAACAAAAAAATGTGTTTGGTATCATAGTTTAAACAATATTTTTCAGTGTTCAAAAAAATGTAAAATATATGTTTGGTATGTGTGTTTTTAATGATAAAAAAAAGCTGACAACATATTAAATAATAATTTTTAAATCCGTTTTTTATCCCTTCTTCATTCCTTTTCTTCTGTCTTTATCCCTTTCTCTTCAGTTCAGTCTTCCCTCAGTCTTCCCTCAGACCAGAAAACAAAAAAGCCAAACGGAATATACACAGCTCTCCGCCGATCAGCACCTTCAGCCCAAGATATACACAACTCCGTTCACCGATCTTCAGGCGTAGTTCTTCCCTCTGCTTCTTCTTCTTCTTCTTCTTCTTCTTCTTTATTTCTTTTCCGTTTCTTTCTTTCTTTCTTTAAATCTTCATTTGCCGCGAGACCGATTTGCCTCTTCGCGTGACCGATTTTCTGTGAGACCGATCCAGGAAGAAGCATTTTGGCGGTGGAGAGGAAGAATTGAAAACAAAATTTCTGCCGTGACTATCTGTGAGTTGTGTATTTGTGGGTTCCAATTTGTGTTGTTGAGATCTTGTAGGTTGTAATTGGTGTTTTTGAGGGTTGTGATTGCTGGTTTGTGGTGTTCTGTGTGTTGTTGAGAAAAAAAAAAACTAAAGAATAAATTAAATCAAAGAAAAGGAAGATGGGTTTGTGGTCACTCTGTCTGAAGTGTTGCCGATGATGGTTCTGCCATGGAAACTTGCTGGAGGTATGGTGGGTTTGTCAAGGGAGGTGAGTTGATAATTTTTATGGGTTCGGGTTGGTGGGAGAGTAAAACAGAGCTAAAGGGGAAGGGGAAGTGAGAAAAAGATGGAATGAAACCTTAGCGGATAGAGAGGAGAGGAGACAAAAATTAGAAAAAAGCTGATCCAGTGGGTCTGGCACCGTCGAAACTGAGTGTAATTTTTATTACCGTTGTGCCATTTCAATCATCTGTTCATTGTTTAAAATCACCTCCAAGCATGTTTCAAAAAATATATTTCAAACATACATTTTTGAGCAACTCTTTTCAAACAGCCATATTTTAAACTCTGTCACCAAACATATTGTTTGGAATTTTGGACATTAGTGTTTAGTGTTTAAACACTGAACACTATGTTTTCAAATGTCAAACCAAACAAGCTCTAAGCAACTCTTTTGCGTTATGCTTGTGTTCTCTCTTTCACTCACATGCAAAATAGGCTTGCACGGATACCACAAAACTGTTAAAGTACCAGTGTTCCAACACACAAAAAAATAAAAAATAAAAAGCTTAACTTAACCCTTTGATGGCAGATGGTTGGTGTGTGTAGCTGTGTGCCACTGCTCTCTCTCTTCTCTTAATAAAATTAATTGGTTATAATGCTTGCTAGCAATATATTGTTGAACCAGTTATGCCATATATATTGGGCTAGCTAGATTAGCATTTTTAAAGACTATCAAAAATATAATTAAAAAAAATTAAGGTGAATTCTAACAACTCAAGCTCTGCAAGCCAAAGACACTTGGACGTACTCGAAGATAGTTGCACCAACGGGTGGAGAGGAATGCGGGTCTTTCCATGATTTTCTATGGCAGATGGTAATGGTGGACAGGGTGGAGGAAGGAAAACTTGCTCAGGTTGTTACGATAGCTTGGGCCCTTTGGTGCAATAGAAATGAGGTAAGGAATGGAGGGAAGCGAAAAACAGGAAGTGAATTAATCCGATGGGCTGCAACTTACCTGGCGGAATATACAGCTGCAACAGTGTCATCAAGCGAACTGAAGCAAAGAAGGGAGTTGAGGAGCTTATGGAAACCACCTCCAGCCCCGATGTTTAAGATTGATGTCGACGGAGCCGTCTTCCTATCACAGGGCACAGTGGGTATTGGCGTTATTATCCGAGATGAAGAAGGCCGGGTGGAGGCAGCTCTAAGCAAGAAGATTATGGCACCATTGGGAGCAATAGCGGCAGAAGCCAAAGCCTTTGAGGCAGGATTGCTTTTCGCAAAAGACATTGGTATTCAAGAGGTTGTTCTTGAAGGGGACTCCATCATTATCTACAATGCACTCTTTGAAATATCAAGCCCACCATCCTCTGTGGAACCTATTATTGAGGGTATGCACGCACTATGTAGGGATTTTAGGCGAGTTGTATTTTTTCATGTAAGAAGATAAGGAAATATTCCAGCACACTTATTAGCCAAACATGTTAAAAGTATTGCTGATTTTAGTACATGAATTGAAGAGAACCCTTGCTTCATTGAGCAAACTCTAATCCAAAATGTAATTGCGTTTTCGTATACTTAATGAAATTCTGATTTTCGCATCACAAAAAAAAAAAAAAAAAAAAAAAAAAAAGCTCTGCAACCCAACAAATCCTTAATCCATTATTTCAGCTTACAGAAATTAAAAGCATAAATTTAAAAAATTAATGGACACGTGGCATAATTTATTGTTCATAGTGTGGTGCGGATAAAATGGTCAAAAAGATTTTGATTGAAGCCGGAAAAAGTAAAGCCCTTTGCAATTTCTAAAGATGCTGGGGCATTGAATGATTGGGAAGACGCGGGAAAGAAAAAGATAGCGCACTTGTCTACACACTTCCCCACACAATTGTTGGTTCTTTTTTCCCATTTATTATAAAATTTGAAGAATTGAAAAGAATCTCTGTTAAAGCACTCAAATATCAAAAACTGTCCCTCACCATCTCTCTCAAATCTCAAAAAATTTGAGACATAACTACAGTACCGTCTCAAATATGAGACGATACGGACAGCCATGTCAAAACACTATTTGACTTATTTAATTTTTTTTTTTTCTCTCCTCCTATCAGATGTCTCTCTCTATTATTTTAATATATTATTTTAATGTATAGAATTATAGTATAGAACATCTGATAAATGATATGTTGTAAAATGATGTGCTAAAATGATAAAGTAGGTTTTTAGTGTGTCAAAATAGCATTTTTTATGAGAGAGCTGATGAGAATGCTCTTAGTTGGCTTTTTCCATTACTTTTTTTTTAAAAAATTTTTTAGTCATTGATTATATTATTTTTTTACTCTTCCACTTTATTGCTTTTTTATTTTTATAATTTTTTTTTAAATTGATAAAGAAGGTGTAAGGACCAGATTTGAGTCCTCAAACCCAAGATGGATGGACTTAAGCCCAAAACAATGAATTTGTAGAGAATGTGTTGGAAAACTGAGCTAAAATAAGTTAGACAGTAAAATAAAATGACAAGAACAGGAAAATAGATTGGTTTTTCTAGAGAAAATCGTTTTCGGCACAATCCAAGGAGATTGGTTCTTATATATTTCACACAAGTTTGATTACAAATTTGGTTCTTGATTGTTACAATGTTTCTCTCTTAATTTTTCCGATCCCCCCTCTATGGTGGATTTCTTCCATTATATAGTTCCATTTAAACGATCTTGGCCTTCCACTTGTTAATCATCCAAACCTCTACTTGAGTGCTTGTCCCATCAGACACCCCCTCAGGTCTCTTTGTGCGTTGGGCGGCCAATATAGCTATGTTCAAGGGTCTTCTCTTAATTAATGCAGCCAGAAAGTTAGCTGCAGAGCTTTTAATATAGCCATGAGAATGCCATGTCAAAATATCATTTTTTATGAGAGAGCTGATGAGAATCCTCTTAGTTGGCTTTTTCCATTACTTTTTTTAAAAAAAGTTTTTTAGTCATTGATTATATTATTTTTTTACTCTTCCACTTTATTGCCTTTTTATTTTTATAATTATTTTTTAAATTGAAAAAGAAGGTGTAAGGACCAGATTTGAGTCCCTAAACCCAAGATGGATGGACTTAGGCCCAAAACAATGAATTTGTAGAGAATGTGTTGGAAAACTGAGCTAAAATGAGTTAGATAGTAAAATAAAATGACAAGAACAGGAAAATAGATTGGTTTTTCTAGAAAAAATCGTCTTCGGCACAATCCAAGGAGATCGGTTCTTATATATTTCACACAAGTTTGATTACAAATTTGGTTCTTGATTGTTACAATGTTTCTCTCTTAATTTTTCCGATCCCCCCTCTATGGTGGATTTCTTCCATTATATAGTTCCCTTTAAACGATCTTGGCCTTCCACTTGTTGATCATCCAAGCCTCTACTTGAGTGCTTATCCCATCAGACACCCCTTCAGGTCTCTTTGTGCGTTAGGGCGGCCAATATAGCCATGTTCAAGGGTCTTCTCTACATTAATACAGCCAGAAAGTTAGTTGCAGAGCTTTTAATGCGGTGGTAACAGTTTTCTCCTTAGATATTTTAGGACTCCCCTCTGTACTTTGTTTTTGCAATGCTTATCTGTGCTAGCATAATTTTCGAGAATGTCCCTCTGGACGGCAAACCACCTATTTGGATCTTGGCTTTGGTTATCTGAGGTGACATTTGTTCTCGGCCTACCCTCTTATGCCATTATGACCAAAACTGACCTCGTCATCTACTAACACGAACTCCCTTGATAACATTTACCTCTTCTCGGACGATCTCTAGTCCTTGGCTTGGGTTTTAGGCCCAATACATACATGGATAATGAGCTCCTAGGCCCAATACCCCTACAGAAGGGACAATACATAAACATAATATTTTTGTGGTAACAAGCTATGATGTCTATGGCGCTCTATTTAAATTTCCTTGAATTCAATCAAATGTGGTGGGGGCTTACTGCGTGCCAGAGATTTCCATATCTATAAAGAAGTTTCCTCCCTCATCTCCTTGTTTGGAGAATTGAAAGAAAAAAAAAAATATAAACTTTTTATTTAGCCAAAATTTTATGGTTAAATATAAAATGGTAAATTACGGTTAGCATTTTTGAGGTTTGAGATGAAGCTAAGCAAGTTCAAAAAAACATTTCAGAACTAAACAATTTGGTCGCTAAACCAGATGCAGAATACAACAATTTCATTTCTAAGAGCAAATAGTTTAGGGACTAAATTGGTTATTTTTGAAATATTTTGGACTTGCTTGATATTAGCTCAAACCTTAGGGTGCCAATTATAATTTACTCAAATATAAAATTTTCATTAGATTTTGTGATACTATTAAAACTCTTAAAGAACACAAAGGTCACATAAAGCCATTTGAATTTATTTGCTCTTTGTTTCATCTCCATCCCTTTTTTGTTTGTTTATTTATTTTTTATTTATCCACATCCTTCTTCATTTCTAATTTTATTAATTTATTTATTTTTAAATAAAAATTAATTGTTATTTCTCTATTATAGGTTATTCATCCAAACAAAATACACAATAATAATATGCTAGCCCACAACATAAGAAATGCCAACAAAGATGTCTTGCAAGCATGTTTGAACTTTTAAGCAGCTCTTAGCTTATGTTTGAACTCACAAGTCATCTTTCCAAGCAGCAATTTTCTGGGTAAGATGCCAACTTTGTTTGCTGATTTGGTCAGTCGAATGGGCTGAATCCAAGAGTCATGAGTTGGACATTGGTGAACCCATTTTGAACGGAGCTCATAATTAAGCTAATTTGCAAGGGCCTTATCCACAGTTTAAGCCTGATCTTGCTGGTATTTGGAGCTTATGGGCCTTGGGTTTATTTTAATTTTGTAGCCCTAAAAATGCCTTTAACAAAGAGGAACCCAACCAATATTGAGCTCATATAAGTAAACCTTGTCCGAATTGTTTGTCACTTTGCTGACTGTCCTTTTTCATTAATGATGGGTCTAGTTCTCTCTCTAGCCATTTCTTGACCCATTCTTCTGGTTCACTTCTCTTGTTAGGAGATGATAATGAAGGAATGGCATACTTATAGTAAGGTCATAGGGACATCCAGGCCTGGACCATTTATAAATTCAATACAACATACCAGGATTTTTATCTATAAAAAAAGTCATACTGACAGAAATGCTTATGCACATCCAGTAGCAGTAGCCTCAATTGAAATTCAAGCTATGGAAATCATCTCTATTTAGCAGCTACTCGAAGTATAAGTAGGACATGAGCGTCATCTTCTAGAGACATCAATTGTTATCATGTGCATATATGTGAAAACTTGAGTTAGTATGGTACTATAATTAAAATTAAAAAAAAAATAAAAATAAAAAATCACTCATCAACAATCAGTATAGATATTGGGTCCGTTTGGATACAGCTTATTTTGCTGAAAACACTGTAGCAAAATAATTTTTAAATGTGTGAATAATGCCATGAGACTCATTTTTAAAGAAAAAATTACTAAAAAGTAAGGTTTGTGGGTCCCGTGAATAGTACACGGGACCCACTGGTGTGCACTGTCCACCGCTTATTTTGCTGGTGTGAACAATGCATTGACAGAAAAGTCAAAAATCACGGCTAAAAAAAAAAAAAAAAAAAGGAAATATAAACGCAAAACGCACTACTTTTCATCTGTATCCAAACCCAGCTATTGTCCAATAACTTTTCCCCCAAGCATCCACTCCGTTGACTTAGTCTCAAAAAATCTCTCATTAAAAATTATAACAATATTATTTAGGATTGGGTCATAATTCAGATCAAACACAACTATGCTTCACAAAACCCAATATAAATAAACTTATATAATGCCATTACTGTCTTCTTTTTTTGGATTGAAATACAAAGATCCTTTTGTTGAAAGGTAAGATTACCAAAATCGTACCCACAACAACAACAACAAATACCCACAACTATTTTAATCCTTCTAATAATGTCTAACTGCATAAAATACACAATCAAATAATACATATACAATTTTAGAGAGATGCCAAATTAGGAAATATTTAACTCTGTGATCTTACATTAAAGGTGTCTGCGGGAACTTAAAGTGAGTTCTCATGTGATTACCAATTGACAAATTAAGCTAATGAGACAAGCTTGACAGAAAAATAAGCATTAGCAGAGGCTAATGAACAGTATTAAAGGAATATTGTTGCCTTGTTCGCTCACTGGAACATTTAGTCAAAATTATAGCATAAATCTTGGAGCATCTTCTATCTTCTTCTTTTTTGGAAAGCCTCTCAATATTATTTTATTTTTATTGCCTTCTCTTGCTAGTTGGGCTTGTGATTGTAACTTTCCGTTTTGGGCACCTCAGATGGAGATGAGTAGTATTCCCGCTTTATTATGGAATAACACTTTTTATTAGGCAAAAAAAAGGGTCAAGATGTAGCACTGGGCTAGCTGCAATATTCATGGGATGGCCTCCGCTAATACAGATCATTCCTGAATTCAGGGAAACTATACTGTAAGAATTAAATGATCTAAAAACTCTAGAAAAGAAGACGCGGGATCCTACCCAAGCTAGTCATCGAATTATACAAAGATCTTAAAGCAAATTGCTTAAGAACATGATTTATAAATTCAAACCCATCAAAAGTTCAACTGTTCATCTCTCACTAAATTGTCCACAATACTCATTGAAAACCTTAGGATATCCACCTACATGCTAATTACCTATTACAACTGTATAAATAACCTTAGGATATCCACAATCCAACTATATCTAGGAAAATGAAAATTCACTTCAAGACTTGGATGCACCAACACTACAAAATTTCAATCATTAATATCACAGCCATCATATCAGCCAGATTCTAAAAGAGAAATAATATATCTACAACATTTTTACAATAAATTCTAAGTGGCAGGTTATTACTAGTTGTTATTGTTGGGACAAAAAAGTAATCTTAGTGTTAGTTTCAAATTTGAATCAATAACAACTAATCACCTGTGATTTGTTGTAAAAATGTTGTAGACGTAGCATCTCTCGATTCTAAAAACACTAAAAATGAATATGAAAATGAAAGTCTTGAATTGTAATGAGCTTTTCCGTTACATTCGAGAATATCCATCTTTTACATTTATAATTAGTAATTAACTAGAACCCAGTGGCGACTCCAGGAATTTTGTCCAGGGTGTTCCTGGACAAACCGGAACAATAACCTACCCTATTTTACTTTGAAAAAATTTCGGGTCATTTCAGTCTATTTCAAGTGTTTCGGGACACTTTGGTAAATACCGGCCGAAATTTAAGATTTGGTCGGCATGAAGTTTGTGCTTAAAAAAAAAAAAAAAAAATTGTTCTTAAAACCAAAACAAATTTGCATTATGTACACCAAAAAACCTCAAAAGGAAAAAAAAAAAAAAATGAAAAGAAAAGAAAGAAATGAACAGAGGCGTCGTCGCCTATGTGCTTGATGATAAGGTTTCAAACGGAGGCGTAAGGTGTTGTCGTTGATGATGTTTTTTTCTTTAGGTGGTTTCTGATTTTAGGTTAGGTAAGTTTCTGATTTTAATCGGTGGACACGTATTCGTATAATCAATGTTATGAATACCGTTTCGTATCCTGTTTCGGTTTGTCAATTGGAACGAAATATTTCGATACCGACTTATTTCGGCGTATCGTTTTAGGATATTTCAAAGTTACGTTATTTTATAATGAAAATATATATATATTATTAATAAAAAAAATCTATATAAATTATTAAAGATTTTAAAGAAATTATAAGTACATATTTCAACTAATATGTAATCTTTAAGCCTAAATAATAATAATAATAATAATAATAAGTTCAATCATTTATAAAATATAATAAGAGTAATAATATGAAAAAAAAAATTGATGTTAATATTAGTTTTCTTTGTTTTTTGACTGAAAAAGTAAAATACTTTTATTAAAAGAATAACCAAATACATGTAATGTAGGGTCCGGAGCTCTCATAGGCTTAACAGCTAACCTAGCCCTTGGACAAAATATTTACCATTAAAAAATTCTACCAAAACCACTAGTGGGCTGGCAAAAGTAGAACAAATAAAAAATGTAAAACAAAAGACATAGAATTTAAGGCAGAGAAGAAGAGAAGAAGGACCGAAACCCACAGATAAAATTTAAGACAAATAGTCACATCCTGTACAACACACGGATAAAAAGGGAAAGGCAGACTGGCAGCTGGACCGAAACCCACCAGAAGAAAAAATAAAGGAGAAGAAGAGAAGAAGAAGGATCCGAAACCCCCCAGAAGAAGAAGATGGGTCTGAAACCCAGAAGCAGAAGAAAAAAAAAAAAAAAAAAACAAGAAGAAGAAGGGTCCATAACCAAGAAGATGAAGAAGAAGGTAGGATTTTTTTTTTTTTTTTTTTTGAGAATACGTTTGGGTTGGGCCTGTTGGGTATTTAGTTAATAATGTATTTTGATTTAAAAATCTGATTGGGGTTGGTTTTGTTTAGGATTGATGTTGGGCTTTTATTTTTGGGCTTACTCTGTAACAATTTTTTTTTTTTTTTCAAAATCTCTGTTACCATTTTTTTCTTTTTTAAGATTTTAGTTCAAAATTTGTTTGGCATAAAACTTTTGAGAGTGTTCCTGATTGGCTTGAGGGTGTTCCTATTTTTTTTTTCCTGGGTAAACAACTAAAAAAATTTTAATTATTATATATAAATTTTTTTTTTTTTTTTTTGGGTCAGGGTGTTCCTGGGAACACCCTGAACCCAACGTGGCGTCGCCACTGCTAGAACCTACTCAAATATGCACATATAGGACCAAAGATGATTGAGTAGCTTCATTATTTACAACATATGTTTAAAAACTATCTATACGCTATACAAAAAATTCTTTCTAAATAGTTGGGTATGCTTTCCAAAAAATTGTCAAAGTCAAGCATGCTCTCCAAAAAATACTGTCAAAACGCTGTCAACTACGCAATTTCTGTCCAATAACAGCGCAAAAAACCAAGCATGCCTCTAAAAAAATATTGCTGGCATGCACTCTAGAAAATACTGCCAAAATGCTATCAACTATGCAACAACTGTCCATTAATATGGTGCTTTTCTTGGGTTATCAATATTAGGATCTGCAGAAGCCTGCAAAATATCCTACCAAATATAAATATATGTATGGAAGAAGAACAAAAAAAAAAAAAAAAAAAGTAAAAGCTTAAGTTGTGGTAAAATTCATAAGGACTATGCACATCTGATTCAAGCCATAAAATCCAACGCATTCTTGTCCATCAAAAAAACTACAACTACTACACATGACATTTAAAAAAATTTATATTTCACTTTTATACTAATGGTAGTAACTGGTCAGTAGGATATTAGACAATTTATAAGGAATGAAAGTAATTGGTTTGCAAGGTATTAGACAAAATTCAAAAAAACTATGCATACCTGATTCAAACCGTATAATCCAACAACATTGTCTTGTACAATAAAATTACTACTACCAAAGATTCCTACATATGATAGATGGCCAAATTTATTTTTCACATTTATAATAATAGTAGTAATTGGTTGTTGGGATATTAGACAAATTTCAAAAGGAATATACATACTTGAGTCAAACCACCGTATAATCCATCGCCATGGTTTTGTCCAACCGAATTACTACAACCGTAAGATTCCTACATATGACAAAATAGTAATGTCCACCAAATTACTACAACCATAAGACTCCCACAACCAGATTAATGTTTCATTTTTTTTAAAGGGAATAATTTTCTAGTAAGATATTAGACAAAATAGCTAATTACTAGCATCACACTTGATCAACCAATAGTCTAGAGTAATGTCCAAATAATTGCAAAAGATCATATTTTGGCTTCAAGTATTTCTTCAACACGCTATTTATTGACTCACTACGTTGGGTGTTTTTCATATCAGCAGTGAACATATGTCAACTAATACCATAGCCCATTTCTCTTTCACAGCAAATATTTTAGTCAAGCATTCATTATCAAGTAGATCATATTCCTTAAGCATATTATTCCATGCATCTAACCATTCATCTTCATAATCATACACACAATTACCAAGATAAGATGCAAAACAATTTGATGAATGAAATACATGATTTAGATGCTTAGCGGCATTCTGATAAATATGCCACACACACAAATGATGATTTGATTCAAGAAACACCTCGTCTATTGCTTTAGCCATTGCAACAGACTGATTTGTAAATATAGTTCTTGGTTGCTTTCCTGACATTGCAATCAAAAAAGTTTCAAATAGCCACTTGAATGAAATTATAGTTTCATCATAAAGTAAAGTTGCACCAAAAATAATTGATTGCTTATGATGATTAACCCTAATAAATGGAGCAAAGGGTCGACCATATGAATTTGTTAGATAAGTGGTGTCAAAACATAAAACATCTCCAGAGTGTCCATAATCAACTATAGGTCTAGAATCACCCAAAAAAATATTATTGATTTGATTATCATCATCAAGTTGTATCGAATAAAAATAGGATGGATTTTCTAATTGCATCTTTTGAATATAATCCATCACAGCACAGCCATCTCCTCTCTTTAAAGCCTCTTTCCTCTTGGAATTTACATTATTTTTATAGTCAACACTCAAAAACCCGAGATTTTCATAACCACTAACTTGCAAGCTCAATAAATCTATGGTTTGTTTTATTGATACTCTAGATTTTTCTGCAACATCTGCAAAAGCTTTTTGATCTTAACATATGTTTCATTGGAAAAGAAGTAAACTCATGGTTATGTTGTTTATGAAAAGAAACAACTTCTAACATACCATCCTTTTGAAGTTGACATGTCATTTCTGCTAAACAACCTATCCGTGTAATTGGGTGATGGAAAGATACATGTTCTCAGTGTTTGTCAACAACCCGTCCACCTTCTCTATTGCAACAAAACAAGCTTTACAAAGTGAATTAGTTCTTATTGCCACTAAAGTTACTTTTTCTTGCAATATAGGTTTTTTCTTGTAGTGAGCATAATACTTGAACAGTTACAATTGGGATGCCATTATAGGACAAAACCATCCACCTTAGCAAACCTTAAAGTTCATCATCATCATCATCATCATCATCATTATCATCATCATCATAAACTGTATGTATGTGAAAACCTGAGTTAGTATGATAATAATAATAATAATTTAAGTTTAATTTCAAGGAACTTAGAAAGTATAGGGTGATTGGAATTGCTTTCCCATGGTGAGCCAAAAGAAAAAAAAGAAAAAGAAAAAGAAAAATGGGAAGCATAGTTGAGATGGTCATTACTAGTTAATTTATAGATGGATACTTCTTCCACAAAGCTCTCAATCAAACATTGTGCATTTGTTTGATTGAACTCATCCACATCTTGCTCATATAATAAGCTGACCCCACAATTGAACACATCATCGCCAATCGTACTTTTTTCAGTCTCAAATGTAACCTTAATTTGATTGCATATACCTTTCCCAGCAATAGCAAACCAGTCATCACGAGACAAATACAATAGGCAAATACCGTTTTTATGACGTATCAAGGTAGTAAAAAGTTCAAAGGCCCAGTAATTCTAAGGCATATCACCAAGGGCTATCACATGAGATCTAATAACACATGATTCAAATTCTGCAGAACTTGATAGGTATACTGATTCCCAGAGAGCAAATCCTATCCATTTACTATTATACCAATTTGAAGGCAACTCTATGCTTATTGAATTGGTCACTCTTTGAATCAAACATGACGGAATAATTATCAGAAATTCAGTTCTTGATCCATTCTTTTCCTTTTTGGAACAAGTTCCATAAACGGTTTTACAACAAAGGAGTCCCTGTATCCAAAACACAACTATAGTAATTGTTGTTATTTAACAATGAGAGAGAGAGAGAGAGAGAGAGAGAGAGAGAGAAGAGATTACCTGTAGGAAATGGAACAATATTTTAAATTCCACTAGAATGCCTTTCTCATCATACGGACGCCACTGGGAGAAAGGTTGTGACCAGCTACTCAGTTTGACCGCTAGTGACCATTTTAGGGAATAACAACACATAGCATCTATAACTCTTACGGTTGATGAAAGCCTTGGTAAATATTTTAGTTTTGAGCAAAAGAATAGATCGAGTTTTTTAAGTGACCTCAAATTATGCATATTGCTAGGAAGATATTTGAGATTTGTGCAAGAACTTAGGTCTAATATGGTAAGGGCAATCAAACCCTCAATTGATGAGGATGGTACTTTCTTAATAGCAGTCCGACACAATATAAGGTTTGATAGGCTTTTCATAATTCCAATAAATTTCGGAAATTAACTAATTACTGGGCAATCCTCAAGGTCAAGATCCGTAAGGGACTGCATTTCAGCAGTCATGGTAGGAAGATCGATGAGTGATTTGCAATGTTTCAGATGTAAATACTTAAGCTTGCTGAGTTGTCCAATAGATGGGTGGATCTGAACCAAACTATCGCACCCAGAAAGATTCAGTTTCTCAAGTATTGGAACACCTGAAAAGTCAGGTGTCCTAATGAGTTCGGTGGAATAACTAAGATCAATGAACTTTAACTTTGATGAAAGCTGTTACCAAAAAAAAAAAAAAAAGAGTTTCAATTAGATGTAGAAATTAATTTAATAAGTAAAGAATTCTTTTAAATTAAAACAGCATTATAATGAAAGGAAGAAGCTCAAATACACTGGGAGTGTATTTGTATTTGTAGCTACACTTAAAGAAAAGAGAAATTATTCTAAAATAAATAAATAAATAAAGAAAAGAGAAATATATATATATATATATATAGATTGGATATTCAAATTAAAGCATGAATGGATCTTTTCAATATCTCACTTAGGTTCATCACTCTCTCTCTCTCTCTCTCTCTCTCTCTCTCTCTCTCTCTCTCATTTTCCCATTTAGTTTTGGTTCCCTTATTCGCAATAGTGATAGTTTTGTGTCAATTAATAATCTTCGCAACTTCAATGGTTTAGTTTTATTTATTTTGACCACTGCACACCCTTGGTGCGATGGTCACTCTACAAGTATAAATATTTGTGGGTTGTGGGGGGCAAGGGCTGGGGTTCAAGTTTCCAGGAGGGAGCTTCACACACATATACACTTAGATTAGGCTAAAGTAGAATTCTATCTTGCATAAAAAAAAAAGTTTTATTTATTTTGAGTTAATATATTTTGTGTGTGTGAGATTTAGTATTGAATTTGTAAAATGATGGTGGGTAATTCAAAATATTGGTGTTATGATATTGGAACTACCAAAAATAGTAGACACTGAGCCACTAAGTTATTGGAATGTTTTGAATTGGATTAGGGTTGGTAGATTGTTCGTTTTATTCATACCCATAAAATTTAAACAGGATTTTTTTTGGATATCTGGAATGCTAAATAGAGTGGAGTATCTATTACATCATAGTTCTGTTTCATTTCATGTGAGTTATAGAGTATTTTAGAACAATAAAACCATAATAATATCGGAGCCACAATCATTAGTTGCAGCATCAACAACAAAACCAAAAGTTTCAATTGGTCTGTCACATATATACACTTAGATTATGATAGAGTAGAATTCTATCTTGTATAAAAAAAAAATGTTTTATTTATTTTGAGTTAATATATTTTTTGTGTGTGAGATTTAGTATTGAAGTGGTAAAATGGTGGTGGGTAATTCAAAATATTGGTGTTATGATATTGGAACTACCAAAAATGGTAGACATTGAGCCACTGAGTTATTGGAGTGTTTTGAATTGGATTAGGGTTGGTAGATTGTTCGTTTATTCATACCCATAAAATTCAAATAGGATATTTTTGGATATTTGGAATGCTAAATAGAGTGGAGTATCTATTACATCATAGTTCTGTTTCATTTCATGTGAGTTATAGAGTATTTTAGAACAATAAAACCATAATAATATTGGAGCCACAATCATTAGTTGCAGCATCAACAACAAAACCAGAAGTTTCAATTGGTCTGTCATTTGGTTTCACATTCAATTGTTCTTCTTCTATATGTTTACAAACAATTAAATAAAGGTATCCTTAGTTGAAATGTTAACTAGCAACTCTTACCCATGTACAAAAACTGTCACTACAAAAAAAAGGTCCTCTGGCCGCGTTTTTAAAATGCGGCTATATGTCAAAAAAACGTGGCTATAGCCTATAGCCGCGTTTTTTTAGGCCGCGCTTTCTGATGTGGCCTAAAACCTGTGACTATAGGACTGACAGTCCTATGGCCGCACTTTTTAACCGCGGCCCAAGACCAGGTCCTATAGTCCCGTTTAAAACGCAGCCTAAGGGTCTGGTCTTAGGCCGCGTTTTAAACGCGGCCTAAGGTTGTGGTCTTGGGCCGCATTTTAAATGCAGCCCAAGGTTTAACCTTAGGCCACGTTTAAAATGCGGCCTAAGACCAGACCCTTAGGCCGCATTTAAAAAGCGCGGCCTAAGACCCCTGAATTCCTGTTAGGAATTTGTCTATAGCCGCGTTTTTTAAAACGCGGCTATAGTTTTTTTTTTTCTTTTTATTTCCTTTCTGGGCAGATGAGTTTTTACAAACCTGCTTATGTTTTACAAACCTGTCACACATACAAAAAATTCCATCTTGTTGCATGCAACAAAAATAACAAGCCAGAATTTCAAGTAAATTAAATATCAAACTAGAATTTTCTCAAACCTGTCACAAATCAATATCTCTAACGAATACGGGAAAATTATCAATCTTTAAGGAATATATAGTTCAATACAGCAGCAAAATGGAGGGAAAAAGTTTAAAGTCCATTTGACACAAAAAAGATGTAGCGAGCATCAGACATCATGTTTACAATATTCTTTCTGATACAGCCAAAAAGTTATACAACATACAATCTTAAAATATCCACGAAGAGTCCTCACTGTGATGTAGCGCTATCCTGAATATATTATATACATTGTATTAGTAGCACATAACAATGCATTGCAATAAACAAGCAAGTTTCATTAAATTAAAGGCAAAGTTTTTATTACCTGAGAAATTGCTTAAACTGCGCACGTTGCTTTGTAACATGGCTTCTTGTATGGCTCTCATGCCCGACATCATTTCATCCATTAAGCAAGTAATTTGTTTTAATTATATTCGTAGGGACCCACAATAATGCATGCTCCTAACCTGGCCACTAACTTCACATCTGTACAATAGAAAAAAGGAGAAAGAAAAGGTCTTTGATATTTCATATATCATTTAAGCAATGAATATATAACAGTAGAATCAAGATTGATACCTAACTTTGATTTGCTTCTTTAGTAGTCTTCTTCACAGAATATATGTACATGTGATATAGATGCTAAAAATAAATAAATTCTCCCAAAAAGAGAACCCATAAGAACTTGGTATCACTCAGTGGATACTACTTATTACTAGAATTCTGTCTAAGCTATCTTCAAATCTGTAGAATTCCATATCTATACTTCTAAAGAGCAACAGTGATTATTACTAGAAGTATTATTTGCAAAACTACACAATGAAAAAAACCAAAAGAACTTTCGATTAGTGGCATCCCAAGCTTAGAACTCAAAACCAAAATCAAAATGTCAAAACCTTCCAATTAATACCAGAAATTGTTGGTGTAAGCACCCCATCCCCAATTACCATACAAGTCCCAATCAAAGCTAGAACAAGTAGTAACCTTTGCAACACTCTGTACTTCTCCAATGTCAACTTCAATTTCCACCCCATATTCCTCTTATTGGACTCAATTACAAACAACCTTTATGTTTTTTTCAAGTAGTTCAATTACATACAACTAATGGACAATATGCAACAAATCAGTTAAATAGGCAGCAAAGACAAAATTAGTTTAATTTAATTGGTTCATTGGATTTTTTCATGGTAATCTATATGTGCATTATTATACTCCAATGGAGACATGGATGTTTTAAGAAAGAAATATGAAATATTTATTACTAAAAATAAAACTAGTTTAGTGAACAAGGAAAACACCCTTACCGCAATGTGATTGTAAACCGGTTTCCCATGAGCTGGCCAAGAAGAAGTCCTTCCTTAACATAGCTGGACCAAAATGCAGCTATAAGACACGTATGCATCACGCAACAAAAAGGTCAATAAACAAAGAAATAAGAACTCATTGACCTTACCAAAAGTCACCCACTTTGATATATACCAATCAACCTTTCATTAAGAGCAGCTAATCTACTTGCATGCTGCTTGAAAGCTGTTACCTGGAAACACAAAAGAGAGACTACGCTAGTACATCCTTCTCCAAATGAAGTATTAATTTAACTACTTAATGACTTCTTTCAGCCACCACTAAATGGGTCATGACCTTGTTCTATTCACCTAAGTGGGAACCTAAGAGTGGTAGCTTGAATACTTAATCAAATAAATAATAATAATATATGTAGAAATTCCCATGCACTTGAAATGCAGATATGGAAAATCTAAGTGTCAACAAATGAAGAATCCAGCACCAAGCAAGCATGCAAGTAGACACCTCATAGACAAGTGTCAATTAAAGAGAAATGAAGCAAACTTCTATAGTATTCTTGAAGCTTGTAGTCATCCTAAAATCCTAACACATCTATATATAGATGTGAGTTGTAAATGAAGTTGTAACATCCGAAAAAGAAATAAAAATTGCAATGTAATAGAGTTTCAGCAATAGAGTTTCTACAATGCTATGTTTTTTTATATCTAGCACAACAGCAACTTAAATACTAAATTCTACTCCTAGCCATATTGTTCTAAACTTGCACCCAACAGTTTCATGCCATAACCTACCCTAATTCCTATTTGTATTTGGGAGGAATGTTCCACAAAGCTAAGCAATTTCCAATACAAAAAAAATTACATACCTGGATGCCAAGCATCTTTCCTATCACTCCTAAGGCCTCCTGTGTGTCCGTGTTCCCCTTGTAAAGATGAAACCTGAGCAAATCAATGTGGTAATTATCGACATTAGCATAGTAAACTCCTTGATTTCGTTCAAAACTGCATTAATTTCATATGAATCTGCCTATATTTTCATACAAATCAATCGCAAATAAAAGCATTCCCTAAAGCCTTTGATCTAGTCATTCATATTACTTGTTCATCCACATTTTATGTTGCATTTTATTAAAGTGACCCAATTCCAAGGTACATTTTCACCCCAAAAAAAAAAAAAACAAAAGTTAAAGGTAAGAGGACCAAATACTACAAAAAGAATAAAAGAACCTAGCTAGCAATGGAATCTACAGAACTGACCTGTAAATGAGAGACCAATGGAGGGAAATACCCACTTTCCTGAAGACAATCAATTGAAAGAGAAAAATAAATTTGCATAATTCACTCTAAGATCTCTAAATTTTACCATGCAAGAAGGTAAAATCTGAGGCTTGCACAATGAACATAAATTTTAATCCTAGTCTTGGTTTGTTTTTTTCCTGCTGCTCCCCATAACCAATCCCAGATTATCCATGTTGTTATAACCACTAGAGAATATGAAGTTAGTAGAGTCATGATCAAGGTGATGCCCCAGAGGCAAGCCAACTAGAATTCTTGTCACTAGAGATCTAAAGATTCTAAATTTCAATAAACCTGCTCTATCCCTAGGCATGGTAGGCCTCTGACTCTAAGGCAATTTGGCCCAATGTCTATAGGGACGGTTCCTCATGGCCACCTATAAAGCCTTTTTATGTATTAATGCAATTATGTATATGACGATGTTCACTTATAGAAGTTTAGTTGGCTAATCATCCTCACAAATTGCAATGGAGTAGTCAGAAGACTCAGAACAAGTAGTCACCTATATGAAGCCTTTTTGTCTTAATGCAATTATGTATACGATGCTGGTCGCTTATAGAAGTTTAGTTGGGCTAATCAATTTCACAGTGACTCCGTTTGCCATATCTTAAAGTCATCCAAATAATAGTCCTCTATGTCCGCTTCAATGTGGCAATCATTTTACTTTATTTCTGAAGCTAAACTTACATCTTACCACTTACGACTAAACTTTCATGAGTTGTTTTGTTTCAAAAATTAACAAGAAGTACACCTTTTAACTAATGTTTTTAGAATACTGTTGATTTACAATTTTTGTTCAATGAGACAAACCTTTTAAGAGTAATGCTACATGTCTACATACATTCAAACATTGAGTTAACAAGCTTTTACGCACTGATAAAATTTTTTACTTAAAGCAGTTGTGATTATTTTAAATCTCTAGAGTTGTTGTTTAAAGAATCTCTGAGAGTAAGTACATATTAAGAATGCTAACCTCGGTCAAATCAAAACATTATAGTAATCAGGAAGTATTAAAAAATATAATAAGCAAAATGTTGGCTAGTTGAACTAAAATTATCTCTAGCAAGACTTTAGATAGGTTCAGATAGCCAAAATTGTTAGGCTGGTTCACAAATCACCTTGCCAGCTTTTGCATACTAACTTTTCAATACAATAATGAGCAAGTCCTATGGTATTGATGATGGGTCAAGAACTTATACCATACCATGTGCGAGGAACTGATTGTGTGGAAAAAAAAAAAACTAATAGCAAAAAGGAAAGCAGAGAGATACTTCCATGGATACATTATTACAGAAAGAATTATATTCTTTATTGTATTTCACAATTTTCCCTGTTTAAATGTTTTATTCAACAGGCAGAAGACAACGTGCAAGATACTCCGCCCTATTCCATCTCGATTCGATTACACACGGCATAAACCCAGCCTCCTAACAAATTTTTAGATTAAGAACAAAATACACTTATGTACTAAAATAGTAGGTATATATGAAACTAGAGTAACTCTTTAACCTCTGCAGAACCCAAACCCACAAACTCAGGTCACCCCTAGTTTCAAACTCAAGGTGAGCTGCCTTCCAAAAAGGAAAACCACAAACCACAACATTTTGATTCACAAAAATCATAGCAAAAATTTACCTCTCCCCTTGTAGTACAGGGTCCAATACATAACTTGCACCCATACTCTTGCTCAAGCGACTGCATCCAAAATTAAGCCAAAGATTCAAACTTTCTCTTCAAAAAAAAAAACCCAAATGCGAAAAATCGACAGTGCAGAGGTCATACCTGGCCGAGAATGTGAGCGCTGGAGTGCCAGAAAGTGTCGCGGCCTTCGTCGGATTCAAAAGTGAAGAGCTTCAGCTCACAATCAGACTCCAAAGGCCTAGACATGTCCCAGAGAACCCCATTGACCTCAGAAATCAAAGCGTTGGCAGCCAAACTCTTCGAAATCTCTCTCGCAACGTCCAATGGCGATGTCACCCACTTCTTCCCTTCCTTCACAGTCCCATCCGGCAACGTAATCCTTCAAAAAAAAAAAAAAGAAGAAAATTCAAATCAGAATTGAGTGAGTGTGAAAAATTCTAGGGTTAGGGTTAGGGTTTTTTTGGAGAGATGTACTTGATGGGATCGGAGGAGAGAGAGAGGCATTCGGTGAGGAGTTTGGCTTGGATGGATTGGAAGAGCTGGATGCGCTTGGGGATGACTTGGTTCAGGTAGGATTCGTCTTTGGGGTGATTATTGGAGGCCATGGTGGCGGTGACCGTGGAAGAGAAACGGCGGAGAGGAAGAGAGAAAGCTGAGGAGTGGCGGCGGAGATGAGAGGAAAGTGCAGCCCTGAGTTTAGAGCCGCATAGCATATGGGGAGGTTTTTGGGTTTTGCCTTTGCGTTGTTTGGAGATTGGAGGTTTTAGTGTGAGGGTTAAGATCGGGCTTGAGAGATGAGTCTGATGTGCGATGGGAAAAGGCTAGGGTTGAAAAAAAGGGTTTGCCAAAAAATTAAATATGGAGGTCCTTAGGCCGCGTTTTTAGCTCAAAAAAACGCAGCCTAAGGACCCTTCTATGGCCCCGCTTCAAAAACGCGGCCTAAGAACCGTCTATGGCCTCGTTTTTAAAATGCGGCCACAGTTAAGGAAAAGAAAAAAAAAATTTTGCCAAAAAATAAAATACGGAGGTCCTTAGGCCGCGTTTTTAGCTCCAAAAAACGCGGCCTAAGAACCCATCTATGGCCCCGCTTAAAAAACGCGGCCTAAGAACCCGTCTATGGCCCCGTTTTTAAAATGCGGCCATAGTTAAGGAAAAGAAAAAAAAAAAAGTTTGCCAAAAAATAAAATACGGAGGTTCTTAGGCCGCGTTTTTAGCTCCAAAAAACGCGGCCTAAGAACCCATCTATGGCCCCGCTTAAAAAACGCGGCCTAAGAACCCGTCTATGGCCCCGTTTTTAAAATGCGGCCATAGTTAAGGAAAAGAAAAAAAAAAAAGTTTGCCAAAAAATAAAATACGGAGGTTCTTAGGCCGCGTTTTTAGCTCAAAAAAACGCGGCCTAAGAACCCATCTATGGCCCCGCTTAAAAAACGCGGCCTAAGAACCCATCTATGGCCCCGTTTTTATGAAACGCGGCTTCAGTCTATCTTGGGCCGCGTTTTTTATAGCCACGGCTTAAAAAACGCGGCCCAAGGCCCCCGCGTTTTGTAGTGTGTGTTATGAAGCCTATTTGAATGTAAAATTTTTGATAAAAATTTTTGGTAGAAAGTGCCGTACACATTCCCAATGCATCTTCTAGATACTCAATACACGTTAAAAATGCCAGTGACATTAGAAGTGCCGCTCAGGATGCTGTGTAGCGTGAACAAGTTTGTATGCCTTTTGATATATAGCGTATGCATAAATGTTTGTTTCATTACATATGAATAGTTGGTCTCTATTCAGTTTAACAAAAAATTGTCATCCAAAATTTCAATCAAAGTCAAAGGTTTGTAATAATTTGTCCACAATAGAATGTCCTTTACTTTATTTCATAGAGTCAAGTGGTGTTGTGAACCTCCTAAGGATGATATAGCCATTTTCTTTTAACCTTCATGACCCCAATGCTTTGAAGGTGAAATTTTCATATCTATGTTGGGTTACTTTAATTTGATTATTGTTTATAAGTTAATTTTTACATTAATTACCTATTATTCAGAAAATGTTATTAGTTTTTTCATTTTATTCATAAATATCCTAACAATAATGTTTACATAAGATGACTTCAAAACATTCTCTAGAGTCACTTTTAAGTTTGACATATTATTATTTGTTAAGTTTTTTCCATTGGTGGTGTTGATGTCAGGCTTATGATGTGCAGGTGGTAACTGCAAACAATTCAAGCCTAAATCTTGACCTCTAAGAATTCTTTTAAAGGAGGATGCTCAAATACACCGGACCGGGAGTGTATTTGTATTTGTAGCTACACTTAAAGAAAAGATAAATAATAAATAATAGAAATGATTTTAAAAGAACAAAATTACCGTTACTCCTCGCCAAAGATATTCCAAACAGCTCCCCCGCAATTCAAGATGAACAAGCTCCATTGGTTGGGAACTAAATGACAAACATTTTGAAGAACAGAAGTTCCATGAAAGATGTCTTAGCTGATTCAGAACATCAAGATGTCTATGACCATTAGGGGAACAGAAGTTGCCTGTCTCATTAATTATCATTAATCTAAGATTAGACATCTTTGATAACACTTCAAGAAATTCTTCAAATTTGAAATCCTTTTTCTCGTAACGAACGACTATGGCTTCAATTGCATTTGTTGCCTAAGATTTCAAAAGCAAAGGATTGGTGATTTGCACAATCAAAAGATATTATTGTTTTCAACATATAAGAAAACATCATTGACAATATATTGGCATGGTAAATGAATGTTTTATTCTTGATTTTGTTATATAAATACTTAGGTAACCACTTACCTATTGGAATTTTATTTTAAAGAACAAAATTATTGAACAAAATTATGTTACTATACCTACTCAATCCTATTCACTAAAATAAATTATAGCTTTATCATTTTTCTTACCATATTTTCCTTCGATACATGAAGCAAGTCATCTTTAAGCCACCACCTACTCTGCTTTCCAAGATTTCCATTTGATTCAAAACGGACAATCTTTTCACCCATTTCTTGTAGAAGATCATGCATTCCCAAACGTTCGTTGTCGTCCACGGACAGGAGTGACCTTTCCATGAGAACACTTACACCAATTCTTGCATTAAAACCACAATTCTCTAATATATATATTACTTCATTTATCTTCCAATGTCTGAAGAAACATGCAATATCTAAGAATATTTCCTTCCACATTTCCTCTAGTCCATCGTAACTTATTTTAAGTATATTAAATATTTCTCCTTTAGTTTTTTTAAAACTGGGCAATGCACTTTGCCAGTCATCTATGGTTCTTCCAACCAAAAAGGAGCCCAAAGTAACAAGAGCTAATGGAAGGCCATTAGCATATTTCACAACTTCTTGGGAGAGTTGCATATAACCTTTTTTGGGTTGCTCATTTTTGAAGGCTTTCAAACAAAAAAGTTTTAAAGCATCATCATTATTTAATCCATTGGGATTATATCTGTTAAGCACTTCATGTTGGATCAACACATGTTCATCTCTAGTTGTTATAATGATCCAACTCCCTAATCCAAACCAATCACTCTCTCCAACCAAATTTTCTAACTAGTCCAAATGGTCAACATCATCTATAACAAGTAGAACTTTTTTATAATGTAATCCATTCTTGATTTCAGCAACTCCATCATAAACATTCCTTACACGTATATTTTTGTCCTTCAAAATGTCTTGAAGAAGCTGTTGTTGTAATTTAGGCAAATCTTTTTTTTTTTAATCTTCCCTAACATTAGCAATAAAGCTAGAACCTTCATAATGATTACGAAATTCATCATAAACAACTCTAGCAAGAGTTGTCTTTCCCAATCCTCCCATACCATAAATCCCTATCATGCGAACATTATTCTCAAAACCTAAATACGAAGGGATAAATTTCATCAGAGTAGATTCTATTCCTATGACGTTTTTAGTAATGCTTGAGGATTTAGAACTCAATTTCACCCTCATCTCTTTCACCACGTGTTGGATAAATTCGGACTCATGCCTATGAAGAAGATAGAAAATAATTATGTGATGGTCCAAACCAATTATAAAACTTTAGGGGAGAAGGAAAAATATTTGGCAAGGATATTCCTTGGGAGCTATCTTTTCATGAATTAGTCCACTAATTTTCTTAGGTTAGCAATGATATTAGATCCACTAAATCCAAATTCTATTTCGTCTAGAGATACATTGATTGATCAAAAATTTTGGCATCTCATTTCATGCTTGATTGCTAAGAGACATCATTGGAATATTTTAAGTTGAACATGCTAAATATAAATGTTTAAGACCCTTTGAGGTTACTTGAGTACAAAATATTAATAACAATGGCAATACTCAAATTTTCCAAAATAGACAATTATAAATGCTTTGTATACCGGGTAAATGAGTGAAGAGGAGGTATTGGTTTCTATTAAAAAGAAATTAAATTTAATGATTTATCATTTATACCTTCGTGCCAACACAAACATGAGCTTTTACTTCTTTAGTCAAGGCCCAAAGGTATGTGATGTTCTTTTTCGAAAAAACAATTTCATTCAAAAACACCGTAATATCAGTGATAAACTCCTCAAAGTTTGAAAAAAAAAAAAAAACCTAAATAATGAATGAGCCAAAATTAAATCTTTATGAAAATAATTGGCTTGCCCACCTTGAATCCAAAATATAACTTGGCAAAATGTAATTTTGGATGGTTCCATCATGTTGAGTTATAAAAGTGTTAAAATTCTCCAAAACTACATTTTTTTTTCTTAATATATATACATGCTATGTACAATTATCTAAAATATATAGTAGTATGTACACACAATTCAATATACAATTCATGTTTTTTTTTTTTTTTTTTTTTTTGGTGATACATACATACTATTCAATATACAATACATTGATTAATTTATAACCCAATATAGTTTTTAATTTGCCTATCGACCTAAGTTTTCAAGTTAAATTACAACACATTGATTATAATGATTAAGATAAAAGAATATTCTTATATAAAAAAAAAAGATAAAAGACTATTATTAATAGGTTAAAAGATGACTAAAAATTAGACAACAATCATTGAAGTGCATAAAAATAAATTGAACCAAAATATCTAGTACGTAATATATTTTGTCAAATTAATAATGAGTTATTATATTTATATGTTATATAATATATTTATCAATTAAAAAAAAAAATAGATGTACATAAGCCATAGTGGTTCTAGGACCATAATTATTTTACAATTTTTTGTCACAACTGTATCATGATAGATTGTAAGTAGTTGTCTATTACTTATATATGGACTCACTATTTTTTTTGTCCACCAATCACACTTGTCTACATCTTGTAACAAAAATTTATGAAATAAGTTGTGGTAATATTTTTTTTTCCATATCACGCTTGGGAGTAAAATAAGAATAATGCTTGTACCACATGAAGTGACACAACTTGCCCACGTGGCAAGTTGTAAGTGGTAAAGAGGTGATGGGTCCATGTAAAGTCATCTTTTTACCACTCACAACTCGCCACATGGGTAAATTATAGTATAAGATGTACCACTTTATATGACACTAGCATAGCTCGTAAGATGGCCCAGTGGGGTTGGCCAAGCGGTTCGGCGCTTGGTCTCAAAGTGCTTGTACTTGGTTCGACTAGGTGTGCTCCCTAGTTCGAGTCATGCTACCTGCACTTTGAAAAGAATCTCTGGGCCAGTGCTTTACCCCTTCGTGGGCCGACCCGGTACGAACAGTTATTAGTCTCTGATTGAAAGCTTTGAGGATACACTGTGGGAAACCAAAAAAAAAAAAAAAAAGTGATATATTAAGTTTGCTTTTGACATATACATGTGGTCCTTTCTTTTTTGTTTTGGTTAAAACTTAAAACATGTGGTCCTTTCTTAATAGCTTTATTGTTTTGGAATTAGAAAAGGTAGTGGAGAAGTCTTGGAGTCTGTAAATTGTATAGCACTAAATCAATTACCTGAAGTAAAGAAGAGAAGGACAAGGCAAATGAGACTAAGACATGAAGGAGAAAACCGAGGGAACGTAAACTGCAAATCTACTGCCAGTGGCACCAACGGCGTAATTTTTTGAAGATGAAGGAAAAAAAAAAAAAAAAAAAAAGTGTGTAAAACACAAGCTCCTTCAACTGCCAATACCAAAGTAAGCTAGAGAATTTTTTTTTTTTTTATCCAAAAAACTAGAAAGGGGCATTTTTTTAAATTAATTTTTCTTTCTTCAGAAAATTGTTAAACCAAACGAGTTTCTTTGAAAAACAAACGGAGGATGGGGGACAGAAGGGTACCTTTTTAGAAAAATTCATTTATGAATGCATATATTTCAATTTCTAAAAAATTTTGGAGGGGGGAAGACCCCCCTCAACCCAACGTGGCTCCGCCACTGTGCATTGTAATGATTTCTCTGTGTCTCAAACTCAAAATGTTTATAAGTGATTATTTATACATATCAGTAGATTTAGTACCTCTTCTACTGTTCCTAAAAATTTAACAAAATTTTAACTTAATAGACCATGGTGTAGTTCAATCCATGCATATTGAGATATATTCTCATAGCTAATTATATGCTTCATGGTATATGATTTGAAATTTATGAAAATTACCTATTTTGTAAATGCCACCCTGTGATACCAACCACTTCTCTTAAAGCAGCTCTCCATCTTTTCACCTTTTCTATGTTATCCTCAAAGCAATTTTGGTGATTCATAAAAGCTTGTTCAAAAGTTCCTGCTTGTTTCGGTACATAAGATGGGTTCACATTGTAAAAAATTGGCAAAACTATCAACCCCATTTCTTTCCTGCATTTGTTAATCTTGGCAAGCTCATCCAAGCACCACTTAGAAGATGCATAGTTTTTTGAGAAAATGATCATAGCAATATGTGATTCTTCTATTGCTTTGAAGAGCTCAGAAATAGATTTTCCTCTCTCGAGTTCTTCTTCATCCTTAAAAGTATTAATGCCCTTTTGCTTCAAAGCAGTATATATGTTAAGAATATAAAGTGTGAGAAAGAATGAATAGTCTGTATATTGATGTGTATATAATAATGTACAATAGAGAGCCTTATATAGGCTAGATATGTGTGCAATACAAGTAAAAGAAGTAAACTACAAGTACAGTATACTGGGCTAAGCCCAATGGGCTAAACTAGTCTAAGCTATACACTAACATCCCCCTTTAAACTCGAGATGGCAGGGAGGAAGTCAATTGGAGTTTGGATATAAGATCTCGAAGACGACCAGGCGGGTGAGTCTTGGTAAAGATATCAGCAGGCTGGTCAGTAGAGGAGATGGAGAATAACTTAAGATTTCCTTTCTTGAGATGTTGGCGAGTGATGTGGCAGTTGATCTCAATATGCTTAGTGCGTTCATGGAAGACATCATTATGAGCAATGTGGATAGCACTACGATTGTCACAATAAAGAAGAGTGGCAATGGGCTGTGGAGCATCCATGTCAGCTAAGAGCTAGCGAAGCCAAACAAGCTCACAAGTGGTGTCTGCAAGGGCACGATACTCAGCCTTAGTACTAGAACGGGAAACCACATCCTGCTTCTTGCTGCGCCACGAGACCAAAGAAGTACCTAACAGGAAACAGAAACCTGTGATAGAGCATCGATCAGTTGAATCACCTGCCCAGTCAGCATCTGAATAAGCACGAAGCTCGAAAGAAGATCGAGAGGAGTAATGTAGACCATGATAAAGTGTGCCTTTGACATAGCGGAGAATCCGAAGAACAGCAGCATAGTGGACAGAACGAGGTGCATCCATGAACTTACTAATCATACCCACGGCATGTGAAATATCCGGACGAGTAACAGTGAGATAGATCAAACTGCCAATCAACTGACGATAGCGAGTAGCATCGGATATAGGTTCACCGTCCAAGGGTGTGAGCTTTGCATTATATTCCAAAGGAGTGGAAACAATCTTGTTATCGGTGACATCAGCTTTGGAGAGAAGATCAGAAGCATATTTAGCCTGGGAAAGATAGTATCCATCAGAGGATGAGGTAACCTCAAGCCCAAGAAAATAGCTGAAAGTGCCCAGATCTTTCATCTCAAAATGCTGACTAAGGAAGTGCTGAAGAGAGTGGATACCTGCAGAATCATCTCCAGTAATAATCATATCATCAACATAAAAAAGAATAAGAGTGATACCAGCAGAGGATCTTCGAACAAAGAGAGCAGTGTCATGAGGACTCGAAGTGAAACCCTACTGAGCAACAACTAAGCTAAACTTTTCAAACCAAGCTCGTGGAGCCTGCTTGAGGCCATAAAGAGCATGGCGAAGGCGGCAAACTTGATTCCCTGAGTGTGAATAGCCAGGGAGTGGTTGCATGTACACTTCTTCATGGGGGTCTCCATTGAGGAAAGCATTCTTCACATCCATTTAATAAAGAGGCCAACAGCGAACAGCAACCACAGCAATGAGACATCTAACAGATGTAAGACGAGCAACAGGAGCAAATGTGTCCTCATAGTCAATACCATACTCCTGAGTAAAGCCCTTGGCAACTAGGTGAGCCTTGTATCGTTCAACAGATCCATCAGCCTTGGTCTTGATCTTGTAAACCCACCTACAACCTACTACAGACTGACCAGGAGGCAAATCAATCATATCCCAAGTGTGATTCTTATAAAGGGCATCTAGTTCTTCATTCATAGCTTGCTGCCAAAGAGGGTCAGTATGAGCCTCATGATAGGTGTGAGGTTCATAGAGAGTGGCAAGAGTAAAAGAGTAATGATAATCAGTAAGATAAAGGGGAGGAATGCTTACCCGAGTGGAACGATGAAGTTCAGGACCAATAGGAGACTCAGGAGAGGATGGTGCCACAGGATCCAAGACAAGCGGGTCATATGCCAGAGACAGAATCGGAGATGAGTCGTCTGGAGAGGCAATCGATATTGAAGAATCCTCCACAAGTTCAGGATAGAGAGGGAGGAAATGATCAGTAAAAATGGGAGATTCTGAGGAAGAAGATGCAGGAAACTGCTGAAGACTCGTGAAAAGATGATGTTCCCAAAACTCAACATGAAAAGAGACACGAAGGCGATGAGAAATGGGATCATAGCAACGAAACCCTTTTTAAGACACACCATAACCAAGGAAACAACAGAGACGAGTACGAGGTTGGAGCTTTGTTCGTTCATGAGGAGGAAGAGCGACAAAGCAATCACAACCAAAAACCCGAAGAGAGAAGTAGTCAGGAGTTTGACCATAAAGAAGCTCAAATGGTGATTTGTTGTGTGTATTTGGTGAAGGAATATGATTAATGGTGTGCACAGTAGTGAGTGCGGCCTCACCCCAAAAGCGTTCAGGAAGAGAGGCTGAAATGAGAATGGTGCGGACAACATCAAGAATGTGACGATGTTTTCGTTCTGCACGAACATTTTGTTGAGAGGTGTAAGGACAAGACCGCTGAGGAAGAGTACCATGTCTGTATAAAAAGGATAGGAAAGATTTATCATTTATATTCTTGAGCATTATCTGATTGAAAGACTTTAACGGTACGATTGAACTGTGTTTCAATCATTTTATGAAATGTTTGGTAAATAGACACAAGTTCAGACCTATGGTAAAGCAGATAAATCCAAGTATACCGAGAAAAATCATCCACAAATATGACAAAATATTTAGATCCCCCCTAAGTGGGAACAGGTGCAGGACCCCAAATATCAAAATGTATAAGATCAAAAGGGGCAGAAGAAAAGGAGTCACTTTTATTAAAGGGCAATTTTGTTTGTTTGCCAAAATGACAGGAAGTACAATCAAATTTTTGAAACTGAACTGAACCTAAATGACCTTGAGAAGCTAACAACTGAAGACGAGATAAGGATAGATGACCAAGACGAGCATGCCATAGATCAGGTGAGGAGGTGGCAGTGGTAGCAGCTACAGAAACAACTTGTGAAGGAATCTTCAAGTCATGAACCTCAAACATGCGACCAACCTTACGGCCTGTCCCAAGCACTTGACCCGTCCGGGGATCCTGCACATCCACACCATGATTAGTAAATAGAAAATCTACACCTAATTCGCAAAGTTGACCAACAGAAAGCAAATTAAGGGATAACTTTGGAATATGAAAAGTGTCACTAAGGGATAAACAAGGAGAAGAGATTGTTCCTTTATGACTAACAGACATAGGAGTTCCATCAGCAGTGTAAATGGTGATTGGATGTTCTAAGGGTGCCTTATCAGAAAATTGGGATTCATCAGGAGTCATATGGTTACAACATGCAGTATCAAAAAACCACGGTTGTTTGCCTGAGGTGACAGAAAGGGCAGTGGAAGTGCGGGATAAAACCTATTGAACAACTGTCTCAATATCAGCCGTAGTAAGTGAGGAAGTCAAAGATGGACCTGTAGGAATTGATGGATCTGAAGGACATACAGCAACTGCCTGAGGAAGAGAAGCTTTATTCTGCTCTTGCACAAATTTCTGTAGCTTACAACAAACAGAGATGTCATGGCTTTTGGCACGGCAAAACTTGCAGTGAGTACCTTTGGAAGACTGAGAGGTGGGATGCCCGGAGTTTATTCGCGGAGGAGCAGTGAATGCAACAATGGAAGGCTGTGGTGAGGGTGTAGCCAATACATGATCAGATGATGTCATGTGATAAGTAGGCCGACGATTCTCCTCAGAAATGAGCTCCTTTACTGCAGCATCAAGAGAAGGAGTAGGAGACCGGCTAAGCAGAGAAGCCCTAGTAGGCTCAAAATCCTCACGTAAACCCATCATGAAGTGCATAAATCTACGATGATCCCGATATTTGACAAAGAGCTCAATGTCCTTAGAACATACCAGTGGAGGATCTGCAACAGAGAGTTGTTCCCACATAGTAGAAGTCTGAGAATAAAAATCAGAAATAGACTGACCTGTCTCTTGGCGCATTTGATAAAGTTTTAATTCAATGTAAAACTCGAAGCTTGAATCATTAGTGCAGTTATAGCGATCGGCCAAAAATTTCCAAGTAGCCTCAGCAGTTTCAAGATGAGGAAAAAGATTATGAATGGAGGGAATAGAGGTATTGATAAGCCAAGACAAGATCTTACTCTGAATACTCTCCCATTTCTCTAGACGTTCTTCATAATCATCTGTTGTAACAGCAGTCTTGGAAGACTCTTCAGCATCTGTGGCTTTGGACTTAGGGTTTGGTACTGGCTTAGGAATTGAACTAGTCACATATCTCCACAGTTTACGACCCTTGAGAAAGACAGTCATATTCTGAGACCATGCATGATAGCTAATAGGACCATCCAACATGATAGTGATAGAACGTATGATATTTCGTTCACTTTGTTGAGCCATAATGAAGAAAATGACCAAAAAGTGAGATTTAGAGACCTCAAATGTAGAAACGGAGCCCAAAATCAGAATCTATGCGAAAAATTGAGCAAGACAGGTCCTGTTAAAAAATTTTGACTTGGTTAACGGTCAACGGTCAGGTCAACAAATGACGTGTGTTGACGTGGCAGTGTGACGTCACACTAGAGCTGACTTGGCAGTCCGTGAAACAAAGCTGGCACGTGGGTCGCGTGTGAGCGCATGGGGTGCGTGTAGGCCGTCTGGTGTGGCGCGTGAGTGAGAGTGGCGACGCGTGGTTGCACGTGAAGGCACGTGCTTGTGAGGCAGAAACTTCAGGCGGCGCATGTGATGTGTTTTCTAGCCGTTCTTGGTTGGATTTTGCTCGGGATTGTCTGTTCTGTCACTCAATGCCTTTGCTTTTATAGTTGGATGAGCAAAACAATGAGATCCGAGAGTTGCTAGGACTGTGGGCGTGACGGCGGTGACTCGCTTTTGATAGTGGCTACTGGATGAAGGCGAGGGCAGCAGAAGAACGCCGGAAGTATCCACAGAAACCAGAAAGTCAGAGGAATGGCTCTGATACCGTGTTAAGAATATAAAGTGTGAGAAAGACTGAATAGTCTGTATATTGATGTGTGTAAAATAATGTACAATAGAGAGCCTTATATAAGCTAGATATGTGTGCAGTATAAGTAAAAGAAGTAAACTACAAGTACAGTATACTGGGCTAAGCCCAATGGGCTAAACTAGTCTAAGCTATACACTAAGCAGTATATAGATGGTCGCTAAAATTTTTGCGAGTATCTTCACCCATGAAACTTAGAAATACATCGTATTTCCATTGACATGTTGAAGAAGAAGATGGCGATGACGATGGTGATAGCGATGACGATGGCGATGACGATGGTGATAGCGATGACGATGGCGATAGCGATAACTCTCTTTTACACTTCATTGAAGCTGCTAAAAATTTAGATAAAAGAAGTACAACCAATTAAAAATAAAGAAAAAATTAAAAAAGAAATTAAGACAAAAATAATTAAATTAGGGAAGAAGAAAACGATGTGACGTGGGATTTTAATTTCAATTTCAGGCAGGGAGTGAAAGGATAATAATAAAAAGAGATAATTGTGTGTTAAAACTTAAAAGTGAGAACTTACCCATTTCTGACAAGAAATAAAAGGGATGAATACGACTGAAAAAGTACAACACAGATTCGGAAATTGAAATTAGAGTAGACTAGTAATGACTGATTGTAATGCTCGAAACATAGTTGAAACAAAGGCGGGTCCTGTTGGCATTAGATATCTGTTGCCGGTTTAATAAAGGAATGGACTCTGTTATTTATTTCTCCTCGTCTGTGAGTTTCAAGTTAAGTCAAGTTGTTTCTCAAAAAAAAAGTTAAGTCAAGTCAAGTCAGCTACCCTTTGATTCTCCAAAAATAAAAAACAAAGTACTGGGCAATCTCAAATCAGGGGGGGCTTAATATATTTGGGGCCTAAGGCGAAATTGATTATCTTGTTTTATATGTAAAATTACTACTGATTAACAAAAACTACATATAAATTTTTCTTTTTCTAGAAATTTTATAAACAGAAAAAATTTGGAATTTTTTTTCATATTTGTTGATATGGTAGATTGATAATAGTAAGTAAAAAAATTGTATTAGTGATGGACTTAGATGAGAACTAGTAAAAGTTTGCTAATTAAATTATTATTATTATTCTTAATTTTTTTAAAAGTACAACATTCACAATATTTTTTTACAACAAATCCTAGATTTTAAGTTGCTTTTTTTTTTCTCTCTCTCTTTGAAAATATTACTATAATTATTTTTCTGCCATCAATAACAGGTTGTAACAACCTACTACTTAGCATAATTGTAAAAGTGTTATAAAAAATATTGTAAACGTTGTATTTTTCTTTATTTTTTATTTGTTTTTCATCTGGTAAAAAAATATTATTTTATTTATTGATTATAAATAATCTTATTCGTTAAAATTTGGGGGTCTTTTTTTTCCTTTGGGGCCTTAGGCAACTGCATTTCTTGCTCCACTGTTGAGCCCGCACCATCTCAAATGAATAAAAAAAGTCTTCAAATTTTTCATATATTTTTATATTAAGTATGAATTTTGAAATTTTAATTGTTGGATTACATGTTTTTTTATTATATCATTAATGTTTACAAAATTTTAAGAAAATCAAAAATTAATTGCTATGTCATCAAATAAATGTTAAAATTTTAAGTTTTTTGATCTAAAATTGTGTCTAAAAAACAAGTTTATTGATTGAAAAGTAAATAGTATCCAATTTGAACGAAATTGATATGTATGTTAATAATATAAAAAACATAAAATTAAACAGTAATATTTTCAAAATTCACACTTAAAAAAGAAAATATACGAGAAGTTTAAACAGTTTCTTTGAAGAGAAAATTTGATAGTCTCAAATGGCTTTTTACATTCTTTTATATAAAAAAATTAATTAAAAAAAATTATCGTGATACAAAAGTAATCGATTACACCACCATTTTCTTCTTTTGGCTAAACTATACCACCACTTTCTAGTCCTTCACTTTATTGCTTTTTTATTTTTATTTTTATTTTTTAAATCGATAAAGGAGGGATAGTACAGAGACAGCCTTTTTGCGGTAACTAGCTAAAAGCCTACGTTTGTTTAAATTTCCTTGTTAAGAGAATTGCAGAAGAAAAAATAAAAACATTTTATTTTGCTAAAATTTTATGGTAAAATATAAAATGGTAAATTACAGTCAACACCTCTGAGGTTTGAGATAAAACTAAACAAATCCAAATCATTTCAAAACTAGCTGATTTATTTCCTAAAGTATATGCTAAATACAACAATTTCATTTCTAAGAGCATATGATTTAGGAACCAAATTGGATATTTTTTGAAATATCGTAGACCTGCTTGATATTAACTCAAACCTCAGAATGCTGACGGTAATTTACTCAAATATAAAATTACCATTAGATTTTGTGATACTATTAAAACTCTTAAAAGAGTACAGAGGTCACATAAATCCATTAGAATTTATTTGCTCTTGCTTTCATCTCCATCCCTTTTTTGTTTGCTTATGTATTTTTTATTTATCAACTTCCTTCTTCATTTCTAATTTTATTAATTTATTTATTTTTAAATAAAAATTAATTGTTATTTCCCTATTATAGGTTAGTCATACACTTATTTATAAATATAAATGATAATGAAAATAGTGAATGATCATTATAATATAATTTGATCCAAACTTGTAAACTTAAGTTTTTAAATTAAATGGTGTACTTTCTATTATATTTCATGCTCAATTGGAATCTATTATTTCTCTTTGTGTGTGTTTTCACAATTTTGAAACAAATTTCTAGTATTTTTTAATACATATATATACTGGTATCCCCCCCCCCCCCCCCCTAAATGTAGGTGCAATTCATGTATTTTGGACAAATGAAAGCTAACTGTTATAGAGTGTTCACTATGCCCACTTTAGATTCTCGTTTATCCTGGTTGAACCTTATTGATTGCCCCTCACTTCATTTACTAATACTATCTCTTAAGCTCTCAACTGTGGTTTGTAGAGGAAATGATCTTATTGGACTCCACCTAACTTGATGGGAATCAGGGTAATAATGATTTTTGGACAAAGTTATGTTTGAAGTCTTAGGTTTCAATCCTTTATAGAAATATGACATGTATCATTGTCATGTATAATGTGTGTAGCTTACTTAGTTGGGGTTAAGTGTTTGCACATGGCAGGGACATATGTTATCTTTAATTGAGGGTTGAAGCCTAAAGCTTTAGACATGTTTGGAGCCAAAAATTTTTCTTTTTTATTTTTGATAGCTAAGTAGTGGGAAAAGGAGGAGGGGGGAGGGGGTGGATTATGGACATAGGGCATCACAAGCATGCCATTTATGTTGGGTTATCACTTAAACTTCTAAGCATGAAGGTAATAGTTGAGTTTATTGATCAATATCACAAGTAATACTAAAAAGTTGTGGAGAATGACTACCACAAACACAAAAAATTTCGTTCGTATTTTTCTTTTCCATAATTTTTCATATATGAGGTGTCAAATTATGATTACTGCAACATAACTTTTATATGATATTATCTCTACAAAAAAAAAAAAAAAAAAAACAAAAAAAACAAAAACAAAACAAAAAAAAAAAATTACGAACAATGTAACAATGAATGTGATTAGTGACACTCACTCCACTTGTATAAGTGTTTGTGAGGCATGGGGGACAAGGGTTAGGGTTCAAGTCTCCAAGAGAGAATGTCACACACATATATATTTAGATTGGGCTAAAGTAGAATTTCTATTTTGTATAAAAAAAATAAAAATAAAAAAGATATTAGACAAGTATTTAAATAAATAATGTCAGGGATATTATAAATTTTATAACATCAGGCTTACAAATATGCATCACCAATAACAAAAAGTAATTTTAAAAATGCATTTAATAGGTTGTTGACGTCTACAAATCATATTAATTACATCAATTTGTAAAGGTTTTGAAGTAAAACTTATAATATTTCTATTGTAGGGTGTTAGGCCTAGGATCTCATATCTGTGTATATATTGGGCCTGGGGCCCAATTCGAGGACTTGAAGTCGTCCATGAAGGGGTAAACATTATCAGGGGAGTTCGTGTTAGCAATTGAAAAAGTTAGTTTTGATCATAAGGGCCTATGAGGGTGGTCCGAGGATGAATGCCTCCTCGGCTAACCAAAGCCGAGGCCTAAAGGGGTGGTCTACCATCCAGGGGAACATTGCAAGAAATTCTGTTGATACGGATAAGCATCATAAAAACATAGGATAGAAGGAAGTCCTAAAATATCTAAGGAGAAAGCTGCTACCACCACATTAAATACTCTGTAGCTAACTTTTTGGCCGCATTAATGAGGAAGTGATACCTAAACAGTGGTTTTCAGCCTTACAGCTACTACTCGAAGACTTCAGGAATGTGCTGATGGGACAAGTATCAACACCAACAATCTGACCTATACGTGGAGGGTAGGGATGAAAGAGGAAGATGGTACTTAATAGAAGGGATACTCTGAGAGAAGAAGATCAAGAAATCAAGGAAAAAACACCGTAGCAATTAAGAACTGAATTTGTAATCAAACTTGAGAGAAATATATAAGAATTGATCTCCTCAAACTATGTCGAGGACGATTTTCTTTAGTTTAAATCAATCTATCTTCCTTTTCTTATCATCTGAACCTACTTTACTTGTTGTCCAACTCATTTAAGCCCAATTTTCCAACTCACTCTCTACCAATTCATTATATTGGGCTTTTTGGACCTACGTTCATTTATCCTTTGGGCTAGGGACTCAAACTGCGTCCTTGCATCTATAATTTTCCTATATTTATTGTGATTGGTGACACATATATTTGTAAAACTCATGTGTTTATTATAACTGTATTATCTTTAGCATTACTCAATTCTTTGTGACTTCTTAAAAGTAGAAAAAAAAATATAAAACTAATTTTTTTTCCTATATCTCCAAAAATATATATATTTAAAAAACATATATCAATTTTTGTCCTGAAATTTGGGAGCCTTTCTCTAGTAGGGGACCTAGGCGATAGCCTAAGTGGCCTAGACCTAGGGCCGGTCTTGTGTGAGAGCCTAGACTGCTACTCCTGGATTATGCAACTCTTTTGCGTTATACTTGTGTTCTTTCTTCCACTCTCATGCAGAATAGGGGATAGCACAGATATGGCAAAATTGTGAAAGTACCAGTGTCCAAACACCAAAAAAAAAGAAAAAAAAAAACAAAGCTTAATTTAACTCTTTGCTGGCAGATGGTTAGTGTGTGTAGCTGTGTGCCACTGCGCTCTCTCGTCATTTCCTTTTAAATCAACTTTTCACCGGTTCACACTTCTTTTTTGAGTTATAGACATTTGACTATGTAGTATGTATGTCTTAGTAATTTTTTTTGTTTTTTTTTTAGAAATAGTAAAATTAATTGGTTATAACGCTTGCTAGCAATATATTGTTGAGCCAGTTATGCCATATATATTGGGCTAGAATTAGCATTTTTAAAGACTATCAAAAAAATTTAAGGTGAATTCCAACAACTCAAGCTAATCCTTAATCCATTATTTCAGTTAACAGAAATCTCCCCTCTCTTAGTATTCTTTAAAAAAAAAAAAAAAAAAAAAAAAAAAAAAAGAAGCTAACAGAAATTAAAAGCATAAAATTAAGAATTAATGGAAACGTGGTGTAATATTATTGTTCCATAGAGTGGTGCAGATAAAATGGCCAAAAAGATTTTGATTGAAGCGGCAAAGGTAAGCCCTTTGCAATTTCTAAGGTGCTGGGGCATTGATTGATTGTGAAGACCCGTAAAAGAAAAAGATAACCGCCTTTGTCTACACACTTTCACCCGCAATTGTTGGTTCTTTTATAAAAAAAATTTGAAGAGTTCGAAGAAGACTCTGTTAATCAGCTTTTTCCATTATTTTTTATAAAAAAGTTTTTTAGTCATTGATTACGTTATCTTTTTACTCCTTCACTTTATTGCTTTTTTTATTTTTATAATTATTTTTTAAATTGATAAAGAATGGACAGTACAAAGACAAAATATTTTTATGCTAACTAGCTATGATGTCTATGAAACTTTGTTTAAATTCTTTGAATTCAATCAGATGTGGTGGGGGCGTACTTCGTGTGAGAGATTTCTACAAGGAAATTTCCTCCCTAGTCTCCTTGTTCAGAGAATTGAATTTTATTTAGTTAAAATTTTATGGTTAAATATAAAATGGCAAATTACAGTTAGCATTTCTAAGGTTTGAGACAAAGCTAAACAAGTTCAAAAAACATTTCAGAACTAATTGATTTGATCCTTAAACCATATGCTAAATACAACAATTTCATTTCTAAGAACATATAGTTTAGGGACCAAATTGGATATTTTTGAAATATTTTGGACCTACTTGATATTAGCTCCAACCTTAGGATGCCGACTGTAATTCACTAAAATATAAAATTATCATCAGATTTTGTGATACTATTAAAACTGTTAAAGAACACAAAAGTCACATAAAGCCATTTGAATTTATTTTCTCTTTGTTTCATCTCCATCCCTTTTTTGTTTGTTTTTTTATTTTTTATTTATCCACTTCCTTCTTCATTTCTAATTTTATTAATTAATTTATTTATAAATAAAAATTAATTGTTATTTCTCCATTATAGGTTATTCATAAACTTATATATATATATATATATATATATACAAAATATGTTGTGTAGATACATTTGGGTAAATTTTCATATTAAATGATAATGAAAATAGTGAATGATCATTATAATATAACTTGATCCAAACTTGTAAACTTAGGTTTTTAAATTGAATGGTGTACTTTCTATTATATTTCATGCTCAATTGGAATCTATTATTTCTCTTATTAAATATGTTCCCTAATGATTGTTGATGCAAACACAATAATAATGGAAATAACACAAAGAGAAATTGAATAATACTTCTGAATATTATTTATTTGAGATTAGAAATTACACAACACTATTTAGACTGAAGCGTGACACTCGCTCTCTTTAAGGAAATTCAAGCCCTTGGTTGGCTAAACCTTGTAACTGGTGCAGACATTCTCTAACTTGTCTCCCCCAGGAAGCTCCACCAAAAAGAACACCCCTCTTTGCCAAGAACCTTTCTATTTTTTTGTGTATAAGATTGCTTGCAATTGCTGGATTGTTACTTGGATGGGTCTGAATGAGTCTATTTATAGGCTTAATGGGTCTCATGAAGTTATTACCCAACTTAATCTAATTAATTAGGTCCATAATTTTGATGTAGTGGGTGTTACAAGATTAATTGCTAGACATAAATATGATGGACTGGAGTTTCACAATTAAATGGATGAGATAAGGAGTTTCTGAAGAAATAAATAGGCCCAACAAATAATTCATTAAATGGGTGAATGACTCTTCATTTTCCATAATAAAAAGGTCATTTACTCAGTAATGAATAAGGAAATTATTCTGAATGTATCTAGCCCACAAAATGCTACAATACACATCAGCCTATTAATCACCACATTAAAAAGAATAAAATAGTCTCTTTCCTTTTCAATGTAGGATTAAACATTTTCATTAACTCCTCATTTTTCATATTAACTGCTACATCTTTACATTTATATAGTCATATAAATCCATTTTAATTAATTAATATTAAAATGCTCCAACATGATCTAAATTTAGCAACACACAACCAACAATATCACCCACCCACCCCAACCTCAACCTCAACCTCCACAACAACAACAAGCAGGCCAACCACAGGGTATATGTGATGATTTTCTTAATTGTGATGTGTTTTCTTTCTTGTCTGTGTTTTGCTTTAATTCTCTTCCACTCTCAACTTGACTCTCTATCTTTCTTTCTTATTCACCTTTTTTTTGGGGTCGAGTTATAGACATTATTTGACAATGTATCAGTCTTAGAAAATTTTTTTGGTTATAATGCTTGCGAGCAGGCAATATATTGTTGAGCCAGTTATGCCTATATATAGAGCTAGATAGGGATTTGCATTTTTATAAACTATCAAAAAATTAATAATTAAGGTGAGTTTTAACATTTTATTGTTGTTACTTAATTTTAAATTTTAAAATAAACATAAATTATGTTAAAAAGTACATAAAATTTACTTAAAATAAATATTATTAATTAATTGTTGTATTTCCAACTTGTTCGAGCTCAAATTTTTCAAGAAATGTGTTTGTTTGTTTAGACCCCTTAAAACAGGTTGTTTAACCTAATATATTAGTCAAGTGATTACTTAGTTAATTATGAGGCCTAGATTAAACAGCGAAAAATCATATCATGCAAACAGCAGAAAAGAAAAGAACACAAAGATATGATCAACCAGAAAAACTAATGAAACGAACCATATCAAAGTTAAAATCTGAGGAGGATTTGACCTAGTTATCCTTGAGGTAAACAAATAGACTAATAGAGAATTAAAGTTTATACAAAAGATTTAACCCTAAATCTATTATACCTCTAGTAGTAACTTACTGATACAACCACATGCAAACTCCGAATCCGTGCAAACTCCAAATCCAAGGACTCTTCTCTCTTGGATTTGCAGCATACAAGCTCCCACACTTATGACTTTGAGATTCCACTCAAAGGTTTTAAATCACCACTTGTTGATCTTGCAGCAACTAGATTCCACTAGCACTTGATTGTAGATCTTGTTCCAGCAGACACTTGTATAGTTAGAAGGCACAAAATCTCTCAGATCTCATAGGAGTAACTCACAAGTCTTCTAAGAGTCTTCAAAACATAGTTAGTGTTTTTCTTTTATACTTAGGAGTGTTGGAATGAAATCCTAAACTTTTTCGCAGGCTTGGGCCAGATTTAAAATTCTACAAAATTTGTTTTTCTACGATCTTCGATCAGTAAAATTTCACTGAAGATGAATTCTTTTTCTGCAACTTGAATGTTCTTGGAACCTGACTTGAATCACTTGAGAAATGTCTAACACTTATCCTAAATATGTTTTTGTTCTCGGTTTACCAACATAAACAAATTAGGACTCTAAAAATTTAATCTTAAATCTTTAGAACCTAACAATCGCTCCCTTTGGCAATCCGTGATAAAACACACACACACACACACACACACACACACACACACACATATATATATATATATATGAATTGCTCAACTCAAGAACTAGCCCAATTTACAAAGTGTTTCCCTCATAAAATTCTATCACAATCCACTAACTATTAGTTGCTAGAATAGATAGCAATTGAGAAAGAATTAACCTATAAATTTCTGAAACACTGAAAACAAATCATAAACACATGTGTGGAAAATATAGGATAAAATCAAATCTAAAAACTGAACTTGGATTCACAAAACATAAAAATAGACAGATATCAAAGAATAATCATCAAATAAAATAAGTACATCACAAAAAAAAAAAAAAAAAAAAAAAAAAAAAAAACTCCATATCTCCCCCTAACAAAATACCGTATCTATGTACTCATAACTGGCCCGAACCAACACTTGTGAGATGCATACTTATTTACTTTTAAAACACATATGCTCTATATTTCTTATGGGTGATATTTTTGTGTGTGATTTTGCAGGTTGAGTAGATGTTGCAGTTTAAAGAAGGTTAAGGCCGTGTTACCTTTTTTAATATGTAAATAAAGAAAGCATTGGCTCAAGTGAAGCATTTCGGGCTAAGTGGAGATTCTCTAGAATTAATTAAGAAAAATGTTTATTGTTGTTGTGATTTTTTAAGTTGTGTTTGTGATGTTTGAACTTATGTTGTTGGTAATATTTGAACGTGGGTGTTTATTGTTATCACTTTATTTGATTAATGTATTTAGTTTCAATGTTATGTAACTATCTTCTTATAATGAAAATGTGTTTCTATGAACATAGTAGATTTCTTAACATGTTGATGGGAAGATCTTATTATTAAAATATGGTTCCAACCAAAAAATAATTGATGATTGATACAACGACGTCTCACACCAAAAATAATTATTTCAAAGTTAAATATCTAAAATAATAGATATTAGCATACTGATCCATTAACATCAATGTATTTAGTTTTAGAATACGATTTTAATCAGAAATCCAAAAGATTTTAATTTTGGAAAAATGAAAAATTGAGCCAAACTCACATATATCATTCTCATTGAAATAAGCTATATTCAAATGGAATAAATCACTTACAAAAGCCATGCCCGAGGGTCCCACGCATGCAATTCAAAATGAGATTCCAATGAAGCATTTCGCATGTTTTCTTTGAATTCCAGAACGAAAGCAAAGACTAAAAAGAAGCAATTGGCCTCGACCATGATTACTATTTGTAAGAAACAAACAGTTTTCTTTGAATTCAAATTTATTTTTGGGTCTCATGGTGTTAGCGTTGGCCTTATATATGACACCAAGGCCATCAGACCTCAAGTCTTTGCCATGTTTGCCTTTTTGTCCCTGCTAAACATCCTAAACTTACCACTTTGACTTCGACCATGCATGTGAGGCCACAGCCATGATGCATTTGGCCTTGGTTCAGTTGTACTATAATTTAAATTGATAATAGGGCTTTTGATCAGTTTTTTATTGCTTAGTTACACAAGCACCCTTTTGTCTTGAACCCACAACCAGGGCGGAACTAGAATTTTATGAATGGGGTCAAAATAATAATAAATGTAAAATTGAACCAATTTAATAGTGTCAGACAAGAAATATGAAGAGTTTGGGGGGTTAACTATATTTCTTTTGAAAGTTTTAGGTAAATTTACATGGTAAAAATCTAAAATTTGAAAAGTTTTGGAGGCCAACCATATATATATATATATATATTTTTTTTTTTTTTTAATTTAGGAAAATTTTATAAAATTGAAAAAGTTTGGGAGGCCATGCCCCTCCACCCTTCTTAGTCTATTTCTTAGTGGGTCCGCCCCTGCCCGCAACCTTATCCTCCATCCTCTTATCAAGGGAGGTGATGAAAGTGTGATTGAACTAGAGCTATTTGAACTGGACTTCGATTTTGATGTATTATGAAAAACTGCCAAGGATCAAATGCTTGGCCTGCTGTTGAGCTCTTTTACTTGTGTCTTTTTGTTGACACTTAATCCTTAGTATTTATACCTGAGAACCTGTGAGTCGTTGTTTGGCTTTTAGTTTTTGACATATTGCTTTCCCGAATTTTTTTTTTATAGTATATGTTCTTTAAATTCATTTGATAGTTCACGCCATGTATCTGATATAACATTGAAATGATCTTTCAACAGTTAAGAGAGGTAGGAACCTTTCCACTGTGTCAATACAAAATGCAAATCCGTCTCATTAAGGGTTGTTATGTAACCAAACAAAATACACAATAATAATAGGCTAACCCACAACATATGAAATGCCAATATAGATGTCTTAGAAGCATGTTTGAAATTTTAAGCAGCTCTTAGCTTATGTTTGAACTCATAAGCCATCTTTCCAAGCAGCAATTTCTGGGTAAGATGCCAACTTTGTGTGCTGATTTGATTAGTCGAATGGGATGAATCCAAGAGTCATGAGTTGGGCATTGGTTAACCCATTTTGAGCTAAGCTCACAAGCTAATTAGCATGGGCCTTCTCCACAATTTAAGCTTGATCTTGCTGGCATTTGGAGCTTATGGGCCTTTGTCTTATTTTAATTTTGTAGCCCTAAAAATGCCCTTAGCAAAGAGGAACCCAACCAATATTGAGCTCATAAGTATCAGTATCGGGGTGTAAAAACTCTCCGTTGCTATTTTAGCAACCAAGACAAATAAATAGAGAATCACCTAAGTATGGGTACGTAAATTTTTTTAGCATCCATAAACAGTAAGGTTGTATGTATACAATTGTTCATGGGTTGTAAAAATAAAAACTAATATTTTAATGGAGTGAAAGAGGAAAAAAGGGAAGAGAGAGATGGGAGAGAAGAGAGAGAATTGATTTGTTTATATTATTTGTTGGTATAGTTTATATTATTTTAATGAATTGTATGTAAAAATAGAAATTGATGGCGAGTTGTAAAATAAGATGATAAAATACATAAAGTAAGTTTTGAAGATATATAATAAACACTTTTTTGCAGCTCCCCCGATGCCAATACTCAGTAAATTGTTTGTCACTTTGTTGAATGACATCTTTTTTTTTTGGTGAAAAGAAGACTTCATTAAAACAAACTAACCAGGAACAGGGCAACGCTTGTTGAAATACAACCCAGATTTATCTTGCTCAACAAGGTCAGAAACGTCCACAGGCGGACTTTCAAAGGATCTAAAATCTAAGGCTTGGTCAGCCCCTATTCTAGCAAGAGCATCCGCACAACAATTCGATTGCCGGAACACATGATTGACTTGAATTTGCTGGAAATTGTTGATAAGCATTCTGCAGTCATCCAAGATAGGAGAAATCACTTCATTAACATAGCCATTTCTACAGAAAATATCCACTATGGATTTGGCATCCATTTCGACTATAAGAGCAGGAATGTCCAAATTGCTGCACAACATTAACCCATCCCTTAAACCCCATAGCTCAGCCACAAAGCTGTTAATGATCCCTATGTGCCTTGAAAACCCAGTGACCCAATTCCCATGACTATCTCACACTACACCACCACAGCCAGCAAGACCCGGACTACCAATAGCGCACCCATCAGAATTTAGCTTCATCCAGCCCACTGGCGGCTTCTCCCAACGACACACAACAACTACTCTAGGCACGGGACACCTCGGAGAGCTAACACAATACATGAATTCAGTTACATGATTCTCAATTTCAGCCAAAAGATTTGGATTCTGAGCTTTACCCATAAAGACCACCTGGTTCCTACTTTTCCATAACATCCAAATGGCAAAGGAGAATAACATGCTCCACTGGGATTTACTGTGCATGGTCCTACTGCCTAAACTCCCATCCGAACCAAACCATTCTTGAGGCTCGCTCCTCCAAAAGTCTTGGTTCATATTCCTAACTCCCAGCTGCAACCAAAGCGTCCTAGGCCAGGGACAATCATGAAGAGCATGTAACACCGTTTCCTTTTCTTCTCGGCAAATTGGGCATAAATCATCCGTCCCAACTCCCCTCCTAACCAGGTAGCCCTTCACCCCAATACTATCATGGACACATCTCCAAATAAAAGTTTTAATCCTAGGGAGCGTATTAATTTTCCAGATCCACCCCACCGGCAAGGGGGGAATTTTGTTTGAATCTACAGCCAGCATGTACGCACTTTTGACATCAAACCCGCCTCTAGCACTGCCTGCCCAAACTAATCTATCAGCCCCTCTATTAGTGAGCGGCACCGGCATGGCTAGAATCAAATCTTTAACATCTGTAGGCAGAACAAAAGGAATACAACTCCAATCCCAACCCATATCAGTCAACACATCCTTCACCATTAATTGATCAGCTTCACGAGTCAAAGGCCCCTGAATCAAGTGACAAATGGGCCCCCCTTTGATCCAATTCCTAAACCAAAAATTCTAAGTACTGTCCCTGCCTACCAGCCACATACTACCTTTATTGAAGACCTCCCTACCTCTCTTCATAGCAGACCAGACCTGAGAACACGGAAGCCGATCTGCATTTATAACATTAGCTCTCCTCCCAGAGCAATATTTCTGCTTTAAAACCTTGGCCCAAAGGGAATCCTTCTCAGAGTGAAATCTCCAGTTCAATTTGGCCAGGAGAGCAGTGTTTCTTCCTTTAGCCGTTTGAAGGCCCAAACCTCCTTCCTCCTTCGTCTTAGTCACTTTTTGCCACCCAACCCAGTGCATCTTCCTCTGATTTTCCGTAGTACCCCACAAAAAATTACGGTTGACCCGATCTATACCATCCAACACTCTACCCGGAAGAGAAGCACACTGCATTACATAGGAGGGAATAGCTGCTAAGGAAGCTTGGATGAGAACCGCACGCCCCACTAGAGAGAGCAAATTTGCTTTCCAACGCGCTAACTTCTGTTTCACTCTATCAAGAATGAAGTTGTACTCACGAGAAAACCTACCCGGCTGCCTAATGGGAATACCCAAGTATTTTCCTAAGCATGGCGTGGAGGAAAAACCAAGGATATCACAAAAGGCTTCCCTATCATCCATATCAACATTGGGAGAGAAGAACACCCTCGACTTAGATTCACTAACTATTTGCCCTGACATTTTGCAAAACTCATCCAACACATCTCTAATGGCACAGCAATTAATATTATATGCTTTGGCAAAGAGAACCAAATCATCCGCGAACATCAAATGGGAAACTGAAGGCTCGCTTTGGGAGACCTTAATCGGCTTCCAAAGATTAGCACTACATTTTTCCTCAATAAGTTGACCAAGGAAATCAATGCAAAGGATGAAGAGGTAGGGAGAAAGAGGGTCCCCTTGCCTTAACCCTCTTGACGGAAAAATTGGATCCAGAGCTTCCCCATTAAAAACAATTGACGTGGAGACCGTCGTTACACAACTCATAATGGTTTCAATCAGATCAGTAGGCAAATTGATCCTAATAAGCATATCTCGGATGAAACTCCACTCCAATTTATCACACGCCTTCTCAAGATCAATCTTCAAAGCCATGTAACCCACTTTCCCCTTCTTTTTGCTAAGGGAATGGATAACCTCCTGTGCTATAATAGCATTATCAATACCTTTTCTACCCGGCACGAAGGCTGATTGACAAGGAGAGATAAGCTTGTCCAGATACGGTCTCAATCTAGCGACAATAATCTTCGACACTATTTTATACACTGTATTACACAAGCTGATAGGTCTATAATTACTGAGCGTCTCCGAACCTTGGATCTTTGGAATAAGAGCGATAAGAGTTGTGTTGAGGTACTCCGGGACTCTCCTCTCAGCAAAAACTTTTTTAACTTCAGAAATAACTGAGCTGCCCACAGTGAGCCAGAACTTTTGGAAAAACCCAGCATGCAGCCCATCCGAGCCGGGAGCCTTAAAAGCTTTCAAAGACCATAATGCGGCTTTTATATCCTCCTCTGACAGCTCCCCACTAATACTACATTTTTCCTCCTCCGACAGCCTAGCCTGCCAGGAAGTAATTCGAGGATGAAGAAAGGAATCACACCAGAAAGAAGTAGTATATATATCCCTATACCCATTCATCACAAAATCTTTGACCTCCTCCTCCTTATATAACCACTCACCCACTGTGTTTTTGATAGCCAAAATCTTATTCCTCTTCCTTCTCACCAAGGTAGACACATGATAGAAAGCCGTATTCCTATCCCCTTGAATCATCCAATTAACTCTCGATTTTAAAGCCCACAGCTCCTCTTCCTGGTTCAACACAACATCAAGATCCTTTAGAAGTTCATTTTCAAGGTTAAGGAGAAAAGCTGAAGGATTAACTGACATAGCTCTCTGAATACCATTTAACCTTGCCATAATTGTCTTTTTCCTAAAGAAGATATTACCGAAATGCTCCTTATTCCACCTGATAGCCTCATTAGTGAAAAGCTCAATAGCCTGAGCTAGACTCGAGCTATGACTCCAGGCCTGAGTAACAACGGAAGGAAAGTTGGAATTAGACAACCAACATGTTTGAAACTTAAATAATTTCCTCCTATTCTCCTGACTTCTCGGTTGCAATTCCAACAAAACGGGACAATGATCGGAATGGCACCTAGTGAGATGGGCCACACGGGCCTCCGGGTAATCAGACACCATTGGGAATTGACAAAGAATCTGTCTATCCTCTCCTGAATAAGAGCTTGAATATCCCTCCTATTAGTCCAGGTAAACCGAGGACCCGAAAAACCTAAATCAATCATATTACAAGCATCTAGACATTCCTTGAACTGGAGAGTTCTATTAACACTCACCCCCCTTCCTCCAAATTTATCACCCTCTGTCAGTGGCTCATTAAAGTCGCCCGCCATTACCCATGGCAAATCATGAAGGTTCGCCATTATTTTAAGATTACCCCATAACACCTGCCTTTCAGCACACCTAGGGCTAGCATAGATTGCAGATAATAACTAGTTAAGATTAGAAGAGAGTACCTTAACAGCCACATGAATTTCTTGTTTAGTAATTGCTAATTGGTTGATCTCCACTCTATCTCCATTCCACAGCAGCCATAACCCACCCGCATAGCCCATGGTATCGGTGTGGACAGCTCCATCAAACGGCAAATCATCTGTAATCGCCTTCGCCCTATCTCCACCAACACGAGTCTCCATCACTATTAAAATAGCTGGATCATGGATGCGAACTAATTCTCTAACATGACTTCTAAACGCGGTTTTCCGCGTACCTCTACAATTCCAAGCAATAATATTCATGGGAAAAAATTTTATTTTTCAGGGACACAAATCAACATGAGGTAGCGACTTTACCTCCACCCTCAATATCCATTCTAGCCGCTTCAAGGCTACCCTCGGCATCGCATAAATTTTCGGTATGGCTGACCACACCAGGTGTCGAACCTCCTTTAGCCTCCACAGTTCCGATAGCCATTCCCCCCATAGTAAAATCATACCCATCCACAGAAGGATCAACACACTTACGGTGATTCTCAGATAGATCATCATCCATGCTCTCTGCTTCCTGTTGACGAACCAGCCCCAAATCCTAATCGGACCTACCCAATCTCTAGTGATCTCTATCTCCAATCGCAACAGCACCGTTTCTTCTACCATGATTGCCCATAACATCCCCTTCATTGCTGATTTCGCGATCTTTGAATATAATTTCCAGCTCAGAGCTTCCAATGGCAGTAGCACAGCAAGGAGATGTGAAAAGGAAAGGTTCAGTGGCGGCTTGGTGATTAGAGGAACTCACCCTACTACCCTTTTCATTAGTCAAAACCTTAGACCGGGCTAGAGCTTTCTTCCCCTTAATAGAAGCATGTGGACTGGGCTTGGAAACCGATTTGGCTAGATTCAACTTTGAATCCATCGCAGACATTTTTGGGCTTAAGCCCGCAAGCCTTAGGCCTTTCAAATCCTTAAAACTGTCTAAGCCCATATTGCTGCCTTCCCCCAAAGCTTCATCTGTCACCTTAGTTGGGACCATTTTCCTTTTTGTCTCTCTCAATGGCCCAGCTACTTGCTCATCCCTTGTAAACCCCACATTAGCCCACTTATCCTTCACAAAACTACTACGAGTGCTCCTACTCCTACTCTGATCATTCTCTTGCCCAGGTGGTCCCCTATTACTCCTTTGGCTTCTTGCTCCACTCACCTTACGTGAGACCATAATCCACGGACCATACGTACTATCATGTACGTTCTCACCCACATTTTGTTGTCCATTCTCAAGCACGATCTCGCTGGACCCCACACTTCCCTTGTCAGCACATACCTCATGGGAATTGCATGACCTTGTACGTTCCTTTCCCGGCTCCATGGCTGCCGTCTCCGTCATCGTTGCCTCTTTCCGGATAGAATATGGACAATTTTCTCGCCTATGACCCATTCGGCCACAATCAAAACACAGCGACTGTATACCTTCATAGCTCACAGGTTGCTCATTTTTCCCAATCAAAACAGCTGTTACTAAAGGCTTAGTAACATCTACTTGAATACACATCCTAGCGAACCTACCTCTAGCCTCTGCCGCAGTATGGGAATCCACCCTTAAAACATTTCCAATGGCTTTCCCAATCAAGTAGAGAGCTTCCGCATTGTAGTACTCTATCGGCAACTCATTAAGTCTAATCCATACCGCAATCGATGACACATTCACCAACACCGGTTTGAAATCCGGTTCCCATGGACGTATGGAAGGGAAATGGCCACCTATAAACCATGGCCCCCTCTTCAACACAGTCTCAAAATCCTCTTCGAGAGACAGCCGCGTAAGGAAGAATCTGTGGCCTAAATCCACACAGTCAAGTTTGCCTGCTAGTTTCCATAAAGACAAAAGCCTTCTTTGGAGGAAGCTTAAACCAACTGACCTCCCATACACCTTAACTATCAAGGCCCTTGCCCAAGGATTCCTAATTTTCTGCTTGAGATCTTTTGAGAACTTAACAGCAACGAGTCCTTCCCTAAGAGCCTCCACATCATCATCCGACTCTGCGTCATCCTCCATGAGATCTCCAAAATTGAATGCTTGAGTAAAAGCACCAGGAATCTCACCCACTACCTTATCTTTAAACGAAACTTCTCGACTCCACAGGCCTTGAGGCTGACTTGGAGATGGTGGTCTTGAGTCACTGCTCTCACTAAATCCTGCATGATTCACATTCTTAACCTTCTTGTTACTGCGAGCTAGCTCCGCCTGTTCTTCCTGCGAGAGGGAGAGATCTTTCATTGATGATGGGTCTAATTCTCTCTCTAGCCATTTCTTGACCCATTCTTCGGGTTCACTTCTCCAATTAGTAAGGTCATAGTGACATCTGTTTCTTTTTGTTGGGGGGTTAGCTACAAAGTTGTTTCTCTTATTTATGCTTACCATAACTTAAATAAACAAATACATTAAAATAAATAAATAAATAAACCTGTCAGAGCCTCTAAAAAATTCCCAACTATTTAATTGAATCATTTCACTTGGGTTCCACAACAATACAATTAGCAAAAGGGATTCTATGTATATATAAAATATATATATTTATATATATATAATATATTTTTGGGTGAATTTTTATGTGTCTGAATCTTGCCATGGATTTACCACTACTATATTTATTTTTAATGAAAAGGATTGGTTTTTCACTGCTTCATATGATGAATTACGTGAAGTATACAATTGTGGAAAAATGGTGGGATCTACTTACTGGTTTTATTAGAGAAAGTTTATAGACACAAAAAATTTCATACTCAATTAATGTAACAGTTTATTAGAAGTAGTAACTAGTAAGTAAAAAAAAATGACGTCAGTAAAAAGTTCAGATAAAAACTGGTAAAAATTTGTCCACTTAATTGTTGTGAAAAATGTTACAATTTTTTTTTTTTTTGGGTTAAGTAGCATTGCTTTTTCTATTCATCATGCTTTAAATAAATTGGATTTCCAGGGTGAGGTCTGTTTTGAAGTCATTAATCATAATTGGTGTGTTGCGCAAATGCAGACAACATATGGCACTCATTGCAGGAGCCATGACTTAGAGTTTTTGATCGTTTTACACAGATTTGTTGATTTTATTTTAATTGGAAAATGATTTAAAATTTATCACGTCTATTAATTCAAACGATGATTTTTCTTAATCAGATTAAGATATAATTTTTTTTTAATTATAGGTAAGATTCTAACTTAGATCGTGATTGATAAATAAATAAATAAATAAATTACCAGTTAAATTAATTGAAACCTAACAAATTTGTTGAGGCTTAAAACTTTAAATCAATGGTTTGAGTTGGAATGTGAAATAAAATGTTCATTTTTAATATTCTTTGCATCTTGGGTCCCGCTTTGGATTATTGATAGCATTATTTCTTAATTAGGTTAACAGTTGGATGAGTAGAACCGTACATGTGCAACTTTTTTTTTTCTTTTTTTTTTTTGAGAAAATACATGTGCAACTTTGGGTGTCTTGACATGTTTAATATTCATATTTTGCTTATTTTACCAAAATTTTCTTTGGACAAATTTTTTTTTTCAAATTAATTAAGTAGGAAGTTCCTCCAACCTTTTGTATGACAATTTAAAAGACTATTCACATATTATTTTAGTCGTATAATTTACTGAGCTATTTAGGGTCCATTTGGGAACAATTTATTTAGCTGAAATTGAAAACTTTTTGTTGAAAGTGTAGAAAAAAAAATTAAAAATTAGTTGAATAGTACAATGGGATCCATGTATAGTATAAAAAAATATAAATAAAAATAAAAAAGAAACTAAAAACCAAATAAGCTCATCTCAAACTCATTTTTAGATGATTTAATGAATCAGTACTACACATAAAAGATTCTTTGATCGAATTTGGAGGAAAACTTTAAGAAGTATTTGTTTATTTCTATTTTGAGAAGAAACTTTAAGAAGGAAATTGCACTATATAGAATAGGATTTGGCTTAATTAGAAGAACTTTGACAATTTAGTGGTGATTGTGGGGCCCAAATAATTTATGGGCTAGGCCCATTCACCCATGGGGAATCCAAAGGTCCAAGCCGAGGAGGGCTATGGCCCAAGCTCGATAATATAGAACACAAGGTAGCCTTGGAATACAGCCGAGGACAATTCAGTCCTCGGCAGACTCAAAGTCCCACCGGAGAGAAGGGGTAAAAACGGTATAGGACTAAAACTTGGAAGAAAAATCTAAAAAATATCCAGGGAAAGCTGCCCTTACTGCCATTCAATACTCTGAACCTGACAGAGCCGTATTCTATGGCTTTTACAACCACCCCCAACGACTTTGGGTATGGGCTGATGGGACAAGTATCCGTCTTGGAAAGGTTGACCCTATACGTGGACGAAGGACAATGAACGCAGGCGAATATAAAAGGAAAAATAGATAACCTAGAGAAGGGCTGGGAAAAATGGCCAAAAACCAGAGCCTCCCAGCCCACCTCCAGGAACAAGATTTCAGGGGTGAAGAAAACTTAACCATGTATGAACACCACGGAAAACCCACCGCCTGGTGACCAAGGCCTAGCCTTTCAAACCCACGCTCTACAAATAATATTGTTTGGGCCTTTTTACGTACGAGCCCAACACCGCTACGGTTCGTCACGAATCGAGTCCTTACAGTGATGATTGTAAATAAAGGAGACAATATTGTACATATTTGTTTAGTTTACAATCTAAAGTCTTACATTGATAGTACAATGTAAAAATATAATTATCCTAATTTGAAATTACAACTACTCTCATGCTATTATTATTATTATTATTATTATTATATATCAATAGGCAAAATTTAGAGAAAGTTCAATTAGAATTTGAAATTAAAATCTAATTTTGCGCCATGTGTCTAAATTTATGTAGGGATCACACTATAACTATCCACTTAAGTTTGTGCCATATGTCCACTTTAGTTTTTTAATCTTTATTATTATATATCAATAGGCAAAATTTAGAGAAAGTTCAATTAGAATTTGAAATTAGAATCTAATTTTGCGCCATATGTCTAAATTTATGTAGGGATCACACTATAACTATCCACTTAAGTTTGTGTCATATGTCCACTTTAGTTTTTTAATCTTTATGCCAAATGAGTTAATAAGTGCAAAATACTAAGAATTTAATATTAATGAACTATAAATTTTTTTTTTATAAGTCAATTACATATACTCAATAAAAATCATCACACAACAAAGATCACTACACGTTTTACCTTATTAAAAATTTTAAAAAAAATGATCATAAGTAGTATTAAATTTAGGAAAGACCTTTAATACGTGACAAATTATGTTTACTTTTTAAAAAAAAAAATTGACTAATTATTTATATTTTGATTAAAATTAAACAATATATTTATATATATATGCATGTGTTACATGCCATTTTTTTTTTAATAATTTGACTAATAATTTATATTTTTATAATGAAAATTATGTTTAATTTGTATAATATATCTATGCGTTTGTATTGATTATATGCTAGTTATTATTATTTATGAAAAGGCTAAAACTTTTATTAAGACCAAAAATCAACATATAATTAAATCTTTGGGTAAATTACAAAGTTAGTCTCTATCCTTTACACCATTTGTCAATTTGGTCCCTAACCTTTCAATTGTGTCAATTTAGTCTCTAATCTTTTCAATGTCATGTCAATTTGATCATTGTCGTTATCTTTTAAATAAAAAAAATCTTATGTGTCAAACCAAATAATAAAAAATAATTTTCTATGCCATAAATTGCCAAACTGTATTGCCACGTAGATTAAAAAAAAAAAAACCCAAATTTCACATTGAGTCAGATTACCTTTCCTAAAACTTTCTAAAACTTATAAAATTCCTAAAAATCTCTCTCTCTCTCTCTCTCTCTCTCTCTCTCTCTCGTTATTACACATCTCCTCATCTCTTCTCCCTCATCCTCATGCTCATAAACCTGAATATCTGTAAACAACGAGGATGGTGGTGCATTCTCTCTTCCGGCAACTTTGAATAAAGAAAACCTTAATTAAATCAAAGGTGAAAATATTGGGAAATAATTAACTGTCTTTCTGAATCAAAGGTGATAATATTTTATGAATGGTGGGGACAGTGGACCCTTTTTTAAGTACCAAACTCAGAAGTAAAAATTAGGATCTCTACAAAAGGTAGCAGATAAGTTCTTTCTCTTGATCATAATGAAAGAGAGAGGAATTCTTTTAGGGGTATTTTGAGATTGGAATTTGCTTCTGTGGTGGCTGAAAATCTGGGTGTGAATTTATTTTTTGGGCCTAAAGGATGGAGATTGATTTTTCTGAGTCTTATAGGCCAAAAGGTTGAAAATTGTTCTTTTTGGATGCTTACTCTTTGCATAATTTAAGCCATATAGTTCTTTGACATTGTTTTCTGAAAGACCATTTGGGTTTGCTATCTATGATATACCAATATCAGAAGCAAAGAAGAAAGCTAGGAAGACATTGCATAGTCTTGATAGATTTCTGCTCTTTTAAATATATGGCGCATCGATTTCTTTCTGTAGAATTTGAACAAATCCAATTTAATTATTTGAGTAATGCTTGGAGGATGCAATGACCAATTACTTGTGCATCTTCTGGATTTTCCCTGTTGTTGATGGAGTGGAATGAGAAATCCTCCTCACAGTGGGAGTGGGAGAATCTGTTCATGGTCAATGCTAAAGCAACTGAAAATTCCAAGTTGCAAGAAAGATAATGGGGGTATGAACGTGAGGACGAGGGAGAAGAGATTAGAGATGGAGATGTGGACTATAGACAAAGAAAGATTTAGGGACTTTATAAATTTTAGAAATTTTTAGGGAAGGGTAATCTGATCATGTGTGAATACAAAGATAGGGGTTTTTTTTTTTTTTTTTTTTTTTTTTTTTTTCATACATACAAAAAATAAGATGTGGTGGTACAGTTGGCAATGTTGTGGCATGACAAATCACTTTTTATTACACATCAGATTTTTTTATCTAAAAGATAACGGTAAGAACCAAATTAACATAACACTAAAAAGGTTAGGGACCAAATTGACACAGTTGAAAGGTTAAGGACCAAATTGACAAATGATGTAAAGGATAAGGACTAACTTTGTAATTTACCCTTAAATCTTTTTAATTGGAAAAGTAACAACCTATCGACTAAAGAGAAGAGAAGCGAAGAGGACCCTTTTTCTAGCTACAAATTCTCTCTCTCTCTCTCTCTCTCTCTCTCTCTCTCTCTCTTTTTTGAACTTCATGTGACAAATCCTAAAGTAATCTTCTTTCCAATCTTTTTAGAACAATTCAACAAGATCTTGCTTTTACATGTGTTGATGATCATCTCTTATTATTTGGGAATAGTTTTATCCAAACTCCAAACACCTGTATAATTAATAAGAGCATTTACAGCAGTGGAGCTAAATTTTTAGCAATTTAACTCCACCAAAAGTTACTTTATCTATTTTACCTACACACATGCTACAGCAATGGATCTATTTTAGCTTTCAACATAATAAAATAATATAAACATCACAATAAAATATTATAATCACTACAATAAAATAATATATTCCACTACCAAAAATATATTACACCACCAACCTCAACCACCTCTACCATCAACCATAGGCACAACCACCACCAACACCACCACCACCACCACCACCACTACTGGCAGTCCACAGCAAAAAAAAAAAAAAAAAAAAACCCACAACGAGCACAAGCCCACTGCCACAAACACAAACACAAGCCCACTTGCCCACAACAGATCGGAAAACACCAACACCACCACCAGCACTACCGGCAGTCCACAGCAAAAAAGAAAAAGAAAAAAACCACAACGAGCACAAGCCCACTGCCACAAACACAAACACAAGCCCACTTGCCCACAATAGATTGGAAAACACCAACACCACCACCACCACTACTGGCAGTCCACAGCAAAAAAAAAAAAAAAATCCACAACGAGCACAAAATGAATGGGCTTCGGTCGGCGCAAAAGGAATGAGCACAACGAGCACAAAATTCCACCGAAGCCCAGCCCAGCCCAGTGTGAGGAGTGGTTGGCGCTGGGCTGGGCTTCGGTCGGCGCTGGGCAGTTGAGCTAGAGAGATGAGGGATGAGGGAGATGAGGAAGGCCGGTGAGCTAGAGAGAAAAAAAAATTGACCCGCGAGCTGAGGGATGAGGGAGGCGATAGAGAGACCGGTGAGCTAGAGAGAAAAAAAAAATTGAGGAAGAAAGAAGAAAGAAGAGAAGCCGGAGAGAGAGAGAGAGAGAGAGAGAGAGAGAGAGAGAAAAGGAATGGAATATTTTAATGAGAGAGGAGAGAGAAGTGTAATAATTTTTTTTTTTAGCTTTGAGCTACAGTGCACATCTAAAGATAGATGTGCATTATAGCTGAGGAGCTAAATTTTTTAGATTTAGCTCCTCTGCTACGTGAATATTTTTTGATATTTGGAGCTAAAAAATAGCATTATACCTATATAGCACCACTGCTGTAAGTGCTCTAACGTGGCCTCCATTTTTCTATTCTTTGCTACAGTTCTCTATCCTTTTGAGTTTTGCCATGAATTTTTTTTTTTCACAACTTTCAAAGCACAGGACAACGTTTTTACATGGCTTACGCTCAGCAATTAGGATCTAGATTTAGCAATTTTAAATAAGATTATGATAAGGTTCTTTAAGGCAATTGTTAATAAGTAATTTTATGAAAATTTTAATATTATTTTTATGAAAAATATAAATAACTATCAAAAATTTATTTTCTCAGAAGTAATTTCTTAAAATGGTTTACTAAATAATACCTTTAAGCCATACATTAACCTTTTCTCTTTTAAATAATGCAAGTATTAGCCACTTTTACTAATATAATTGACCAAATTAAATTTTAGAATAAACAAAGTCTTCTCTTTAGGGAGCATTTGGTTCGCCGTGAAATTACATTACGCCGTAATATTACGTTAAGTAATCTTGTAATCTCAATATAATAATTCAACATTCCATTGTTTAAGAAGATGATGAGATTAAAATGATATATATTTTGTAATTTTAAATTATAGTAATATTAGAAAAAAATAAAATAAACCAAAAACCTTAATGTCACATGATTGTAATGTACATCACATAAAGGGCATATCACAGCAAACCAAATGCCCCATTTATGACATTTTTTGTCCCCATATTTCAGGGTTACTCTTTTCAGTTTGGAGATTATTATGAATGGGATATTGGCGTGGTTGTCAAAATCGCGATTTGGATTGTAGGATCGCACGATTTTACGATCCCACCTCACCAAAACATTTAGGTTCGCATTAGGATCGTAAAAATGGTAGGATTGTGTATAATCATATGGGATCCTACCGATCCTACCAAAAACATAAATTTTTGGTTTTTATAATGGGAATTTTTTTTTTTTTTTTTTTGATGAAGCTTTAAGGGTTTTTATTTTTTTTCATATTGTGATGGTATGACTTTTTATTTTATTTTTATAAAATTATGTTAACTTAAGTAAATGGTTTTTAGTTTCTAGTTCACTTTTAATCAAAATGACGGAACGCTTCATCATCTCTAAATGAAGAATTTGTTGTTGGCTTTGCTGCCTTTTAAGCTGTAATGTTGTTAAATTTGTTTGATCAATATACTAATTTGTGTCCTAATATTATTAAAATATTTTTATATATATAATTTTATCAGTTATGCTTGTATTTGTATATTAATTGATTAATTTTTTTGAGCATGCTCTTTAATTGTTGCAGAGTGGTATAACTTTAATAGTTGAGTGTGAAATTGTATCTTGATGTCTTTTGCAGCTCTAGTATATAAATACATAATGTCTACATAGATGATGAAATGGATGATGATGATTCGAAATTTAGGACAGTGGTTGTAATAACCTTAGATTTGAGAATAATTAAATGTTCACTTTAACTTAATATTTGCTGAGGACAAATTTTTCACACCACATGGCTTCATTTCATTGGCGACCTGCATCACGTAAACACTATCATGGATTTTGGGAAAACCTCTTCTAAAGCCCAAAAAAACCCATATTTACACAAAAGGGCATCAAAGCCCATGGTTCAAGCTCATAACACATCATCTCATTTTTTGGCTCATGATCCAAGCTCATGAGTCTCATCAGGGGAATCTTAGGAGTCGTGGTTTGGAGGGCCAAGAAGTATGTTTAGTAAAGCTCCAATGGTTCAAAGTTGATAAAGGAAAGCATGTTGCTTGGCATGTCTTCTCCAATTCCCTGAACTCTTACGGGTCAATGTGGAATAGGTAACATTTGGTAAGCCGCTCATATCACATAACACTCAAAATGATAAAACTCCCCATGCTCTTTACATAAAAATTAATGTCCATCATATAATATAAATTTAAAAATATAATTATAGTATTTCATATAAATTATAGTATTATCATCTAAATCAATTCCAAGCACATGGCTAAATATATATTAATATCTCATATCTAGCATTAAAATGCTCTCCTTACTCTCCAAGATTTGGTTAAAATACAAAAAGACCATAATCACATCTCTAAAACTTCATCAAATATCATCTCATATTTACACAAAATGACGTCAAAGCCCATGGTTCAAGCTCATAACACATCATCTCATTTTTTGGCTCATGATCCAAGCTCATGAGTCTCATCGAGAGAATCTTGGGAGTCATGGTTTGGAGGGCCAAGAAGTATGTTTAGTAAAGCTCTAGTGGTTCAAAGTTGATAAAGGAAAGTATGTTGTTTGGCATGTCTTCCCCAATTCCCTGAACTCTGACGGGTCAATGTACAATAGATAACATTTGGTAAGCCTCTCATATCACATAACACTCAAAATGATAAAACTCCCCATGCTCTTTACATAAAAATTAATATCCATCATATAATATAAGTTTAAAAATATAATTATAGTATTTCATATAAATTATATTATTATCATCTAAATCAATTCCAAGCACATGGCTAAATATATATTAATATCTCATATCTAGCATTAAAATGTTCTCCTTACTCTCCAAGATTTGGTTAAAATACAAAAAGACCATAATCACATTTCTAAAACTTCATCAAATATCAACCAACTAGTCTATTACTTACCAAAATTATAAGTGGACTAAGCATATAATTTTTCCAAAAGAAGAAACTTAGCCAAAAATACCAACAACAGCTCCAACAGAAGCTATAAACAACTCCAGCAGAAGTGCAAAATGTGCTAGAGCTGTTGCAGTGGCTCCAGCTGTGGTACCAAAAATAGAAGGATCTCATAAAAATTATCTTGCCATTTTTAACCAAACCATGAATTTAATGCCAAATATTTTTCCTCCAGGCAAAAGATTTCATTCAGATAACATCATTTGACAGCTGTAAACAGCTGTAACAACAGCATTAAATCTCTAACTTTCTTCTTTTGGCTAAAAAATAAAATCCCACTAATGAAACCACTTACTTTGTCAAAGATTTTTCCTTATTTGCTAAATTTCCCTTCGACTAGTTATAATCTAGTTACATGTTTGGTTCTATATAAAGAGGACCAAACTATACACTAAAGGGGGAATCCATCCCTCTCTCATCTTCAATATTTTGAAACTCCCTTCATTTTTCTGCCATATCTTTAAAGATTTCCATATCTTTCTTCATCTCTCTTACAAAATCTCTCTTCATAAATAACAACACAATACACATATTACAACACACCATTATCCATTACTATCCATCTCTCTCACACTTAAATATTCTGAAACTTCATCATTTTGTTGCCCCAAAAAACACATCTCCATCTCATTCTTTATTTCTCATACAAAATCTCCCTTCTTGGAAAGCAACATAACCCATGACATAACACGAAAAACCACTCCAACACAGTTATAATCTCATGTATTTACTATATTTAACCTTCATATTATCTATCTTACATTTCCATATATTTTACAAACACATTCCTCACAAAATATCTACACATACTTCTCATATATCTTTAAACTCCATGTCTCACAAATTATACATACACAAGATTCATGTCCAACAAAGTATCTACATATAATTCCTATACATAAATATATTTGTGTAAAACTTAAATATGGAAAATACCAAAATATTTTGGTAATACCGTGGATAATTTTTTGTCTCATTATTCAGCAAAATAAACGAAACAAAAGTATGGGATGCCTAACTCACATACTTCACCAGAAGGATTAGCTCTATTTATCAAGCTTTACAGTAATCGGATTTTTCAAAGTGAGATTTGTCTTCAAAACTTGAAGTTAATCTTGATGATGCAATTGAAGGAGTACTATAAACGATTTGATCATGGAGAGTTGTTCCACAATCATAACTTCTTCTTTTTGGAATGATTTAATTTGTCATAATTTTGGCGTGACTTACTGTAATTGATGCATATTACTCTTACATAAACTTATCATTTTATTGTTCATCACCTATAGCCCGTAAGATTATAACATTAGAATTGTGACAAAATTGTGCTAGAAAAAGTTGTGATTCTAAATTTTTTTTTCGTTGGTGGGACGAGGGATCAGATAGAGCAAACAGTGTTTGCAGTTTTAACTTGTAAGTTTGTGAATTAGATAAGAAACTAAAGAGGTGAGTTATTTGGGTAAGAAATATATAGGTCCACGTCATGACAAGATAAGATCTTTGCCGGGACTGCCCTGAAGATGGCATCCATGCTTTTTGGGAGTGTTATATGGTTAAAGAAATTTGGTGGAAGGAAGATTCATGTAGGCCTTATATTTCGGAGAGGTTTGTCAATTTCCAGGACCTCTTCTTGGGGATCCTAAAGAGGTTGGAACCCCAGCTGGTTGAAAGATTTGCAATGATTGCCTGGTGTATTTGGTTTAAGAGAAATTCGTTTCGGACTAGATCGACATCACTGCCTTTTTCACACATTCACTCGGATGCCATTGATCGGCTTCTGGAGTTCCAACATGCTCAAGATTCGCATCTGGCTCCTCTACATCCTCCAAATCCGGTTTGTTGGTCCCCTCCTCCCAATTCTTGGTGTAAAGCTAACTACGATGGAGCCATCTTCCAGGAGCAATCAGCTGCGGGGTTGGGAGTGGTGATCAGGGACCATGAAGGCAAAGTTATTGGAGCTCTCTCCGATCGTGTTGCCTTACCCCCATCTGTTGAAGACGTGGAGGCTCTTGCTTGCAGGAGGGCGATTTTGTTTGCATTGGAGCTTAATATTCACTCAGTGATTTTTGAAGGGGATTCCGAAATTATAACCAACTCTCTCAACTCAAGCGAAGCTTGCTTTGCTCCCTTTGGCCACCTGATTGAAGATGCGCGGCACCTGGCTTCTGGTTTTCAAGCTGTCTGTTTCGCTCATGTTAAACGGAAAGGGAATGGGGTAGCTGATAAATTGGCAAAGATAGCCAGACAGTCCCAATCCCCCCAAATTTGGTTTGGTGACATCCATTGTGATGCCCACAATCTTGTAATGTTTGACAGTCTGTCCTGCTGTTCCTTTAGTTGAATGAATGGTTTCTTCTTCTTTCTCAAAAAAAAAAAAAAAAAAAAAAAGATAAGATAATCAAAAAAATAAAAATAAAAAACTCTGTACCACGAAAAATCTAAATTTTTATCGGGAGTAATTCTAAATTTTAATACCATATAAATTACTATAACTTTTATCACAATTATCTTATGTATCAAATTGTGACTAGTTATTTGTCATTTTCATATATATATATATATATATATAAACATATCATTTTTTTTTCACTATTCAGAATCTGCCATATGAACAGTTGGGTTATTTTATTTGTTCTTAAAATTTTTTTTTTACCACCTTGCGTATGCAATGGGATTGTCAGAAGTCCAAAGTCCAAACATTCAAAAGTCGTACTTGTTTTCCTATTTTAGATATTCAGGGCCCAGGGCTGTAGGTACTCTTTTCATTTTTGGTAATAGTCACAGGCCACACTACTTGTCGTTCATTTTTGCCTCAATTCTTTGCTTCATGGGGTTGCAGAGTAGCACTAAATTTCCAAACCTTACAACATCAACCTCTCTAAACCTTTTGCCACGCCTTGTAAAACACATTCTCATATTGCTACTCTCATACGTGCTTCAACTTTGGAAATTCTTATCCTTTAGACATCGAAACCATGCTGATTATCAGCCAGAGAATCGACCATCTCCTTCATTGGTACCTCTCCCTTTCCACCTCATAGATGAATCAATCAAGAAGCAACTTCCAATAACAGAATATGGTGACTTGCTCAAAAGAAGAGGAGCCAACTGTAGTGCAGAGGGCTTGGTCTGTGTCGTGTGCTTGAATAACGTGGAGGCAAGTGATGGGGTCAGAGAGCTTTGCAATTGTTCTCATGTGTTCCACAAGGAGTGCCTAGATGTTTGGATTGGTCAGGGCCAGGTAACATGTCCCATGTGTAGATCCAAGCTATCGCCTAGCCAAAAAATGGAGCCAGGATTGGGAGGCGATCCATGGAGAATGGAGAGGTTGAGTTACTTGTTTGGTGAAGATTATGATATGATTACATTTTGATTTTGATTCTAAACTACAAAGCAGTAATTGCGTGTATCTTCTTGTCCTAAAAGATTTTCAAGGTACTTTACCATTTCTTTAGGAGGATTGTTGTTTCTGATTAGGCAGGAAAAAACATGATTGCCACCTTAATTTGTGCAATCTAATATATTGTGTAAACATTCCTCCAAAGTGAGGCACAAGGTATTTGTTATTTATGTCAAACTTTCATTATGTAATATGTAATTTCTTATTTGAATGCTTTCATGCATGGATGTTCTCAAGACTCTAGTTTTCTTTTGCAAATTCAGACTATGGCCATCTCCTCATCCTTTTCTGTTTAGAAAAAACAAATAAAACAAAAAACAAAAACCGTATTATATAAGAAAAAAAAAAGGATTGGAATAATGACGCAATGATCACGCCTGGTATGATTTTAATTATATTATTATATTAGAAAAGTAGTAGTTTGTCTTTTTCATTTCTTTTGAGATGGATTGCATTTCTTTTTGGTGAAGAAAATAAAAATACCATAAAAAATTTTATGATCCGGTCTTTTCGAAGACCGATCACCTCTAAGAAAAAGAGCACCGTTTATTTCACATTTATTATCACATACATATAAACAAAAAACCAGAAAAAAATGTGACCTAAAGTCACGATTTCGAACTAATATATAGTACGTGATAGTATTTTTCTCATAAAGATATATTCTCAACTTTAAAGGTTTAAAATACAGAAAAGTATGACATCTTTTTCTACATCTTGAAAACAATTAATTTGCTTGTACATTATTCCAAAGGACGGTGTTCAAAATGTTAAGAGAAAAAGGGATCACATAAAACGACTGGCAAGTTTTAAACAAACAAAACCAAAAAAACAAAACTAGAGTCTTCAAGGCTTTAGGGATGTATGGTTGATTGAACAGTTTGGTGAAGAAATTTTTCGTCATGGACTTTGCTTTGCATGCACTTCCCTTAATATATTGTTAAGAGAGAATGGGTCACGGAGATTAATATGCCCTCAATCCCCATTGGCGATGATTCGTAGTGATAACGAAACTTCTGAATTTTGATGTTATCAAATGAGAGTGGCACATTGACTTCTCTCTACATAAATTTGGCTTGTTTGCCAGCTGCCACTAGTCAATTTAATTTATGCACTACTTGCATTCTAGACTCTCAAGTGCTATACTTTGACAAATTTGAACTAGTGGGGTTTACGGTTTAAGTATCACCTCTTATGCTTCAACTCCATCCTTTTCTTCTCGAAAAAAAAATAACTTTACGATTGATATGATATTATCGGCTTTAAATTGCCCCCTTTATAGTTTTGAAAGGTCTCTATTAGAGTCTAAGGCCTTCATATAAGGAGCATAACATCTCTTTACTTAGATGAATCTAGTTCACCTAAGAGGTCTTTAAGACATTTTGGTCCCCACACTGAGAGAGAGAGAGAGAGAGAGAGCTTGTGATTTTACAATTTTTTTTTTCAAAATATGTTTTTTATTAGATTTTTAGATATTCTTTAAAAAAAAATTAAGAAACTCAAAAATATCAAAATAACATCATTTTAAGGACGTCTAATAGCACAATGTAACGAAATTAGATGAAAGAATTACAGTACTGACTACTGAGTAAAAGTTGTAGATGTTAAAAGACTCATGAGCAGAATTTTGATGAAAGTTAACAGGTACAATTTGTAATTTAATCCTTAAACTTTTTTTTTTTTTTTAAATAAGAATTTAATCATTTAACCATAACTAACCCATCAATTTCTCAATCTTATGATATAAAGATATCATGCCCATGACAATGCCATGAAGTTTAGCTGCCCCCCAACTAACGGAAACCAGGTCATTGCTGCCAACTAATGATTGATACTAGGATCTATTAATGGCTAATCTCAAGTAGTATGACTGTATGCTTGCGAGGTGCTTGACTGGCATGATATCTGACAAGATAAGAGGAATATATATTGATCTAATTATTGAGTTTTCATATAAAAGAAAGTTTAGGGACAGTTTTTAAGTCACAACTCCAACGTAGTCAATTGTGAGTAGTGGTTTATGTGTAAATGATTGTCCGCTAAATACACTTGACCATCTCAACAAGTTATGACCAAAATTGTGATAAATGATGTGATAGTAAAAGGGGAAGAAGACTTTTACGTAAAGGCAAGACAAATTGATCACCTAAATCAACTTATTTTAATGTGATTGGTTTCATTGCTTCATGAATGGATCTATTCGTCCTGTTTATCATGCTTTACACAGATTGAATTTTGAAAGTAAGATCTGTTTTGAAAGTCATAATTGCTGTGTTGCGCAGGTGTACACAACACGTGGCACTCATTGCTCACATGACTACAGGAATAACTAGTGCTCAGAGTGGTAAATGGGACTTGTGAGTCACGGACTCACTAGTCCTAGCCGTTTTACACAAATTTGTTGACCAAATAAGAGTCATGATATAATTCACAATAAATTTCATTTTTTTTTTTTTTTTTTTGAAAAACAAACACACACACAAGGGAGAGGAAAGGGGGTTCTAATACAAAGACACACCACAACTCCACTTAATAGTCATGGTAACTTTTAAGGAGGGTGGGACAAGTTATATTATACACAACACACTCTTTTAAGCAATAATTTCATATCATTTTAAAATGGCTAATTGTTAAAAGCAGGTAATAAAATATTGTTAGCGATGGATTCATTTGAAATCTTTATATATTGTGAAAACTATTGTGTCCCTATCGTTATTTTTTATTGTGATGACTTTCACCAATGGTTTGAGTTGCAATGTGAATTGAAGTGTCTTTTATATTTGAATTTTATATCTATATATATATATATATAAGTTTAGATATATAAATTTACATTTAAATATAATTGACACACAAATAAAATATAATTAGAAGGACACTTGACATGAAATTAGAGTCTAATTAAATATAGAGACACTTCGCACCAAATGATTGTAAAATTAAAAATACACATAACACATAATTAGAGTATAATAAAATTCTAATTTGGGTTATAACTTTCTCCCCACTCCTAATATTATATATTATTATATCATATTACAACAATAACCTTCTTTATGTAAATATAATATATTTGTTTATTTTAAAATAGGAAAATGGTTTTTTGATTTATAAATTCTTTTATTAACACTTTTTTCATTCATAACACACACACATGTAACATGAGAAAGTGAATCTTAAAATAACAATTTCCACTCAAAATAACATTCTTATATATATATATATATATGTGTGTGTGTGTGTATTTAAAGAATAATTTTGTGAATTTTATAGTGTTTAAGTACCATGATTAATTTTATTTCATTTAAATAAAAATAGGACAAAACTTATATATAGTTTTTTAGGTGTTATTCCTTAGGTTCTTCTTTTAAGATTCAGTCATATGACTATTTAGCTAAAACATACACTTCCATTCCATGAGAAAAAAATTCTTATGGTAGAATCTTAAGAAAGGAACCTAAGAAACAGTACCTAAATATTGTACCTAAGTCTTGCTCAAAATAGTAAAGCATTACAATGTTAGATCATATGTTAAGTTTGAATCTTAAATTAACAATTTCCATTCAAAATAACATCCTTATATATGTATATTTAAAGAATAATTTTGTGAATTTTATGATGTTTAGGTACCATGATTAATTTTGTTTCATTTAAAATGAAAATAGTAGGATATTACAATGTTAGATCATATCTGTTAAGTCCTTCCATTGACTCTACTACAAGTCTACTAGCTACCTTGTGGATAAATATAAATAGGACCTGCAGTGAGGGATACTCCTTGCACGAAGTCATGTGCCATTCTTATGGATATGGGATTGTCCCAAGTCCAAAGTCTAGACAGCTTAGTGGTCTCTCTCTCTCTCTCTCTCTCTCTCTCTCTATATATATATATATATATAAACTTGGCTATTGTATATATATACTCTTCTTTTTTCCTATTGTTAAATCAAATACTACCTGTTTTCTTGCCAAAAGACTTTCCAAGTAAACCCCATTTAAGACGCTTCTCTATCAATTTCAATTTCAATTTAAATCATTCAGCAGCAACCCACACTGATTGTCGTTCATTTTTGCCTTGCTTCATGGGTTTGTCTTGTGTAAATGTTTGCACTAAACTTCCAAAGCTTACTACATTAACCTCTCAAAACCTTTTGCTAGGCCTTATAAAAGACATTCTCATATTGCTACTCTCGTACCTGCCTCAGCTTTGGAAATTCTTATCCTTTAGACATCGAAATCATGATGATTATCAGCCCGAGGATCGGCCATCTCCTTCGTTGGTCTCTGTCCCTTTCCACCTCATAGATGAATCAATCAAGAAGCAACTTCCAATAACAGAATATGGTGACTTGCTCAAAAGAAGAGGAGCTTGTAGTGCTGAGGACTTGGTCTGTGTTGTGTGCTTGAATAACATGGAGGCAAGTGATGGGGTTAGAGAGCTTTGCAATTGTTCTCATGTGTTCCACAAGGAGTGCCTAGATGTTTGGATTGGTCAGGGCCAGGTAACATGTCCTTTGTGTAGATCCAAGCTATCACCTAGCCAAAGAGAGGAGCCAGGGTTGGGAGGGGATCCATGGAGATTGGAGAGGTTGAGTTACTTGTTTGGTGAGGATTATGATATGGTTACTTTTTGATTTTGATGTCTAAACTACCAAGCAATAATATGTTATATGCAGCAGTTGAAACTTGAAAGTCTTGTCATAGAAGATTATCAAGGTACTTTAATGTCATTTCCTAAACATCCCAACTTCTTGTGGGGTATTGTTCTTTCCTTTTAGGCTGGATAAAGTTCTGGATCTATCAAGTATATGAATGATGAATTGTAAAGTTTTTTGTTTTTGTTTTTTATTTTTTATTGGGCTTTCAAAAACTCCCCCCTCCCTGCTGTAATTAAATAATACATATCACTGATTGACCTCCCTTGAAAGAAAACAAAGTCTAGCTTCATCATTATCTAATCTTAAAGTTGTTTTTAGTTTAAGGACCCCTTGAAAACTATTTATCTGAAATCTGATCATTTCAACTAAAAAAATAATCCAAGTTGGCCTACCTCCCTGGGAAAAAATTTTCGACCTTCCAACAGCAAAAACAAGTCTAAAATAATCCAAGTTGCTTTCACGACTTCGATAATTAACAATTAACAAAGCTAATTGAAAATGTCACTCTTAAGTGCAATAAATTGGATTATTTATCTTACTTTATTTATAATTGATTGTTTGTTTATTTTGGGACAGATTGCTTCTTTTTTTTTTTTTCTGAATGAAATAAAGTATCATATAAAATTTCATGATTTGGTATTTTCTGAAAAGAAGTTGTCGGGAACTTATTGCTAGAAGATTAAAGGTATATTTGGATACCGCTTAATTTGCTAAAAATTAAAAAATTATTATTAAAAATACTGTAACAAAATAATTTTTAAGTTTAAAATAGTGTCGTGGGATCCAGTATTTACTTAAAAATCTGCATTTAATGTGTTTGGTTGGATTGTGAATAATATCGTGAGGCCCAGCCAAAAGCAAAATGGACTAGCAAGGAAGACAAAGTCAACGTGTCAAATGGATTAGTTTGTATTATTGCCTCACTGTTTATAGCCTATGACTGTGCGACAGTTGAATAAGATGCGCATTCTTATGCAGCTGGTTTGAAACTAAAATAGCCTATTTTAAAAAAAAAACAATTTCCCAATAATTGAGTTGCAATACAACATGATTGAAGATGTTCAAAGTTCAAACAACATGATTGAAGATGTCCAAAGTTCAAACCCAGAATGAACAACAAAATTACCCATGAAAAGCCACAACCTCTTTAGAAGCTAAAGGTGGAAAAGTATTTTTGCTAAACTTATATTCCCTCCGTACCAAATTATTAGGCCTAGTTAGAAAAATCCAATTATTTAGGAAAACATCATTAACTACCTTATTTCTTTGAAAAAAGTTAAAAATTTCCTAAATTACCCTTAAATAAATTTGTTTTTCATTGTTGAAGGTTTTTTTTTTTTTTAATTTTTAAATTTGAATAAAGATGGCATGTATAATGGATTTCAAAATTTAGGTTTTTAATTTTTTTTAATTAAAAAAATGCTCCCACAAATAAATTAAAGGCATAAAGAAAATGTTAATATAAATAAATATATTAAATTAGTACATATAAAAAAATTAACTAAAATTATCCAATTAAATATAAAGCCATATATTTCTTTATATATTATTAGTCAAAATCTATATAACTTTTAAAGATATTTCAACTAATATATCAATATCAAACACAAATCTCTACTCAATAATAATAATAATAACACCTACATTTTTTAGAATATTATAATTATAACATGAACCTAAAAAAAAAGAAAAAAGGACAAGAATTTGTTGACAACATGACATCATTATCACGTGGGGAAGGATTCAAAACTGAAATGACATATGGTTTTACACTTTCAACTCCCACCATTCAATTTTCCACTATCTTTTTTCATTTCCAATGTAGTCACGATCTTGGGTTTATAAAACTAAAAAGGTGAAAACACTTGGTACTTGCATGTTAGAGTGGCAGTTAATTTGGTTCTTACATATTGATAATAGTTAATTTGGTCCATGTTATTTTTAATTTTTAGTTAATTTGGTCTCTACTGTTAACTACTAACAGAAAATGCTTACGTGGCTAATGTTACCTGCAATTAGCACATTTAATACTAATGTGGCAAATAAATTAATGAAAATAATTTTTAATATTCCACGTTGGCATTTTTTCCCAATTTTAATAAAAATAATTTTAATTTTGATTTCACATTTTTAAAGATGAAAAATAAAAATAGAAATCTCATATTTTCTTTGTATCTTATTGTACTTTTTTGGCAACCAAATACAAATATCAAATTAGTACATCAACACAGACCCATTTCATTCGAGACCACCTTTAAACTCGTAGTTTATCCCTCACAATCTCAATTACAAATGTAAACAACCAAGACTAAAGCCAACAGACCCACCCTCTGATATCCCCAGACCAATTTTCAGACTAGAAAACCCTACACGCCAGCTAGAGCCAAGGTTACCAGATTAAAGAGAGAGATATAGCAAGAGCTTAGGGTTGTGGGTTCTGGGTTTTTGGTTCTGCCTTGCACCGTTGTCACCGTTCCTACCTTGTGCTGTCGCCGTTCCTGCCTTGCGCTATCACCAACCATCAAATCCCATCGCTGAACAAAGATCTCATCATAGCCACCCAATGATCAAGTTTGTTTCCTTTGTAATGGATTTTCTTTTGGTTGTTAGGTTTAGAAAACGGGGTTTTGAGGTTGATTTTAGATTCCCTGGGTTTGGTGTTTTGATTTGGTTTTTTGAGGTTTCTAAGGGATATTGGCCACCAGATTATCTGGGTTTTTGGTAAACAAATTTAGCTAGACTTGTCCCCATTAAAGCCACAAGATTGGACTCAACACAAAGATACCAACCTGAAATGAGAGGGTTTCCATCTGGGTTTGTTCTTGTTCTTTTTCTTTTTCTTTGTTGGTTTCTATTTGGTTATCGAGAAAGTTTGCTAGGAATAATTTGTTGAATTTTTTGTATTCTAAAATTTCAATTTCTTATTGGTTATTTCTAATCAGGATGTTTCTCAATTGTATAGAGGTGAGATGTTGTGGAATATATTCATGAATTCAAGGATTTAAGATAGAAAAATAAAGAAGGTGATTTTGTGTTTGGGAGCCATGAAAATCGAAGAAAATTTGAGATTCCTAATTTTGTTTTCCACCTTTAGAATCATGAAATTAAAATAAAAATTATTTTTATTTCTATTAAAATTGGGAAAATGCCAACATTGCATTTTAAATATTTATTAAACATTATTTTTATTAATTTATTCGCCACCTAAGTATCAAATATGCCAACTATACACACCATTAGCCACATATGCATTTTTCGTTACTAAGTTAACAGTAGGGACTAAATTGATTGCAAATTGAAAATAGTATGGACCAAATTGATTGCTACCAAAATGTAGGGACCAAATTGACTGTGGCCCCAAAATGTATGGACCAAAATGGTATTTTCGCCAACTAAAAATTAGTACAAAGGAAAGCAAAAAAATAAGCAAAAGAGAAGTTATTCATCTGGAGGTGTGGACAAAACAAAGAAGAAGGGGTTCGTTCAGGTGACCTACGGCATGATGCAAGCTGCCTGCTATGAGGGTTGGTTTTTTCATTTTTGCTTTCTTCTTCTTCCTCATTGTCTTCTTCTTCCTCTGCTTTTTCTTCTCTGTTTTTTTTTTTGTTCCAAATTTGAAAAGACCCAAAGTACTACTGAAATTTTGATCAGTATTGGCCTAAACTTTGCCCAAAAAAAAGGAATCATGCGAACCATAAAAACCGGCCACGGTTCTTAGAATTGTACGGTCCGATCGTGGTTCGAGTGGTTCTGTGCTTTTTTCATATGGAGTGGTTCTTAGGGTTAAAAGAACCGCAACAATGAGAGGGTCACAGTTAACTGGGTCAGACCATACGATTCAATCCGGGTTTAAAAACCATGATCTTTGTTTACTTGTTAAAAGTTAATTAAAGTATAATTGTGTCTAAAGAATTGGAACTTTAAAAAACTATACATAAGAAAATAAGCTAAAAAAATTAAAAGAAGAAATCATTTCTAGGAAGTAGGTAAACCATCTATTGTAATTTCAAGACGGTGAACTCCTTTTTTTTTTTTTTTTTTTTTTTTTTTTTTTTGATGAACTTTTTTTCTCTTTTTTAACTTTTTTAAATAATCAAGCTACAAATAAAGACATAATTGAAGATGTTCAAACCCAAAATGCATAACAAATTAACAACAAAATTATCCATGAAAAGCATCAACCTCTTTCACAAGCCTAAGGTCAGAAACTTTTTGATAAACTTTTTGCTAAACTTTTATTTGTCTATTTGCTTAAAGTTAATTAAAATATAATTGTATCTAAAAAAAAATTGGAACTTTATTAAATTATACATAAGAAGTTTAAAGAAGAAACCAGTATCAAACATAAAAATAAACTAGATATCACATACCATTGCTATTGAGGGTATAAAGTCATATAATAAGGGTTTGATGTTGGGTCTCAAATAATATTATCACAAATATTAACAATCCAAAATAGCAGTCATACACAAGAATACAAATATTTACATGGAAAACCCTTTCTCTTGAAAGGAAAAAACCACGGGACAAACTCCGAATAATTTCACCATTATCAAATCAATTACAATAATTCTTGTGTATGTCCCACGGCTAAAGAAAAATCTCTCTTATTTCTTTACTCTCACACACACACACACTAATTATCTCTTTCAAACGCAACAACACTTTACTCTCTCCTCCTTGGCTATCTCCTCGAAGGCGGCAACCCTTTACTATTTCCTCCTTGGCTATCTTCTTGAAGGTGGCAATATCTTGCTCTCTCCTTCCTCTTGCATTCCTCCCAAGCGAAAATCCCTTTTCTCTCTCTTGGTTTCACGCTTTATTTTCTCTCTCCCTATGGGGAGGACTCTTGGGCCAAAGCCATTAAATTCTTTGTAGCATTGTCTATTTATAAGACTCTTTTAGTATTCTCTCTTAGACTAGAAATACATTACCTCTTTAACAAGGAGTCTATTTCCTCTTGGACTAGGAATACATTATTTCTTTAATAAGGAATAGACTTCTTTCCACACCAAGGAATAGTCTTTCCTTCTATAACAAGGAAACCCAAATTAATTTTTTATTCTTCAACTAGGAAACCTAATTATCTTTCCCAGTCACAATTGAAATTTGAGGCAATTTTCCAACAATCTCCACCTTGAATCAAATTCCATCAATTGTCCTCAACTCTCTTCTTTCCTTTTGGGATAGCTCCTACCTTAATCAAGTAGTCCCCTTTTCCTCTTGGAATAGCTTCACCTTAATCAGAACAATCTCTTCTCTTCCATCTTAATTCACACAAAGAGTCATCCACTAAATCAATCAAGCTCTAATACCACTGTTGGTCTTTTCTTTCACAGCATTGTGCGCAACTGATCTTTATAGAGTTAATCAAATAATTCCTAATACTTGTCTATCAAGAAGGTTCTATTCTTCATCCTTCATAGTATCAGGTTTCTTCCCTAAAAGAGGCAGATGCCACTTCTTCCCATAGAGATAATCTTTAATCTGCATCCTCCAATATCCAAAGTCTGTTCCATCAAAATTTTCAATTCCTGAAGCCTTGCCTTCTTCTCCGGCCATCGATTCTACTCTAACCTTAGCTCTGATACTACTTATTAGGTCCATCAAATAATATTATCACAAATATTAGCAATCCAAAATAGCAATCACACACAAGAACACAAATATTTACATGAAAAATCCTTTCTCTTGAATGGAAAAAATCATGGGACAAACTCCGAATAATTTCACTATTATCAAATCAATTACAATAATTCTTGTGTATGTCCCACGGCTAAAAAAAAATCTCTCTTATTTTTTTTACTCTCTCACACACCCACTAATTATCTCTTTCAAACGCAGCAACACTTCTCTCTCCTCCTTGGCTATCTCCTCGACGGCAGCAACCCTTTACTATCTCCTCCTTGGCTATCTTCTTGAAGGCGGCAATACCTTACTCTCTCCTTCCTCTTGCATTCCTCCCAAGTGAAAATCCATTTTCTCTCTCTTGGTTTCACACTCTATTTTCCCTCTCCCCATAGGAAGACCCTTGGGCCAAAGCCATTAAATTCTTTGTAGCATTGTCTATTTATAAGACTCTTTTAGTATTCTCTCTTAGACTAGAAATACATTACCTCTTTAACAAGTAGTCTATTTCCTCTTGGACTAGAAATACATTAACTCTTTAATAAGGAATAGACTTCTTTCCACACCAAGGAATAGTCTTGCTTTCTATAACAAGGAAATCCAAATTAATTTTTCCTTCCTCAACTAGGAAACCTAATTATCTTTCCCAATCACGATTAGAATTTGAGGCAATTTCCTAACATTCGAAAGGAGAATCAACAAGCAATACCTGTAATGTTGCCATCACTGAAAGTTGAAAAGATGACAGCGATGATGGGTAGTAGTACCTGTAGTTATAGAATTATTTTAAGGATGAAATATTTGATAATCTAGATGAAATTATGTGAATCCTAATCAATAATCATGTCAGCAACATAGAATCATACTGGGCTAGAGTTACGATGATACTAGTGAACTTGGTTTCCAAACGGAGAACAATTATACCCACTGAAGTCAACTCTTCAATCTTTAATGAGATTATTATCAGTTTTTAGGAAATTTTCTTTTTGTTCTTTTTTTTTTTTTGGGTGGACAGAATAAGTATTGTTCCTATTCACTTCATAGTCAATGTTAGCTTAGTATGCTTATCTACCTACTTAAGAATTTCTACATTCCCATGTATTATTCGGTGGTGTAATACCTAGTTACTCTACATCAATGGCAAAAATATTTATAGAATTTATATGTTCATGTTTGTTTATATGAATTCTTCAATGTCAATCTTTTGATTTCCACCAAATCTAGCCAGAGCTCGCAAGATCAGGGCCGACCCTAGGCCTAGGCCATTTAGGCCATGGCCTAAGGCCCCCTAACATAAAAAGGCCCCCAAATATTGGGTGGTAATTTTTTTTTTTTTAAATTAAAGAAAAAGTGTGAGTTAGGTGTATATTTTATCCCAATCTTAAGAAAGCTTGAAATATTAGAGTTATGCTAGTATATTACAAGTTTTATTACGTAGGTCTTACAAATTGATATGTCACCAATGAAGTAATTCAATACTCATTTATTATTTTGTTGAAGTGCCATCTCATTGTGACATAAGTTTGTAAGCTTTTTGTAGGAAAATTTGTAATAAGTTTACCATTTTCTCCACAAAAAAAAAAAAAAAAAAATACCTCATGTGACAGGAATATGATCGATGTTACTTAAATAATATAATAAAATAAATGTTTGAATAACTTTTCTTTTATTGGTGATATGCTAATTTGTAAAACCTATATAGTAAATATCATTAGCTCACTTTGGGTGAATTAGTCATATAAGTAAAAATTAATAATGGATTTTAAATAAAATAAAAATAAATAAATATTATTTAAGTGATATTTAAATGTAAAAAGGCTCCTGTAAATTTCTCGACTTAGGCCTCAAACAAACTTGGGTCGGCCCTGTGCAAGATCTACACAATCTGAACAAAAACTTGGTAAAGATAGGGGGAGTTTGGCAAGATTGCAAGAAATTTGAGTTGAGAATCTGTCAAATTGGATTATATAAGGTTTTAAAGGGAAGACATGCCATTCAACATGTTGCCTTCAGGTCCTTCGGGTCCTAATGAGATAAAATCTCTCTCTCACATCATGTGTGAGTCCTACTTGTGAGAGTGAAATATCATACAACCCATCTTATGAGACAATTTGGAATACTTTCCCAACCTCTCTAGCGGACCCAAAATTCCTAATTCTAAGCATAAACGGTCCATATTCAAGAGAACCATTTTGTGAACAAAAACAGAGCCGAGTGTGACCAAAAAAGACCCATGACCCCAAATGACAAAACAAAGCAGGACAAAGAAATATGAAAAAAAAACAGAGTAAAATATCTATCTGATCCCCAAACCAAACAATAGCCCACCTCTTATCAGTATTTCCCCAAAACCCTAAAATCTGTGGCTCTCTCTCTCTCTCTCTCTCTCTCTCTTTGTAATGGAGATGATTTTCATATCTGACAAAAACCCATCTCCGCAACCAAGAAGCAATCACAGAAACCATCATTGACATGTCACCACCGCCACCACCTCAGCCACCAATCACAAACGCCCACACCACCACCACCCTCCCTGACCTCTTCCTCAAAGCTCTCTCCATTTGCTTCCTCTTCTCCTCCTCTCCTTCTTGTTCATCAAAACCCCATATTTTGAAACTCCCATTTCTCACTTTCCCATCAAACCCACGTCGCTTTCTTCAAATTTCAACCATGTCTCTCCCATCCCAAACCCCAAAAACCAACCTCCACGCCTTCACAAACCCACAGTCTCTCTCCGAGTGGCTCAAACCCAGATTGCCCTCCGACTCTTTCGCCTCCTGGGGCGTCAAACCAGGCACCAAGAACGTCCACAACCTCTGGCTCGAGCTCGCCGAAGGCGAAACCTCTCTCGCCGATTCCACCCCACCAATTCGCACGGTTCAGGTCCTCACAGTCAAAATTATCGACGAAAACAACCGGGTCCTCATCGAAACCCACCAGGAGCTATCCGACGGCAGTTTGAGAAACCGGCATCGACCCTTATCGGAGAAGATGAAGCCGAACGAGGAACCCGAATCGGCGGTTCACCGGGCGGTGAGAGAAGAGCTCGGTTCGATACTAAATGGGTCAGTCAACGAAAGCATTGTGAGGATTGTACCTGGGTCGTATCGGAACAGAGTGGAGGAGAGGAATTCGGCATCGTATCCGGGGCTGCCGGCGTGTTACGTGCTGCATTCGATGGACGCTGTGGTGGTGGGCTTGCCGGACGGGGAGTTTTGCACGGAGGAGCTCGGGGAGGAGTATGGTGATCTCGACGAGACAAAGGCGGTGGCAGACGAGGCTGTCTCGGTCAAGAAGCATTTTTGGAAATGGGTTTCTGCTGATTCGATCGAATCTTAATATGCGGTTGGTTTTCTTGAATTGAATTTTGCCGAGGTTTTATAGCATAACAAATTTTTTTTGATAAGTTTGGTTTGGTATATGATATGATGCGATAATGTTTCTTGTTGTCGATCATGATACATGAATTCGTGTTAATAAAAGTAATAATGTTGCTGTATATGAAGGATTGGTAATACATTTTGTAGCATTGGAAAGTGCAAGATTCAATTTTGAGGTTAATGTAAATATATAGCATTTGCACAAAATATAGTCCTTGTTTTTTTGATGGATAGTTGTAAATCTTATCGCTTTGATGTTTAACTCTATGTTTTCGTTCAAGCTTAATCCCAAACTGATGCGCAAGCTTACTAGAATTAATGCAGCTAAGGACTATGATGATTAGGTGGGTTTTCTTGTTTACTAGGGATAAGATTATGATGTAGGTAAATTTTTGGGGAGAAGTTCTATAGTGGTGATAGTTGGCTAGAAATGTTAGTAATTGCCATTAGCTGGAGAGAGGGTGTGATTGTGAATTTAGATGTTGTGACTAATTGGTCTTGGCTGGAGTAATTTCTCATATGAATTTATTGCTAAGATATTGGCCTCTAGAATAAGATCAATTTTAGATCACCTGAGTGCTCCAAACCAGGCTGTTTTTCATGCCTGAAAGATGGATAGCTGAAAATTCCATAGTGATCCAAGAAATAGCCCACAATTTTAAAATGATGAAAAAAGGAAGGGTTTTGATTGGGTTTCAAATTGGATATACAAAGAGCCTATGATAGGATTGGGTGAGATTTCTTCTGTATGTGTTGTATAAGTTTGGCAGGAATGCAATACCCACACCTTTGAAAATAAAGAGAGATCTCTAGATCTCCTAAGATCTCTTCTTTTGGGTACTCTGTTTTAGTGGTCTAGAGTTTGGGGTTACATGCAATGTTTTTCCATTCATGCTTTTCTTCTTTCTATTAGATTTACTACTTGAGTTCTATGTATTTGTTTCAAGTTCAGAGTGTTCACCATTGTGAACACTTTGTACTTTTTTATCAATAAAATTTGTATTACCTATCAAAAAAAAAAGTGTTGTATAAGTTTGGCATCTCTGATAAGATTTCAAGACTGATTCTCCAATGTATCACGACTATGTCATATTCTTTGTTGTCAAATCGAAGTTGGTGTGGAATATTTCAACCGTCCAGAGTACTCTAGTAGGGAGACTCTGTCTCTCCCAATTTTTTAATATTATAATATATTATGAAGTTCTATCTGGGCTATTGAGAAGAGGGAGTGGGCGACTTGAAGGACTCCAGGCATTAATCACCCAATGTTTGTAGATGGTTTAATTCCTTTTTATAATACAAAGATGAAGGAAATAGATTGTATGTTGGAATGTGTTCAGACATATTGCCTATGGTCTAAACAATCAGTGAATCAAGCTAAATTAGTTTTGTTTGCCTCCAAAAATGTCAGTAGATCAGTCATTAACAGCTTCTGTAGTAAGTGGGGTTTACAAGAACATTTCCTTGGAATCAAGGCATCTAGGTAGCTCACTATTCTCACCAGAAAGAAGTCTACTGATTTTAATTTTCCTAAAGAAAGACTTGAATCAAGATACTCTATAAAAATAGTTTATCATGCGCTGGTAAGTATACTCTCTAAAATCTTTGGCTCAAGCTCTTCCCCTTTATGCAATGTCTACTTTAAAAATTTCAAATTGAGTTTGAAATGGAATGGATAAATTGGGGAAGAGGTTTTGGTGGCAATCATCTAGGATTAAGCAGAGCTATATGGCTTTGAAAGTTTGGAGTGAGTTGACCGTTGAAAGTCAAATTAGCTTCAACACTGATGTTTGATGGTGACAGATGTGACCTCTGTGGAATAAAGTTGGAACGTGAAATTTCATGTGTTTCTTAAATGTACAGTACCATTGCCAGAATTGGTCTGGTTTTGGCATTAGATGGGGTCTAAACTTGCAGCAATTGCCCCCTCACCTCTGAGGGTGTCTGATTTGATCAACCCCGAACTCCGTTGTTGGAGAGCTTCTCTGGTTCACGACCTTTTTGCTCCTACGCATGCTCAAGCCATTCTATCTATCCCCAATCTCCACCCAATGTGAATTGGAATCTGCTATGGAAGTTTAAAGCTCCCGAGAAGTTCAAAACGTTCCTCTGGAGAGTTGGGACCAATGCTCTTTCTACCAGAGAGAACCTCTTGAATCTTTTAGAAGTGGATGATCCAACATGCTTGCTTTGTAACCAAGAGTCCGAGTCAATCTGCCACCTATTCCTCAAGTGTCCTATTGCAAGAGCATTATGGTTTTCAACCTGTTGGGGGTTTAAAGCAGAAGAGCATACTTTAAGGTCACACTCTGACATTGTCCAGCTGATTCTCAATCCACCACCATCTCTTTGTCCAGCTTATGATCAATGGCTTGTCTCCCTCAACATGGCGTTTACCCTTGATGAAATTTGGCAAACTCGTAATGCTTTATTACACCTCAAGGCCCCTGTTGACATTCAGGCTTCTAGGCAACACATACTATCCAAGCTCCGCGAATGCTCACTCTTCCTCTCACAACCTGAACCCCCCACTCACGAAACTCCCATCCTTAGGTGGTCTCCCCCACCCCCCCAAGGCTATGTCAAAATCAACACTGATGCAGCAATCCCTGATTCAAGATCAGCCTTAGCAGTCATTGCTAGGGATGATCATGGAGCTATTCTCAAAGTGTGGGCTAGAATCACCCCCATTCATCCTCCTCTCCAAGCCAAAGCCTTGGCCTTGTTGTGGGCTGTCCAGCTTGCTAAGAGAGAAAGATGGAGCCACGTTTTCATTGAAGCTGACTCAAAAATCTGCATCGACGCCATCCTTTCAGGTGATAAGGATCAAGCTGGGTCTATCCCCCACATCGTCTTTGATATTCATGATCTAGCCTTGTCCTTCCTGTCATGGTCTTTCTACTGGGTTCGTAGAAGTTGCAACCAGGCTACTCATGTTGCAGCCAAGTTCGCCTTAGATTCTCATATTTCTTGTTTTTTTATTTTGGGCAACCTTCCCCCTTCAATGTCTGATGTTTGTAAGGAGGACGCCCTCAATGTTTTTTCCTTTTCTTAGTGAATGAATTGCAATTTATCCAAAAAAGAGTCTCAAACTGATTAGATTGGTAGTGGGTCCTCCTACTGATCTAATTAGAGGCCCTATTTCAATTGATTAGTTCACTATAATGGCAGTTGTGATTTTTTATATTCTTTGGAAAGCTTGGAATGTTGTTGTATTTGGCAATGAACATAGAGATCTACGTATCTTGCCAAGAAGAGTCCAAATGGTTTATGCTGAATATTCAAAGTAAACTGAGAAGACAATGCCCACTAGTGCAAATAGGTTAAGTTGAACTTGGAGTCTTGGATGCAGCTAGAAACAAAAGGTAAACTTGTTTGGCAATTATGGCAAGAAATTCTAGAGGCAAGAAGGATCTCTTACATCTGCTAGTCTAGCAAGAAATGCTTGTCTAGTTGTGACTTGTGAGATGGGCAATGACGATACTTTGGATAATAAATTCTCGCTATTTACAATAGAAATTCTCTCGCATCTGCCCATATATTGTTAGCCACACGTCTCTGTCCAATCTTTGTTGAACATTTGCACCATGTATATGGATAACCTCAAATCCCAAATCAGCTAGATGATAGCAGTTTTAAGGCTTTTTTTTTTTAAGGCTTTCATTTGCCATAGCTAGTTTGTGTTAAAATTGACTCAGGAATTTTAAACTGGTGAGAGTGTTTTAGTAGAGTGGTGGATAAGTGACGAGGTTCACTATACACTACAAGAAATCTGGGTTTAGGCGACGTTTGTAAAACGTCACTAAAAACCCAAAAAACGTCACTATAGCCCCAAATGGCCTACAGCGACGTTTTTTTTGTGACGTTCGAAAACGTCGCAATAGAGCAGTCACTATAGGTCTATTGCGACGTTTCGAAAAACGTCACTATATGGTACTCTTTAGTGGCGTTCAAAAACTTTTAGTGACGTTTTATAAAACGTCACTAAATAATATAACATTTTCGTTCATGATGTAAGAAAATACATTTAGTGACATTTATAAAACACCGCAAATAATCACACCAATAGCGACGTTTTGAAAACGTCACAAAAGCATTTGTCCTTTTGCTTTTTAGTGACGTTTTTAAAACGTCGCAAAACCTACTCATTTTTTAAAAAAAAAAAATATTAAAAATGCTATATAAAACTATTGAAAATTCAATAATAACTAACATATGCTTGCAATAAGCTTGTAATAGATCAAATAGACCTATCATCATTATTCCACAATATCAAATGTCCAATGTTAATGAGTCATGGTGGTTGAGAATTTAGTAACATTAAAATATATATATATATATATACACACATATAAAGAGCATTTAGTTGAGATTATTTACACATTAGTGGGTAGTGAACTTTTAAAAAAAAATTAATTTCAAGCTAGCTAAACCACAAAACTAATAACAAAAAAAATTCAAAATCTACATACTACAGAAAAATTGTAGGAAAAAAAAAAAAAAAAAAAACCAAGATTTACAAACTTGAACATAAACTTACAATGATTTAGCCTTTGATGCTCAAGTCTTTTTGCTCAAAAATCCAAATTTGAATAAGAGTTTTCTGTACCAAACTCCAACCAAAACAAGCAAACAAAAAAAATTAGCACAAAAGTTTCATGACCTATTAAAGAAAAACTAAATCAAAGCAAATTCATAAGCCAAAATACAAAGACTCCATGACCCATTAAAGAAAAACCAATTCAAAGCAAACCCATAAGCCAAAACACAAAGACTTACACTTTAAAGAAACTTGAACACCAAAAAAGAGGAAAAAAAAGAATGGTAGTGGCAGTGGGTGGTGGCTAGAGAGGGAAGAACTCGTACATCATTGGGTTGGCGGTGGTGGCAATGGCTAGCAATGGCTAAGTGTGAAGAAGTGATAAGGGGGAGGGGGGGAGAATATGGAAGTAGGAAGGGAAGTTTGTTTGAGAAAGAAAAAGAATGATAAGAAAGAAAAAGGGCTGAAAAAACGTGTAAGGAAAGGAGCCAAAAAAAAAAAAAAGGACAAAATGGTGGGAACTTTCCCACTCAGTGAAATTTTGAATGGAGAACATATAGCGACGTTTTGAAAACGTCACTATATCTTTATCCAAAACGTCGCTATATGTTTATCCAAAACAAAAAGAAGAAACGGTGGGAACTTTCCCACTCAGTGAAATTTTGAACGGGAAAAGGACAAAAATTTTGGGGGAACATATAGCGACGCTTTTGAAAACATCGCTATATGTTTATCCAAAACGTCGCTATTTGTTTCTCCAAAATTTTTTGGAAAATATGGTCTGAGTTCTTTAAAAACTATAGTGACGTTTTCTAAAAACATCGCTATAAACAAAAAATAAGTCACTAAAAATGTACTTTTTGCGGCATTTTAAGAAACGCTGCTATTGTTTTGGGTTACAGCGACGTTTTTGGAAAAACGTCGCGAAAGGATCACTCTTTAGTGGCGTTTTTTAAAAACGTCACAATATACTATTTATAGTGGCGAATTTAAAAACGTCGCTAAAAAAAAACGTCGCCTAAATCCAGATTTCTTGTAGTGATAAGGACTGTATAATTTCTTCTGTGTTAGCATCATATTTTCTCATCTACACAATCCCTCATTGAAATCAGAAATCCAAAAAAAAAGAAAAATCCCTATATGAAGCCATGGTAGAGGTTCATACCTGGAAAGATGTTAGAGGCTAGAGCAATGGCCAAGACTACTCCCTTCTTGCCTTTTCTGAGTGCTCATAAAACTCCATTAGGACCCAATGGCTATCCTCCAACCATTTCTCTTACACCATAGCATCAATGTGGTCCCTTGAATAGGTTTGGATTGGGATTTGAATATATATGTTTCTACTGTAAAGCTAAATCAGCATGCTCTGCCCGTCCTCTCAGCTCAGAATGCATTTGATCAGTCTAGCTTTGCTTCTAAGCCTTTCCACAACATAATTGTTCAATTTTGTCTCAAATCAGGAAATAGACAATGGGAGCTTGTTCCCCCAATAAATCTTGAATGGCGTCAACTGTCCATGGTAGTTCTCAAGCCCTCAGCAATTCCAATTTAAGATTTCAATGTTCACATCAGGCCTGGTAACAAGCTTTGTCAACTGGGCCTGAATAGTGCCCAAAATGGCCCATAATGTTCACAGATTTTTGTTGCCTTTGTAACCTAAAAAAAATATGGCTTTGTAAACTCGGCCTAAATAGTGCTTTTCTGTTGCCTTGTAGCCCTTGCAGATTCTTTGGTGTCAGGTATTTTTTTTTTTTTTTTTCCTTGGGTTTTACTGGTTGAGGCATTCATTAGTAAACCATTTTATGGAAAACTGAATAAGCTACTAACTTTTTTCACAAAATTTTCAAATTCTCATAAAAATGTTCCTAAATTTGATACTTAATGTATGTTCTAAAATGGAAAACTGAATAACTTACTAACCTAACCTCTGCTTTTCCCTTCCAAATAATCCAACTTTTAATTTTTTTTTTATATATATAATAAAATAGGAAAATAATCTTTTATCATCTTTCCCTATTCATCCAAACGCACCTAGAGAAATATTTTCTTTCTCATTTCCTTATTATTTTCTCTTCTTTTTTCTTTCATTCTCTCAAACCAAACATAGCTTTATGAATTATTGTTTGGGTTGAGAGGGATGATGGGAGAATAAAAGGGAGTATAATAAAGTTAGTCGGAAATATGAAACCTGGTTTCAGATCCTTTAGAGTTTTTAAGATACTCTACTAATAGAATTCTTTAAATCCTAACCATTCTTTTATGATTTAAGGGTTTAGATTTTGTCTTAACAACATTCCACTAATAATACTCTTAAAATTATAAAATAATGTTGCAAACAAAATATAAAAGAATATTATTAGTAGACTGCTGACATTACAGAATTTAGATCATTAGATCATAAAAAAGTTATTAAGATTTAAAAAAATTTATTTGATAAAATACTCCAAAAATTCTAAATGAGCTAAATTCGTTCCAGAGACTACCACGTTAGTTTTTCGCATATATATGGCCTCTACACTTATTATTCTCTTTTGATTGGATTGGTGCCTTACAATTATTCTTATCCCTGGATAAGACGTATTGGCATCAACAAGCTAATGTTGGGTCATGTGTCAATAGAACAAAGTCACAACATTGGGAAAAGCAAAAGTGCAAAACCCTATCAGTACATTCAAGACGTGGACATTTGTGTGAAGTTGATCACTAGTCATATATAGAATATGAACAGGGCGTAACTAGGATTTTTTACTCGAAGGAACTGAGTTATAGTATTTTTATAAAATTATCAACATTAATATATCTATAAATTGTTTAGTTCACCGTAGTCATACAAAATATCCAAAAAAAAAAAATATTTTGTATCAAAATTATATCTAATGTGAGTCTTTCATAGAATAAAATCAATCTATTATCATCAAGTTATAAATGCTTAATTTAAGGAAACTTGTGTCTTTTTGCTATGTATGTTATAGAGAAAATTTAAAATTTTGGGGGTCATGGCCCCGCAAGGAGCAAGGTGGCTCCGCCCATGAATATAAAAAAATCTTAAAGGGTATGTGTTGAATCTGTTGATAGAAAAAAAAGGTGATTTCTTCATGAAGTTGTTCATTTCATGTTTGTATTAATTCTACGATGTACATAATTACATCAATAGGTCTTTAAAACAACAGAAATTTGAATTAAATTAAATTCCTTAAAAAATCATGAACTTCACTTCTTCTTTATTTGCTTGAAACTTTTATTGTGATTGAGTAAATTCCTTGGTCTATGGCTGAAATCTTATTACGATATTACAATAAAGCTAGTGTTTTGCCCTATTCTCTTCATGCATGGTCAAATTCAAGCTTAAAGTTGAGTGGACGTTTAGGTATATTGGTGAATCACCTGCTGCATATATGGGATATCACTATCAACCATTCAAGCTTAACTTTTTACTATTCTTGATCCTCCGTAGATTGGTCAATTATTTCTATTCACTCAGATAGAGAGAGAAATAAAGGAACAAAAAAAGTGTCTTTTTGAAAAGCCATTATTAGCTTTATCAAAGGGTGCGTATATACGGCGCCTGATGATGATCCTTTTCTTTTTTTTTCTTTTTTTGAAACTTGATGATGATCCATTACCTATTGGTCATTGGACAATGTGATTAAAAACAATTATCAGATCAGAAGTTTTAAAACAATTTTTGGTCATTGGTGATAAATTTTTTATTTTTTATAGGATGATTTATGGGTTTTTCTTGGTTATATAGGATAATGTTACTGAATATTTTAAGGTTATTAGTTTAGGAATTATTTTTTTAAAAAAATAATTAAAAAAAAGAAGAAAAAAAATAATTAATTGTTATGAATCGTTAACCGGACTCATATAATATATAGAATTAATCTTACAAATGTTTGATGGTGTATTTGGGTACTGGAGGAAGTATTTTCAAAGCAATAGGTCTATCGAGTATCGACACCAAATACTTTACCAATTTTTTCACATCCTCTCCAATGTCTGTGTGTTGTGGTGAAAAAACGAAGCCCAAGCAAAACTATTTTTGAAGTAATGTAATGCAGACTAGTTGGATGCTTTGCCTAAGCTTGAAGATTCACTTAATCTAACAAAATAAATAAAATAAAATAAAATAAAACATTCTGTTACACTTTCTTAATCATCAAATGTTGGCAACTGTAGTAATACTAAAGAAAATAAATACATTATTTTCCCACTCTTCATTCATTGCTTGCTTAAGTGCAATATATACTAGCAGAGAAGTTGCAGTTTTCATAATATACATGGCTTGAAATCTTCCTGTAACTCAAATATAGTGCTTTAGCTACCTAACTTTATTGTACTTTTATTAAATTATGTTGTGGACCAAACATAATTGAAGTTAGTTTAAGAAAAAATAGGGGTTACTTGTCTTACTAGGCGTCTAGGACTTTGTTTTTGACTAGTTGTTTGTGCTGGATATTTTCTTGTACATGTTAGTGCGATTTGGGGCCAGAAGAAAGTGTGAAATGATTGTTGTGAATGTGATAGCGGGGTCCAAAACTTTTGGGAACCTCTCTGCATCGTGGAATGAACTCCATAGCTTCTAGTTTATGATTCATAATAAATTAATCTCCATGGACAGATTAATTACAATATTCTCACTTCATTAGAGCTGTAAATATATCCATCCAGTTAAAACCGAGTATTAAAAATCCAAGATTGTTCTTTTCTCTTTATTTCTGTGAGCCGAACTAGAATCTATTAACAAATTAAATTATATATTTAATTTTTTTTTTTTTGGTTGAATTAGCTCAGGCTTATTTATTAGATATTTGATCAATTTATTATTTTTCTTATGTATAGAAAACATTACAACAATTTTGTTTTTTTTATTCACAAATCTATGTTGATAATTAATGACTAAATTATAGTTCAAATTATATTATTTCAATTATTAGATAGAATAGTTTTTGCTTATGGACTTATAAAAATTAGATTCACCAACCTTATATAACTTTCACTACACAATTGATTATTAATATTATTAGTTGATTTCAAGTATTATTCAATATCTTAAAACTAACATATAAACTTACAAAATTCACTTCAAATCTATATATATATATATATATATATTGAGTTCATACTTGTGAGTTTGCTCACATATCATTATATTTGAGTTTAACTTATTTAATAGTTAAGCCTAAAATAGGACAGTTTGGCTCATTTGCTAAATTGAGTCCAACTTGGTTTATTTGCAACCCAGCATTTCATTAGCAGCTTAATTTTATTGTGTTCTTGTTGAATTTTTCAACTAACTTGAGTTTGTTGTGTAGCGACGTATCAGGTAGAAAATCATTACCTTTTGAAATCCTCAAAAAGTTATGTTACTTTTGAAATTTGTGGCAAATATTTTTTCTTCCATCTTAAATTTCCCTTTTTGATTCCCCAAAAGTGGATGGTAATAGCGAAGTGCATGCTGTTCGTATCTGAACATATGGCTGCACAACCAGTTCGGTTGTTGGCACTTTTGACTGACGATTAAGTTAATTTTCTAATCAGAGACCAATAATATAAAATCTAGAACTTATCAAGCTAGAGTGATATTCATATATTTGTTGCAAACACCTTACACTTGCTCTTTTTTTTTCTTGTATTATGCATGAGTTTAGATTTAAAAATTTTTAAAAATTGTTTCAAGAAACAAGAAGAGAATGGATTTGAACTATAATTCTTCTTATAGAAGAGCAAATCAATACCACTAAGTTATAAAACTTAAACTTTTTCGTATATCTTCGTTTTATCTCAAATTGGGAATTGATTCCTTAAGTGTTTTAATATGTATATGTTAGATATATTATAGTCTAAATGGCCCAATCCAATTGTTGGCTCATGTACTTGTAGAACAAACATATTAACTTTAAGTGAGTCTATGGTTAGCAAAGAGTTAGTAAAGCATTCTCTAATATATAAACTCTACCATGTAGTCATTATAATACAAGTGTTTAATATAATATGTAACCGTTAAAGACATTTTTAAAGTGGACATAACCTGTTAGGCCGAACCATATAAATCTTTTTGTGTGCTATTTCATATTTTCACTCATCATTCAATTGTCACACACAATCACACAGCAACTTTCACATAGTATCAAAGGCAGGTAGAATAGATGAATTAACCACTGCCAATGTTGCTTATTGCAATGGACAGGAATAATTAACTCTAATAAGAAATTCTTTTTTTTTTTAATCATAACCAGAAGCATGTCTCCAATGTCTGAAAAATGAACATTCCATTTCTTAGAATGAATTTTCCAGTATATTCGTTTCAATATTCACCAATTCTGTCACTTGGGTATGGTTCAACTTCAAAAGCAGGTAATTAAAAAGAAAAAAGATTCAAGACCTGATGGAACATAATATAGAGGTTCAGTATTTGTGGCGATTCATGGGGGCCATGTATTCCACTAAGCATTAAAGGTGTGAGGGATTGACACGTAATTTTGAGATTCCTTAGCCAAGGAAGCAAACAAATTTTCCTCTCTTGTTACCTCTTTTTCAACCTGGAAATTGGAATCTCCCCCATCACCAATTCTATCTCTCAGTCTCTTTAATTTTCTTCTGCCATGATCAACATGTAAAGAAGCAAAGGTGAAACAATATGTCCCATCCTTCCACTCTCAAAATCCCACTTAGAAATAAATAAATAAAAAGTTAAAAACCCTCCTTTTCTCTAATTGCCCATTACACATGCAAAGCAAAAAAATCAAAGTCAGACTGATAGAAAAAGAAGATAAAGACGACATTTTTACAATACAAAGCAAGCTTTTCATTCTTTCAATCTTCTTTATAATCATAATTGATATATATACAACGTTTAATTATAACCATCAAATACATTATGACTTATGATAGTGCTATAGTGATAATAGTATACTCTTTTTTTGATAGTTTAATACCTACCACTCTCACTGGTAGATATCAAAAAGAGGTACTGAATTATCAATTTAGCATTCCCAAATGCATAAACAGAAGCTAATTAAAATAATAATAATAAAAAAAAAACCAAAAATGTAAACAACTCACTAGAGGGTAATAATTAATCATGTTAGTGAATTTCATATAGTAGTAGAACACAGAGTCCCTTGCTTTGAAGTCAGTGGACCTGTTGGAATAGCTGGTCCAAAAGCCATAATTGCAACACAATTGACATTAAAACGGTACTTCCCAGAAACCCAAGTTCCAACTTTCCAGCGAAGCTTGCCAATCACTTTGAGGTTCAGAATTAGTCTGCCTGCTGTTTGATCACGTCCAACTTCATAGCCAAAAGATTGAGCCACAGGCAAGCCTGTTCCAACCAAAGAAGCTGATAAGAGATTACTATCTTCATGGTCTTGGTAGAATGGTGGAAGAGAGGTATAGGTTGTTATCTGTTGTCCTTTGTAAGCGGCATAAACTTGTAGCTCATCATAGTAAATGCCAACTTTTTTATTTGGGTTCTTTGCAAAGAGAGAGAGTTGGATAGAGGAGTTGAGAAGGTGAGAGCCTGATGAGAGGTTTAGCTGGTAGACGTTAGTTTCTTTGAGGGAGAAGTCAGGCTTTGAGGGGCGTAAGATGAGCCAAATGAGTAAAATGAATGAGAGAAAGGGGAAGACAAACGCAGATAAGAAGTAGAAGAGCTTCTTGTAGCGAAATTTGCCCAAGTTCAGTTCTTTCTTTGCGCAGTGTTTGGGAGACTCTACGAAGTATTGAGACATTTGCAGTGAGGAGCACGAGAGAGAGAGAGAGAGAGAGAGAGAGAGAGAGAGGGGAGTTTGACAAGGCTAAGGAAGAGAGGTGTTGAGTTTATAACTTTATATACAAAGTAGGATCAGTAAAGCAACACATTTATTCATAAACAACTTTTTATTTATTTATTTCTGAATATTCATACACAGTTTCACCACTTGTTAAAAGAAGAGGCAAGCAATGATTATTGTTGCGGAAAATTTAAGTCGGACGTGTGAAAAGTATGATAGATTAGTATGCACATAATTTTTGTGCCAGAATTTTGATGTGGTCAATTTTAAATAGTGAAAAAAAAAAATTATAGTTCACATAAAAATAATTGTTAATAGAGTACTTATTGTCCATTACAAAAGTTGTAACAAATGATGTGATCTTAAAAGAAGTGATTAGCGACATTTCAACAAGTCGGTAAGAAAATAAGTGAAGTGTATCTCTATAAAGTATCTTTGGGTATGGCAAAAAGCAACAATAATTTTGCTCTATCAGCTTTTGACTAGCAGCTACTCCTTGTGGTGGTGGAAGGTGGTTGTATAAGATATTTCCTTATAGACTTTCTGGAATACACTCTTAAACTTATGGCCCAAAAGATATAGGTAAAGTATTTATAGATTAATCATGCACCCAAGCCATGTGTTTATATATTAATCATGCACCAAAGCCAAGTGTTAAAACTTAGGGCAGTAAAGTACATTCATAGACTAATCATGCATATCTGAGCCATGTTTTCAATAGATTGCCTTTGGCCCTTGATGATGTTGTATGCTTCCCTCGCCTTTCTTCTGGGGTTAAGACAAATGAACTACAGTAGGGGCACTAGTGCATTATACAATGAAAGATTGAGGAGGAAGCTTGGGTGGGACAAGCCAAGGCCTTTTCCAAAAGGCAAAAGCAAGTGCAATTGTCATGCACATACATTTTCATGATTTTGTTAACAAAGGTTCATACTGTTGAATTGTTTGGACAGTAAAAGACATGACACAAATTTCAATCTGAAACTCTTTGATAGCTTTCCTAAGCTTTGTTTATTTTTTGGGTTACTTTTCATTTTCACTTATATGGTAGATTATGAGATGCGTTGGACTACTATGAAAAGCAAAAGATATACTGCTTGTGGTTGTGGCAACCTATCATTTCTGCTTGCACTTTTGTACACATAAAGATGCAAAGCTTGTTTGATAGGAAACTCATGTAGTCATGTGCAAGCCTAAGGTTTTTTTTTTTTTTTTGGTTGAGGTTGAGAGGATTTGAACCCTAAATGTTTTCATTGAAAACACGATGTGTTAACCAATTAAATTACAATGCTCTTGACATATGCAAATTTAAGTTTATTTATTCGTTTCTTGTGAAAAATGAGGCTTTTTCCCCAAAAAACACAAGTTGGTATAGTTTTAGTTTAAAGACCTAGTGATAGTTACCCAAGTTATTAGAATTGTGTTCATATTTTGAAATCTAAAATGCATTTTCCCGCACATAGATACCCAAATGCCTTTGTGGCTGAATTGGCCTCTTTAGGATATTGAAATGTCCTCATCTTTAGTCATTTTTGTCTATATATTGTGATAATCAGATTCAGAGTACAATTCAAATCGCATACAATAAAGTATTTTGTGAACATACTAAACACATTGTATCCACACCTAATTTGGGTTCCTATAACCGATCATGAGTTTGAGAGGGCTATTAGCTAGACAGCTCTTCTCTTTTTCTTTTTTTGTTAAAAATAACATTCAACAATTCTTACATTGCATGCTAATAAATTCATGCTCCTTATATGATTATAAAGAAGATTGAAAGAATGAAAAGCTTGCTTTGTATTGTAAAAATGTCATCTTTTTCTTCTTTATCTCCATTTTCAAACAGAGAGATTTGATCTTCTAAACTGTGTTTCAAGATAAACAAATAGAATCGTTTCAGCTCATGTGCCATCTATATATATATATATATATATATATAGTACTTCTTGTGTTTCATAAGCTGTATCTCACACATTTTAAGCTAACTTTCTACCTCGGAATGATGGAGCCAAGGACAAGGAGCATCGTGAAAAAAGCATGGTATATGCATGGTTCTGCTGGAACCTCGAAAGTAGTACACTTGGTAAAAACTTGCATGTGGGGACGACCATCATTCATTGGATCCCATCCCCAAGGCTTCCTACCTAAATTTCCAATATCATATTGATTCATGAATATGCATGCACTAATAGTAATACTATCCATATCATATGCTATCTTTGAAAGTATGCTTTTACAAGTTTCATTTATATACTTATTTCATATATGATACACTCTATGGAAATATATATATATATATATATATATATATATATATATATCTATAATGACGATGGAAAGTAAAGGATACGGGGATATCTTTCTTTCCTCAGCCAGAATCAGAGGTGGGAATACACTTTGGAATAATTTTGAAACGATATAAAGTCTTTCAAAAGAGCCATAGGAGATAGGGTAGCCAATACCAATAGAGATGGTGCATATGCATTGGTCTAGGCCTAGCTAGTGGTATCTCTCCTTTTTTTTCTTTTCCCACATTGTTTTATTTTTGATAACCTCTCTCCAGATTAACAGAGTTTGTATTAAAAATTGATTATGAATTAAAATACCTTATATTAGCAGTCCATGAAAAGCAGAAATAGTTGTTATTGGACTTGTGGGGTGTCTAGTGTCTACAATTTCTTGAACTGTGCACAAGATTTCAAAAAGGAGAAAGTTTATGGAGATTCTATAGCTGAATTTTTAGAAGCCCCTAGGATCAGCCTAATTTGTGTCTTGGTCTTAAAGTATTATTTTATGTAGTTGTTGCTTTTAAGTTAAGAAAAGGGCAAAATGACAGGAGTGTTAGTTGACTAATGTCCCTCAACCTGGGCCATATATACGATGTACAGCAATGGTCACAATGCTAATACTATAAATATAAAAATATTACAATTTTTTTATAATCTATTGATGTAATATACAACATCATTTTGCATAAAATTTGCAACTAGTATTATATTATTATGTATTAATTGTAATTTTTCAAGGGTTTTTTTAACTTATGCCCTAAGAGCATATAAAAAACTAAGATATGTTTAGTAACAGTTTTTTTCTCTTATTTTTTGTTTCCAAAAACAATTTTTTATTTTTTAAACTAAAAAACTTGTTTAGCAACTTAAAATGAACAAAAAACAAAAATTGTTCTCAAAACTCAATTTGTGAAGAAAACTGAAAACATGCAAAAGACTGTTTTTAATTTCTAGTTTCCAAAAGTTAATAAAAACATGCATTTAATTTATTGAATCTGTGTCATTTAATAAGTTAGCTAACATTAGAATTCAAATCCTAATAACAACATATTTTAGTATTTTCTATTTTTTTCTTCAAAAAAAATATTTTTTTTAATTTCAACTAATCAAACATGTTTTTTATTTCAAAAATACAAAAAAAAATTGTTTTTTCTTAATATTCCCCAAAACAAATTTTTGAAAATAAAAAAGAAAATCTATTACTAAATATAACCTTACTATTTTGACAATTTTTTCAAATTTCGATAAAAGGTTTTTTAAAATAAATGATTAATGCTGGACCCATTTTTCAATTGGAATTATATGACATAATTATCACATCAGTGTTTGACATCATAGTGGCTCAGTGCCATTTGATCTGCCACTTGTAAAACCCATTGTTGGTGGACAGACTCTTGGTTTATCACCAGGAACGTAAACCCATCCTAATTAGGATCTTCAAGAGAATATTTTTGAGTGTGGCAGGCAGAGAAGTTTGAAATTATGAGAGTTATTTTTGCTTTTGAAAAACCTTTTGATCAACTATTGGCTATTATTGAGGCCTTTAATCAAGAAAAAGATAGATAGATGACCCCAACAAGTTAGTGATTTCTCATCTACTTGTATTTCCTTGCTTCTTCTTTTTTATTTTTTATTTTTTTATGGGGTGGGTGGGACCATATCTTTCCTTGTTAGAAATAAGCCCAATAAAGGCCCATAATGTCTTTGATTACAGCAGGAAGAAAAATACCTCGGTCCTTTGATCTTTTATTGGGCCTTTGATCTTTCATTGATTTTAAGTATGTGGGGATGGGGTTAATGAAAGGACCTCGGTCCTACCACATCACATCCAGCCAATCTGGGCTCTTAATTTGTTGTATCACTTTCAATGAGACTATGACAACTTGATCAATCATACTTAAACAACCAACCAGAGCATAAGATAACAGCAATAATGATGAGCGGATGTATCGCAATTTCACAAATTGGAATCACTTTAATGGGGTTAGGAACTTAGGGGCCAAGGTGTGAATGAAATAACCAAAGTGTTTTGTAGTTTATTAATGGGGTACCAAACTAATCCGGTGTTTTTATTGGACCAAAATTCTTCAAGTTTAAATCCAATGTGTATCCTTAAAATTCATAATAAGCAATATACAAGGAACTGTTAGTTCAAATTTCTTGATATTAAATCCTCAAATCTAAATACAACCATACAACCTTAATGAGATTAAATTTTAACATGAAACATTTGTATAATTATATAAAATGACAAAGATTTCCTCCAAATTGGTTTGGATGAATCTCTTCTAAGTTCCAACTCATTGTATAACAATTCATAAAATTGTTATACATAAAATCATAAACATATATTAAATTTACAAGGCGCGTTAATTTATTTAAATAAGTAGTTTGATTCCCAATAGAATTGAGATGTCTTTGGTTTGTTGGACAAACCATGGTTTTTTTTTCCCCCATATATTTGGAGGGCTTCAAGAGGCCTTTATGATGGACACAGGGTTGTGCAGACTTAGCTTGGTTAGGAAATTATAAGGTGATAATAATATTTGGCTGTAGCTATGAAATGAAAGATGCTTTTTTGAAAAGTTAAAGGGTAAGTGGGAACATTTAATATAATGGGTGTACCTATGAAATGAAAGACGCTTTTTTGAAAAGTTAAAGAGTAAGTGGGAACATTTAATATAATGGGTGATAGCTTGTATTGATAAGGACAATTAAGAGAAAATTACAAGGAAATGTAAAAAATGAAGTCAAACTCTTGGTTCATGTGTTCCAAGTTAACACATTAACCAAGGGGTTAACACATTAACCAAAGGGATAGCTAAGCATTTTACCACTCACCAAAAATCACTCCCCTACCTACCACTTCTCCCCTTGCTGCAAACTAAAAATTTTCTATGGGCTTGGACCATGGGTTAAAAAGATTAGATGTTAACTTAATAGGCATGATTTTTTTTTTTTTTTTTTTTTTTTTAATAACAACTTAGTAGTTAGTAGGCATGATGCTTTTGTTTGTGGATAGCCATATGATATGGGTTGTGTTCTCTGTCACAGATTATCAGTTTTGGACTTTAAGCCTTAATGCATAATGTACTAAAAAAGTGGTAGCAACAAGTCTTTTTATATGTAAAAAAGAGAGAACATACCAAGGTGACCCAGCCCATCAAAAACCATACAAGAAGGGAATAACAAATTATTTTGATTTGTGAGTAATGCTGCAAATACAATAGTTTTCATAATCCCCTTCAAAAAAACAAAAAGGAAAAAAAAATTTCATAATCAATTTCATAATTACTATGTTGACAGATTATTATTGATTATCATATGAACCCATCACGACTTGCCCACATAGACAATAATGAAATTTATTGTGAATGATGTTGTGACTCTTAAGAGCTGTTGACGACATAAACGTTATGACGTGAGGAGTTTAATGAGTAATCAGAGCACGACCTTGACAAAGAAAATTTTTAAGAGTTGGAAGTCTGCATCATATGCGATTGCGGTCAAGAATTTATATGCCATTTCCTGTTTACTATAATCAATCTATAGATTTTCCGATTAAAAAAACAAAAAAAAAAAAAACCGAAGTAGCAAAATGAGTTGAGACAGAACCCATGAAAGACTTTGAAAGTTACCACTCATTGAGGATACTGGCTTAGCCATTAAGGTCCCATTTGAACCCAAGCCCATATCAGGTTTCCCTTTCAGCTTTCCTTCTTGGCAATCCAAACATGCGTTAAAGGAGATCCTAGTTTAATGACGTCGATGAGTAGATGATGAATAATAACTATATAGCTTCTAGTTTACACCGATTAATCTGAGAGGTTTTGAGTGAAGAAATATACATGTCAAAAAATAAAGAAAGAATGTCCAGGCAGCCTCTCCTACCAAGATGTATAGAAATTACAATGCTATAATACAGCGGATAGAGGATTATAAGAACCAACATCCAAAGAGAAGATAGATATATATATATATATATATATACAGTAGTTTTAGAAAGCATCTTGGTCCTTGTAGTTGTTTCCTCTTTGTTTCTCAAGCATCGATAACAGGAAAGGCAGAAATATGCCAATCATTTCAATTGCCTGAAGCTCAATATCTAACCATCGTAGGAATTGCCATCAATTTCTGAAGGTGATGGATCAATGTGCACCTGTCGAACAAACTGACCTTTTACTCTGGGACGCTGCTCTGCAAGTTTTTTTCTGCTCTCATACCGTACCTGTTGAGTTATATTTCGCATTAATAAATGGTAGTATACAGGAAAACTTCTCTAGGATATGCATAGGAATAGAATCATAATGATGATGATAATGATAAGTTACCTTCTTATCATAGCATCTTTCTTTCCGCTTCAAGCGAAACTTAGCTAAAGCTGCCTCTCTTTGGATGGATCGGTGTGAACTTCCATTTTGAGGATAGAAACCTTCTTCATTCTTGCTCTCAGGAGCAGCCCCCACAAAAGCAACATGATCCACATTGCTGTTACTTCCACAAGCACTTCCGTACCCGACGCTATTATGATGACTTACACCACCATTACAGAAACTACTACTTGCACTCTGATCAGTCGCTGAAGATACATGCCCTCGGTCCTCCAAAGGATCCAATTTGTGTTCCTGCTTGTACACATTCTGGTTTGCAGCATCATTTGTACTTTGACCATGTGGGTCAGACTGCTGCTCAAAACTATTATTTTCAAGACTTGACTGATAAAGTATATTCATTTGAAACGAGGGTTCCTGCTGTGGGACTGAATTTGGACTTGGCGTTGGTGATGAATTAGATTGTGTACAAAACATTGGAGGAAGAACAGAACCAAAACCCGTGTATAGATTATTAACTCTTATACCTTTCACTGGAATTGGCACAGGAAATACTCTCTGTTGAGAGCATGAAGTTGCAACTTCAGATTCTTTAGAATGACTGGCAGCTAGAGAGATAATACTTCTTTGTGTGATACCAGGATTATCAGAGCTACAAGAAGTAAAGGTATTGGATAACATTTGTTCAGAATTTGTTCCATATTCTTTCTGATGATTACAAGCATTGGCAATTTTTGTTTGTGGAGGTTGTAATGCCCTGTTAGTGTACCTGCAAGGATTGAACTTTTAGTACATAAACCCAGTCAAAGGAAGGCTTTAAATTTTTAGTTAGAAAATTCTGTAATCCCAACACCCGCGCCCCCACCCCTTCCCAAAAAAAAAGACAAAAAAATAAAAAAAGGATACAATAAACAGTTCATGTGTATATTGAAGCTTTTATGGTTATATTTTCATATAATGTCCTCAGAAGTTGCACGTACAATACCTTCATCACTTGAAAAACTCACTTAAACATAACCAACATGCTTCTCGTGTTTGGGCTTATTAGATCCAACCATTTTATTTTAAGATAGATTGATGAAATAAGGCAAGATATGCAGTCAAACAGCAACAAGTCTAATAAATTAACTGAATTATACCAATTCAATAAATTCTGAAAGAAACTGGGGGTAACCAACAAGTAATGAAGTATAAACAAGGAAACTTAAACTCACCTCGTAAAGGCGGAGGCATTAGAAGTCCCAAGGGTATGCCTTTCTTCAGTATATGAATTACAAAAGCCATTGAAATGAGATCTTCTCAATGAAAGATCCAATTGTGGCAAAGAATCAAACTTGCTTATGCCTTCACTGCTGCAGTTTGGATGGTTATGGAATGATCCAATCAAATCAATGGCTTTTCTAGAAGAGCTGACAAGGACATAATTATTGTCAAAATCCTCATTAGTGATAATAGCATCCCTATTTTGACTTTCTGGTCTTATATCCTTGCCAAGAGGAGTTGTGTTATCATCCTTGCAGTTATCCACCTCTGATCCTAGACATGTTCAAAAAGTTAGACGCTTCCTTACTAAACAGAACATATAAGATGATGCAAAGCTAGATAGAAATGTTTACCTTCTGCTTCACTCCCATGCATAAGAAATTTCTGGCCGAAATTCAAGTATTCTTCTTTGTTTTGCAATATTATGTCACTTGGAAACGATTTGCCCCATTTTGGCTGAGAGAATTCCTGCATATTTTCCACACGGACACTTTCAGCTTCCAACTCTGGCTTCGTGCAAGAGCTCTGCAAGAGACAGCAAACATGCAGCCTCTATATGAAACTTCATGTATCCAGCCTAATGTGAAAGGAAATTTCTTAAAACCATAATTGGCCTCATTAAACATAGGTTCATATCCCCTGGATACACGCATCAAGAATTTATTGCAATAAAACTGATTAGTCAATGAACGATGCGAATTAACTTATGGTCTATCAGAAACACTAACCTGTTCATCACTCCCTTTTTCAATTTGTTCAGTATTTCTCTGAATACAAGCCATCCGACCATTCAAACGGTTACTGGCAGCATGGTTTTCAGAAGTGGCCTCTAGCTGTTGTTGTGCAACGCTCTCATCTTGGGGATCATTTATGCCAAAATTTGACTGATAGATCAGTAGGAACAGATCAAGACTGAGATAAGTAGCTTATACTTTTTTCAAGACCAAAAGAATAAATAAATAAATAAAGACAAAATTGCTTACAGATTGTTTTCTCCAAACATGCTGCCACAAATTTCTCAACTCATTTCTTCTAATAGGCTTAACAAGATAGTCAGCCGCACCTCTCAACATGCATTTATAAACCGTGCTTACTGAATCCTGTGTGGACATCACTGCAAATTAACAGAAAAATTATTTAGACAAGTACAAAAAATAGCATATTATGAATAGTTTTTAGTTTTAATATAGCATTATATCAAATCAGCAATGTCAAATATTCGAAGCCTTTATTTAATTTGTATTACTTATGACTGGGATGTTTTTGCAAATCTCATGCTCCGCGATTAGCGTAAGAAGAGCAAATCCAGATATTGCTGGCAAATCCACTTCTGTCAATATGAGGTCTATGTTATGGGGTCTTCCCTTCAGTATCTCCCAAGCTTTTAAGCCATCAGGAACAGCAGTAACTGCTCAAACAATAAACAAGACATTTCAGTTCCAAAAGCACCATGTCTACAAATTTCAGGTTTCAACCAAAACACAATAAACAGCATTTCAGGCTTGTAACAGATAATTGCAAGCCTAATAGTTACATCATTTGTCCAGGGGCTCTGCGATCCAACTCACTAGAACCCTTTACAATTAATTTCCTATCCAGAAAGTTTTCAGGAAGTATTGGTGTAGAGTAAATTCAAGTGAAACACTGATCAATTAAATAAAGAGATCTGAGCAAGCCATAACATGTAAGAAGACCAGAGAGAAGGACTTAAAGGGTTGAGGATCCATTCAGTAGCATTTCCTATTTTCCAGTTTCGAAATTTTTGTTTTTTTGTGATGTGATTTGTAGTTAAACTTCTTATCTTTTCCTTAAAAGACTTTCTCTAAATTCTAAGTCCTTGATCCATTTTGTTTTCTTAAAAAACTTGCACATAGGAATTAAAGCAGTTGAACATAGAAGAAAAGGCAGCTTCTCTTTGTAATTTGAAAACAAAACCAGCTAACTATGCCTAACAGTAATCAAACCAACCTTATAAGATAAATACCATAACTTTCCAGCCCTTATCTAATCCCTCCAACTTGTACCCTTCAAAGCCAACTCTTTTACAATCCAATTGACACTACTCTCAAAATTTTACAAAAAAAATCCAAAACCCAGTTCACTATTCAACCCAATGAAGCTAAAAATCCAACAAAACCAACCATGCAAAGCAAGCATACACACACGCACACACACATATATATATATAGAGAGAGAGAGAGAGAGAGAGAGAGATACAGACCTCTGTAGCTACACTTTCTAAGAAGCGCCCCTATGATCTGTCTGGTGGAATCATCAGCCTCAATCAGCAACACCCTCAACCTCATCCTCCGCAAGAAATTCTCCCACCTCACAACCCCACTTGAATTCCCACCTTTTCTCTTCCTAAGCTTCTTAGTCTTCTTCCTCATCTTCTTATTCTCTGCAGTCTCACTCTCTGTCTCATACTTCTCTTCCTCCGTCTCCATCTCCATCTCTGTCTCACTCTCTGCTCTCAGTTCCATTTCCTCACTACTCACCACCACCTCATCCATGTCTCACAAACACACACACTCTCTCTTTCTCTGTCTGAACCAAACCAACTATAAAACACAACAGTGTTCTGCTAAGAAAATATCATGTCCTTGCACTACACAAACCAAAGCTTTGCTGAAAATATCTGAAATAGAACTCTAATATTATATTTCTAGAAGGGAAATGGACGGTGGAGATATTGAGTCCACTGCTCAAAGATTAATAATATCTCCAAAAAAATCTTATTTCAGTAGTGGTGGGCTGCTTTTTGCCACGTCAACTTGTACAAGTTTCTATCTTTAATCAAAATGCAATTGGTCATTGGGTTTTTTTTTTTTTTTGTTTTCTCTTTCTTTCTTTCTTTATGTTTGTGTGGTTATCAGCTGAGTTGGAGGGCGGTGCAAGCAAAGCAAAGCAAATCTGAAGGTCAATACAAAACCAGATCATAATGGTCCCCAACAAAACTGACAATTTTCTCCCAATTCATCCACGTAGCGAGTTATAAATAGTAAAATTGTGGATTATACAGTTTGTACACAACCCACCACTCATAATTTGCCACATAAATAACTTTGAAGCGAAGTTGTGTTAAATTGTTAGTAGCGTTGTTTGGGTCCCTTTGTGAAAGTTGTAGAGATGGCCGACATGAGTTAGATATTTTTTTTGAGTGAGTTGGCTTGGAGAAGACAGTTGATCTCAAGGACGGAATATTGACACGTAGAGGTGTGTCATAGGACTATAGGAGGGGTCGTATTGTGGCTTGCATTTTGTCCGATGCTATCTTATCTACGACACTATGAACGGCGTCAACTTTATTTGTTCTTCTGTCCAGTGGCCATTTGTCCGTCAAGATACAGATACGTGTATAATTTTAAACACGTGTTCGTAATTTAATATATTCCGTGACTAGTGTCACTAGATAAAAGTTGGATCCTGTTATTATAAAGTTTAGTCTAAACAAAAATATATTAAAAATTTGTGAAAAGGAAAGAAACAATTCAAAAATAAGGAGGAGGGATTCTCCTTAATCAATTGAGTGTTTGTGTGAAATTTGTTTTGAGTGATGTTAACAATATTATAAATTTTATAATTGATGTGTTGATTAAAATATTTATTTATTATATGATGTAAATATTTTATAATAAATTTTTACTTTTGTTTAGCATTTCCATTTTTTCTTTTTTAGTTAGGATAAATTTATTGTATGAGATATAAAATGATCAAATCATTTATTAATTGCATTTTTCTTTCCTCTTTATCTCTAAATACAAGAAAATCAAACATGTTAGGCCTAAATGAAGAATTTGTTCTCTCTCCTTTCCCCTTAGTTAATCTCTTTCTCTTCTTGCAAAGATCGAAAAATATCCTCCTTTTTGTCTCACTTATCTAATAGATCAAGTGTGTCCACGTTACCACAGCTCAATTGGGTGAGTTGGCACCCATAAGTGCTTGATGGAGAGGGGAGAGTGGGGCCAAGGATGTAGCATATATATTATATAAATCTTTCTAACTATTTCAACCCAAAAAAATATAAAGAAAATCTCCTATGGACACTTGTTTATATATCTCTTTATTTATATATATATATATATAGAGAGAGAGAGAGAGAGAGAGAGAGAGAGAGAGAGAAATTCCTCAATTTTTAGTTGTGACACAAAGGCATTGAGAAATTCCACATATATTAGTTTTGACAAGTGAATAATATATAGCCTCTCCTTGGGTCACTCACTTGAATTTGTTTAGGCGGTAGCACTGGCCAGTGGGACCCAATCCTTCCTATTTGTACCATTTATTTTTTCTGGGCTGGGTTAGTTGTACCATGAGTCAAAATTTCACCCCATTGTATGATTTCAAGTCCTTATCTAACTATTAATATACTTTACCATTCGACCAAAACTACCACACAAGAAAGCAAAGAATTTATGGTTTTAAAAACCAGACCAGCCGGCCGGTTCAACCGAAAACAGACCTAAGTTAAGTTCGGTTCGGTTCTATCTAAAAACCGAAAATATCAAAAAATTCGAAAAAAACCGAAAATCATTGGTTAAACCGGTGAAACCGTCAACTGGGACGATTCGACCGATTTTCAGCAGTTTTGTTCATTGAACAAAATTTCCATTCACTTCTTGGCTTCTAACGAGGAAGGTGCAAGTTTTTCTTTTCTATTTTGAAAAATCTCAGATTTGGTATAAGAGGAGATTTGGGGAGACACTTACTTTGGGAAAAATCTCATATTTGTTTGAGGAGGTGTGAGAAGCAATGTGAGAAAATGACTAGAAAATATCTCAGATATGCCGAACTGTGCTTGAAGGAGAGAGCAATTTAAATCTGCCACTACAGCTCCTTGAGAGAGAGAGCTCTGAGCAATTTTCTAACTTTTTCTAGATCTACTTTTGTTTAAGCCTTCAGAGGAGAAGACTTTATGTTTCTTTAAAAGTTTTAGTATCAACGTGGTTGAATGTAAATTGGCCATGTTGATGGTTAGGTGGGAGATCACTTTGTGACGGATCCGGCTCCTGGCCACTGGACACAAACCACTCCCTTTTGTGACTCCCATATTCTTATTTGCACTTCATAAATAACAGCAATAGTGGCTTGTTGCATTTTGCAAGACAATCATAAAATATTTACATAATAAATACTAATATTTTTGGGAGAAATATTTAGGTGTGAAATTAAATTATGTTAACATTGGTAAAAAAAAATTAAAAATAAATAATGGTATTGTTAAAACTTAAAAGTAAAGAAAATTATATATGAATATAAAACCTTAAACCATAACCTTTTTTATTTGATAGTTTGTTTAGGTTAATTTCTTTTGATTTGAGTTAAATTTGACATAAAAATATTTCTAAAATGTTATATCAATTTTTTTTAGTAAATATTGATAGCTATAAAATTATTATATATTTAAATTTATTTTTTATAATTATAAATTTATTAATTAAATTATTTATTACATCACCGATTCGACCATCGGTCTGACCCCAATTAGACCTAAAAACTAGTAACCAGTCTCTTTTACGGTTCTTTAACCAATTTAGTTTTTTAAACCATGGGAATTTCACTCTATCTGAAACTGTATGTAGTCAGTGGTGGTGCCAATAATTTTAAGTTGGGGATCAAACAATTGTATCAAAATAAACTCAAATCACAAATATACATTACCCTAAAAAAATCTACATAATACATGTGTATATTGATTTCTTTTTGGATGACTAGAAGAAAAAAGTGTTAGAGCATTACCATCAGGTGTGCTAAATGTGTTAAATGCTATAATATTTAGCATTTGACACACCAAACACCAAAAACAGAGCATCATCAGGTGTGTTATATGTGCCAAAATTTTGAGACATGTTACAATACGCTCTCAAATATGAGAGCGTATGGACGAGAATGCCAAAATTTTATGCTTATTTTATTCAGTTTTCCTCTCTCCTCCCAACACATCTCTCCTCGGACAACAACTTCAAAGTCTCCTAAGGTGCGCTCCAAGCTCTGGACTCCACTGTCGTGCTCTCCAGCGACCACTTCAAGCTCCACTTCAACACCACCCTCGTCCCCTCCGTCGTCGAGCACCTCAGCGACGCCAAACAGCCCGTCCGCGACACCACCTGGCAGTTCCTCCTCACGCTTATGCAGGTCTCTTCTCCATCCACGACTCCTCACTTATGCTTGGAGTCACAAAAGCTGGGTTTGATGGATCTCCCACCTCCAACGCTTTTGGGTTCTTTGATTTGGGATGGGTTTGATGGGTCTACCACTCCGACGCATCACTCCTACAAGAGTTGGGTTTGACGCTTTTGGGTTTTTTTTTTTTTAATGATATTTTAATGTGATGTATATATTATTTTAATGTATGAGATTGAAGAATAGAACATTTGATAAATAGAATATTGTAAAATGATGTGCTAAAATGATAAAGTAAATTTTTGGTGTGTCAAAATGGCATTTTTTATAAGAGAGCTTATGAGAATGCTCTAATCCTTTTATTGCAAATGAAACAAGAGGTTGGAGCGGACCCCACCCCCCTCGTCATGTGAAAATGAATTTTGATGTTGTTGATTAGAGATGGCAAATCATGTAGAGCTATTGATGGAGTAAACCACTCAAAGGTGATGTTATTTTTGCGTACACTGAAATTATTGTAGAGCAAAATCGGTAACGAAGGCAACGGAAATGGGACTTAAATTTGGGGCAAAGATTAAGTTCAGTGCTTCCGTGCACTGAAGAGGCTAGGATGCACGTGTCTGTAATTTAAACATGTTAAATGGCTCGAGCCAATTCCATAAATTTGTCATATACAAAAGAGATGCGTTAAACCTGATTCTTCATAATCAAAACTCCTTAATGCAATGATAGCATTGATCCATTAAATCCATCATTGGAGAGATTAAAAGCTCTCTTAATTCCTTTCATTTTGATTTGTAAACTATACATTCAAAGAAGCAAATTTTGATACCCACAAGCCACAATGTCTAACGCAAGATAGACCCAAAGGGTGGGATTGATCCCCCCATCTCTAACATCCCAGTTTCTTGTCTAAAATATTCCTGTTGTGTTACTTAGTTATTTAATTATTTTTACTTTTGTGTTAATGAAACCTAGAGTCTATTTATTTTGAAACTATTTATAGGGGAAATTAAAAATAATTATTTAACTCTTAAAAAACATATTCAATTGCCAAAAACTTTTTCCTATAAAAAAAAAATAAAAAATAAAAAACATTAGTGTTGGTGACTACCCACTTCAGCCAACCTAACCATACACCTACTTACTTCTCAATAGATATTTTCAAGAGAGACCTTTCATGGGCTCTCCGAAAGATGCGAATAATCACTAAACCTTTGTCGGCAGCCTTTGTGGTTACAATTCTCCCATGTTCGTTCTCAAGGAAATAAAGTAGCTTATATTCTCGCGAAGCATGCCAAATGTATCATTACTTTTCTAGTTTGGACGGAAGAAGTTCCACCATAAATCTAAGATGTTATTCGAATAAAGTAACTTATAATCTCTTACCAGGCATGCCAAGTGTATCACTACTTTTCTAGTTTAGATGGAAGAAGTTCCACCAAAAATTCAAAATGTTATCGAGTAACTTGTGGTATGAGAAACTTTAGAATAACATTGTTGATACGACATGATATTTTTTAAAACTATTGATATGGTCTGCTATTATTGGAGTAATATCATTTTCAACTTGGTCCACAACTAATACAACTTTTATATACACCAATAGCATGAAAAATGTGGTCTTCCTAAACTAATTGAAAACTTTGTAGTGAGTTGAGTACAAATATTGAAGATGAACTATCAGTAATTACACCAAGGAAATGGCTACAAAGAGCTCAATACTACATTAATCCTATGTGCTACAAGAACTACCCTACACCTAAGATAAAAGAAGGCATGTTGCCTCGAACTGTTGATCCATGTGTTAAGTGTTGTTCTTCATGCATAACCCTTATTCTATAGGCAAATATTGAAGTTATTTTCAGCTCATAACTATCCTATCCCACAAAATAAGAGAGCAGAGTGGTAATTTCCAATTGACATGGGTCTTCAACGCTTCTATTTACTTTACTAGTGTCTTCGGATCTTATAACTATTTGACAAGTGTCTTTAACTCTTTCATGCAACAGATAAGTGTTTTTTATGTGTCTCTAGCATTACTCATCTTTTATGTGGTATAAATAATTTAAAAAACACACACGACATGGTTACCAAACTAACACATATCATATAGTTCCCAACTTACATATGTCACCATCTATAGAATTACAGGTGACTTTTTGCCAACTATTGATATTATTATTTTTGTAGTATAAACATTTTCTTTTAGATGAACACCGTTGCCCAGACATAAGAAATGCCTAAATCTCATTATAGTTTTCTCTCACACTCACATACACATACACATACACATACACATACACATAGGGACAAAGTCAAGACTTTTTTTGTTTGGGGTCAAATTGAGGTACTAATATATTAGTTATGAGTCAAAAAAAAAAAAAAACTATCACACACATATGTATAAACACACATACACACATATATAAACCTTAATATTTTAATACTAAAGTAAGCCATAATTTATGAATATATTGTATACAAAATTATCAACTTTGACATATGTATATTCAAACGATAATTTTTAGGAGAATTTATTATCTTTTAAATTCCAATGAGTATACAAAATTTATTTAGTTTGATATTAGCCATGTCCAAAAAACAAAATTGAGAAAACAAAAATTACTTTTTCTCTATAACTACTAGACTAATTGAAAAATTTTATATATTTTTAAGAGTATTATTGGACTAACCCAAATATTTGAGGTAATTAGAAAACTCCTATATTTACAGCTAAAATTTTAAAGTTTTAAATAAATATACATAAACTAAATAAATAAATTGGGGGTGGGTCGAGTCACTTCCACGTGTACCTTCTCATTTTTTCCCACTAACTCTCTTTTTTTTTTTTTTTTTAGAAGATTCCCACTAACTCTTTCGTTTCGTCACCCACATTTTTTTCCTAACTGTTCATGCTTTCATCACCTACTTTCTGCCCCACATAACTAAATTGATTTTTTCAAGGAGGAAAATTACATAAAAAGTCATAATTTATAGTATGTTTCAAATTAATACAAAGAATTTTAATTTTATCAATTAAAATCTCAAATTTATGAAATTATTTCAATTTGAGACTATGTTCAACTTCATTATTCACCTCCATTCCTCAAGGCAGTAATAGAGCAAAAAGAGGAAAATCATTTATTAAACTCTATGTTTATGTTTCAGTCAGCTTGTTAAAAAATCAATTTAGAAGCTATTGAATAGCTAGAGAAGGTAGAGAGGGAGAAAGGCTTAGAGTGAGAAGTGATTACTAAAAAATTGAAGTTGTTTATTCAAGTGCAACACAAAGTTTTAACAACGATTTTCCCATTTTATCCACTTTGTTACTACCTAGATTGACAAAAATTAATCACAAAGATGGACAAGTTATGCAAATTGGAACTATTCATAAGTTTTGGAAGTCAAAATTAAAAACTTGAGACACAATTTGAAATAGACTATAAACTTTATTATGTTCCTTCTCTCTCTCTCTTTAAATTTTTTTCTCTTTTCTTGAACAAGTTTTTATTTTTTAAAAACTTTTTGAACAACTTTTTAATTTAGCTAGTCTAATTATAAACCATCTTATTGGGCTAGAACATGATGGACCAGTTATCAACTTACATTTTTAGAAGCCCTTAACAAATTATATGGACTTTAACCAAATAATTAATTTTATAAATTATTATCCTCATTAATAGCATTTACCCAACTAGGCAACCATATGGTTTGACGTACAATATTGTAGGTATGATCCCAATCACATCATCCCCAAGCCGTACCAAAATATTGCTTAGTAGAACAATGTTATAGTTGCTGCAAATTTTATTACTTAAACTTTATAAAGTGATGTGTCAACTTTTAAATAGTAAATAAAAATAATTAAGATTTGACATGATGCCAATCACATTTATAAAATACTGATATGTATGGGGTAAAAACCGAATAACTCTTTTTTTTTCTTTTTTTTTGAGAAAGCGAATAACTCACTTGGGGTTGAATCTCTATCAAAAAAATTAATTTATAAAGGTAGGCTTTAAAACTAACTATTTTGTAATGGAAAGATACTCAAGCTAGGAAGACTTTAAAGTTTAAACACAAAGACAAAAGGTAAACAAACAATACCTCTTTATTTATTAACTTTCCTCGAATTGGCTAAGGAACACTATAATTACATCAGCAGAAAAGATATATATCAACTCAATAGTTCACAATAATTTCTCTCTTCTTAAGTTTAGTATTTTCTCAATCCCTACAACAAGTGGGATCTTTTCCTATTTATAGTCTCATTGCTCTAATTTGGGCCTTCCATTTGTAGGGTTGATGATCTTCTTGGTGAGATACTTGTCACATCTTCCTCTTCCCCTCTTTCTAAGGCTAAGCTGAGCAGGTAACAGACTGTTTTGACATTGTTTAGAAGGGTCATTTAGCCAAATGCAGCTTGGCTGGTTAGTGCATTGCATTTAATGCAAAGGAGATACGGCTTCATCAAGAAGCTTCCTTTAACTTCTACTTAGGCAGATCATTGTTCCCTTGGCATGACTTGATAGACTCCAGTCGTCCATTTAGATTCCTAAGCTTTTCACTCTTCAGCTTAGACCACAAATTTGAATCTTCCTCGGATTGCTTAGTTTGGGCCTAGACCCCTCTGGTTAGCACTCATGTAGGCTCCCTCCTTATCCAAGCTTGGCTCATATTGGCTCACACAAAAAGGTTTACAACAAATCACTACTAACATCATTTTTATTGTATATCAATCACAACTTATCACCTTAGCATAAAAAATATTAAAAATTTTATTGTATAAATATTTCTTCATCTCATATTTAATTTCTTTTTTCTATTTTCTATTCTTGCCCTTTTCACCTCAACCAAACATAGCATAAGTCTAAAAGCCATAATAAGTCTTGGAATTGTTGAGATAGTATACTGTAATTAGTGTACAATAAAAATGATGTCAATAGTAACTCCATATGACTTGTGAACATAATGTTGCACTAATCACAATCCATCCACTCAATAATTGTGAAATTGTTCTAGCAATCTTGTCTCTTTTTTTTTTTTTTTTTTTTTCAAGAACTAGTTTTTATTTCAACTAGTCACAGACATGCGCATTGCGTGAGATAATTTTTTTTTTTAGGGTGATCTTATCAAATATATTTGGGGTAATAAATAATAACACTCTCCCATTCTATTTATATTAATAATAGAATATTTTAAATTTATTTAAGAATCTGTTTATAAATGTTTAACCATGGTGAGTAAATATACTACTCATAACTTTAGAATTAAAATACAAATTTATAAAATACCGAAACATTTGAAATGACAAATCTCTCCATAACTCATTGAGAAAAGAAAAGGGAAAAACAAATCTAAATGGCATTAACCAATGTGGAGTTTTAAAGAACTCTTGGTTTACCTAGAATATAATAGAGAAAATAAAAATGAGACTAATTCTAACTCTAGGAAACATATATAGAGAAATAGAAATAAAGATGCTAATTAAAGAACATTGGCAATACCATCCATCCCGATAGAAGTTTAATCATAACTCCACTAATTTGTTGACTTTCAACTTTTGGCTAGTATATATTTTGGTGTTCTCCAATGTCGTAAAATTCCTTATTGTCTGGTTTTACTTGAATTCCAGCAAACTATCCGATTAAATTAAGTGAGAAAATGTGCATAATGATTCTAGTGTATAAAAAAAAATAAAGAATTCCCAAAGATTAACAATTTGGCATAAATAGAAGAATGTATAAAAAAATCATCGAAACATTGAGAGAGAAAGAGAGAGAGAACCTTTTTTTGAATTCCAGCAAACTACCCAATTAAATTAAGTGAGAAAATGAGCTTAATGATTCTAGTGTAGAAAAAAAAAAAAAAGGATTCCCAAAGATTAGTAATTTGGCATAAATAAAAGAATGTATAAAAAATTCATCAAAAAATTGAGAGAGAGAGAGAGAAAAAAAAACTTTTTTTGTGAGAAAAAACCATGCATAGAATGTAATAGTTAGTTACAAATTTATAGTAAGAGAATGTGAATAAGAAGAGACAAAATAAAGAAAGATGAAGAGAAAGAAGAAGAAAAAGAAGAATATTTATGTAGAAGGTAGTGAGGAGATGAAAAGAAGAAGAATAGTATTTATGTAGAGAGTAGTGAGGAGATGAAAATGTAAGAGTAGAGAAATGTTAGAAAAAGTGTAAAAATTAAAATAAAATAAAAAATAAATGTTAAAAACAATTATAGAAAAATTATAAAGAAAATAATAATGAGGTAGACGCTGATATAGCTTAATTAGAACGTAACAATAATAAATATTACACTTATTTATTTATATATATATATATATATTTTTTTTTTTTAAAGCGTGCGAGAGTCAAGATGTCAAGTTTCCAAATTTATTAAATCGGATAAGGTTGTGACACTGTGATAACGACACAATACGTATACAGATTCCAGAATTTCCGGTGCTCAAAAAAAAAAAAATCCAGAATTTCCTGTCTCTATTCTCTATTTTCCTTGAACCTCTCAAAACCCCTCCAATTTCCCACACTTTCTCTCCATCCAAACACCCTCCCAGCTCCCATGGCTACTCTATTATCCTCCTTACAACCCACACTTCAGTTCCCCCATATCTCATCTTCACCATCATCATCATCTTCTTCTTCTTCTTCAGTCTCTCTCCTCAGCCTTACCACCTTCTCCACCAAGCCTACAAACTCACTAACTTTCACATTATCCAACTACAAATCCAGTTTCTTGAACAACCTTATACCCATTTCCCTCTCACCCAGAAAAAGCCATCTTGGCAATAATGCTTCACTCTCTGTCCGAATGTCTTGGGATGGTCCACTCTCTTCAGTGAAGTTGATTATGCAGGGCAGGAATTTGGAGGTATTTGCAGTTTTGCACTAACCCCTTCTCTTGGTACCTTAGAAAAAAAGTATAATTGGGGACCCTTTTCTTTGTTGCTAAGAAAAATTATAATAGAATATACAAAGTCAAAGACCCATGTCTTGGTTGCTAAGAAAAATAATAATAGAATATACATATTTCAGTTTCATGGTTTCTGTTTCTCTTTTATTAACCTATTTATCTAATGAAGTTAGGTACTTGTGAAACTTATAGATTTATGTATGAAGTTCTGTGAATGCATATTGAACAATCAGAATGGGGTTTAATTTTCTATGGTTTGTTTGATGTTCATTTGGTTATTATATAAATAGGACTTTGTCAAATTGATATGAGAGAATGTTTATGGGTGAATATAGTTAACTGAGACTGTCAAGAAGCATGTGGAAGAGAAGGTGGGGAAGGCAATTGCTAAGCACAGTCATTTGGTTAGGGAGGTGGATGTCAGGTTTTCAGTTCGGGGTGGAGAGTTTGGGAAAGGCCCAAGAATTCGGCGGTGTGAGGTATTGTTAATGCTACTTGGTTATGTATGTTTTTTGTGATTTGTAAGGTTGTGTTAAATGGGTCATTGTATTCTGAGCGTGTGTTTTTGTAGGTTACATTGTATACAAAGAAGCATGGAGTGGTTCGAGCAGAGGAAGAAGGTGAGACAGTCTTTGGGAGTATAGATTTGGTCTCATCGATAATACAAAGGAAGCTGAGGAAGATTAAAGAGAAGGAGTCCGATCATGGCCGGCACATGAAGGGGTTCGACAGATTGAAAGTTAGGGAGCCTACAATACAACCAATGAAGGAAAAGACAAATGATGAAGAGGAAGATGCCATTTCTCAAGAAGATGATGGAGAAATTATTGATGAGGTTGCTACTTGGCCATTTCTATTTATCTACAAATTTATATATTTTCTGTTTATTTTAACTCTTGTCCTCTTAAAAGATCAGTTTTGTTCCCCTTTCATTCTAAATTTGTCATTACATTTCAATTTCCCAAATCCAGATCTTGATCTTCTTGGGCAACACTCTTATGTTGACATTCAATATTAGTATCCCAGCACTCTTAGATTAGGATCATGCATTTCCTAGTTGTAAAAATTTTTATTCCAGAACTTTAGATTTGAACCTTTGCTTCTCTCTCTCATACATTAGACTGCATTTTTACTCTATACCAATAATATATATATATATAAGGACTCCATTTTCAATTGTATATGCATATTGTTAATCTTCTTAGTTAATAGCTTTTACAATTAAATTGTAGCATAAAATTGAATTACCATTATAAAGTGATTGGAAATTTTATCTTTCTCTTCTTCGAACAACAATTAGGCACTGCATGTTTGTCTTTAAAATCTGTGCATCAAAGGAATTGTGCCAATAATTGCAAAATACCTAGATGAGCTGTTCTTCTCCAGCACACATTTGCACTCACCCCATGTACCTGTCTTTCAGATTGTTCGTACAAAATACTTTGATATGCCACCTTTGACTGTCTCTGAAGCAATTGAGCAACTGGAAAATGTTGATCATGATTTCTATGCTTTCCGGAATGAAGAAACTGGTAAATACTTATTGTGTCACTTTTTTTTTTTAAACATTAATTATCATAATCATCCTGGGTCCAATTTTTCACTTGCCTTTGCTCCAGGTGAGATTAATATCGTGTACAAAAGAAAAGCTGGAGGATATGGTGTTATCATACCTAAAGAAGACGGTAAAGCTGAGAAATTTGAGCCCAGGGTGGTGGAACCAGCTAGAGAACCCTCCTTGGCAGACTAGATGTACCTAGCAAAGGAAGATCCTTTTTCAGAGATAATTTAACTAGCTATGTCTTCGAATCAAACGGCAATGATGTATTTGGAGGACTCAGCATGCTTAGACAAACCCGAAACATTTAAGATCAAATGAGGAAATTTTGAGATGTATGAACATGTTTACAAGGGTAGTTAGTTATTGTAAGTTGATATGCACCACGTGATTTCCAACACTGATGGAGCAGATATAACATGTAATTACTATGCAATCTGTAAATGATAATTAGCTCAGATGACTCTCTTTAGTTCTATTGTCTCTGTTTTATACCCTTCTTTCTGTCTAAACTTAAGAGGCTAAGACAATTTAAGTTACTGCTGTGCTCTCTTTTCTATACTTCAACAACTTCAAACTCATGTTTCTGTTAAAATGCCAGTTCTTTATCTTATTTTTTTTGTTATGCTTGAAAAGTATATTTTCTGTGCCTTGATGGTTGCTAAATGTAGGCTTTTAAGGAGCCATTGAACTGATATCAAAATAATCTAAATGGATTACCCATATCAAGAGTATCAGAAGCAGTTTTGTTTGCTTGCATAATTTTAATGTTTAGAGACTGCAGCCATTTTTTATTTTATTCAAAGTCACTATGATAACTTTACAATTTTAATTGGACATGCTTGCCTATCCAGATCATTACCTTCTGATCAATCATAAGATTCTACTATCTCAGTTCTCACAGATATTGGACTTCTTACAGTATGCACCCCATCAGTCCAAGTCAAGCTTCCAAAAGAGTATCCTGTGCTCACTTTCTGAGTAGAGGAAACCCTAACAGTGAAAGAGATTGTCTTAATCATAGAATTGAAGATCAATATATGAGGTTTTACTGCTATAGTTATGCCATGCGGAGGCTCAATAATGGCCACATATCTGGAATTAACCGCTCCAACATTTGTGACAGTTCTGGTAAGAGTTGTTGAATTTCCAATGGTTGGGATAGTTATAGAAGGGAGGTTTACGTCCAAAATAGATGGTTGTTTTATGGGGCAGAATGTGGGATGCTCAGTAAGCTGGGAAATGGCAGAGTTGTTGTTGCCCATGGCACAGAGGTACTGAATATAATCTGCTGTCCCCATGTCATACACAAGACCAGGATCTGCTGCCCTATTTGAGTTAACAATTCCACCACCATAATCGAATGGATCAGCAAGTTTCATTGGCTCTCCCTCTGCAAATACTGGTTCACGGGATGGATCAGTAGTCCATGCTGCAGATTATGATTATACCATATTAATTTGATGCGTTTTAAACCATGCATGCATCTAAAGTGTAACTAGCAAAGGACATTGCAGTACTTGAAAGAAAGAGCAATATAAGTACCTGTGGTTACAAGTGCTGATTTGATAGCAGCAGGGGACCAATCTGGGTGCAATGATTTGAGCAATGCAACAATGCCTGAGACGTGAGGAGTTGCCATGGATGTTCCTGATTGAAACTTATATGCAATTTCTGGGTTATGAGGAGAAACTGCTGCTAGTATATGGACACCCGGGGCAGCTACATCTGGCTGTGTCATTAGACCACATTGGAACACCAATGAGACAGATACCAGTAATTTCTGACATCCCACATACAAATTTTCTGTATTAGCTTTGAATAATAAGGAAATACCTTTAGTATTGCTGGGCTGATGGAACTAGGCCCTCTAGATGAGAAGTATGCCACGTTGGTTGACACAGGTCTACCAAGATGTGTTTTGGAAGGCCTAATCCTGACAAGTGGATTCCTGCAACAATTATGTCATTTATGAATTTGATATCAACCAGAGCAACCATGGTGATGATTACATCTTTGATAGCATGGACAATGGTGATACCTGGTAGAGCGAATATAGTAGAGTATCTGGGTACCAATTTCATAGCTTACTTGAACACAAGGGAAGTTATCATCACATGAATGCAGGGACCTACTGGGATTTATAGCAATAATTAGTCCCAAACAACCAATATCTTTGACAGACCATGCAGCATCCTCTACTGCGTACTGATTAGAATTTGAAGTGAAGCAGAGCACCACATTTCCAGCCAACCAAGTGTCATTTGGTGTGAGAGATTCGCAGTAACTGTATAACAACTCCAGGTAACAGGAAAATAAAAGCTGAAAATTGTTATTGACAAAGTCATAGTTGAACTAAGGTTTTCTTTAATGGTTATATGCCACATACTCTCATGCAAAGAGTAGGCGCAATTACTTGCTAAAACTAGAGGGAATAATATGATGCAGATATGACAAGTGCATCATATACCTGATTAGATATTTAAGCTATACTAGTCCATAGTAGACGGCCCATGTGAAGGGAATTTGGAGGGCCTGGTGAACACAATACATATAATGAAATGTAAAGACTTAAAGCAGTACTATGTTCTCTGAATATGTACCGGGGGGATAGGAGTTCTGGCACCTCAGGGTAGACCAGATTGATGAACCCTGTATCCTTTCCTGTAAAGATCGCTTGGCCCTACAATTAATAACCGTTCATTGCAACAATGTAAAGAAACTGATGAGACATGGATTTTTATTTTTCTTCCTTCTTTATGAAGTGCATGATCCGGTGTGGAGAATTACCATTGTAGTCCAGTTGTTTCCAAGGGTGATGGGTGTAGGGAAAGACCGGTCTATAGTGCTTGCTGCAACAGTTATGATCCAAGGTGATGTGTTCTGTATCGTTTGAGCACTTGGGCCAGCATTTCCAGCTGCACACACAACAGTGATTCCCTTGGCCACAGCATGGAAGGCACCAATGGAGATCCCATTGTGTATCTCCACATCAGGAAAGGGAAGATCAGGGGCAATGGACAGTGATAGCACATCTACCCCATCATGTATAGCTTCATCAAAGGCTTTCAGAATGTCAGCACCTGTACATACTCCTCCTCCATACAGATTCCAGCATACTTTATACATAGCCAGCCTGGCTAGGGGTGCGCCACCCCTCACAGTGCCAACACCTAGTCCTTTGTAGCTCACATTGGCCACGAAGGATCCACATGCAATTGAAGATGTGGATGTTCCATGTCCCGATAGATCTCTTGGGGACAAGCATTCTTGATATTCAGTACTGTTGTATGGCTGTCCATACTCAGCTTGGAGTCCCTTGATGAAGTAACGAGCTCCAATAAGTTTTCTATTACAGGTCTTCCTTGTATTGAACAGCTCTCCTGACTCACAAATGCCCCTCCATCTAGAAGGAATTGGCCCTAGACCTTCATCTTGGAAAACTTGGGATTCTGGCCATATCCCTGCTGACCATTTATTGGGATTAGTTTGGTGAGAGATATGAATGCACACGCTTGCACACAACAAGGGCGCACATGTTCACAGAGAGGAGAGGAACAGTACCTGTATCAATGAGACCAATGATAACGCCATTGCCCATTTTAGATTTGTGCAGGACATTAGTTATAGAATACGAAGACAGTTGAAGGTAGTCCCAACTTCTTGTGGTTTGTAACTTATGAAAGCGATTGGGTATGACTTGTAACACAGTAGGTAACTCTGCAACCAAACAAGAAATGTAGGACAATGCTTTAAATCTGTGGTAAGGAGCATATTTACAATAGTTGAAATTTGAAAAATGTTTGTGTCAAATATTGTCTTGAAATCATAGCTTTTATCTCTTTAACACTTTTTACCCTAGCACAGGTGTGGGATCCAGAGGTTGCAACCCTGACTGATTCAAGGATTAATTGAAATGGATCAAGCAGGGAAAAAGTCTTTTTTACTGAATGTAGAACTTTTTCTTACATGAACTTTGTTTGGCGAGGAGTTGTTCAGCGTGTTTCTTTTTTTAAATGAGAAATTTCATTAAACACAATAAATGAAATTGCAAAAGCCAGCAGCTGAGCTGCAGACCAACAAAGCCACATCTACACAAACAAAACAAGGAGCTGAAAACAAGCTAACAGAATACATAAACAGAACCAGCAGCTAACTACAACCCTCAAGACTCAAAGACAGAAAATGGAGGCCACCGCTTTAGGCTTGAAATTGACTGTATTAAAGATTGCAGGACTATAAAATATTAATTCTAAAACCTTTAAATTTCAAGACTTTTATGATTTATTTGTTATTGTTCAATCATTTAATGGCATTTGCTCTGGCTGCAGTGTGCTTAGCATGTAACTTATGTTGATGGCCTTGTCATGTCTTACTTTATGTTTCATGGTTCCATCTGCTTTCAAGTTCATTTCTTCGCAATGTGATGACTGTAGCACTAGCACCAATAAAGAAGACTTGCATGAACGTAGAAATTTTTCGTAGTTCTAATTGAAGGAGTACCTGTTTAGCGAAAATTGAAGGAGTACCTGATATTGCTTGCGCTTGAGCCTTGGTAAGCTTGGCTGCAAAACCAGAGAAGCCATGTTTGTAGCTATAGACCATGGCTTCTGCAGATGCTTCTATGCTGCACAAGTACATATTGAACAATCAGTTCTGGCTCAAACTATTTCTGAACTAAAGCCACCATCAACCTGAAACCTCAAGGAATTATGTTTCTCATGTTATACCTTCCAAGGACTCTAGCAAGCATTGTGTGATGGGTTTCTGCAAGGAGTTCTGGATCATCATGCTGCCGTGTTCCCATATAAACGATGTAAACCTGTTAATTCTCACTATATAGTTAGTTGCCAAGAATGGTTCAAGGTATGAGAAGGAAAGCAACAGCTATAGTATAGGCAAACAATAGTGAAACTTATTACATTGCTTTTGGCTTCAGCAAGAGTGAGCACAGTATGTTGCTCATTTAGAAATGAGAGAAGACACAAGAAAACAAGTGAGAGAGTTTTGTTGCTGCTCTTGCTACATCGAACTGAGTTCATTGTGCGTGTATGCATGCCTGCGCAAGTGTGTGTGAGAGAGAGAGATAACGGGGAGCAGGTTATCTTTTATATTGACAATGGAGAAAAAAAGATACTGATTATTCTCATGTTGCGTTGATTAAGCGAAAGCTACTTTATCTAGAATAAACCAAAAGACTAAACAAATACATTTCACATGATGAAACCCGCTTATTACTGCTTAGATCCCTATTCTAGTAATTAATTGTTTATATCTGATATGAGCTATGACTACCTCTAATGATAAGAAAGTGAGTACTTGATTCTAAGTGCTGACAACTTCACCAAGGGTCGAAATCATTCCTTGTAGTCATTTTTTTCTCAGAAGACTTCTTTCAAAGCACCGTTAATTATTGAACAACTTTTTGTACCACTATTCCAGATAATATATTTTTTAAATTCTTTGTAATCTTCTTTGTGGTCCTCTTAGGATTGTAAGGCTACTATTTGTCATATTATTGCTGACGCTATAGAAATATTCTTGAAATTTCTTCTATGCCAGTGTTGCGTAATCAACTAGGAAGTGCGGACACTTCATTTAGAGTGTCATACCCGTGTTGTATTTGTATTGTACTCGTGTCATACCTATGTTGTACTGGTCATTTTATGTTATAATTTTTCAGAAATTGCTTGTATTACCATATCGTATCCATGTCCGTGCTTCCTAGATAATCAGTACTATTACTCAAAACAATTTGCTACTTCTTCCTCTCTTTTCAAAGGGGGAATTGTTCTGCTCCCACTTTAAGTGGATATATTTCATAGACATAAAGCAAGTGAGGTGATACCTTGGACGACTTGGACTACTTCAGAATAGTTGAATATGAGTTGTTAGTCCCTTTGGAAGCAACATAAAGGAAAAAGAAAAAGCGCTCTAATGTAGAAATATAAACCTGGGGGCCAAGGTACTGAAAAATATAGTGGAGGCATACTATATTTTTCAATACCTTTGTAACAAGGTATTGAAAATTATAGTGGAGGCATACTCAGAACCAACTACAACAAAGGAACTGTTTTAGGCCTTAGACCAACTCTTTAAATTAGCTCCAGTGATCTAACCTCTAGAAGAAAATGAAAAATTTTCCATAACTTCCAAGTGTACCATTTTAATCTTGATAATATTCTTTAATTATATCAAAGACTACTCGAATACACCTTGACCAAATTGATTCTTCAAACTATTTATTAAAAATATAAACCTGGGGACCAAATAAACTACATCCTTCACCTGGTATTGTCTAGAACCATCTGTATCGGATCAATATGTTCCAAACTTTATTGCATACAAAACCTCGATTTCCATTACTTTGCCTCATTCTTCTTCCAAACCAATAGACAAATATTCTTATTGATATATATTGAGTTGATTTTTACAAAAAGAAAGTGAAAATAACCAAGCCAATTAGAGGCACCCAGGGGGAAACGATGCATCTAAATAGACAAGATATAAACTGTTGAGGAAGGAGATGAAGACACCCAATTTGGCAAGGCACATCCTCCTCTGACAGCACTAGAAAAACTTTGACAAACCAAGACCTTTTAAAACTCAGAATGACTGACTGCTCTGGGCAACTTTTATGGCTCTTCCCCAAGTTAGATGTCCTAGAATCAGAAAAGAAAGAAATAAGCTGGATAGAGCAACTGTATGCGAGTACAATGAATATCGGCTGCCATTAACTGTTTCTTTTGCTGCTAGAGCTTCAGCACATGGGAGATGCATAGAAAACCTTTCAGGCTTCAACCAACCTCCACAGTACCGCCCCTTGCTTTTGCTAATTGCTATAATGATCACAGCAGCAATGGCTACATCGCAGTTACAGTTTTTAATAAATTTTGGAATTTAGTTAAGAGCCATAGGGTTCTTTGTGTCAACAAAGCTACTTGTAATTTGATCTTCAGTAGGCAAAAAAATCAATACAAGCACAGCTGCTGCTAAACAGGCATGGCCTTGTTTTACGAAAATAAGCTTCATTAATTGATTTCCAGATCAACCAACAAGTCAATAATACATTTGATTCGAATGTTGTTAACATCATGTCCAAATCACCTTTCGCACTTTCATCCCATTATCAGAAGTGACATTCTAACAAAATAAGTGATATTAAGGCTAAATGGCTGACAAGATTTAAGCATTGACTCCCACCATTCACCATCTACTTTTTGTGCTAAATGGACAAAAATAGTTAATACTAGATATCATAAGATGCAAGCTCATATCATTAACAATTTAAACCAACCAGTCCATTGGTTTACATACAACTAATACAAGGCATCCAACTTCCATGACAGCACTGGATGTTAGAGAAACATCATAAATGCATCTATTCAATAAAGGTGCACATGAGTGGGCTCTTAACAATGAACATTTGCTGACAGTCAGGTTGATGGTCCTGTTGTGGGGGAAAACAATTCAAAAGAGCCAAACTTTCAGAAATAAGAGCATTATGGTCTATTCCACAAGTCAATTCCATTGTAATAATTCAGGTTAGTGGATGAAAATAAGACATATTTTCAAAGAATTTTTTATCCCTCCCACTAACAGTTGCTAGAAAGAAAGGAAACAAATAATTGAGAGACAGAAGAAAGAAGAAACCAGCTTCTTTCTTAACATAGCAAAGATAAATATACAGTCAGTTTCAAATATTGATGTGAGCATAATAAAGCTTATCCCAGAGCAGATTTCCTACTGCTCAAGCTTCATACGTTTCAAGTCTTCCATTGTTTGAAGAATCATCTCAATTTTCTGTACTCCCCAAGTTGCAATTGTCTGCACCAGCTAATATAGTAAAAAGGGAATTCGCATACATCAGAAGTAGCTGACGAGAGAGTTTCAAGAAGTTATTCAATAAAGCCGTCATAAGTGCCTCAATTAAGGAAAGGAACATATTACTATCCAACTTATCTAACCTTCATCGCAAGTTAGATTCTTGACCGCATGTAGTAATTTTTTCTCTTTCTTCTTTGTCGAGAATCTCTTAGTCGAAACAGTTAACAGCTTATTGATTGACATTCCTTCTCCAGTAATCTTCTTCTTTGCCTCATACCTAACCTTAATTCTCTCATCAAGCTTGTAACCAAGGAATGCCGGAAAAGCCAACAATTCTCCAACTTCACGACCCATGTCCTCTATCAAGTACTCCATCTTCTCCTCCAAAGAATTATGATTGTATTGCAGTATCTGTGGGTGCTTTGTGCTCATGTAAACAATGTCACTGTAAGACAACCCATAACTCAAGAATAGCCAAATTACCTTTCGCAAATTCTCACAGCTTGTTCTGGTCACAGATCCCATTGCCATTGCCATGTCCCTTGTCCTATATTTATACCCAATCTTAACCAAAAACACTAGTTTATAATTGAGGTTATCAAATGAAAGGCCTAGAAACAAGGGAGCTTTGATCAAGAACTTGAAAATATCATTGGAATCCAACCCACATTGCTTGAGAAACTCTATCCTGGGACGCAATTTCCGCTCTTTGCTAGCACTAACCACACTTGGGAACACAAGAAAAATCTTGAAAATTTCCTGATTATTTAGGCCAGCAAACGACCTCAAGAACTCTACATGGCCCTCCAAATGCTCCACAGTGTAACTTAAAATCATTGGGAGCCTACGCACCACATTCCCTGTGGCATCCTTATCTCCCCCACTAAGATCTAAAAGGAACCCGATTCTAGGTATCAACTGACTTTCCAAATTATAATTAAGAATTTCTGGACGCCTTACAATCAAATCAACACCACCATATGGGCTAAAAAAAGTAATGGTCCTATCGATCTCTTCAATTGGCCTAAGACACACTGCTTTAGCTAACTTGACATGGTTGAGCACATAACCAATCTTTTCACTTGGAACTCCACGATCAAGAAGCAATTTAACCTTTTTATCAAAACCCACCAAGAATCTAGGATCCGCGGTAGTCAAAAGGTGCTTTAGCTGCATAGGCTCAATCTTATTTTCCAATTCATCATGCACAAAACATATAAATGGATCAATTTCCTCAGCTGTTAACACACTAGGACATTTAATAATCAAGTAACTAAGTGTAAGGCTATCGATTCTAAGTGATAGCAAAGAACGAACCCGAGCACGTATTGAATCCAAAGATGTCAATGCAAGAGTTGGGTTTTTGTCCAAGACTAATTCAGTTTCTTTATCTTCAAGTCCAAGTTCTCTGAAGAATGGAAAGAGAATCCCTGAAACAAAAAAACATAACAAATAAAACATATCCCTATAAGGGAACATGACAATGAGAATATTTGGAAAGACTACATTGTGTTTGAGAAATTGACTCTGAGAGTCACTCACCTATATCAGTGTGAAGATTGGCGAGGGAGTTGATGCAACTGCATTGGATTGAGATATGTTTAGTGGGTCGAAGACCCAGTTGGGGAAATAGCGGTTTGAGCTCGTTTCTTGAGGCTTTACTGAACTTTGAGATAGAGAACCATTCGTGGGGATGGAAAGCTGAAACTGAAGAGAGTGAAAAGTGCACAGTTGTGAGAGGGATTGGAGGGTTTAGAAGAAGAGTAATAGAAGAAGAAGAAAAACAAGAAGATGGAGAAGAAAGGATTGGGTTTGTGAACAAAGTGAGTAGTGCAACCATTTGTACTCAACAACCAGCAGCTGAGTTTAGCGCTTAGTAGAGTGTTGCGGCAAGCCAATGTTACGTCTAGCGAATGTTTTTGTATAGGCAGGCCAATGTTACGTCTTTTTAGATTCTTTGGTCCATCCAATGTATACCTTCAAGGCCTGCAATTTGGAAACTAAGCCCATTAAGGAAACTTCGTAAATGATTTTTTTACCCAAGTTTTTCTTAAATCAAAAAGATTCCAAGAAACTAAGGGGTTTTTTTTTTTTTTTTTTTCATTTATAATGGATATTCACTTTTTTATCTCTTAAATTTTGTAATTCATCTAAAGCCTGATTGATCACAATCCCAAATATATTAAGAAGAAATATCGTCGATAGTTTATTTTGATAAGCATTAATGTGAGTGAGCTTGTTGGACAAGCATGAACATAATCAACAAGTTGTTCCCTCTAAAAGGAAGCCTAAAATTTGGGACATAGGAACTATATTTGTAGGAAAGAAACACATCAGGTCGAGATTCTCACCACAATCAAAGTGATTCTCTCAATTTTTACCCATTATCATGGCATCAACACCCATTTTTGACCATGACCTATGCCAAATTAACTCCTATAATTCAAAGTCTCTTTACTAGAATGACATATGAGATAATTTCTAACACTAAACACTCCTTAGAAGAGATTACTAACTTAGGCATCAAAGTATTAGACCAATACCACACTTGTGTCATCTAAGTAATTTATGTTCATTTCAGGTGTCCAAAGGTATTCTTTTGAGTTCATCATCACCAAATTAGTCGTGTAATCACTGATTCATCATTCAGTATAAATTGAGAAACTTTGATATATTTACCTAAGTTTAAATGATTGTTAAGTAAGAGGCCTAATGTTACATGCTTAAAGTGACCTAGTTAGACTCGATAATGACATTTGAAGGTGGAAGCCCCAATTGCAAGTCACAATGGAATAAAACATGACCGGATCATGGGTCTCTTATCCTTTCTTTGAAGTAGGAACAACTAGAGTGAACCAAGTCAGGACAAGGAGGAGCAAAGGCATATTGCCATCTCTAATGGGGTGATATCAGCACTTACGAGAGAGAGAGAGAGAGATGTTTTGGGAATGATAAAAAGATATGTATAAAAAAATAAAAAATAAAAAAATTATATACATCCAGGGTGATATGGGCAGGATAGGCAAAATCTATCCTTGTTCCATCCCCTCTTCATGACAAAAAAAACCCATGCAAAACGAGACTAATATGGTCAGAATGAAGGTATTTTGTCTTCCCTTAGGATGATTCAAAATAATTTAGTTATATATAAAAGATAATTGTATAAATGTGCAAAAATAACTAGTTGGTTGTCAAGTGTGTGGCATACTGCCATGCATCGTAACTTCTATAAACTATTGTAAACAGCATAGTGGAGGGAAAAGGTGTGGTTAATTCAATCATGAAGCAAAATGAGTTTAATTAATACATGGAAACTGAGTGGGTGTGATTAGAATAGGATAAAAGTCGGATTGTCCATACATTTTACCCTTTAGTCTAAAATCAAATTCCAGAACAGGCGTTACACATCAAATATCCTCACAGAAACTAAAAATGAAATCATCACTCCACTTTGAATGAAAAAATAAATATTCACACAATGTTGATTGGTTCTGACAATTGTAAGAATCGCAGAAGCTTGAAGTCCAACTGTGAGTTGACCCCAATTTCTTCCATACAATAAACATGGTTGTAAATAGAACCAAACGCTAATAGAAGAGCACTAGTGCTATCACAGGGAGAAACATCAAGTAGGAGGTTCTATCACAGACCATTAGCCCTATTAAATTCAGAACTTTTAAGTAGCAGTTCCATCAGGCTTGAGTCACTTGACTTATCTTTGAGTGTCCTTGTGGCATTTGCTGTTAACTTTTTCTCCATTTTTCTTGCCTGTAGGGAGACCTTTGATAAGGATAACAGATGAGCCTCCTTTTCTTGATTTTCCACATGATCTGGGAAAAGGCAACCTGCAAGACAATCATAATACCATGTATTTTCAGTTGGCATACAGGCAGCAATGCAAATTGAGATAAAATAACATCAGAAACCTTATGCAGCTAGCAAGTGTACTTGCCTCTTTTTAGGGACTTGAATAAGATCGTCAGTTCTTTCTTTATAAACTTCTTCTCGCACATCATTCTGAGGATTCTGTCCCTGCAAAATGCAGTAGAGGCAAATATACAATTCTTAAGTCCATACAATCAGGATTTCTCTCCAGTTAGAACCATTAACAGCTCATAGTATTTTACATCCTCTAAAGGAAGGGAATAGAGTTTTCAAGGAAAAAAAAAATCAGGAGAATTCAAACTCTTAAGTTATTCACTGCATAAGGTAAAGTCATGGGAGTAAACCCCTTCATATAGTCATGCATGATGCTGCCATTGGTAGCTTTATAACCAGATAGGCACTAACTAAATTGGGATGAAAACTAACTCTATGCAACTGAGGGAGGAAAAAAATTAACACATTCACTTGATTGCTTATTACTAGTTAATTAAGTCAAGCAAATTCAGAAATATAAAGAGGTCAGACAGAGAGCTTATTCCTCAACAGTTACAAGGAAAGGGGGTGGGGAAAGGATAATAGCTTCAACTGACAACAAAACAAAATCCTTCATGAAAATTATGGCTTTTTAATAATGGATGAATAGAAAAAAATGGAATGCATCCTTACAACACACAGGATAATCATTACTAAATAGAGAAAAAAAAATACCACTCAAAATTTATTTCACCATTGTAATTTTGTCAATAGATAATGCATTTAACAATGAAACCTAGTTATAGACAATGTCAAGTAAGCATTTTGAAACACAAAAAGTCAAATAGTCTGTCAAAAACCAGAAAATTTTATGCGACATTAAAATGAGGAGTCAGGAATCAGTAAAGACCTCATGCTCAATATGATAGATCAAGGCTGTCTAAAGGCAGAAGGATGAATGTCAGCAGCATTTAATCCAGTCTTTGAGTTAAATAATTGAAGTTTCAGCAACTATTTAAATTCATTTGTACCTATTAATTCATCCAACATATGTAATTACATGAAAGATCAGAAAATTTTTATTACCAAATAGGAGAATGTCTAACTTTTAGTTTCTAGGCCTCCTGGAATAAACAACCTCAATAAGATCCAACATTAAAACTTATATATCACCAACAGGAACACAAGGAAAACCTAAATCAATCCTACACATTGCTGCAATCAAATACCTCTTCTAAGTTCAATTTGTCTTAATAATTTAATATGAAACTATAAACGCTTGAAAAGTCCCAAAGTAAGAAAAAATGATGAGGTACCACAACAATAAAAAGAACATGAATTTGCTAGATGTGTCTTAATTACATTGAGAGCAACACAAGGGAAGAAAAAAGTGTATTTCTGGATAAGGTTTATCTTGGAAAACAATTCAATTAAAAGTATTTTATTAAGCAGAATGCTGTTGCAGCCTCTTAAAATTCACAAACACATCAACCAAAAAAAAAATTTGTTAGCAACATTGTTTATTACATATTAAAAAAAATGGCATAAATAATCTGCTAAGAAATTGCTTATTACGTTCAAACACTAATCAAATGATTAGCAACATTCACATCATCACTCAGAAAAGTGCAAAGCAATTTGCAGCTTATATTTTATGACACTATAAAAAGCCATAAATAACGTAATTTAAGCATTTCAAGGCAGAGGATCTGGGCAGTAGGCATAGATGCTTGGTCATACTCTCAACAATGCTTATGCCATATGCTCCCTCTCATATTCTAAAAATGGCCCAATAACTTCATCATATAAGAGTGACATCATGTTAGATAGCAAACCAATCATCTTTATTCTGATGCTTGCTGGTGACATTCCAACAAGCATATGCATGATCAACTTGTCAAAACTCCAATTCACATTTGTCAAGCACTTCACAAACCTTGTCTCCGTCAATGTTGAATGAAAAACTATCCATAAAATACAAACTATTAAAGAAGAAAAAATATAAGATGACAGTTTTTCAATTAGATAGAAAAATGCTCAAAGCAAAATACACCAATAGTCACTAATCTAAGATTGGGGAGGAAACTTATAGTTCAATATAATTTTCAAGTCCAACCACACTAAAATCATTAAAATGTTCACATGAAATCTAGAAATTCCTATGGCATGTAAAATATGAGAAACGGAATCATTCAAGCTTAAGTCATTGTTTCAAAACAGACACCAAACTCACAACACATGCCAATACAAGCTAAAAAGAAGGTAACTAAGAGTTCAACCTCTAGCTGTAAATGACTCAGACCAATCATATAGAAATTTAAAGCATGACAGCTGCATATGAAATACTCAATTCCAGAATGCATTCATCTCACAAATCCAAACGAGAAGATAATGAAATGTGCTTTAACCATTATCAAAACCATCCCTCCCCAACTCTGGATCGTGAAGTTTCAAGACAAAACATTTCACCCAATCATCATGAGACTCATCCTCACATAAATTGTAAGACAAGACGCCATCGAAACTAACATCCTAAACATACAATAACAAAAACCGAAACCCAAATTATCAGATAACTACAGAAACCACAACAACATATTCACCAAAACAGAATGCCATTGCAATATGATTTTTGCACACATGAATACTATGACATCCAAGGCACAAGCAAGCAATCAAATCATACATACAAACACACCAACATCCTAAACTACAAAAACCACAAAATTCAATCAAACATAACTTCCCAACTGCAAGCAAATACATATACATAGAATCAAATCAAATATCTTACTTCATTGGAAGCCTCTATAGAATCCGAACCCAAAACTTTCATTTTCTTCAAAACCCCACCAGCATTTTCATATTCATCATCATCAGGATCATCATTATCATCATCATTATCATCGTCATCATCACACCCACCATTCATTCTCTTCCTCTTCCTTCCAAAGTTCCTAACTTTCCATACATTCTTTCTCCTATACACAACCTTCTCACTCTTCCACACCCCAAAACTAGTATCAATCACCGTCACTTCACTTCTCGAATACCCCACTAACTCTCTCTTCTCCTTCTTCTTATTATTTTTCAACTTCATCTTCTTCCCCTCCTCCTCTTCTTCTTCCTCCACATTATTTTCTTTCACTTCCTTCAAACTGTTATTCGAATCAAACGAAGCCGTTGCTGGGGTAGTCACGTATTGGGGACTAGTGTTGTTGTTGTTGTTGTTGTTGGTGGTGGTGGTGGTTGTTGAGGTTAGGAATTTGGGGTTTGTTTGTTTCCTGGGAAACTTTTTCCTGGAAAGTTTGGAGCTTTGGATGTGATCATCATCATGAACACCGTCCATGAAGAAGAGCTCCGACAAGACATTGCTCATTAAACTGTACATTTGTTTGTGTTGTTGTTGTTGTTGTTGTTGTTGATGAGTACTGTTTCGATGGAGTCGGTCGTGGTCGGACTGAGTGGAGCCAGAGTCGGAGCGAGTGGACTCGGTAGGGTTCGGGTTCGGGTTTGGGTTTGGGTCATGGTTGAGGAGGAAGTGGTCGAGGTTGTTTTGATCATCGTCGGAGGTTGTCGGGAAACCTTTGTTGGACCGGAGACGGTCGAGCCAGTTGGACCCGGACTTGCCGGGTGGGACCGAGCAGAGCATTATTATTGTTGCTGTTGTTGTTGTTGTTGTTGTTATTGTAAGAGTGACACGTGGAGGAAGGTGAGTGGTGGGAATTGGAGCGGTTGTGTGTAAACCCGAAGAGAGTGTTGAGAGAGAGAGAAAGAGAGAGAGGCCTGAGATAGGGTTTTGGTGTTTGAAGTTCGAACTTGAAGAAGGTGAAACTCCGATTGCAGATGGAGAGAAAGAAGCTTGAGGAGACTCGAGAGAGTGGGCACACCTGCTTTACCTCCACGTGGCATAGTTTGATTTCATTAGAGGAAATCAACTGTTGGTCTGTCGGAAGGAAAGACAAAGCTTTTTTTTTTTTTTGGGGCCCAAAAAAAAAATTGTTACCACTTACTACCAACTAAACTTAGAGCATTCTCATTAGGCTCTTCAAACTAGTTTGATGCTAACAATTTGGCTGAAAACCCTAAAAAGCGTTTTGCATTAGACTCCTCAAACTAACTTAACGAGGAATAGTCACACGTTACTTGTGGTGAGATGTTACTCTTGGCCAATAATAAAGAAAATGATTTTTTTTTTAATTCCCCTTTTTCTCTGCATTGTATGCTACCATCATTAAACCACCTAAAGATCTAAGCACCACTATTCGAACCAACATCAAACCTATAAAAAAAAAAAACAACCGTTAAACCCATCAGATTCGAAAAGATTGTCCGAGTTGAAGAAACCCATCAAAAATCCACTTCGAAAACCCCCATCAACAATTCGTATGTGATTTACTGAGTTAAAGAAGACTCAATTGTTAGGCAAAAATATGATTCACAGTCCCAAATCAAGCTAAGCAATGGCACCAAGAGGCAAAGGCCAAGTGATGATTCCAATGATGGTAGCGAGGAAGATCGCTAGTGAATTTTGCTAGGTTTTGGCTAAGCTAGGTTGTGCCGGATGGCTGTGGATTTTGGTATTAAAATGTGAATAGGAAGTTAAAAAAAAAAAAAGTATAGTGATATAGTATTGAAACCAATGTATGTGTATTAAAAAAAATGATAGTTGAACTTTATTAAAAAAAAAAGAAAAAAAAAGTTGAGTTTTTTGGGTTAGTTTAGCTAAATATTTAAGGAGGCTGATGTGAATACTCTACACCACAACATTTGTTGCAACTATCCACATGTCTGATTCTAAGTTGTGGGATAAAAAGTGATGGGTTTATGTGAAAATGACAGACAACTAGTTACAGTCTACCACATTGTGGCAAAAGCTATGACTTAGTTTGTGGTACTAGAAGTCTAAAATGATTCCTGAAATAAATATGTCCCTCTTTTTTAAGATATGATAGAATTTCTAGATTTGCTCCATGTTTTTTGTTATATTTATTATCAAGTCAAGATGCCAATTGATTTTTTGTTTAGATAGGTTTTGAATCTCATATATTTTATTTTACGATAACAAACGACTTTACCAATTAATTTAACTGAAACCCACACTTCTCACTTCTTTTTAACTTGATGGATAAAATAACACACGTAACAACCTTTTTTTCTTCTTTAAAAAAAAATTTATTTATAATAACACACACACAACAATTATAACTAGTTATGATCTTCTCTTTTCTCCCATAATATAACCAATATCACACACTCCACCACAATTGTCTTATGTTATATACTAAGCGGTGAAAATATGGTAGATCTATGTTATAATGACAGACAGTTAATTACAATCTGTCACATAAAACAATTGTGGCAAAATGTATATAAAAATATGTGATATTGGTTCCCCCACAATCAAAATTCACTTATCTAGACATCAAAATTTTTTTATTTAAGTTTAAGATTAAATTTATTTTTTACTTTTGCAACAACCCTTGAAATTTATGAGGATTGATTTGGAAAAGTATGCAAATAACTTATTATTTGGTATGCATTTGGGAATTGTTGAAAAAAGTTTTGTTTTTTTGCCTTTTGTCTCTCTTTTTTTCCAAATAATATAGCTTTAAGCTTTTTTGGAATAAACTAGCTTTTAGATTTTTGCAACAAATTTAACATAAAAATTACCAAAAACTCTATATTTTGACAAATAATATGCAAATAAATTATCAAAAATAAGAAATTCCTAAACAAACATGCAAGAATCTTTAAGGATAGGGTCACATAGAGCTTGAAATGACACCGACATGGTGCTGACCAAAACTTTTTTGAGGGTTAAGTTAGCACTCATAATAATAATATATGCGATAGACATAATGATCCTGGAAATTTTTTCATACCTTGGCATGGCCAGTATATGGTGTTTATATAATACTTTGGCCGTCACTCATGACCTTAATTTACCATACTCCACAATTTAGGTCATAGAGCATGTTCTGATGAAGGTTTATGGTGGATATTTCGAGTTGTGCATCATCCACCATTAATGGGGCATGATGAATTTCAGACGATGATAAACTCACTCTCCTAAATGGGTTATGCTTTTCTTGTCCATCCTGATTTCTAGATTGGATGACACTTTTTCTTTTTTTCGGCTAAAAGATTTGGATGACACTTATTGGATGATTTGGATCCTATTATCATTAATTATTCTATTTTATGAAAAATAATAATCTATATATATAAAAGTGAAAAATGACCTTGCACCATTTAATAGTGAACTAATGGCTAAGATTGAAAGTTAAAAATTCACATTTAATCTCAGCCTTTAAAGTTAGAAAAAATTTAACCTCTCATTTTTTTTTTTGTGACTTTTTCACCTTTCTAGCTATCACACATCTCATAAACCAATAATTGCAAGGCATCTAAATCCAAATCTATACATCCAAGGTTGCACCACATGCAATTGCTCTCAATAGTTGAGAGTTTATAAAAACCATTTGAAAATGGTTAGGACCAGATAAAGTTACAAAATTTTTGCTACTCACTATGTGGCAAGTTGTGACTTGTGAGTAGTAGAGATGTCATGGTGGGTCCATTTGGATTAACAACTCGCCATGTGACAAGTTGTAGCAAAAATTGTGTAACTTTATCAAATCTTAACATTGTTGAAAGTTGGCGAATTGTGACAAAATGTGTAACTTTATCTGATCCTAACATTGCTGAAAGTTGGCGAATTGTGGCGAAAATTGTGTAACTTTATATGTTCTAAGTTGTGGCAAAAATTATGTGACTTTATCTAGTCCTAACATTGCTGAAAGTTGGTGAATTGTGGCAAAAATTGTGTAATCTTATTTGTTCTTAGCTAGTTGTAACAAGAATTGTGTAACTTTATCTAGTTTTAACATTTGTGTGACTTTATCTGGTCCTAGCATTGCCGAAAGTTGGTGAATTGTGACAAAAATTGTGTAATCTTATCTTGTCTAACATTGCTTACATGGCTTAATGTTGGCAAATTGTGGCAAATATTGTGTAACTTTATCTGTTCCTAGTATTGCTCAAACAACTTTCAATATCAACATATCCTTATCCGAAATAACAACCTTCAACCTTCTTTTACTCCCTTGTACAGTTGTTGTACTGATGTAAATACTTTTTCTTTTTTCTTTAAATACCAAGTATTAACACACGAAAAGGGGAGAGAAGGTTTCTTAAACTTAAGAGTACTTCGTATTGTCTCACTCTTGTATTTACCGATGTAAATACAAAGAGACCAAACGCCCAAGGATTTCCCCAACGCTAAAAGCAAGAGACCAAACTCCCACAAAACCCATGCACCTTTGCTTGCTATTCCCACAAGAGGCAAACCAAGAAATTATTTATTGACTTTAATTTGTCCCCATGTTTCTGTATGCTAAATCTCTCTCGTATCTTTCTCTCCTTTGTTCTGCACAATCCAACTATTATTTGGCCTTTGATTCCTCCTCACATTTATTTGGTTACCCCAAAACCTCAAAAACTTCTCCTCCACCAATTTCAACGTCAATATTATTAGTGTTGTAACTTTCTCCAAGCCATTAAACGACATATATTATTAGTTTGATGAATCATAAACTAGCCTAACCTTTTCCTTTCAAAGCCTCTTCCCACCGCTCATGTCTCAATCAATACCCAAATCGATATGCGCAAACTTTCTCCAATCTTCTGGTTTTTCACCAAATATTTGTGATATTTTTTTCCTGGGTTTGACTTATTTTTTGCTTTTTCAAAAAAAAATCTTCCATAACCTGGCTCTCCTTCAATTTTTTTCACACTTAATACTATCAAAATCTGAACTTTTGTAAATTCTAATTATTTTCCATTATTAACTGGGTTTTGTTTACTTCTTCTTCTCTTTGTTCTAAATGTTTTATGGCTTTAATTGAGGTTTTGGTATTTCTGGTTCCAATATGTGTAGCCTTTGTTTTTGGAATTCTCACTGGATGGGCTTGGAAACCCAAATGGGCAATCATGGGGAGTGACAAATTGAGCTGTTTTGTGTCAAAAGCCATTGACTTATCTTCTCCTTCATCACCCTTAGCATCGGTTATGTCTCCATTAAAGGGGTTGAGGTCAAAAGGCAGTGAAGCTTGGACCTTGAATACTGGGGAGGATAAGACACAATCTTCTGCACCACCTAATGAATATGAAGATTGCAGGTACTTGAGATTTATTGGCTTCTCTTTATTCTCTCCTCTCTCTTTTTTTTTCTTTTTTCTTTTTTCTTTTTTTGGTATTATTCTATTACTATTTGATTTGTGAGTTTGCTACTTTTTGTTCAGGTTCTTATTTGAGCATATTAAATATTTGTCATTATATGTAATTTATCATGAACATAGGATCTCTAATGTCATATTGATTAATGATAGTGAGTAATTCAATTTGTTCTTTTATCATGAAATCCTAAGACTATTTTTCTACCAAGAATTATTGTGAGGACTCGTATAATTCAAATGGCCTAACTGAAGATAACACATTTGTACCTGCATTTTTCTGTGCAGATGATTATGGGGGCATTTACTCTCCAAGGGATGCCCAAATTCTCAATCGTATAATGCTATTTATACAATCATGTTTGGTTGTGTGTGTGTGTGTGTGTGTGAGAGAGAGAGAGAGAGAGAGAGATTACAATTTGAACTTAAGGCGCATTTTGGCATCCTTGGAGATTAAATGCCTCCATTACCTTCCTACCCAAACATTATTTGAATCAAATATCTTACTGGTTGATTCTTCTTGTTTAGAATGTTGCAGCCCAATGAACAAAAGCCTAATTTAGTGAACAAGGAGGATTTAGAACGTTTATGCCAGCTTGTAGAGATGAAAGATGGAGGTCCTCCTTGGATACAAATGATGGATCGTTCTGCGCCAAATATGAGCTACAAAGCATGGCAAAGAGATCCCAAGGTAAGTTACCTTTTGTTTTGGTTGAAGAATTTCTTCAAACCTATGAAGTGGTAATTTGAACTATCAATTGAACTATAATATTAGGTCTTGTGCTAGAGCTACATCGGATTTGTGATGCCCCAATTTGATTGATTGTGTGATGTGTGTGGGTGTGTAATGAGTCCCACATCGGGTATTTACTAGGTAGATCTGGGCTTTATTAACAACTACAAAGAGCATCAATTGTGACTAATCCTTTTAAGGTATAGTGCAGATGTAGCTAGCGCTTTTCCTTGAGTCATTACTTATAGTATCAGAGTCGGCCCGATAATCCTGAGTGGGGCTCGGAGACACTACCCCACAAAGTGAGCCCTAATGAGAACATTAGGGATTTAAGTGGGGGAGATTGTGATACCCTAATTTGATTGATTGTGTGATATGTGTGGGTGTGTGATAAGTCCCACATCGGGTATTTACTGGGTTGAACTGGGCTTTATTGACAACTACAAAAAGCCTCAATTGTGACTAGTCCTTTTGAGGTATAGCGCAAATGTGGCGCGTTTTTCCTTGGATCGTTACATATGGTATCAGAGCTATGTCCTAGCTGGAAGTGTGGGTCCCACACGCAAGGACGCGTGAATCCCACATCGCCTAGGGAAGCACATAGGGATGTGCTTATAAGGAGTGACCTTCCTTTAATGTGTAGAGGCATTTTCCCCCACTGCTGTGTGCTTTGCGGGATCGTCACAGGATTGCATTCAAATTAACTCTTTTCTTCCATAGAAATCTTTAATTATGTCAATAAAACTGTATGTGATAGTTTTTGTCTTGTTTGGGTTGTTAGCATGGTCCTCCACAATATCGTAGCAGCACTATCTTTGAGGATGCCACACCAGAGTTAGTTAGGGACTTTTTCTGGGATGATGAGTTCCGATCAAATTGGGATGACATGCTTGCATCTTCTACAACTATAGAAGAGTGTCCCACCACGGGAACCATGATAGTGCAATGGATACGGAAGGTGAGACTTCCCTAACCATTTTGACCCATCAATTTTCTTTATTTTTTTACTGATAGATTACCTTAGTCACATGTGCTTATCTTTGTCAATGCTTTGTGGCACAGTTTCCCTTTTTCTGCAAAGATAGAGAGTACATAATTGGTCGTCGAATATGGGAATCCGGAAGATCATATTACTGTGTCACAAAGGTATGAGGATAAGTCTTTTTTTTTTTTTTTACATTAATTGAATTAAGTAATAATGGTGACAACAGGAACATGTGTGTGCTTATGTAGGACTTGATTATCTTTTTTAGGAACTGCTTGTGTGAATTAAAAGTGTTTTGTATTAGGGTATTAATTTTGGTATTTGAGTTCAACCACCGATTGATATACTAAAGAAGTCATTGCCATAGGATTGTAGGGTGGCTGGAATGTGCTTTTATTGTTTTATACAGGGAAACCTTTTCATCATAAGTAAAAATAATTCATATGAGATGTATTTTTGGGGATAATGTTGAGCAACCAAGTCTCACATGATCGTGGGATAATTGTGGCCTGGAAGGAAGATAAGGATGGATGGAAGGGCACTTCAGAACAACATATAAATACTCTCAAATTAGCAGTCAAATGGTTTTGGGACAAAATAGGGGTGGAAATAACTGATATGATGCTAGTGAAAAGAGACGAATGATCGGATATTAGAAAGCACTTGAAGGAAAAGAGGGCTCTCCTGTGTCATTTTCTCTTTGTGTTTACATTTTTATTGCAGCTCAGTTTTTGAAGCTCTAATGTTAACAGCCATCTGTTTTTTCCCCTTTAGGGAGTACCTTGTCCTTCTGTCCCAAGGCGTGACACACCGAGGCGTGTTGACCTTTATTACTCAAGTTGGTGCATTCGAGCAGGTAAATCATGTCACTTTTCATTATTGTAATAAATTAATTAGTATCTTTTTCTTGGTAATTTAACTCACTCATCCAGTAGGATTAAAACCAATTTGAAATTGATCCCAAAGTTGTTATCGAACATATAGATAATTTGTTTGCCAAAAGTATATTTGCATTCTGTGTAGTCCTAGACTCACTAATGGATTGTTTTAACAAAGTTTCATTTCCATTTGACTTAACCAGTGGAATCAAAAAGAGGTAATGGCCAGCTGACTGCTTGTGAGGTGCTTCTCTTCCATTATGAAGATATGGGCATCCCATGGGAACTTGCGAAGCTTGGAATACGGAAAGGAATGTGGGGAGCTGTCAAGAAGATTGAGCCTGGTTTTCGTGCCTACCAAAAAGCAAGAGCATCAGGTGCACCACTCTCTCGGCCAGCCTTTATGGCTCAGATCAACTCTAAAATAGGTCCAGAGTACCTGAGATTCTTGGGAGACACTGAAAATTTGTCAGAGATACAAATAGCATCAACATCTGACAAACCATCAGGGAGGAACATACCAAAGCTACTTATTTTTGGTGGGGCTATCATACTTGCTTGTAGTCTTGATCGGGGACTCTTGACTAAGGCAGTGATATTCGGAGTGGCCAGAAGGTTTGGAAATATAGGAAATAGATTTAAGTAAAGTGCTAGAATCTATCCGAGAATGTGAATGGTAACTTATATCTTGTATGAGTTAGCTTTATTTCATCCTACTCGAGAGAGATACTCTATCAATATTTTATGTCATGCAAACTCTTTTATGGCTTGTTTGAATTGAGGAGGGAGGAAAGGGGAGTAGAGTAGAGTAGAGTTAGTTGGAAATTACTCTACTCTACTTCCCCTCAATCCAAACAGGCCATTAGGAAGGATGAAAGGTTATTGCTTTTCCTTATATTTATTTGGTACATTGTGCCTGCTACAGTCTCATCTAGAATACAAACACATTGTATCGCTGTAAATACTTAAAGCAGAAATTTTGTATTAGAGGCTGCCAGAGTGCAACTAGTTCAGGGTTTATAGCTTTGCTACTTCCAGTTTTTTCATTTCTTATGTTCATCTAATTTCATCTTGGTGTGAACTTTCTCCATGAACATCAGAGTAATTAAATAAACATTATACTTTATTGCATAAAATGCTTGTACTTTTTTTAGTTGGATTTATCCCTCATTTAAACTTAAAGACTTCTTTAGTTATTTCTTTATTTTGATAATTCGATTGTTAAAATGGGGATGGGGGGATTTGAATCCTAAACATCTCTATTGGAAACATCAAGAGGAGCCAATTGAGCTACAAAGTATAAACTACAAGACTTTTTAAAAATTATTTGATTTGATGCAGTCATGATTGCGGAGGCAACCTGAGGCCATGCTTCTCTATGACTGTATATAGCTCCTCAGGCCATGCTTCACTATATCTGCATATATGGTTCAGAAGCTTTCGTATTGATATCTCAAAAGTGAGTGTTTAAACATCTTATTTAAGCCTTGTGAGTACACCATGTGTGAGTTTGGATTCAACGTTTCCGCTGAATCCTGCGTTGTGTTTTTCTTTTTTCTTTTTTTCTTTTTTTTTTTTGCTTTCACGCGTTTCAGGGAGGACACAAAATTTACTGTTCATGAGACAAATGTTATTGTTCACGCACTGTTCCGATACTGTTCACGGGTCCCACGATACTATTCACCTATTTAAAATTTATTTTGTTACAGTGTTTTCAGTTTTCAATTTCAGCAAAAATAAGTTCAATCCAAACAGACCTCATGTTTTGATTATGAAAGCCTTGCTTCTCTAAGAAGCTCTCTATAGGCATCAATATCTTCCTCAAATCTTTCCCCCTACACCTTGCTTGATACGAGAATTTTACACAACTATGTGGCAAAACACTCTCCAAACAGTGTTATCTTGCCAAATAATTATTAAAATGATATTATTTTAAAGAAAGAAAAAACCTCTATTTGAATATTCTTTTCCTATGCTTCCTATTTATTACTTCTCTGTTAAACAAAGATAATGGGTCACCCAATACTGTGTAGAAAACTAGAAATATACTCCATGCACGAATCATTATAACCTTGCTTGAAAATTCATACATTGAATATTCTGTACTTCTTGCTTTTGGTTGGATAATATTCTGCACTTTCTTTCTTAACTAATTTCTCCTTGTAAAACATCCAGTAGTTAACAATTAATATGGCAAAAGAATTTTGGATGATTAAGCAAATTATCTTTGACGAACTATTGTGACAGAAATAATGATGTTGCCATCGGAATCACTAATATTCACATAGCTGCTAATCTGCTATCAAGAACTGAAATACCTTTGAATAATTATCTTGAAGGACGGATGTTTCAATATCATGCCACAATTATTTGGCAGAAAGATATAATATTCATAATTCATGCTAACTAGGCAAGCCAAGCAGACCTATTAACGATGATGACCCACCAAGGTTTCAAAGCAGTGTAACCCATCAAACTGTGGTGCTAACTTTGGCATCTCGATCTTCTTCACTTCTTGCTTTGCTTTTGCCACCATATTTTTCATAGATGCCTGAACCCCACCTTCATGTTCCTGAATGTAACACTAAAATAGCTTAGCTTATAAACTATACCAACAAAAATAAGAGTTGAAGTTACAAGATGAAGGAAAAATCATAGAGTGGCTCTGTTACCTTAGGTCTATAGTGGTTTATATTAAAGAAATAAATCCCAGCAGCAACAACAACCGCAGGCACTGTCACGTAAATAGTTCCGGAAGCCATTGCAACCTGGAGAGCTTTGTTTGATTCTTAGAGAAGAGACAATATGACCTTTAGATGATATATATCTTCAGAGACTTTAGAGGAATGAAGAAAGTAAAGCAAAGGAATGCGAGATGCCTTGGTGGTGAAGAAAAGCAACGAATATTGTTGTGAGAGGAAGGAAATGGGAAAAAGAAAAAGCAGCAGAACAAAACTAATTTTTAAAAGAGCACCTGATTTGAGTGTGTATTTATTCAAATTTATTGAAAGCAAAAGTGATGGATTTAACGTCTACATTATTTTGGACATTTCGTGGGACTAAAGTATCATGCATACAACCAAATAGTTAACATCTTTGAGTTTACATTATCCAATTCTTTTTATGCTGAGAATTTGGGTTCGAATCTCACTCCCCATTTTGTGCATTTCTAAAGAGATAAGTACAAAGGCTTGTTAATTATTTTAGTCCCTTCATTTAGTTTGTTAGGCCAAAATTGTTAGGAATTCTAAAACGAAATTCACGTTGCCTTTTTACATGTATAATTCATATATAAAGATGCCTCATCCAGAATCAATCAATCTATATCTATATAATCTATATATTATTACTAAAAGTTAAAGCGTAGCGTTTAATGCCGCTGCTCTCATGTTACGCCACATCAGCTGCCACGTCATTTTTTTTTTTATAAATATAATTTGTCCTACAATTTTAAAATGGTTTTTACAATTTTCAGCCATATAAATGCAGTCCACTACTTATTTATTTACTTCCACTATCACCCTATAATAAATCCAATCCACTACTTATTTATTTACTTTCACTATCAACTTTTATTTAATCCAGCACACCTTTTATTTATTTAGTTCCACTATCAAGTTCAACCCAAAACCTTTTCAGTTCAGTCTTTTAGCTTAAAGGGAAAAAAAAAACGTTGAAGCCTTTCAAGCTTTAGGGGTTTTTTTTTTTTTTTCCAATTTTCCTATAATTGTTTTTAACATTTATTTTTTTTTAATATTTACCATTCTCCAACCTTTCTCTCTCCCTTACCATTTCATCTCCCCACTACCTCTTCAATCTTTCTCCCTCTCTTACCTTTTCATCTCCCTGCTACCCTCTACATTAATATCATTCTTCTTCTTTCCCTTCATCTTCCTTTATTTTTGTCTCTTCTTATTCACATCATCTTACTATAAATTTGTTACTATCTCTTCTATTCTATGCATAGTTTTCCCTCACCAAAAAAATGGTTCTCTCTCTCTCTCTAAATTTTTTGGTGGATTTTTTTTACTTTTCTTGCATCTCTACTTTAGGTTGATAATTTTTTATATTCTTTAAAACTCTATTTTGGGTTAATGCGATTTAGTTTTTTTTTTTTTTAATCTCTTTGATTGTTAAATGTTATCCTATTGCGTTCTAAAGAATTAAATATAGCATATAAAAATATAATATTATTCTATTACATAGCATGATTTGGATAATTTGGAATTTATTCTGTTACATAACATAATTTTTTATAGTGCTGAATTTAGATGTTAAAATATGAAACTTTAATAATTTTTGTTTATTTTCTAATCCTTTGTGGTGGACAAAGTACTCTTAATAATGGTATTAAAAGTACTCTATAATGCCATTCATTTAAAAAAAAAAAAAAAGCAAAGGTTAGCCAAACGAAAATAATCGGATAGATGACAAATTTTAACTTTTGCAATTTTATTTTTATTATTATTATTTTATAACAATGCCTGTATAGAAATTTAATTCTTAGATTTTGCTAATAATTGTTTATTTGATAATATGTTTTGGGTGACCGAAATTATAATTTCTACAAAGAAAATAACCTTAATAGATTATCAAAAACAAAATTTTATCCAAATATTGGTTCAATTAATCATTGTTAAGTTTTTTTTTTTTTTTTAGTTTACGTTTTTTTGGTGTTTTGGATTGTTTCTATATTACATTTATGATTGTTCCTATAATAAATAAAAATATAATTACGAAATACATTACTCATTATTAGATTAGTTTAAATTGTAAATTTTTTTAATAAAACTACCATTAAAATAATTATCACGCGCAACGCGAGGATTTGCGGCTAGTAATATCTAAAAGTTGAAACGTAGTATTAATGTTGCTACTCTCTCATTGTGCCACATCATCCACCAATTTCCAACTCTTATTATCATTTTAAACTCTTCTTCTTTTTCTTAATTTCTCACTTCCTCCAACATTTTCCCCTCTATTTTACCTTTTTATCTCTCCACCATTCTCTACCCTACTGTTACACTTCCTCCATCCATTCTTCTTCCTTTTATTTTGGCTCTACTTTTCCCCATCTTCTTTACAATATATTATTTTATCTCATTTAATCCATATTTTTTCTACACAAGAAGGTGATTACTCTCTCTCTCTCTCTCTCTCTCTCTCTTGGTGGATTTATAATTCTTTCCTGCATCTTTACTTTAGTTTAATGAATGAAATTAATAAAGATAATAAAATTTTAAAAAGAGAGTAAGAATTGGAACCATTTGGTCCAGTTCAATTCATTTTGGTCTACTTCGGTCTTTGGTCCATTTTATTCCAGTTCGGTCAAATTCGATCTAATTTGGTCCACTTCAATCTATTTTGGTCAATTTGCTTCATTTCAGTGCACTTACCTAAGAATAAGAAAAGAAAGATTTAACAAAATAATTTAAATCAAACTACAAATGATGGAATTTTTTAGATGCAATGTCTAAACAATATGTTAATTTCTTAACCAGAGATTTAATCAAAGATAACTCCATTGATAACTCAAAGATATCTTCTTAATACAATATCTCAAAATAATAGTTGGAGGACGGCAAGAAAACACAAAGATAACTTTGGCATCAACAAGAAGTAGATAACCTTATCCAGACTACTGGAGAAACTTTATTGATTTAATGTAAGCCACGTCATATGAAGTGACAGAGTAAGCATTCATATTCTTGATTTTTCTATGTTATCTTACTTTCATTTATCATATTTTTGATATGATGCACTACTTGCACTAATGGCTCAAATGACTTACTTCTTGTAACTTGGTGGATAGAGCATAGGATAGAGGCCAAAGAATTGATGAGTTGGGAATCTCTGTCATCCATTCATACTCCTTATAAAAAAGAAAAGGTAAACTATTTTTACGATGAAAAAAAATATTTTCTATAAAAGTGATATTAAAAATTTTCGTTAAACAAATTCATTAACTAAACAATAATTAATGGACATGTTAATCCCTTCTCCTTTTATAAGCTTGTGCAAAACATTTTTAGAATCAATGGATAACGACTAGGGAAATAGATAAACAAAAAACATGTGGGTAAAAGTATTGCCAAAACATTTTTCATTCTTGTTTGTCCTTGCATCATGATATAATTCATTTTATACCAAAATACTAGGCAATTTAGTTATATACTTATATGTGTTAGAAAACTCATATAACACTACTTTATCTTGAAGAGTCTATGCATGTGTTAGAAACTCAAACTCCCTTAGTTTGTTGGCTAATTTGCTAATAACAAAAAAGGAAGTCTTATAAAATTGCTTTAAGAGAGAGAGAAAGGGATGACGATTATAAGAAAGAAACATAGTAAAGCTGTTTTTTTTTTTTTTTTTTTTGGGGGGCCAGAAACTTTATCTACTCAAAAATAGTAAAAATTGGGTTCTAGCCTAGCAAACATATAATGCACAAATTTATTACCAACAAGAACTTTATGACTCAATGATATTATCTCATTTAATCCCTCTCATTCCCACCTCTTAAGTTGTTATGAGCTAAAAAAAAACATTTGACAATCCCCTCCAATTGGCAATTGAACTGTGTGTAGGATTGATTTTCGAATTTCTTGTTACATTTACAAGTGAATAGTTAGTTAAATAATTAAATTTCGAAATAAATGAATGGTATAAACATTATTGTTTTGAGTAAAAATACTGAATTAAAAATTTTGAATTAACCCACTCAAAACATTCATTCTTAGCTACAATAATCTCAAAACCCCAACAACTTATATTAAATAAGAAGTATTAAGAACCATTCAATTAATTATTTTAGAAAAAAATATATGAACTGCACCTGAGGTGCTGTTCCTTAAGTTATCCTTTTAAGATTTTATTATATAGCTACTTAACTAAAAAAATACATTTCCATCCATAAAATAAAAAATTAAAAATAATTAAAAAAAAAACCACATATTGAAATTTTAAGAGAGGAACCTAAGAAATAGCACCTAAGTACTATTCCTAAGTGTTTTTTTTTTGGGGGGGGGGGGGGTGGGGGGGGGAATAGGCTTGAATATAAACAGAACAAAACATAGCAATATTACAAACTGGCCACAGAGGCCAATGTCCTAGCTACAAGCCTAAGGTCAAACCGACCATTAACATCCGACACAAGCAAATTAACTAAATCAACAGAGGGTGGGGCATCAAAAATAACAAAATTTTCCCTCATAGAGCAACCCCTCCTAGCCAAAAAAATCGGCACATTTGTTCGCCTCCCTAAAAACATGGACCACCCGAGTCTGCGTGAGCCTTGACAAGAGGGACTTGCAATCATGTAACATAGGGGAGTGTTTTCTGTTAGAACAATTAGTGCTGTTAAGCATCTCCACTATTACTTTGGCATCAAATTCCACTTCAAGAAAGTTTATTCCCAGCTGAATGGCTGAATATAGGCCATCTCTCAACGCCCACAACTCAGCCATCACACTAGTCGTAAACCCAATAGATCTTGAAAAACCTTTAATCCAATTCCCCTGACAATTCCTAATAAGGCCTCCACCACCAGCCTTACCTGGGTTACCGAGGAATGCACCATCAGTATTTAACTTATGCCAACCCGATGAAGGTTTAGTCCAGCTAACTGAGATGGTGACTTTGGATGCTAACTTCTTAACTTTACTCACGCAATAGAAGTATTCCTTAGCTTGGCTAGTGCAGACTCTATCAAGTATCGGGCTTGGAATGGTGTTATCAAAAACCACATTGTTTCAATTTTTCCATAAAGACCACAGCAAACAGAAACAAAGTGGACCAAGGTACTACACATTTATGCCCCACCGTGCTCAAACAATTCATTTTTAACCAACTATCAAAATTTTCAGTAAAGGAGCTTACAAGTGAGGAGGGACCTCCAGTTTTCTCCAAAACTCTCAAGCAATTCAACAATCCCGAAGAAAGTGCACAATGGTTTCATCTTGGCATTTGCACACTAGGCAGACCCTATTACAGTTTAAACCCCTTAATGCCAAGACATCTCTCACAGGAGTGCTACCATGCATGCATAACCAAAGAAAATTACTAATCTTAGGTAAAATATCCAATTTCCATATCCACTGCCCATGAAACTGAGTGTCTAAGATCTCTCCTTGGTTAGCAAGTTGATAAGCCGATTTGATGGAGAATTCCCCATCCTTTAAGTACTTCCACATGATAGTATCCTTCCCATCCCCAAACAATCAGATTGGAATAGCTCTAATCTTATTTTTGATACACTCAGGGAGGTTGAAAGAAATGATCCCCCAATTCCGATCATGTCCACATCTCAAATCAGCCACCTTCATGATTTGCCCTTCCTGCCTTAGAGGACCTTCGATCATGGCCCTAAGAGAGTCACCATTAATCCAATTATCTAACCACACACTAACTCCTGTGCCATTTCCTATTCCCCAGAAAATTCCTTTCTTAAAAGTGGGAAATCCAAGATTGATAGCTTTCTAGTTTGGAAAAGAAGGGAGTTTCTCCAAATCTCTTGACCTCACTCTCGATGAGGAGCAATATTTGTTGAGGATTACTTTTGCCCACGGAGCCTCTTGCTCTTAATACATTCTCCAATTTAGTTTTGATAACAAGGCTATGTTTTTAGCTCTAGCCTCTTGTATCCCTAAACCCTCTTCTTCCTTGGATTTTACAATTTTATTCCATCCCATATGCATTCTCCTCTTTTCATTTGTAGAGCCCCATAAAAAGTCCCTATTAATTTTATCCAATTTCTCACAAACATGTACTAGCAACGTTGCCCCTTACATCACATAATTTGGGATGGCAAACATGACTGATTTAATGAGAACAGCCCGACCAACGAAAGAGAGGAATTTTGTTTTCCACCCAGCAAGCTTACTCATAACCCTCTCCGCGATGAAATTATATGGATTTCTAGAGATCCCTCTATGCCTAAGGGGAAATCCCAATCTCTCACACACTTCCTCCTTCAACTCATCATTGACATTCGGAGAAAATTATACGAGTGATTTGTCCTGGCTGATTTTTTGTCCAGATTCACAACAAAATTTCTCAAGCACTTCCATCATTGCATCACAAGCACGAGGGTCCACTTTGCTAAATAGGATGATATCATCTGCAAAAAGAAGATGGGAGAAGCCCAAGTTATCCTCTAAAGCCTTCAAAGGGACCCAATCACCATCCACACATTTTTGTTCAATAAGGTGTCTCAAATATTCCATAAATAAGATAAAAAGATAAAGGGACAAAGGATCCCCTTATCTTATACCCCTTGTAGGTTCAAAAGACTCCAAAGCACCCCCATTAACCAAAATGGAAGTGCTTGGAGATGTGACACAGCCCATGATGATCCTCGATAATTTTAGGGGAAAGTGGAAGGCTTGCAGTACTCTATAGATGAAATTCCATTCCAACCAGTCATATGCTTTTTCCAAATCCAACTTCACAGCCATGTAGCCTATTTTTCCTTTCTTTCTATCCAGAGCATAAAACAACTCTTGAGCGGGAAGCACATTATCAGTGCCCCTACAGCCAGGAACAAAAGCTGTCTGCACAGGCGAAATTAACTTAGCAAGATGGGGTCTAATACGACCACCTATAATCTTCGAAACAATTTTATAAACGGAATTGCATAAGCTAATGGGCTTGTAGTTACTCAATGATTCAGGATTTTGGCATTTGGGAATCAAGGAGATTAATGTCTCATTTAGGTAGCTCGGCACAACCCCTCAAGCAAAAATTTGTCTTATCTCCATACATACAGAATTCTTAACTTCTGTCCAGAAGTGTTGGTAAAAACCTGCATGAAGCCCGTCGGGTCCTAAGTTTTGCCTAATTATTTTAGTATCTTCTTGTCTCTGCAAATGTTCTCTTAACCCCAAATCTCAATCATTCCAATATATAATAATAATATATCAGAATTTCTTGTGCATCAACATGAAAAAAAATAGAAAATTAAGGAAAAGAATATGAGATTGTATTGAATTAATTTTGACTAACTTTTACAAGACATTATGGTGACTAACTCAAAAAAAAATCTCTAATAAGGTACAATGGTTTCAAAACAGTGGACACCATCAAGCTCAAGTGCGAACCTCGGATTCCTCTGCTGACTCCGAGGTTGTTGGAGGGGGGCTTTGCTAACTTGACTCGGTGGTGTAGTAGAATTAGAATTCCCTTCTCCATCATTGTTCTTCATTGGACCCAAAGGCTTTGAGCTATGACCCATCGAGAAACTCAATTTCTGGCAGAGAGCATCAAAGGAGCTGAACATAGACATCATTGATGATTTTGATGAAAAGAAACAAGGAATGCAATTGCAATTCAAAGAAGTTTGTGAAGGTTTTTATGATATGCAAAACGAAGAGTGTATTGCTTTGTTTGTAGTAATTTTTGTGTGGAAAAGGTTGTGGTAGGAGGAGGTATTTAAAGGTTGAGACTTTTAGAATTTGAGATAGGATTTGGATTCTGTGGAAACTAGAAAGAGCTGGAAGGAAACTAACCAGTAACTACTAGGATAATGTAGATTAATCGTTTGAATCTTGACCCTCAGTGATGGAAACGTGGACGGCTTAGATGGGATTGGTTGGCCGGCCCAACGGATTAGAAAGGGAAAAAAAATGTTTTGACACACAAAAAAAAATGTATTACCACAAAAACTTACCAAACTTTTGTCACAATTAGTTGGACGACCTATTGGATTATTATAAAGGAAAAATTCTAAGACTACAATAATTGACACAATTTTTGCTATAATTAGTTACATGGCAAGTTGTAAGCGATAAAAAAAAGTGATAAAAAAAATTGTGGCGAATTGTGACAAAATTTGTGTAAATTGTTGTGGTCTTAGTATTTTTCAAAAAGAAAGTTGAGAAGGTTAAGGAAGAATTGAGAGTGTTTGTTTCACACGTTATGACTAATTTTATTGGGGAGTAATTATAGTATCATATACTAAGTCACAAATTTAACTACAATTATCCTATATGGCAGATGGTAATTGATTTTCTGTCAATTTTACGTCGATCTAGCTTGAGTTATCTAGAATTTTTGTTTATTGGGTGAAGAAGAGTTATGACGCGTAAGAGATGGTAGTTTTTGGGTATGTACCTGTCGGCAGGTGTTGTGGACCAGGGTGGAAAGAAGGAAAGTGGAAAACCATTTCTCATTTTTCTCACACGCGATAACTGATTTTGGTAACACGTTTTCATTTTCATGGGGGAATCCCGGACCTTAATTGGCCAAAATAAACCCATAAAAACACGTCTTGGGAGGATGATGGAGTTTTCATTTCCAGGGAGAATCCCAGATCTTAATTGAGCAAAATAAACCCATGAAAAACACATGTTTTAGGAGTATGATGGAGATGTCAGAATAGAGACAAGGGAGGGTGAGAAAAGAGAAATATCTCTAGATATCTAAATTGTTTGGTTGGGGCAATTAGATTGAAGTTTTTTTATCTCCTCAAAACAATAGCATTGGAGAATAGAGGGGGTAATTCTCTCCACCCCTTTAAGAAATTTGAGTCTTTAATCTTTTGTCTCAAAACAAATTGTCTCCCTCCCAGCAAAATTTTTAGTAGGCTTGATTTTTGTTAAGATATTTCATAGAATCCTTTTTTATTTTTGTTTTTTTTAATAATTACAATAGGAGATAAAGATTTCAACTCTAAATATCTTTATTTAGAAAAACCAAAAAGTGAAGCTGTCAGTTAATAGGATTCATTTTTATTTAGTGAAATAAAAAAAATCCCTACAATTTTCACTCCTTTCTGTAAGCTGTTATCATCTTTAAATTCCAAAAACTAACCATTTCTACTCAATAAATGTGAAACCAACCTCAATGTCAGGTCTACAACAATCAAGTAGAAAAAAGCTTTGAGCAGAACTTTTTTTTGATAAATCTAGAGTCTCAATTTTTTTTCACAGATTATTGTGCTATGCCCTGTTGAATCGCTCAAGCCTCAAGCTACTAAGGAGGACCATCACAACACAGAAAATTTAGGTGAATAATCTGCCAGAGATAATATGATGATAGCCCATGCTTATTTTAAGGAATTTGAGATTTTAAATTCAACAAGCAGATTTGAGCTCAGTTGTCTTGTTCAACTTATAGGCTAGCACCTGACCCATTGTTCAAACAGAAAAGAACAGAAGAGAAATGAAGGAATTTGGTGAAATGTAAAAAGAGAGATGAAATTAACATTAGATCCAAAGGATTGTAGATATTTTAGGCGCTAAAAGATGTGGAGTTTTGGCCTCTAGGCCCTGACAACCTCGTCTCACAAACAAAGTTCATGTCATAATAATCACCAAATGGCAGTAGTGCTCATTTAAAAGATCAAAATTCAAGAAAAACAAAGAAGCAACCCAATATTGCAAAGCCCATTATAGTGCTTTTACAGGACAAACGGAACAAAATGGTCAGCCATTGTAAAGTGGATTCCAACCCACTACCCTCCATTTTTTCTTACTCAGATGTTCATCATAAGAAAATCAGAAATTCTAAGTAAATGAGATGATTGCGCTGCTAATAACATTCAAAGGAACAAACCCAACACTTAACAAAATAGATATATTCCAGCTAGCTGTGAATTATAACTTTAACGTATTAAATAGCCATGTCAACATAGAGCGATTTCATATAATTTATCAAAAACCAGGCAAAAATTAAACTGTGTGGCCACTCTCACTCCTAACCTGCCTAGCAATAAAAGAAGACAAACTGGTAGGAAAAACCTAATCAAATAAACCGAATCCCAAGTCACCATCATCGCTCTCTTCCTGTACCTCTTCCTGTTTACATAACCAAAAAAGAGAAGCATCAGAAGCTAAGATTTGTACTCAAAATAAGAAAAGGCAAAAAGCACCTAAAGTATCAATCTTTTCTGCTATTCCAAGGCCACTTTCTATTCTTATTTGGGACAATGGCTCAAGTCAATCACTAGGTCCAGTGGTTCAACCAAAACTTATACAAACCAAGTATCATATCAACTAGGTTTAGAGTAATTTATACCTTCTTTTCCTCAACAGCAGGGGCAGCTGCAGCAACGGCACCACCAGCACCGCCAGCAGGGGCAGAAACAGCGACTGGAGCAGCAGCACCACCAGAACCAGCATTCAGAATAAGGTCATCAATGCTCCTCTTCTCAGCAAGCTTTGCAAACAGGCTAGGCCAGTATGACTCCACTGAAACTCCGGCCGCTTTCACCAATGTAGCAATCTTCTCGGACTGTTGAAGAATTATATTACAATTTAAATCATTTCAACAAAAAAAAAAAACAATTAACTCTACATCAAATACAAGGACACACATTGAATTCTAACAAAACGTTTCATTTTCAACCTCAAATTAAAACAAATTCCAACCCACCCACCCAACGCCCAAAAGAACCATTAATAAAAAGCCATAAAATATGATACAAAATTCAAATCAATTTGAAGAATGAGTCACAATGCAGCAACCTCACATATAATTATATACATATATATAATCCCAATAAACTTCAAAATCACATTAAAGTTTTCTACCATTGTTCTGGGTTTTGAAATCAAAATATTGTATTTCAAATAAAAATGAATATTAAGTCCAAAAAAAATTAAACCAAATTAGAGGAAATACAATAAACTCTAATGGGTCTCAAAAAAAAACCCGTATAACATATATTTATATACACACAAATATCGAATAATAAAGGGTCTATTATAATCTAAATTAACAATAATCCGCATTATACTTAAAAGAACATAGAATCAAAATATTTAACATAAAATTGCACAAAACAAATAAACCCAAAAAAAAAAAAAAAAATTGTGGGACTTACAGTGATTGCGATTCCATCGTCATGGAGAAGCAAAGAGGCGTAGGTGCAAGCGAGCTCACCGGTAGACATTGTCACAGCGCTCTGATTCACTCTAAAACCTTAAAATTTTTCAAACAAAAAAAACTAGTTCAAAACTACTATTTCAAAAACTAAAAACTATTAAGAAAATAAAGTCAGAGAGAGAGAGAGAGAGAGAGAGAGGAAAAACCTTGAAGAAGAGGCAGCGCTGAAATGAAGCTTTGGGAGGGGTTAGGGTTTTGTGCACTGTGTATATATATATATAGGTTGAGATTTAAGGGTGCTAGGGTTTTTATTTTAGCGTTACCTGTTTTTTTTTTTTTTTTAATGGGCCAGAGTTTTGAAAGTATTGTCAGTTTGACTATTATGGATAGGCCCACGTTTCCTTTTCTTCTTTTTTTTGGGAGGCATGGGACTAGGGGCAAAAGATTGGGTCGGTAAAGATTATGATATGTGTTTACTTTTAATCATGTTCATGATCCGTGTCATATTACTTGGATATGCTACAAATTTGGGTTAAGTATGAATGGTTTAATGGGTTTTCTAATCTGTTCTTTCTTTAATTAATTAATTTTGCAAATTTTAGTTATAAATATAATTTTTAGTCGGTTTTTCTATCTTACAAAAAAAAATTATATATATATATATATGAAAGGCTATTACATAATCATTACGATATTTTTAATAGAAAGCTTTATAGATTTATAATAAAAAAATAATAACAAAACTTGAATAACAAAAGTATTCAAAATTCTTTAAGAACCTAACTATTCCTTCAAGTATGTGTAATCTTCTTGTCCCATACACGTTGGATTATGATAGGGAAGAATCCCTTATAATGGCTCCAAGAAGCTAGTCAGAGGTTTTGAATTTAGGATCTCAGGGATATCATAAGGTTTTAAAAACCACTAAACTAACCTCATAGGACATATATCATTTGTCAATGAGATAGAAAAAGATGTAGACAAATCTTCAAGCCAAACAACACTGTCAAAACATTCTTTTGCAAAGTTTGCTAAAGCAGCAGCAAATTAATTCCATTCATTGTCATCATAGGGAAAAGACCATTGAAATAATGTTAATTTTTAGACCAGTTATGCAATTTACAAAATGAGGTTAAATTTTATATGGAGTCAAAATAAAACCTTATATTGAAACCCGTAAACACAAACCTGTGAAGGGGCTATTCATTGTATAAGAATCAAATTCCATGTAAATTTTTTTTTTTTTTTTTTTTTTAAAGGGTCAACGAAGTTGAAGAACAATAAGGCTGCGTTAGGCATTGTAATTGAAAATGTCTCACAACTTTCCAGGCACTGAATGTATTTTGCACCCAAAAATAAAATAAAAAACATGTTTGGTTGGTATTTCGGGACTTGTGAACTGCATTTTGCCCATAATTTATTTTCCAAATTGTATATTAGTTAAAGCGTTGCATCTTACATCTATGATCTATCCAGTGAAGAGCATTGTGAACAACTGGTAAAAGTTTTGCAGCATTAACTTTTTTATACAGGTACATAACTAAAGAATGACAAGGGAACATAAGGAAACATTAAAAAAAAAGGGGGAACATAAGGAAACACAATGGTACATTAACTTTGCAGCATTAATACTCCATATATGATTCTCAAAAAGACATCAGATCATGAGAACATATAACTCTTGACAATTGAAACAATCAAAGCTTGGCCCTCTATATGATTAGTTTATTTTTAAGAAAGATTGTTGTACCCAATCTTAACTGGAAATTAGGCTGCTATGGCACCTGAAGCAGAACAGCATAAATCTGGAGTCACTACTGATGGATGCCACAGTGAGATCATCATAAAAAATTTGGTACCCTATGCCTATCAACCGCATTCTAGGCAGCAAGATGATCAAACTGACTTAAAAGGTCAATCTGAATCTGGAAATTTTTAGCCTCTGTTGCTAGGAAACTTCGAATAGTGAAAGCAGTTTAGTCTATATATAACAGGCAGAACTGCAAATAAGCCAAAATAAATTAACAACTTCCATGCTAAAATACTCCATATAGATTTTGTCTCTCTATCCCTTTCTTTCTTTTTGAAGAAACCTGTTAAGACATCCCATATCATGAACACCACCCATGTATCATCCATCCTTGGATCAACCTAACTCAACAATTTAATTGCAGACTATTTAGGAGCTCCATTACTACAGAAGAAACAAAATAAACTTGCCATCTCTTCATAAAATTGACTCGAATATTATGGCTCCTGAATATTCTAGAATCAATTTTGTTTAATGAAGCCACAAATTGCTGTGCAGTAAGCATACCCAAAGTACCAAAAGACCATAAGAACAATAACACACACAACGAAAAAGACGTTTCTATTTCCAGAAACGAAAATACCAAAAGACTATAACCACATCTGGCTGGTGAAGATCATATTCACAATGGTACAAGCTTTGCAGCACTAACTTTTTATATAAGGAAATAACTACAGCATGACAAGGGAACATAAGGAAACATAATGGCCCAACAACCTTATTTATTTGAATAGGTCAAGAGAACATAGAACTCTTGACAATTGAAACAATCTAAGCTTGACCCTCTGTATATGGGATTGGTTCATTTTAAAAAAGATTGTTGAACCCAATCTAAACTGGAAATTAGAAAGCTGTGGCACCTGAAGCAGAACATTATAAATCTGGAGTTACTACTGATGGAGGCCACAGTAAGATCATCATATAGACTATAGAGGATCAAGCTTAGATTTTTTTTTTTTTTTTCCTTTTATGTTTATGCCTGAATTATTAAATAGGACCAATAATAAAATGTGCTACGAGTTCTTGTTCAACATTTCAATACACAGGAGTCAGCCAGAGATGCTCCAAATGAAGCTCCAAACATTATCTATAATGAACAACAATCCTCCAGCACTAATATAGTCAGAAAATTCTCATTCACATGATCTTAATAAGCAAGATAAATGACTAATAGTCTAAGATACCCTTCATCAATTTTGCACCTAATATCATAATGGGGCCAATCATCAAACAAAAGTACATCCAAGACTTCTTGCATAATTTTATTAGCACCATGAAGTTGAGCTGCAACTGGACAATTCCTCATCCTACGCTCTGTTATCATCCACCACCCAAATTGCTACTATTTAAATACGACGTTTTTTCGGGAGCCGGCAGCCATTATGGGGACGTCGTGTTGTATCTTCAATGTATACAACTGGATTCCGATCCCCTCGAGAGTTGGTGAAGCCCTCTCTCCAGCTCATGATTGCCTGCCTCTTCTTTTTAAAATAAGTAAATCCCCTCACCTTCATCACAACTGACTTCAACCCCAAATTTCGTGACATGCGTCCCACATGTTCAGCAGTTGCCTCAGCAGCATATCGAGACATTTTTGCCCCACCTTTCATTTCTGGCACACATCCTACCGAGGCCCTACATTTTGTGTTCCCTTTAGAATCTGTCACTGTAACAAATGTGTTGTTACGCAGCATCTTTATGTGAACAATATCAGCATTTTGCTCAACATTATATCGAGGAAATTGAGAAGTCCCCATGATGTCCCTACCATCTTCTTCAATAATTCCCCTAACAAAGTTCATAGACCTAGAATTCCTCTGGGTCTCAAAATCTTTCTGACTGGAAGAATGTATATAACTCCGAAAGATTAAAGCAAATGGAGGAGAGACAGAGACATTTTCTTTTATGTTCCTCAAACCAAAATTCAGCCCTGAAGTTCCTGACAATCCCCCTCTTGCAAAATTTTCAGAAGAATGGGAACCACCATGAATACTCTCAACACAACCTACAAAATCCAAAATGCATCCATCACTAACAAAGGTATTTAACATAGTTATTCAACCTGCAAATGACAAAGTCGGCAATTTTCAATTTCCACACTGGTTACAGGTTGCTTTCTTCCATTATCTAGTCAGACAACCATTTTGGTTAAAATTTTAAAAAATAAAATAAAATAAAACCCAACAAATCCATCCTTTCTTATTGAGATCAGCCACTGCAACTGCATCATAGTATATACTTCTGTGTGCAATTTTTTTAACAGACTAGAAGGGCGGATTCAAACAAACCCAGATCAGGGAGTTTTTTTTTTTTTTTCACATAAATGATAAGTAACATATACATAACTATACACCTCAACTAAGCTAACATTTTCTGGAGCACAATAACTAGTCCATGTAATACTCAACAAGAGGACAAAAAGCCTCACATATGACCAAATGTCAATCCCTACCTACATTTGCTCAAGCTGTTCCACAACATGCATTCATATGCTGGCTGGTAATCAAGAATTGCTTAAGTACCAGAGATAGAATGCTTCTATAGGGGGATATAAGGGAGACTCAAATTGTGTTTTGTGAATGCAGAGGCCATCAATTTTTTGAGTGTTCCTTTACTATAAGAATCTGGAGGAATTGATGTTCTGGTGTTTCTTCACAAATCACAACTCCAGTATTTGACTTGGATCACATAATTGAATGGGGTGCAATTCAAATCACTGGAAAGTCTTAAAGGGCTGTGCTCAAAACAAAGGAATGCCATTATTCACAGTCAAGTGCTCAAAACAGAGGAAAATACATCATCAAGCTCATACTATGTTTGTCAAAGATTGTATAACTGTTTAGTTTGTTTGCCGTGTTTTGGACCAGGTTGCTTCTCTTATTAATGTTCAATTTTTTTCCTAGAGTAAATGAGCAGGTATATACCGATGTATTGTGCTTGATCCTAATAAATCTCTTATTCGTTAACTAGGCCATAAAGAAAACTGCAATGAATTCTATAACTCTTACAGTATATGACATTGAACTAAATCATAATCAGATTCAAAATCTCCAATCTATATCAATGCTATAAAGCCTTTTGAAATAAACAAAAAAACCCAATCTTGAGATGACCCAGAAAGTTAAATTAAATTCAAAGCAAAAGGGTCTCATTTGATTCAAAAAAAAAAAAAAAAATCTTAGTAACCAAACAGAGAATAAACCCAGATGAAATTGACAATTTTATCAATGCTATGAAGCTTTTTGAAATAAACCAAAAAAAAAAAAAAAAAACCCAATTTTGAGATGACCCAGAAAGTTAAATTAAATTCAAGCAAAAGGGTCTCATTTGATTCCCAAAAAAAAAAAAAAATTAGTAACCAAACAGAGAATAAACCCAGACGAAATCGACAATTTCCTATAAACCCAGAAAAACAAATACCTGGAGAGAGTGATGTGGGAGCAGTGAGGTGGGAAAATCTAGCAGCATAGAATGGAAGAAGTGAAATGGGTTTGGATGCAAAGAAAGACGAAGAAGGAGCAGTGGCTCGGCGAAGAAGATTGGAACAATACATTTCTCTCACTTCTCTTTCCGTTCTGGTCTAACTCTGTTCTGTTCTAGGGTTTTAGGAAGGAAAGGAAAGGAAACTACTTCGACTCAACCCGATCCGATTCTTCTCCGGGCTTTCCCCCAAATACTATTTTACCGTTTACTAACTTTACTTTTCTTTTTTTTCTTTTCTTTTTTCGGGTAAAAAAAAAAAAAAAATTGGGGGTTAGCTAAGCTACTCCCAGTAAGGGCTCTCACGTTAAGACCCATAGACCAACATTTATGAATGTCCACCTACAAAGGATTGCTGGCAGCAACACTTGAACCTAGGTAGGTTAGATGAAACGCTCGAATCTTATCAACTGAACCACCTTCCATTGATACTAACTTTACTTTTACCTTTCAGCCTTTTTTTTTTTTTTTTTGAAGCTTGGTTATTTACAACTTTCAAATTTAATTGTGATGTTTGATACTTTCAAATTTTGATTAAAAGAAGGAAAAAAATATTGGTTTAATTACATTTTTTTTAGAAATGCTATAATATTTTATGGGTTTAATCCATAATATTTTCACAACAAATTTTAAGTGACATGTTTTTAACAACTTACCAGTATGATTTGTAGTGAAAATATTATGAACATAACACTTTTCTACATACATTTTGAACATAACTTAAAAAGTATAAGGATTAAAATAAAACAATTCAAAGGACATGTACCATCTTAAATTGAGATTGTTTAGTGAAATCTTATGGATTATAATAGCATCAAAGGAGGAAAGAGATTGATTATTCAAATACTTTGTTTACTTCTTTTATATTTGTTTGGAGATAAAGAGAATCAAAGTAAGAAATAATGATAATTATCTTTTTTATACAAAATTTAAAGTATAACGACTAAAATAAAATGGGCAAATGCCCTTTTCTTGGAAATTAAACATCCTTTTGCCCATTTTCTCAAACTAATTAGGGAAATGCCCTTCTTTTGTAACTCGACAACATGAGAATCGAGTTATGTGAAAGACTTGATATTCGTATGATCGAGTTAGCTTCAGCTTTTTCCCACGCTGGTTGTCCAGCGTGGCATTTTCTTTTTGAATCCCTAAATAACTCGATTTTAAATTAATCGAGTTATGTAACCGACTATTTAGATATTTAGTTATGCTCTTATTAAACCTGATTTCAGACTGTTTTTGTGTCAGGCGTAGTCTTTCAATATAACTTGATTCCTTTAATATCGAGTTATTCTCGTATAATTTCTCCACACCTTCTCCCATTCAGAGTGTCTTACTTTCTGCTAAACTAAGTTCCACTTTGCTCCACAGATCAACAGTTGCTTTCAGACTCAATTGAAATTTGTATCACCTCAGGTAAAAAACTCACACCACAATTTTAGGGCAATCGTATTTTCATTTGATATTGTACTAAATTTTTATTTTTTTTTTGGTTGAATGAGTGTGAAGTAAGTACATTGATGTGATTTTGGTTGTTTGTTGTAGTAAACGTTGGTCACAAGAGAATGAAATCTTTACTATAGCAACATTTTGTATTATACATAATCATCATTAGTCAGGCATTTACAACAACATTTAGTATTGAACACAATGTGTAGACATTACTAACAATGTCTATGTTTATGGTCAAGTGTTAGTGTTAGTGTTAGTATTTCATTTTTAGCATGCAATAGTACACAATTTTATGAATGTCTTTGTTGTGTACCATCTTATGCAGCATTACATTATTTACCAACAGTTGATGCACACTATTAACTTGATCATTTGGTGTTATTGTATTCAGCATCAATGTCTGGTTCTGGCAACCCACAACTCTATAGGCCTCATGATGTGTTCACTGCTATAGGTCGTTGTTGAGTATTGGAAGATGAGTTCAACTATCCAATCAATCTGAATCTGCGAAATAGTGCTTACGTTCACAATATCATGAGACAGGAGTGGGCTTGGTTATTTCGTGAACAGCAAATGTTTTATGATGAGTTGGTTGGTTTTAAGTTGCCAGTACCTCGGCGACTTGCATCGCAGATGCCCAGAGACACCATCGACGAACTTCGTAAAGTATTGAACCGCATAAGAGAAGAAAATAATCGAATGAAGATATGTCTTAATCGATATCGGACCCAAGTCGAGATTCGAGAGTCAGTGGAGGAAGGGTGGTACGAGCATACACAATTCATGCAATCACTTCTTGCTGATCCCATTTATTAGTCAGACGTGGAGATGTCAGATGAAGAGTAATCGTGTCGTGTCGTGTCGTGTCGTGGTGTAATTAGATTTTGTTAGAGAACTATTTTGCTTAATTATGTTTTATATGTATGGTTGCATTTGTATTATGTAAACTTTATTATTGATTATGAGAAGCATGCACGTTATTCGTAATCTAGATTATTCTCACATAACGCGTAAAAGTTAAATATTCTCACACATGATGTTTTTCAATAAGCACCTACGACATAACATAGAAAACTTAAAATAACTTACACTAATATTATTAACTTAACCCTAGACATAACACACACACACCACATAGGCATTCATTCTGACAGGTAGTCCTCGTAGTTGAGGACATTGTTACGTTCCGTCGGAGTGAGTTGCCTGTTCGTTGCAGCGGCCAGCTCCTCCGCCAATTGTAACATGTGATACCTGAACTTACGAAGTATCATAAGATTGTTCTCTTTTTTTATTTTAGTCAATGCACGCTCATATTGGTGCATGTTTCGCCGTGGCTGTGTAAGCAAGCTACAGTCGACAAGAGGCGCTTCGAGTCACAGGAGATCATCGTGCAGAGTGTTAGACTCGTTCACGCAAAAGTCTCACTCCCGCCGCAGTCCAGCATAGTATTCCCTCTCATCAGAATCTTTTTTCCTTCTATAATTATCTAGAAAACGAAGTAGCATCCAATTGCGCATTGACATTGGAAAATGTGACTTTAGATAGGTATATGTAGATGTTTTGCAAGGGTAGATGTAAATGGGACTTCAGTATGTGTAGATGTTTTACAAAGGTAGATGTTAATGAAACTTTATATAGGGGTTTTGCAATGGCAAGTATTCACGTGGATGTGACTATAAGTATTCACGTGAATAAAAATGATATAACTTGACAGTATATTGTTCAGTGGCAAGGTGTTGAGGAGCACATGTAAAGCTACGAACATGACTTAGTTATACAGTGGCGTCTGTTGGTGCATGTGATTTGCTGAGGTAGCTGTTTGATATGGCTATAGCTTGTGTTACAACAGCGGGCTGGTGATATATACTGCAAAAGAGGTTGCATATTTATTCACGTGAAGACTATTCAGCATTGATGTGCTTCATCTGACATGACTTGACGAGACAGTGCTAAGCTGTGTTAAATGTATCATAAACTTTTCAGGGATGCTTTGCATCCTTGAAAACGGTGCATTGCAAAAGGATGCATAGTTGTGTATTGACATGCGTATAGGTGATATGACTGGACAGGGTTCAACAGTGCGAAACTGTTAAGCAACACTGCGAACATCAGTGTAGCAAGGGTGAACAACTCACCCCCAAAATTGATGCATAAACTTTTCTGGGATGCTCTGTGTATTCACGTGAATGTGGATGGGTACTTTTGGTCAAGGTTCAACAGTGCTGAGCTATCCACCATAGCTACACTCATTGCTCCCTATGGTAGTATTTGGCAAGTGGGATTGAAGAAAGCTGATAACAACATTTGGTTTTGTAATAATTGGCAGGATTTTGCTGAATACCATTTTATCTGTTATGGTTATTTTTTAGTCTTCAGATATGAAGGAAATTCAAGCTTCCATGTTCTTATATTTGATAAGACTGCCACTGAGATTCAATATCCACCCAGGAAGAATTGTAAATTGGAAGATCATCAGGTATAAATAATAGACTTAGATCATCAGGGATTGCTCTCTCTCTTCCTCAATGTATAGACTCATAAAACATGAAGTCAAAGAAAAGTTTGTTCTGAAAAAATTATGGATTATGTCCAGAGGAAGAGAGAGAGCAATCCAAGCAGCCAAAAAGTTCAAGCCTAAAAATCCTTCTTTCATGGGTATCTCGCGGTCGCATAATATGGTGAGCCTTTATACATAATGTGATCATGATGTTCTCTTAAATATGGCATTGAAACATATATGGAAAGCAAGTATATTATTGAGAAGCAATTTGTCACACTTCAATGTCTTATGCTATTACCCTCCATCAAAACATATTAAGTAATGAGATTCGGGAAGGGATGGGTTGCATTTTTGAAAGACAATAATTTAGAAGAAGGAGATGTCTGTGTCTTCGAGGTGATCGAAAGGAAACCTGTTGTGCGTAGTATCTCAATGTTTCATATGGTTGACCATCAGAGTTTAGATTAGGATAACCTGTTTAAAATTTAAACTAGTGATGTTTATGCTTATATTTAATTAGGGACTTTGATCACTAGTATGGTTTATATCTGATGGATGTGGTTTTAAGACTTTTCTCTAACCAGTTTGGTATGTCTTGTTGAAGACTATTCAACATTCCTGTGCTTCATCTGACATGACTTGACGAGACAGTGCTGAGCTGTGTTAAATGTATCATAAACTTTTCAGCCATACTCTGCATCCTTGAAAACGGTGCATTGCAAAAAAAGGCATATCTGTGTATTGACTGGACAGGGTTCAACAATGCGAAGCTGTTGAGCAGCACATGTAGCACTGCAAACATCAGTGTAGTAACGGTGGACAGCTCACCCTCAAAATTGATGCATAACCAATTCAGGGATGTTTTGTCTTTTCAAAAACGGTGCATTGCAAAGGGTTTCACATCTGTGTATTCACGTGAGTAGGGATGGATACGTGTGGTCAGGGTTCAACAGTGCCGAACTGTTGAGCATCACATGCAGAACTGCATCAATCAAGTGTAGCAATGATAGATAGCTCACCCCCAAAATTTTGCTTACACTTTTGAGGGATCCTTTTCATCCTTGAAAATAGTGCATTGCAAAATGTTGCATATCTATTTATTCACGTGAGCATAGATGATATGACTGAACAGGGTTCAACAGTGCCGAGCTGTTGAGCAACACATGCAGAACTGCAAACATGACTTGGCTGAACAGTGCCGAGCTGCGTTAGCCTTCTCCAACCTCACTTGCCAAATGCTAGTATTACGAGCAACGAATGTAGCAACACTAGAGAGTTTTATCCCCATATTCCCTTACAAACTTTTCAGGGCATCTTTGCATGTACAAAATGTAGTTACATTTTCTCAACATCAATGTAAAATTACATGAAGAAAACTATGCTTCCCTTACAAACCTCAGCTTCTTTTTAGCACTTTCTCAAAAGGGAAAATTCAAACCAATTATCATGATTTGGAGATATATGTTTTAAAAAAATTATTTTTAAAAAATTATAAAATCAATAAATGCTAATTCTATTTAGCTTGCCCGTTTAGGAATTTATTTAATTAAAAAAGAGATAACATGTCCCGGACCCTGCCAATGACAAAATATTTTACAGATATTTCATACATTTAACTTTCAATCCTTGGTCAACATAAGGTTAAAAGTATTTTTATATTGATACATGCCCTTAGGATAATTATTAATAAAATATTTAAAAAAATTTAAGTTATAACACCACTTTTATGAGAAATATAATCAACCGTCATAAAAACTAAATGTTTTTTTCTTGTCCTCTACAAAGTTCCTAAAAATGTATCCAAAATCTAATAAAATTTTTAAGTACTCCTAAAATACGAAGAAATGACACCCCCTCCTCTCAAATTTATTATGAACCCCACCATGAATTTAAAAAATGGACTCCTCAATGAATGTGAGAACAACACCCTTTTCTTTGCTCTGTTAACTTTTTCCTTGTTAACTTTTTCCTTATTATTTTTGTGCACCACCTAAAATATTTGTGCACCTAATAAAGAGGACCAAATTGATCAAGAAATACGGATCAAACATATATGCCTTAAAAAAACTGTCAAGAAACAAAATCCATAAAATAAATTGAACAAGTGACAAGATAACATTCAAACATTCAGCGGTAAAAAATGTGAAATCAAAAGAACATTTCAAGGGCTTTCATATTGCCCAAGAATAATAAAGATTCAACACTTCTACACCATACCCTTGCTGCAAAAGTAAATCACAATTTTTCCTCACGTAGACAAACCCTGAGTTAAAGTCTTTTCACTAACAATAAATAGCAAGACATAATGAAAAATCAGTATTTAGCATAAAAGAAGTTGCAAGCCAACAAACTAAAGACACTCTTTTTTTTTTTGGATAACCAAGGCACTCGCATGTTGGGGAAAGAATAATGATTTCAATTGATAAAAACAGATTATTGCCTTATGTCCTCATATATAAAGATTCAAGAATTCTACAAACTCTGTTGCATAAGAAAATCAACATTTCCCCTCCCTATAAAGTGTAGACACATCATCACAAATCAAGATTGTGAATCACAATTTCTCCTTCTGTGGACACATCAAGATTCAAAACTTCTAACTAACAAATAGCAAGACATAAATAAAATTATAAAACTATAAAACTCCAGTGGTCTCCATCCTGACATAAAATGATATCAATGATGATATAGACAACAAATAGCTAGACTTCAATTAACAAAAACGAAGTTGCAGTCTGACTAAGAAAAAACACACAAGCTGAAACATTATTATTCAACTATTATGAAGAAAATAAATAAATCAATTGATAAAGAAAGATTATTCCTTAGGTCCTCATCAAACACCATCCCAAGTAGACATACCTTACTTAAACATATTAAACAGATTGATTTAGGGGTAAAAAAATTCATAAAAACCCTCGTATCCTAAAGCATGACCCAAAAATAGAAGAGTGAAAATAAGGAAGCACAGACCTAAACTTCTGTATTTAGAGAAAAACCATGTATAAAGCATGCCAATCATTTCTATTTGCTCGCCATCGACTAATGCAAAATATCATATGAGGCTGTAGAGCAAATGACAAATTCATCTTTGCAAATCTTAAGTTCTAAAAACTTGTGATGAGTGCAAATGGATGACAGTAGAAAAAGAAACTAGGGAAACATGTTGAGTGTTGGAATGAGTTAGAATCGCACAAATGGGGCCTGAAATATCCACAATAGAAGCACCCATTTTCATTTACACAAAGATTTTAAATTTCTTAATCCATAGTAACCAGCCAACTCAAAATAAAAGGGGGCAAAAAAAAGTTCACATATTTGTGCTCCTATAGAAGAGTACCAAATTGATTTAGAAAAACCTTAAAAAACAAGCACTCACTCTCCAAATTCTTTAAATAAAAAATTAGAGTAAAGAATATTATAATATTTCACGGATCAAACAAGAATCTCAAATTCACCAAAAGGTGCAGGACCATTGAATGTTCAATTATTCCTCTCCCCCTCCATATGGTCAATTTTAAACAAAGAGGAGCTGTATTGCAAGCAAAAGAACTTCTATGCTTGCTATATCAGCTTCTCCAGCCATACATTTGCACATATAAGCTGAGGGTACTAGGGAATGAATTTTTTTTTTTTTTCCCAGTAAAGTTACTTAAAATTTTCTAGATTGGACTGATATGCAAAACAAAAGTAGTGTCAATTCCAAGAAATAATGAAATTTATAAAAACTTAGATATACCACAAACAATGAGTACTAAAACTTTTAAGGGATATGAAAGAACTTAATTTCTTTGTTGTTGTACTAACACTACAATTTCATCACTCTTACTAGTTTTTAACTGGACTTACAATAACTGACTTTCTGTTTCATGTGAATGTGTATTATATTTCATAGATTTATGTATATAGGATGTCATTATGGGCAGAACATCTTGGATTTACGGAAGACTGCTTCAAACAACTAGAGTCTCAAAGTTTTCATCATTTTTTTCTTAACTTGTGTACCCAATAGAACCAATCTTTACAAGATGGGTTCTGCTTCAAAGCTAATAGTTGCTACTAGAGGCATGAGACACATTTTACACCATTTACAACAACTATTTACACTCAAACGTAATTAGTTTGATACCATTTACAACAACTATAACAAAATCATGCCTACAATCGGATAAGACACATTTTACACAAACCCAGAGACATCACTGAAACACCACCACTCGATTTGCCAAAACCCCCCATCAAAACCCCAAGCACATTTAAACTCATTAATGAGAAAATAATCATTGCATCATGTAAAAGACAACAAAATTCTCATTAATGAGAAAATCACACAGACATAACAATATAGCAAGAAATACTTTAGATCATCATCATTGCAGCATATAAAAGACAACAAAATTCTCATCTTGATTAGTAAATTTACTACTTTTTAAGTAAGTTTCAACAAAATAATCAAAATCCCACATAAAACACAACCTAATATTAACCAAGATCATAAAAGATATCAGAGGAGAGGACCGTACCTGTAATCAACGACGACGGGAACCAACGACGACTGATGGAGACTGGAACCAACGACGACTGATGGAGACTGGAACCAACAACGACTGATGGAGACTGGATAGGGAGAGTGAGACTGAGGAAGAGTGGGGAAGCCTGATCGCAGAGCGAGCAAGAGAGAGTGATGGCAGAGAGCGAGGGAAAGAGAGTGAACAGGGAGAGAGAGTGAGTGAATAGGCGTTGTGAGACGTTAGGGTCCTATTGATTCAAACCGCTGAAGAAAACTTGATTTTACACTTCCCGAGTTATGAATGTCTACACAAACATTTTTTTATTGGGAAAATCCCACGTCTGCAGCGCCAGCGTGGCACAATGGTCAGACTAACTCGATCATAGAAATATCGAGTTCTTCATAAAAACTTGACTCTTGTATTATCGAGTTACAAAAGAGGAGTATTTTTCTAATTAGTTTGGGAAATAGAGCAAAAAGATGTTTAATTTGCGAGAAAAGGGCATTTGCCCATTTTGTCCATGAAATATTTCAAAATATGAGGACCATTTTGAACATGGGGCAAAGGTTGAGGACTAAATATGCAATTAAACCTAAAATATTTTTAAGTGTTTTATTAGACAAAATCTTTACAATTTTATTTTAGTTCAAATCATGAGGGAGTCAAATGTAAGGAATTGGAAGTTTATGAACTAAAATGTGATAAAACCAAACAACATGGAAGTAAAATTATAATTTTCCTTTATGAGGGGCGTTAGTTACAATTTCCCTTTAATTATGTAGTGGTTGCAAGTCACATTTTTCCTAAACTTCAAAACAAAGCAATGTCTCGTTTTCAACTATTACTAATAAGCACTCCTTCCCATGGGTGTCAATTCTTATACTATTTTTGAGAGTTTTTCATACTTACAATGTTGCTACGATGATTGCCTTTAAAAATGAGATTAGATGAAATTATTTTGAGTGTTTAGAGCAATCATTTAATACTCCAAAATTCATTATACCAAAATATTTTTTTCAAGTTAATAAGTTCGAAATAATCATCAAAACCGCTTTTATAAGACTTTCTATAATTTTACGGTCAGTAGTGCGTCTCATGCTTGATTGAATGAATAATTAATTCATGTAGTAATAAGTAATTTAATTTAATCTCACTTGAATTGCTTTCGAAAATTGCCTACATATCCCTTAATATTGTCCTTAGAATTTAAGCAAAAGTTAGATTTGACTTGATTTTAATCATAAAAACATATAATGAAGAAGAAAAAGAGACCATATTTTATAATCACTAGTATAATTGTTGCCCTAATTGCTATGACTAGAAAATATTTTGCCCTAATCTATTAATTTTGTTACCATTCTCCCTCAACTATAAAAAAATAAGTCAATTTCTTTCTTAGACTTTCCCTATGTTAAAATCTTAACACGATGTCCTTATTGAAAAGAACCAAGGTTCAAATCTCTCATTCTCTATAGTCATAACTATCAAACTATTTAAAAATAAATTGCACATCTAACGAGTACCCCCCTTTACTAGATAAAATATATTGTACATCTAACGTATACCCCCTTTACTAGATCAATTATATTGCAAATTTTAATGGAGAAGAGGCCTAAAGATGAAATCGACTTGGTTCTAAAAATTCTACAAGTTCAGAACCGAAATTGGCACAAACAATTAATCAATATAACTATACAAGAGACAAAATTAACACAATGACCAAAATGAATTTTATCAATAATTTGCAGGACCTAATTAGTAATTTTATCTTTAAAAATAAAAAATAAAAAATTTGAAGACGACTTCAAAAAGTTTCCCATGCCTACAACTATCCACTTAATTGTAACACATTTCACACCATGTTTGATTGTCCACAAAAATTGTCCCTGCACACCCTGACCTGATACCATTTAACAACGAACCAATATCACGAGATAGAATAGACTTCAAAATCAGAGAATCCCTTAGACAAGGATAAGGAAACTAGATCATGGTCTGCCTTTTCAGACCTGATTTTGAAAACCAGAGCCATTCACAGACAAATAAAGAAAGATGCTTCAGATTTTTGAAACATCATTAATATTTTAAATAGATACCGGTTAGTGTGTTCATTTTCTTAAATGTTAAAGATATGATAAAATCTAAAGCATTCATTATTCTGATAGAATTATTCTTTTAAAAATACAAGATCTTAATCCTCAATGGTACAAGCCCCGGTAATAAGTGCAGTTGAACTGAAGACGGAAAAGCCATTCAAGATCCATTTAAAAAATAAAAATAAAAAATGATTCTCCCACAACGGAGGTGAGGGGTCTCGATTGCAATTCAAGCCATCTTAATCACATATTTATTATTACCAAATCCAGAATATACTTAAAATACCAAGAAACTTAGACTTACTAACTATAGTTAAGTGCCATAAATAATAAGTCACAGATCTCCATGATAGTAGCCTCAATTATTACTTAAAAAACAAAACGTACACATACCTTGCAGATTGTAGCTCAAATAAAAAAGAAAACCGCAAAATAACTGGTTTGCAATACTACAATACTACATACTTAGATAAGTATCAAGCCATGCAAACCATAGCTAATTTAGATCAAGACAAGCCATCAAATAAGTGCACTCAAAAATCGATTTAAAGCTCTCCCCTCAAACTCTACCAGTTTCTGGAGTAGTTTGGACATTACTTGCATAGAAATCAGCCACTACCAGACCGTGCCTGAAAAGAGATTAAGCTTAAATAAGATTTCCAGAATATTTTAACAAGTAATTTTATACTAAAAAAGTTTCAAAAATGTAGAGTCCATCCTTCCTCCCCTTTCCAATCACTGGGAAGCTTAATTATTTCAAATTTTAAGCATGAAGACTGGTCTTGGAGGTTAAGAAAGACACGTGAAGCACAGAGAAACTGTCTATTTATTTTGTTCAAACAAAAACATAGCGAAAAACAAACATAAAAACCATTGCAATTACTCATTGAAATAGGAACAACTTTGAACCCAAAAAAAATGTAATGCAGCATAGGCATGTAGAAACAGAATCTGTAACACAATTACTACAACTCTTCCACTATACCTAAGTTCTACAAAAACATAGCATACATAACTAAAACATACTGGAAAATTCTTAGTGCAGAGTTATATCCTAGACCACATGATTTGTATGCTATCCAGTTTAAAGAAGTTCAAATATAATACCAATTACATTGACTTTTATAAGCACATCCAGAGATCACACTGCAATATCTTATATACACATACACAGATGTATCTCAAAACGGTGATCTACGAAAAAGGTATGTGAGGCACTCAAGCACTATAATTTCATCACTTAATCCTGAAGTTTAATTACCTGGCGGGGAGATCCTGACCTAGATCTTGATCTTGATCTTGATCTTGGCCTGCATATTTTAACAATCAATATCATCATTAGAGGTAAGATAAGAGGAGCAGAAAAGGCCATAATATAAGAGAACTATTGTAACCAAATGCCAGATACCTGGAAGGTTTGACAGGAGATGCAGATCTGGATCTTGATACTGACCTAGAAATAGACCGCTCCAATGATACACTGTAGGGAAAAAAAAGGACAGATTCCCAGATAATAAGAATATTCAAGATGCACAAAAAAATTAAAAAGGAAAGAAGAGGACAAAAGTCAGTACCTCCGGTCCCTTCTTACACTTCTGCTACGGCTTCGGCTACGGCTGCGGCTGCGGCTGCGGCTGCGGCTGCGGCTGCGGCTGCGACTGCGACTACGACTTCGGCTTCTACTACGACTTCTTGGGGGACTGCCCTCATATTTCTTCACCTGCACCAGTTGAAAAATAGAAACAAACAACAGCAAAAATGTAAGCATTTTACTCCAAGGTATATACATCTAATCTGCCCTACACCTCTCAATAAAGCTTAATCGAACACTGTTTTACATCAAAAACTGGGGAAACAATAGTGTAGGATTTATTAATCAACTTAAAGTGAGAAAGGAGCATTTTTCAAAAATAATAAGATATAACCAAGCAATTCATTAAAGATCATTAAACAACTCACAAGCATCCATAGTATCAAATAGAGACTGCTACTGAAATTTTGGCCTCTAAATTTAAAAAAGTTTCATTTACATCCCTAAACATTCTAATTTTGAGCAATTTAGTCCTTCCCATCCAAATTGATACGTCACCAATTTGGGAGAGACTTGAAACATACCTACAAGGACCCAAAACATAGTTTAGCCTAATAACAATCCCACAAGATTATTAAAATGGCAGAAAGGAAAGGTTACCCGAATATAAGCTCTTGCCCAAGGATTTCTGAATTCAGTGTCATCGAGTTTCCGAATCTGAAAAGCAGACACATCACCTATCATATTAAGACCAAAGCACATATGCAACAAATCAAATGATTTCTCCCAACAACTTACAGCATATTTCATGTCATCATAATTTGTGTAATCCACAACACCAAAAGTCCCTGGAGAGAGATCAATTCAATATCATTAGTAATCAATCCAAAGTATAAGGATATCATTAATCATGTCAATTCAGCGGGAAGACAAATGGTAATCCTAACCAGTGCACTAAAAACTATCAAGAAGTTAAATGTGTCGTTTAAGCATATTATTAAGAAAATTTCATAATGAATATTATATGCTAAAGCAACAGACATCTTAATAAGCTATAATCACTAAACATGCATTGGCAATCTCCAATGTCCTGTTTCACCCCCTTATAGCAGCTATACAGACAAAACAGAAGAACATGGCATCAACCCACAAAATGCAAACCATAGATGTCAAGCATAGGCCATGTAAACTTTTGTTCAAAATAAATTATGAGACATGCTAATTTTTTGCCATAAGAAAATTCGCATTTTCAACAAACATAATGAGTTAGTCTCACAGCTATTTGCATATCTGAAGCATATTTGTATTCCCACATAAAAAGAGGAAATGATTTTTTCTTAAAATTGGTAACTACACAGGCAGCCAGTGGATCTTTAACCCACAACCTCATCCTCCAACTTACTCTTTAAAAGAAAAAGAGGTGTAATTTAAGCTAGAGCTCATTTGCTAGAGGAAATGAAAATTGACCATCAAACTCATAAGAAACATATAAATCGAATAGCAATTTTAGCTAATTATAATACCAACAAATTAATAGATACATATTTTAGATAAAAGGCATACCTTCACCATCACGGGACACCTCAGCAAAACATACATCACCAGCTTTTCGCATATGATCCTGAAACCGATTGACCAATAAGGTTACCAACACAGAAGCATGAAAAAATAAATAAATAATCTGCAAATTACTTTTTAATATAAAAATTCCACACCTTCAAATCTTGCCAGGAAGCAGAAGAAGGGAGCCCACGAACAACAACTGTAAAACAAAAATAAACATGCATCAGAACCATTAAAGTGTGCCTAAAATAAACCAAATCAAAAGATATAAATAATTCTAGCACAGTTTCATGCACAAAACTTTCCCATCACATTCTCCTAAACCCTTTTAGTCACAAAAGAAATATTCTCCCAAATTATACACCTCGATATTCAGAATGGCGTGAGATACCAAATCGGCTCCCACCGCCCCCTCCCCCATCACCACTCCTACCACCACCACCACCACCACCACCACCATAGCTACCTCGACGATCGCTTGAAGATGGACCCCTACCACCATGGGCAAGTTCAACCTGCATAAAGGCAAATGACAAATTAGTCAAGAAATAAGAAAGCAAAGTACCCCAATAAAACTAATCGGTGATCTTATTACCCTTAAACGACAACCATCAAAGTTATAGCCATCACGACCCTTGATCGCATCTTCCGCATCCCGGGCATTATCAAACTAACAAAACAAAAAAATAAAATAATTAATTGAAGACAAAAATAAATTATGTTTTGAATATATCCAGTCAAAATCCAAGATGCAAAGAGTACCTCCACGAAACAATAACATGGAGGGCGGGGTGGAATCTTCAATTCAATGTCTAATATACGGCCATACTGCAAAGGTAAAATCAACATCATAGAGCTATGTCAGTCCAACTATTAAACAGCCATATTTTAACATACGATCATGTAGAACCATGTCTTTAATAAGTTGATTCTCAAAATATATATAAATATATATATATATATATATCTATCTTTAATAAGTCATGTAGAACCATGTTTAATATGATAAATTTAACTTGTTCCAAGAAAATAAATCCTTTTTTTGGTCCAAAGGCTAGAGAATGCCAACACAACTGAAGGGAAGACCTTAACTACATGAGCCTCCAACAGCAAATCCCATATACTTTTACAACTATTAACATCTTTCAAATGAGGGCATCAGATGAACAGCATAAGCATTATGTTGTCTCCCAATATTCAAATCCTAAGATAGTATTAATGTTAACATATAAGCACATGAACAAATGTGCATAATCCCGTGCAGAAATTCAGATATTGAACAATTTTTCAAATAACAATGATTTTATGGGAATTTAATTAACCAGACACATTTAAATGGGAACTTCTTAGGATTAAAATGAGACATAGGAGAACACAGACAATTCACCACAAAACTAATGAAACTTTGAGTACCAGCAAAAAATCATAGCATAGAAAAAACCAACCAAACCTTGTGAAATAGATCTTCAACTTCCCATTCTCTTATATCTGAGGGCAGGTTGCCTACATAGATTGTGCGAGAAAAACGACCACTCATATTTGGCACTCGAAGATTGTATAGAGAAGATTATACACTGCATAAAGAAGATGACATGTCATAATTAAAGAAAATTCTCTCAATTTCTAAAATAAAGTCTTCCTATATATTGCGATGTCCAATTATCATCAGCATGTACTATGTTGACGATATCAAAAGGAAAGGAAATCCAAAACCAAAACAATGAAGCAAACCAAGAGAGCAATCCTCGAGGTGAGCCGTGCTCCACAAGCTCCATTGCTCATTTGCTCCAAGATGCTCCAATGCTATAATAATATTGAAATAAAATTTGATCTCCTCATCCTCTCCAGAATTTTAGCACATGTAGAGATCTTCTGAGAGTGAGCAAGAATCTCCAATAGTCCAATTATAAAAAATAATACCCATAACTCCACCCTGATTCTCCCACTCCCTCTCTATATCCCTATGTATGATTGCAATGCTCATATTTGTCCAAGCGCTTGCCATCTATCATAAAGAAAGCATTGGTGTCATGAGATCAAGTAAGATTGACATATATTTAGGTATTTACCTTACTCAGCTCGCTTTAACAGCATTGAAAAAACAACCCTGGAAAATACTTAATATAGCCCCTAGTTCACTAATCATCGTTTAGTGCAACTTCATGTCCAGGGAAAAGGAGTGGGCATAGATGTCTTCAGCCTCTCTCATGGAACGTTTAATAATGTATGTATTTATATACTTAAATCTTTCATGGCAAGAATCATGATCGATACCCATGTTTCAGTTTTCTTACCTCTTGTTAGTTAAAATATCTTTTCATGAAGTTTCATCCAGGAAAAGGAGAAGGCAAAAATCTATAGCAACAATTTGGAAAAAAAAAAAGAGGGGGGGGGGGGTGTGGGAGGAGGAGGCTATTCATGGAGGGAATCCTCATTGATACTCCTCCCAAGTTCCAATTTTTTATAACAAATCAGGCAAAACCAGTCTTGAAGCCATTTGCTTTTAATGCAGACACAAATAAATATAAACAGATACTATTTGACAAGAAAACTAACTACATTGAAGATAAGTCCTTTAACCTCCATTCTAATAGTACACTTAACCAATTACAAGTACAATCAAAAAGCAAATTAAAATTAAAAATTTGATAAAATTCCACATATGAGTTAGATTAGAATAGAAACAGGGCCATTTTGTTTCATCACAAAAATTGGAATTCACCACTTACGAAATGGGAAAAACAAAGTATGATCAACACCAAAAAGGAAGTGATGCCAAATATAACATACAAACCGACCCACCACATGAGGAATCTTATATGTTCCACTGACATCAAGAACCTCGTTATGAATACACTAGCTGTCGTCAATTGAACCATAACATTAGCAACACAGAAACTTTACTCTTCAGACTCATTGCAGTCGAAATACTAGAGAGAGAGAGAGAGAGAGAGAAAAAAAAAAAAAAAAAAGCCCATTAATTGTCTTCAACAACCATAACTGACAACCCATTTCCTCTCTGACATGAGGACCAATGCCACCCCTTGCATCTCTCTTCCCCATGACCCAGCCCAATTTATGATAGGAAAAATGCAACCAAACAACAACAGCCTCGTCAACGAGCATAGAGCCACCATCTTCACTAGCTTTCCAATCCCTCATCAACGTTACCCTTGGGCTTGAAAAGAAAGGGAGAGAGAGACTGGAGGCTAGGAAAGGTGGTCGCAGCTATACTGATTGGTAAACTATTTTAGAATTAATTGATATTCTTAGCCCCATTTTGGGTTTAGATGTTCACAGAGAACAGAGAATTTTGGGTTTCATGTACTCCATCAAAACAAACAGACGGAGTTTTAGGGTGCATTTGGATAAGCTGTTTTGTAAAAAGGCTATAAGGAGTTGCTGTTGCAAAACAGAGTTTCGGGTTTTAAAAACATGCTTTTAGGCTCTCAAAACAGTCTAACCAGATGGAGTTTTAGTATGTTTCAACAAAGCATTCACAAAAATCTCACTTTCCATGAGGCAGACTATAAAAGAGTGATTTTTGTTTAATAAATCACCACTTTGTCTGTGCCTTCAAAACCCATTTCAGTCTTGCAAATCTTTTAACATACCAATACCTCATTTATCCAATAACATCAATTTTTTTCACAAAATCTACCAATCAAAACCCAATATACATAAGAAAGACTTCGCTGAGCACAATATACCAATGATCCGAGCAATTGAAGCTAGACCCACTTAGGAATTCCACTTTTTTATTTAAAAAAAATCTCAACTTTCAAGCTTAATCATCAAAATTAGCACACACTTAACACCAAAAAAAAAAAATTTGGAGCAGCACAATACCGAAGATTTTGATTTGAGCTGAGCTGAGCTGCAACGGCTACGAGCAAGTGGCACGTGTCTCTCCCTCCCTCCGCGTAGCGAGCTCCTGTGACTGAGAGTGGAGAGAAAGAGCGATGGGTTTTGTAGCTCCGAAGTCTGATCTTCTTTTCGTTTTGCTTTAGGTTTTGAGCTAGAGGAAATCGATGGTATTTTGAGATATATATGCGCCTGAATTGAATTGGGCTCTTGAGTTTTGAAGGTGTGTGAGGCTCTTGATTGATACTGCTGGATCTGGATCTGGATCTGCTGCTTATTTTGGGATTTGGGGCCCTTTTGTCTTTGGGCCGAATTTGGATTAAGGTGAAGGTATGAGACGAACGGGAGCAGCTTGTGTCTAGTGCCAATGACCACTAGGCACGTTGCGATGTGAACACGTATTCAAGATTGGACACGTGTTCATATCCTAATTCCTAACGGGTCTAGTGATCATTGGCCACTAGATAGAAGCCAGACCTGAGACGAACAATGTAGAATTCATATGTCAGTCTTACATGCATATTATATAGCATGAGACAGGCACATATGGAAGTTTTGTTATTTAAAGTCTATTTGAATACTGCTTATTTTGCTGAAAACTAATTTTTAAAACATATTGAATTGGGCCTGAATTGAATTGGGCTCTTGAATTTTGAAGGTGTGTGAGGCTCTTGATTGATACTGCTGGATCTGGATCTGGATCTGCTGTTTATTTTGGGATTTGGGGCCCTTTTGTCTTTGGGCCGAATTTGGATTAAGGTGAAGGTATGAGACGAACGAGAGCAGCTTGTGTCTAGTGCCAATGATCACTAGGCACGTTGCGATGTGAACACGTATTCAAGACTGGACACGTGTTCATATCCTAATTCCTAACGGGTTTAGTGATCATTGGCCACTAGATAGAAGCCAGACCTGAGACGAACAATGTAGAATTCATATGTCAGTCTTACATGCATATTATATAGCATGAGACAGGCACATATGGAAGTTTTGTTATTTAAAGTCTATTTGAATACTGTTTATTTTGCTGAAAACTAATTTTTAAAACATATTAGTACCGCCATGGGTCTATTTCCTTTGTTTTTCATTTGTTGGCGGGGTCATGAATAGTATTATGGGACCCGCACTTAAAATGCAAACACAAAATAAGCGTTAGGCAGATGCACGCTTAAGGGCCAAGATTTTTTGTTTTTTGTGTGGAGGGGGTGGGGGGGGGGGGGATTGTGTTGTGCTAACTCATTTAAAAACTTATAAATCTAGTTTAATTGCACAATTTGGACTGGACCTTAGATTTATTCGGCTTTAAATCATGATACTTAAATGTGGACACTCGCAATTTCATATGGAAAGTTGTGACAAAAGTTGTAAAATTTTGTTTTACGGTACTAGCATTGTTCTTCATATTAACTCTATTATTACCAACGCACACCCTTGGTGCGTTGACTATTTCATAAGTATAAGTGTTTATGAGGTGTGGAGGGAAATTGATAATCATCCACAAGTATAAGTATTTGTGAGGTGCGAAAAGAAAATGTCGGTTCAAGTCTCTAAAAAGGAACTCCACACACATATACATTTCAGATTATATTAGAGTAGAATTTATATCTTTTAATAAAAAATAAAATAAAAAACCTACTATTTTATTTTTTGTTATTCTTAGTAATTTTCAAAAATCAACTTATATTTTGGATAAATTTAGGCTATGTTTGGTAGACTATCTAAATAATATATTTTCAGTTTTTAAACAATATTATACACATTTCCACACACTTTTTCACCCACATATATTTCAAAAAACTACAAACAACATTACTCAAACTTTTCTACCAAATGAACCCTAAATAAACAAAACAAAGGGGAAAATTTTTAAAACCAAAGTTTTATTTGAGCTTAGAGGATTCGAACTAGGGTTTTTGGCGCTTCATCTTCTCCAAAACTCAAAAAACACACTCTCTTCCCGATTCGATCCATAGATCTCCAACTCCCTCTGCTTCGTCTTTTTTTCTCAGCTCCCGGCTATACAGTCAAATTTCCCTCCAAACTCACAAACCCACACACTCTTCTCACTCACAATTCACAATTCACAGTTCACAGTTCAAAAGTTCACAACAACAGCGATGGCCTCGCGCTTCCAGGCCATTCCACTGGTGGCGTCGCCGTCCTACCCCAACGCCGTTGCCTGGTCCGACGAGAACCTCATCGCCGTCGCTTCCGGTCACCTCGTCACCATTCTGGTACCACTTTTTCTCACTACTTTGCTTTTTTTTTTTTTTTGGTGTTAATTAAAAAGCTTGATGCTTTGGCTATGAAACGCAGTAAAAACCATAATTGAACGTTATTCCACTTCTGGGTTTGTTTCTAAAGTTGCAAATTTTGGTTCTTTAAGGCAAAAGGGACTACTTTTTGTTCAATGTTAGCTAAGTGTTGCATGTATATTTTGCTGTTTCTGCTTCATAAATCTAAAAAACTAAACTTTTTCTTGTTTTTTTGTTTTTTTACTCATTATGAGAAAATTAGCATTCTTCAGAATTGTGTATAAATCATATACTAATTGATATTTGTGTGGATATACATATATTCACTTAAAGCTGATTAATGGGTTCGTAATTAAGATTACACTGGAAAATTGTTTCAAGGAACTACTTTTATTGTAAATAAGCATTGAATTCTCTCTGTTTGATTATGTATGTTCGTTTGTGCTCAGAATCCAGCATCACCTTTTGGACCACGAGGCCTTATCACAGTTCCCAATAGTGAACCTTTTCCAATTGGAGTTATTGATAGAAAAGGTATGTATCATTTAAATTGTGAATTCTTATTACAATTTTGTGACTTGTTGGTGAACCAGTAGTTACAAACAAGCATTTTTCAATGTACTTCTTCTTGATCACTCATTGGGGGAATCTAGACCATTTGTGGGACTCTTTTTTTTAACATTCTTGATCACCTGGTGAATTTTGTAATTGTTACGGTTTAAGATGTGGATAATTAACGCCTTATAGAAGTTTTGATAGGCCTGTACAACTCACAAACTTTCTCAATGCGCAATGGTATCGGTATATTTTGTCAAACAGATTCAGTATTTTCATTGTTAAAGCTTCATTTACATTTTATATATTGAAATATTTGCAGATTTATTCTCTGGGTGCTTGTTGCCCAACTGTTTATCTCGGGATCGTCAACCTTGTGTTCGATCAGTATCATGGTCACCACTAGGAATGGCTCCTAACTCAGGGTAAGAACTTCAGTTTCTGCTAACTGTTTGATGGCATTTCCCTTGTGTGTACTTCTCTTGTATACTGTTTAACTTATATTATGTATATTATTGGATGACAACATCTTGTAAAAACTAATTGCGTTTTCAAGTTAACTTGGTACAGATGCTTGCTGGCTGTTTGTACAACAGAAGGACGTGTGAAGCTTTATCGTCCACCATTTTGCGACTTTGGTGCTGAATGGATAGAGGTATGAATTAGTGAATCACTTCTTGATGTTGACATTGGAAATGATAGTAAATGTGCATATGATCTGAGACTGGAAGATTCTTGGCTTCTAGAGCCATAGAGAATTGAAATGTTTCAAATTCAAATGTAGATATTCCCCATTACAATCTCGAATGTTGTCATTATCTTAAACCGCTGAAATGGAACAATAATTTTTACTCTTGGCTCCAGATTCTAGGGAAATTGTCCCATTCCAAATGAATATGTGAAAAGAAAACAATCCTATATAAGTTTCAGGAGAAACAAGGTGTTCTCACAATGTTTTTGAATGCTTCCTTTTATATTGAAGTTTTCTGGTTATTTTAAGTCACTATTTGATGGCTAATTGCAGTGCACTCATTCATCACCTGTAGTATTATATGAATATGATACAAATATCGTATGCAACATACTCTATTATTACATTATTATTCCATGACACTTAATAACAATTTGATTTTCTTACTATATTCCCCCCCCCCCCTTCCACTCCCTCTCTCTGTATATTTATCTGTTGCTTGTGCTCATTGACTCTTGTGTAAAGCAATTCATTAACATATGAACCTACATATATATATATATATATATATATGAAAGTTTCTCATGCTTTTCTGGTCACCATATAGAAATTTAACTTTGAAACTAAGTTGTTTTCTCTCCATTTTCCCTTCATTATTGAATAACAGTACCAAAAATATTTTTACAATTGTTTTCCTGTTATATATGTGAAATTATTTGCATAAATAATTTTCTTTCCTGCTGAGTTTCCTCAGGTTATGGATATATCAGACAGGCTTTATGAATATCTCACAAGTATCAGCTTCGGGGAGTCAGATGTTTCTTGCCCAAATAATTCTGACGTAAGTACTTTCATGTACCAATTCGAGGGATGCCATTTTCCTTCTAACTTTTGCAAAATGATGTTAGTTGATATGTTTCCTGAGTTATATTTATAGTTCAATCACTTATCTGTGACTAAAAGCAGGCAACAAAAGACATACATGCAGAAGATCCAGCTAGTTTTGTTTCCAAAAAAGAGTGTAAGCGAAGAAAAATGTATGTATTCTTTATAATATAAATAGCTTTTTAAATATTAAAAAAAATAAAGAAATAAAGAGAAAATCCAACTGGATGTTTTTCTAGTAAATGAAGAACTTTTGTTTTCTTTGCTTGGACTCTTTTGAGCAGGTAGCAAAGTCACATATATGTCTGTCTTAATATTTGAAACCTACATGTTTAAATGTGTTTCGTTTTCAGCTGTTTCTCCTTGTAAGCAGTTTACTCAAGTTTATCTTTGTTTTGATGAATTTGGTGCAGCAATAAGGGCTCTCAAACTACTGGGGACCAATTACCATGTCAAGGAAACAGTGAGAATTCCAATTCTAGCTCTGGCCCTTATATTGAGAGGGAGGGACAAGGATTAAAAGCGGTATGGCTTTTCTTATCTCCCCCCCCCCCTCCCCTTGTTTTTTTTCTGGTATTTATTGTTATTCTAGTATTTTGCCTTTCCTAGCTTGAAACATTGGTTTGTCCTAATTTACGCAAATATTAAGTTCCTTTTGAAGCGTTATTTTTATTCATTATTATTCAATTTCCAGGTGTATAAGCTTAGTTCTGACAAGCTGGAAGAAGGAAAGTTACATCATATTGGTCCTCTGTCTAAATGTAAAGCAAAGTCTCTCAATAAGATGCAAGAAAATTGCACGCACCCACAAATAACTGCGGCGCAGTATGCTTCTCGCAATGCGATGCTATGGTCACTTGCAGTTGCATGGTCACCATTGCTGCAGTTGTCATCTAAACTCTGTTCAATTCCTCAAATTGGCTCATCTGTTTCTCTACTTGCAGTTGGTGGGAAGTCTGGTAAAATTTCATTATGGAGAATATATGTACCAGAATGTTACTCTATTGAGCACAGCAGGGTCCCAACTGCAAACATTGTTGGGCTCCTTGAGGCACACAATTCGTGGATTACATCAATCAGTTGGGCTTTTCTAATTTCTGATTCTTCAAACCCTCAGGTTTTATTGGCTACTGGGAGTTCTGATGGGAGGTGAGTTAGGTATGCAATTATCATTTTTCAGTTTCACTAGTTTGTAAGTGCTATGCATTTTTTTATATTTGATTTAGTTTTTCTGTTTTTTTTTTTTTTTGGGTGAATTTGCACCAGAGATGATTCTTTATCTGATTCATCTCTTCAAGTTAAGTGAAGCGATTTGAGTGGTTTTAAGCAAAATTTCTGCTCCTCTCTCCCTCCCTTATGATTTTGTATTTTGAGCCTTATGAGATATAGGTGGTGCTTTAGATTTGTTGGTATTATCTGTTTGATTTAGATTCTGTGTAGACTTGTGAGAAAAGTTGTCTCTCTGATTATCTGATTACTTGATATGATTCTCTAAATTTGTCTTGTTACATGTACAATGCTAGGATTTTTTTTTTTTAAGTGAGTTTTGGCCCGAAGGGGAATGATGCCGGTAGGGCCAAAAAAGAATTATTTTAATTTAGTTTATTTATTTTTGAAAAATCATTTGTATTTTATTTTAGGTGTTAGTAGTTAATTATATTATTAGTATTTTATTTCCAAGGGTCAAGGTTAATTTTGTAATTCAATAATTGGGATTTCCCAAGTTATTTAGAATTAGGTTTCCTAACTCAGTTAGAATAGGGGTGTAGTCCTAGTAATCTACAAAAGCACAATATTGTACTCCTATGGAGACGGATTATTTTGATGATGAATAAAATTTCTCTCGGAATTCTCCCATTGATCTAGTGTTGAGGCAACCTTAGATGCTGGCTCCTAGAGGTTTTCTCTTGATTGGTGCTAATTCCAAGCAAGAGTAGCTGTTGACACCTAGGTTATCTATCATTTATTTTCTCATTTTGGTTTTGCCTGGCATCAGAAGGGAAAGGGGAGATTTGAACTAGTAACTTTTGCTTCATTAGTTGTGGTCCCCAACAGATTGTGTTACCCCTTGGTGTTACCTCTATGATGTTAGCTGTAGCTGTTCAATTTAAATGATGGACATTCTGCGCCATGGAAACATAGAACATTTATCATAAATTTTGTTCATTGCCATGAAATTCTGAATCTTATCAATTTGTAACCAATTCTTTTTACATTAATCAATTGAATAGTTTGATGTGCACTCCAGAGGTGTTAGACACGTGTGTGTGCCTCCACTTCTCTGCTTATGACTGTTGGGATGCATAATGCATTGAGTAGGTGGGTTTTATGGGCTAAAGCCATGGGGAGTCCATCAACATTTTAAGGTTTCATTGTGAAGACTATTCTCTCCAAAAGCAAGATATTAGAGGTGTGGAGGTGGGTGCATTGAATTGTTGACCATGCACTGTTTTCTTGATGGCAATTTTATGAACCAAGTACCAAAAATTTGCTACAACTGGGGCTATAAAAAAAGTACATTGTATAAGTATATTTATAACTATGTTACTTCTCAAAAAAAAAAAAAAAAAAAAGTAATGTATAAGTTTATAACTCTGTTAACTTCCATCTTACGTTTGTCAAAGCATATTTTTGCCTTGACTTGGTTAAATCAAGGATTTTTGGATTCTTTATTGCAATTGCTGGGTTTGCTAAAGAATGTTATGATGACATTCTCATATGAAATAAAGCTATTCATAAATGTTATGACCTGGATATTCAAAGATCCATTCTTGTGTTCAATAGTTATTTTCATCTCTTTACACCATTTGAAATTTTAACATGAACTTCAAATTATTTCTGTGGAAGAAGTAAGAGTAAAAAATGGAAATTAATTTCCAATTTTTCCATCACTGCTCTCAGTATGAGGATCTGGCTGGGCAATACTGAGGAATTGTTGAACACATCAGAAGTTGATCGCACTCCCTTTTTCCTATTGAAAGAGGTAGCTCTTATTTTTGGAAGTACCTTTTTTCTGCATATATTTTATATTACTGAATAAAATATGCTGATTTTTTTAAATTTCTAAATAGGTTATAACTGCTGATAGTATCCCAGTTTCGGTTCTTTCACTTAGTATGCCTGCTAAGTCCCTACATAAAATGCTCTTGGCAGTTGGCAAAGGATCTGGATCTTTTGAACTTTGGAATTGTGACATATCTGACAGAAAATTTGATAAAATTGGCTCATTTGATGCTCATTACCATGCTGTAAGTGCCTTCTTCTTGATTAATCTTTAGATACATTATGATGTTAATTACTTAATTTTATTTGTTTCTAAATTTCCTCAGGTCACAGACTTAGCTTGGGCATTTGATGGATGTTCTTTGTACAGCTGCAGCCAGGTATTTTATTTCATAAAGTTAAGTTGCATTATAATATATTACTGTTAGTGAACTAACTAGTTTATTTGATATTCCACATGCCTGATTTTTCCTATGTTGTAGTATGGAATCAGTTTTTGGTAGAAGTTACCCATCTCATTCTACCTAGTAGTCTTATCTGCAATCTTCTGCCTGTTATAAATCCTTATTATGCTGTGCTCAATCTATATAGATTGGTGAAGTAATTAATATCTCTAGCAGATTATTAGTCTATAATCCTTGCTTACAAGGTTTGCAACAAGAAATTAGTTGTTTGGGGAAGTCAGATTGTAGTAGTTTGATCTGTACCAAGTAAAACTGAAAAGTTACTTTATTGTCTTCAAATATTCCAAATGGGATAATCAATCAGATTACATTGAAATGTCTTCTCACGTTTGAGAAAGATTTCCTAATAGGCTAAACAGAAAAAAAAAAATAGACACAGTATTTATGTGAACTTGTAAAGGAAGAGAAATATGCTTGTCTTTTTCTACTTGAACAGGTCCTTAGTACCTCATATCATCTTCAGGATGTTCAGGGGGTTAACCTTTGCTGTTAGCAGAAATGAAAATCAATATTTACCAAGATTATTTTTCCACTTCAAAACATGAGATGATATGTCATCTACCAATGTAGATGTTAGGAGGCTTTACATGATTGGACTAAATTGAGCGTGTAACTTAATGGATATGTAAGCTCAATTTGATTTCAAAGTATTTTCAATCAAATATGGACCGTGAATATAACAATGCATGCTGCTATTTCTCTTCCTTTTCTTTTTGGCAATGGCATTGCAAACTTCATTTATATGCACTTTTTAGTTTTTACAGCTGCAGATTGGTTTCTAGTCTTTCATCGAATAATTTGACACCATTTTGTTTCAAATAATGGTAGGATAATTTTGTGCGCTGCTGGATTTTACGTGGTAGTTCTCTCCATGAAGTTCCCTTCCCTTCAAATACTCCCCGTCTTAGGAGCTCAACTGATGTATGTTGTTACCTTTTTTGGTCTCCTTTTCTTCCAAATGTTTTCTTTCAGTTCTTATAAAAAGTGAAAAACTCTTTTCAGGTTCCAGATGTATTTATTTCATGCATGGGTTTGGCAGTGTCCCCTGGAAATCTTGTGCTTGTTATGGTATGATCTCTTTCCCCCATATGTATATCATTAATTGCCTCTTATAAACCCCAGTTCCACCTTTTGCATGTTCTGGGAAAATAGTCATTGTTGCACAAAGTTATCTGTGTGTATTCTTTTAAAATGTTGGGTAAATGCTGTGAGTATAATGACTTGTATCACATGGATTTTTTTAACATGATATATTCTTTGTCCCCTAATTGTTCTTGTTTGCCTCTTGACATGATCTGATTTTAAAAGTTGATCTTGACATGTGATGTGATATGGGCCAGAAATTGTTGTGTAATTGTTGATCAACAAGGGAGCCTCCATTACGTTGGGAGCCTCAATTGTTGTTGATCAGAAACTGTTGTGGACCAACCTTGATAAAGCCTCCATAGCAATCACAAAGAGATAAGGGGACAAGGGATCTCCCTGTCTCAAAACCTTATCCTCCTTGGAAATATGATATCCCGCCAAGAACCAATTAGGCTAATAGAAAAGCTGGGAGAAATAATACAAACCCTGATCCAGTGCACAAATTTGGGAGGGAAACCAGCTGATAGCAGACACATAAGAATAAAGTTCCAATCTAGAAAATCATAGGCTTTCCTCAAATCAGCCTTGATGGCACATCTGGCTATGCCATTTTTCCTATTATAGTGTTTCACTGGCTCATGAGCTAGAAGAATATTTTCAGAGATATTCCTTTCAGATGTGAAGAAGGAAGTATTTGCTGAAATGCTCACTATAGGCCAGGAAACCTTGAAAAAATTAGCAGTGAAACCATCTGGACCAGGACTTCTATCACTCCCCATGCTGAAAATTGTTTGCTGGATTTCTTGTTCTGTTACATCTCTAACCTATCTGCTCTTTGTAGTACCAGGAATTTGATCATTAACAAACCAGCAACAACCTCTATCATTTCACCTTCATTTACAGAAGTAGGAGAACCTAAGAATGCTTGATTTCACCTGACCACCAAGTTTTTGATGTCATCAGGAGCCTCCACCCTTTTATCACCTGCATTAAGAAGACAGTTAATAGAATTTCTAGCCTGCCTGCCCTTAATAATGCTATGAAAATAGTTGTCATTCCTTTTTTTATGTCGTAATCATCACTATCTTTCTAATTTTGATATTAATAAATAGCATGATGCCTTTGACATGCACTTAGCATTGGAATGAGTAAATTTGTATGGTAACTTGAAAATGTAGCCATCGTAAGTTTTTAATCATTATTGAGATTGACTATAAATCTCACAAATCAGAATGTTGTCTTCTTATTAAGAGAGATCACAGACTCCTTTCTTGTTGTTTACTCTTCTAGGAGGGACTATTTGTTAATCGTGTTAGTTGCATGGTTTAAAGAGCTGACATTGACCATCTTTAATATGGGAGGATGATGGAAGGCATGATGGAGGTTACAATACTTGCCCTGTTGGTTGGGCAGTTATATAACCACCACTTGTATCTGTAGCTTTTTGTTTTTCATCTATTAATACTTGATATTAATGTCTGCATTGATGAAGATACAATGATAGAAACATATGTATTGAGCACTATATTCTAAAGAGCAAACATTTATAATTAATCTTTTCCCTCGTGTATACTTTCTGGGTATGTTAATTAGTTCCTCTTCTTCAATAAAATTTATTACTAATTAAAAAAAAAAAATTATTCCTAATCTTTCAGGTACGCAATTTGGATCTTGAACTATTGGATTCAATGTACCAGAAAAAGTAAGACCTTTTGTGTTGAATTTTCTTTCTGAGCTACATTTATTGTGTTTTTGTGGGTGCAATCACGCACATGTGATGTGTGTGTGTGTGTGTGTAAGTTTGAGATTTGTTGAATTTTAACAATAGGATTGTGGAAGATTGGTGAATACAAAATATATCAGAAAAGATGCAAAGGAATGAAACTCAACTCAACATAATAAATCCTTATTCCCTACTTCAAGTAGCAATAAAATGTGAAAAGGAAGAAGCTCACTGATGTTCCTTTAGAAAATGAAAAGAAAAAATAGCACGTTAGGAAATTGACATGTTTTACAAATGTTCACAGGGCTCAGAAGGCAGTTGTTGAGTTTTTCTGGATTGGAGGACAACAACAGGATCTCTTGTCAAAGGCTTCCCCCCTAGTTGATGTTGTGGAATTCCCTGCTTTTCCTGAGAAGGAATTGGCTTATTGGGAGTCCAATATTCTTTGGTCATTGAAACAATATGAACATTTGGATAAGCCTTTGGTTCTCTGGGACATCATAGCAGCATTATTGGCTTTCAAGCAGACTACATCAAAGTTTGTAGAACATATACTGCTTAAGTGGCTCTTATCTTCATATATTGGATACAACATGGATCTTTCTGCTGAAAAGATTTTGCCACTTGTCTCTATAAGATTATCAAAGATCAATTCTCGCAAGCTGCACCTCCTAAATATAATCTGTAGACGTGTAATGCTATCTGAGCTGAAGGCCGATCAAGTAAACAGTGAAGTGCAGAACTTGGAAGTATCACACGGTGCTGAAGGGGAACAAGTGACTATGTGGACAGAGCTACTTCGCTGCAGTGAAAGAGAACTCCGTGAGAGGCTTGTGGGATTTGGTTTTTCTGCTTTTCTAAGTCTTAAGTCCCATTCAACCATAACTGCTTCTCGACCTGGATATTGGTATCCTGTTGGATTGGCACAACTGGAGCATTGGGTTGCTCTTAATCATGAACGTGTACAGGATCAACTAAAAGTCTTGTCATCAGAAGTTGGAAGGCATGAGAAGAGGTACACCTGCTCCTAGTCTATATGTTGCATATTTCTTGGTGTTCTCTGATTTATAAGGTTATTTTTGTTAGTTTAGTTGCTCTGATAAACAAATGACTTCAAGTGAATGATTGAAGTCCTTGTTCTATGTATCATGCTTATCATCTTATCATGTGCTTTTCCTCAAACAACAGACTTGAATACAGTGAACATGAAGCGGCAGAGCAATGTAGCTATTGTTCAGCATCAGTTCCATTTGAATCACCAGAAGTTGGCTTTTGTCGAGGTGTAGAGAGTGATAGTGGCACTGGTCAGAGCCACAGACTACCAAGGTGTGCAGTTTCTATGCAGGTTTGCCCTACCACTCCATTATGGTTTTGCATATGTTGTAATAGATGGGGTTCCAGATTGGCACCCGAGACTCTTTTTTCAATGTCCGAATATCCTTCGGATTTCAAATCTTCAACCGAATCTTCTGTTCTAGAAGTACCCTCAAAACCTTTGTGTCCCTTTTGTGGGTTACTACTTCAGAGACGACAGCCAGACTTTCTACTTTCTGCATCACCTGTGTAAAAAGAATGTTCACCTCTATTTACATTGCTGTATTAGTTATTATAAAAGCTGTTTAATTCTGTCTTTTCCAAGGCAATGGCCCCAACTGCATGCATAGAGCTAGGCAGAATGAATTAGTATGTAGCATAAGGATAAACATACTGGAAGCAAAGTGGCATTTGATTATACATGAAAATGGGAAGAAATCTGGACTTGAAACCTGTGAACGAAATATATAAGCTGCACATCTCCAACCCTTTAGCCTAAAGGTGAGTTTGGTTCAGTTTTTTCGCTTTTGAGCATTTTGAAAAAGTGGAGATTTGCAATTGCTGCTTCGGGGATGCAATGTGAAAATGCACATTTTTCAAGTTTATTAGGCTGAAAGGCACGATTTCAAAATTTTATTAGAAGCCTTACGATCACGTTTTCAAATTACTAACATGATTTTGGCCCAAAAAGCTCTAACCAAATGGTCTGGATGGATAGCTTTCTGGCCCAAATTAAAAGTTTTGGTTTTAGAAGCTCAAGCTCGGCTAATTTTGCTTTGGTCTTTCAGCGGAATCTGGGCCGGCCTGCAGTAATGTGATAATGGGAAAAAACAACTCGTACATCTATATGCTTAACCAATATCTTCTGTACATACATACATACATACATATATATATATATATATATATATATGCATGCTTGGCCAATATACCAAAGACATAAACAACTTAACCAATAGTTATAGACCCATATACCAAGACTTATTCAAATAAAAGACTGGAATATTGTGAAAAATAAGTAGTTTCCAATAACATGTTGATAATATGTTAGACTCAAGTAAACTTTAATTGGATCGATATTTTATTGAATTCACAGTTGGAATCTTGGATTACAAGACCTCCATAAGGTTGTCACATTTGACAAAGATTAAATCAAGTATTTTTGTGGAAATAAAAGTATTGAGATTATTCATACTTTTTTGTAATATAGTATTAGTGACAACAACAGGGTGGCTACTTGAACAAGTCTTGAAATTCTAGGAAGAATTGGTACGGACCATAATCAATCTCATATCAATCACGACTAAGACAATAACAATTGATTGCTTTGCTAATGTTTACCGTGCTGTAATGCAAAGAAAAATTGCATTTATCCTCTATTTTCCATGAAAGACTTTTTCTTTCTATAACCCAAATTTCTAGCTTACGTTTCTCCTGGTCTTTCGTTTGACATTTTTTTGTTTACACATGAAAGGCTCTCTCTCTAAAGCTTTGTTTGTGTGTTTTGGTCAACATATTCAAACACTATCTTTGCATTTGCATTTGGTTTTGGTTTTGGTTTAGTTGGGGAAAAGGGTTTTGAGTTTTGACCCACCGTTGCATAAAGTTGAACAAGTTTTAATGGCCATAATGCTAAAACAACCAGTCCAGTCCAAAACAATTCATGTCCCACACATATTTAATTTACCAAAAAAAAAAAAAAATCTATTGGGGAAATACGTGGCCCTTTGAACTCTTTCTAGTCCCTATTAATAGTGACTTTTGGCCCTTAGTGGATTACCCATTTCTAAGTACAATCATAATAGATTATGATTTAAAAAATAATAATTATCATTTGGTTGTGAATGTTTAATTAGTCAATTATAGTTTCATGTTAAGCACTTAATCTCCTCTGCCCTATGTTAAGGTCAGATTATTTATCAGTTTCATGATGATCTAAGTACATATAATTTAATTTAACTGGTCAAATAGTTTATATTAAGTTTGTTAGCATGTGAAAGATTATACTTATAGACTAATTGTCCAAGGAGATAGTGTGTGTATAAATATATATAATTTGACAATTGAGAGATGAGAAATTTAAACATATATCTCTATTAGAATCATTGTCAATTAAACTACAAAACTCATGACCGGAGAAAATATATTTTATAAAAGTGATATCATAGCAGCAGTGTAACAAGCCATTAATATAAAAGTAAAAATTGTGCAAAAATCAAATAGTTTAGATAAACAATTATGACGTGTCCTAATTTATTTTGAATCTATCACCCAGTAGTTGGAGTGTTTTACATCTGATGCTGACTTTGTTATGTCAAATATTGTCCAAACCACATGTACCTTTTGAAAAAAAAATTCTGTTTAGCTGGATAGAAGAAAATTTAAAATTGAATTATAATTTCAAAATTAAACTATTTAAATCTCAGGCACGGAGAGTTAATTATAAATTGCATTAAATCCAATAGTCAGGATCATCTTTTAATTTACTTTAACAAAGCTTTCAATATATGGGGCCACGCCCCAATGTGGCTATGTCCATTCCTTGAAATTTTTTCAATTTCATATATTTGCAAAGCTTTCATATTTGTAAAACACAATCACTCAAATTGGAAGAGAAATGAAAGTTAAAGAGGTCGAGAATAATTTTCTTGTTTTCAAAGCCAAAGTTACCTTGATTACTGCTTAAGAAAGAAATTAAGGAATATTTTAGGGTGCGTTTGTATAAACTAATGAAAGGGGTCTTAAAAACGCTCTTTCAAATTTCTAAAACGCCTAACCAAACGGACTTTTAATGTTCTAAAAATTCGACCACAATTTGTTTTTTTAAATCTAAATCTTATGTTATCATATTTTAGGAGCTTCAAAATTTCTGTCCATTTAAAAGTCTGTAAATGCGTACAAACTTTGTAAACACATGCAATATTTAATTGAATTCCTATACTACTGGCAATCCCTTGACTACTAAAATTATATTAATTTTATTTCTTAAATGAAAGACATGGACGGTCATGTTAATTTCTAAAGCTTTCTAATAAACCTTCAGTTCCATTTTTGTATTGTCACAATCAAATTTTCAAAACATGAAGAATTTAAATTTAATGAATGGACTTTTAAGTTTTATAAGTAGAAGTTAGTTTACTCGAAAAATAAAAATAACTATCTATTATTATTAGAGCCCATGTTCCTCAAAGAATTTAAAGTAAACTCGTCCAAACTCCTTGGGGTATCGATTTTATGCTACCCAAAACAGTAACATTAGCTAATTTGGGCAAGAATGTAAAAAAGTCTTCTTATGGGTTCCTTGGTAATCATAATTAATGGAGGGAATACCAAGAAAAATGTTTAAGAAATCTTGGGTTTTACGGAATGAGTATTTAAATTAAATATTTTACCCCATAAAATAGTTTTTCTCTTTTGGATGGATCCATTATGAATAAATGTGATTTTTTTTGGGTTTTCACTAGGTAGACACTAGAGAACAAGTACTTTTGGAGGTTGGGGCAGGTTATGTGTCTTTTTAATTTATATTCATTGGCTTAAAAAAAAGATAAATTAAAATAAATTGTTAAATGAGAAAAAGTAAAGTTTTAATAAAACTTTATTCAGCCAAATAAAGCCAGTCAGGTTTGACAAAAGCTTTTAGTTTTTTGTTTTTGTCATAATTTTTATTTTTAATTTAAAAAAAAAAGTCATTTTTAGCTTTTTATCACAAGTGACATAAAAGCTATATAAAAAAAAAAAAACTATATCTATTTTTTTTCTTTTTTTTATCATATTTAGCATATAAGTTTTCATGATTAAAAAAAAAAGCATATAAGTTAGTAATAGAAACTATGAGATACACAATCAGACAAATTGCAAAAATTTTGAGAGTTTAGGTAAGTGAAATTTAAGGGGCTGTTGGACCTTTACATCTTGATTTTTGTTCTTTTCCTGATTAATGGAATCCCTCTTTCTTTTTAATCATATTAAAGAAAACTATGAAGCTTTTGATCTAGTGGAGTGCTTTTTTTTTTTCCTTTTAAAAAAAAAAAAATTTTCCATAATTAGAAATTTAGGTAACATATAGCATGACTGTGAGGACTAAAGAGTCCTATGTACATAAAGTTTTGGGGGTGGGGAGACCATTACATGTCCTTTTCCTGTTAAATACAACATAAAAAAAAAAATTAAAAAAAATTAAAAAAAAAAATACTACAGCTCTCTCTTTCTTTTAATCATTTTAGGCAAATTGTGCTTATTGGAACTGCTCTTGTAGCAGCCTACTTACTTAAAAAAAAAAAAGCAAGAAAACTACTGATTAGGTCTTTGATTTAATGACAATGTCCCTTACTGAATATTGCACTGAGCCACAAACTCTGGAAACTCTGTTATGCTAAAAACATGTGCAAGCTAGACTTTTTTTTTTAAAGGAAAATTCACCAACTCTCATTAATAAAATCAATAAGATTTATCTAATATCACTAGGTTTTGGATGAAGGAAGGGACTTCTTCAATCCAAACAGTCATTTCTGAAACAAATTGAGACTCTTTTGAGTTGTGATTTTACTAACTAGATTAAGGTTAGAAAAGAAACACATACAATACAAAATATAAACCATAATTCCATAAGAGTTGGGCCTACCTTTATCGAATTATATAGAATTTATTTGTTATCAATACAAGGAAAAAAATTAAATAAATAAAGTAAAAAGAGAAAAAGAAGCTCTACATTTTTAGTATGCCACAATATTATATGAATTTAATGAGATAAATCTTGTGTAGTTCACCTTTCAGTGCTTTTTCACTCTTTACAAAATGTTTTTGGCAATATTTTTCGCATGCTTCAATTCAATTCCAATACTATCACCTAACATTATTTTTTTTTAAAAAGTACCACCCAACACCCTTTATGGTGAATCTATTGATTTTTTTTAATTTAAAAAAAAAAAAATCCCAAGTTAACACACACACACAATGCATGATTTATTTTATTTTATTTTTGATGGAATATAATGCATGATTGGACTAAAGTGGGATAAGTACTACTATGGGTATCAGAGATCGAAGATTCTCATCTAGTATTATAAGAAGGTCATCATAGTAACTTTAATATGACAATTACCCTATCTTTTCCTTAGTTTTTATCTACCTTAAAAGAATGCTCTTAGCTCTTATTTATTTCTTTATTGTTTTTTTTAATAATTTTTTCGAGGGCCCACATTACAGAAAATGGACCCACAGGTCCCACACTCTTCTCAGTGATAGAGGCAACTCTTAGCTCTTTAATTAGTTCATTTTTACATCTAACTTTTTGTATTAGCCACTCTCTTAGCTTCTGATTAGTGCATTAACCCACCTAACTTTAATTAGTTCATTTTTACATCTAACTTTTTGTATTAGCCACTCTCTTAGCTTCTGATTAGTGCATTAACCCACTTAACTTACTGTATTAGCCTTTGCACAAAAGAGTTATAGTAGTCCCTTTCAATTGTCCCAATTGAAATAATAGGCTGTCTGTGAAGGACCATGGAATAAAGAGAGAAATCAGAATGAAAAGGCATTGTTTATGTGGCAAGAACATGACCATTGACAAAGCTTGGCCCAAAAAACCTTGAAAGTGCACCATCAAAAATATGTGGTCCACCAGAACCAATGGCTGAGATGAAATATTTGGGGCATCATGACTGGTGGGTCCACAGAGGAAAAGTCCATTGTCTTCCATTCACGTACGTATAATAAGAATCCAAATTCTCATTTTGCAAAGAATAAATCTACTATCACCAAAAGTTTCAAAGTGATTACTGATTAGTTCATGTGTAAAGATGCTATGAGCAAGAAAGTGCTAAGCAAAATTTCCTTGATTATAGAAGGAAAATTGATTACAAGATAATGCTCTATTATGTACACCAATATCATTGCACTAGGGCAACTAATAAAACTAACTTAATGACAATTACATAGTAATAACGGAATAGCTAACACCGCTAATAAAAGTAGAATTCAATTAGGAGATGGCATGTGTTGGCTTTTGGGAACTTTAATGAACCATGCGGTGTGTACATATAGAAACAAATTTTCAATTCGTACTAAACAACTCATAACTTAGTACACAATAGGCTTGAACTTCACATAGTTTAGAATCATTTCAACAAAATTCAAGTCTTCTTCAAATCCATTGGTTACAAATGCTATTAGCAAGAAAGTGCTAAGAAATTTCATTTATTAGAAGGAAAAATGATTAAAAGAAAATGCTTTGGTTATATAAATTGATAACATAGCACTAAAACTAATTAATTGAAAAGAAAAACTAACTCAATAACCATTACATGGTAATAACGGAATTACTAACACCACTAAAGAAATGAAAATCCAATTAAGAGACAGCACTTGTTGGTTTTTTAAGAACTTTAATGAATCTGACGATGTGCACATGTAGAAACAAATTTTCAATTCATTTTGGACGACTCGTAACTTAGTACATAACAGGTTTGAGGTACACATTGTTCAGGATAATTTCAACAAACTTCAAATATTCTTCAAATCCATTGGTAAGAAAGTGCTATGCAAATTTCATTAATTAGAATGAAAGATGATTACAAGAGAATGCTCTAGTTATATACACCAATAACAAAGCATTAAACTAAATAATAGAAAATAAAAAGTATCAAAACTAACTGTTAGCTGTTACATAGTATTAACAGAATAACTAACACCAATAATGAAAGGGAAATACAGTTAGAAAACGACATATTCAAGCCTTTAGGAACTTTAATGAAATATGCAATGTGCACATGTAGAAACAAATCTTCAATTCATCTTGGATGACCTGCAGCTTAGTACATAACATAATTGAGCTACATGTTGTTTAGAATCAGTTCAATGAACTTCAATTTTTTTTTTCAAATCCAGAGGTTAAAAATGCTTGCAAAAAAGTGTTAAGCAAGTTTCATTGATTAAAAGGAAAAGATGGTTACAAGAGAGTGCTTTGGTTATATACACTGAAAACATATCACTAAAACTAATTAATTAAAAAGAAAAAATAAATTAATGGTACCTCTTCATGTACAAAAGTACTTGGAATTCTAAAGAAAAAAAATGTTCAAACGAGTTAGCAATATATTATAATTATTTTCAAAAAAAAAAACTTAATGACTATTACACAATAATAATAGAATAAGCAAGACCACAAAGAAAAGAACAATCCAATTATGAGATGACACATGACACTTTAGGAACTTTCATGAACCACGTGAATAAGTAAGACCACCAATGAAAGGACAATCCAATTAGGAGATGACACATTTTGGCCTTTAGAAACTTCGATGAACCAAGTGACGTGTATGTGTAGAAACACATCTTCAATTAATCATGGACGAAAAATTCAAAAAATAAAATAAAATAATGGACGATGTGTAGCTTAGTACATGATAGGGTTAAGCTACAAATTATTTAGAACTAGTTCAAGTCCACTGATTTATCAGCTGGATTTCAAAATATTCTTAACAAAATATCCGCACACATCAACTAATACCCCAAAAAAAAAAAAAAAAATCCTTGGAATGATTTATTGAAATGATATATTGTAATTCATTTAAAATAAGTTTAAAAATTATTAGAACAACCCTTTGAATTTGTTATTTCTAATTACTTTTTTGGCGAAACTATAACGTTGGTTCATAAAATTTACCTTATGAGAGCAATTAGTCTCTCAAGTTTCAAGTGAAAATTATTGGTCCCTTAAGTTTAAAAAATGAGTATTATCGATCCTCCGATTAACTTTGACTAGGTTTATTGTCCATGTATCTAATGAAACAATGACGTGTCAACTTTTAAGTGACATGACCTATTTTTTATCATTGAAAAATTACTCATGACACCAACTCACAATCCGAGTTGTCAAAAAAAAGTTTTAACAAATTAGACTTATCCCAATCCTTAAATAACCCAAATCCCTTCACCTAAACCTTAATGTCGGGCTCCATTGCAATAGCAACAACCAAGCCACAACTGCCATAGATCTCATCATGAAATAAAAGCTCACGTTGGTCTCCACAAAGACAACAAATATTGAAAAATCAACTTATTCAAAATATATATAGGCGTTTTACTCCAAATCTTAGATGTTTCAAGAAGAAAATTGATTTAGTTATTTTATTTAGAACGAGATTTAGGTACAGTACTTAGGTGCTATTCCTTAGGTTCCTTTCTTAAAATTCTGTCATGTAGATTTTTTTCTTATGAGATAGAAGTGTATATTTTACTTAAGTAGCCATTTGATTGAATCTTAAGAGGAGAACCTAAAAAATAGCACATAAAGTATTGCACCTAAGTTTTGTTTTTTTATTTATATATTCTTACTAGCTATTTGTAAAGATCTAGGTGTTAGACTCTTTCGACTATGCATGCCTATGGAATCTTGAAACATTTTTTTTCTTTCTATTATATACATTTGGTTCAAATCAAATATTAAAATTGAAAAAAAAATGGTTTCTTTTATATAAATTTGGATCTTTTATGTAGTTAGATATGGGTCTGAACAATGAAGTCAACCCATTCTTTGGTAATGACGAAGCTAAGAAGAATATTAGGCTTTTTGAAGCTAGTCCATTATATATCTAGATCTATTATGTTGCTTGTAGAGGATCGTTATGGGGTTGTTGTGGCTTTTGTCAGGAGTTGTGGAATTCAGTAATAAGATTTGGATTTTGCTACGAACTACGAAGTCTACGACGGTTGTGGCTTGATATTTGGAATTGCTATGGAGGTTGGTATGGAGGTTCTGGTTAAAAAAGATTTGGGTTGTTTGGGGATTGTGATAAGTTTAATTGGTAAAAAGAGTTAGTCAATTTAGATTTGCTTATGTGTAATTTTTAAATAATAAAAAATATGTCATGTCACTTAAAAATTGACATGTCGTTGTTCTATTAGACATATAAGTAATAAAACTAACTTAAGTTAATTGGATGACCAATACAACTCATTTTTTAAACTTGATGGACCAATAGTACTTACTTGAAACTTAAGGAACTAATTGCGCTCACAGAGTAAACTTTAGGGGCCAATGGTGTAGTTTCGCCTACTTTTTTTTTAAGAGAATTCTAATTACTTATTTTGATTATACATTAACCAAAAAAAAGCTTACCATGATAGAAAAATCATACAGATACAACCACTAAGTTTGGTTGGATGAACGATTGAATGCATGAAAATTTTGTTTGGAAACAAATTTTTCAATATACAAATTGGGCAACTCTGTTTGTTGAAATAATGAACCATTTAAAGAAAGTGTAAATGGCTTGCAAACGGTCTCTATTGAAAAGAGTAGAACATTTCTTATTTGTTCTAGTGAGAGGTTGCAGTTTGTCTAATGCTCCTAATGACCACATTCCATTATTTTGTGAATTGTGATCTAAATAAAATATTGAAACTAATAGTAAAATCACCATATGATGTACGTTTTTAGAATTGTTTTAATGCTCATAACAACATATATTTCCGATTTGTAGTTAACAAAAAATTGATTAGTATTTTAATGACACAATAATAAACGTTTGAGCATCATAAATTCATTGATAGTTAGGGTTTTGCTTTAATTGATAACATTAAAGATAGAAGTTTGAGAATGTGTATTAACAAATTAACTATAAGTTAATGCTACACCCATAGTTTGACCCAAAAAAAAAAAAAACAAAAAAAAAAACAAAAACAAAAACAATTAATGACAGATTGTAGGTGATAATAAGTTGAATTACTTCCAGAACAACCTGAGTTCAAATATTAAAGTTTTATCAAAATTATATTAATTAAGAACCAAATCCAACACTTTTAAATTTGGATTCTTATTCCTTTCAAAAAAAAAATTGGATTCTTATTCCGATATTTGATTAGTAATAACCAAAAAATGTTATGATTATTATCATCTAAATATAGTTTGAATTTGGATTCTTACGTGCAATAACTAAAAATATCATTATTATTATTATCATCAATAAATAGTTGAGAAAGATGTGAAGCCTCTCTATATTTAGACTTTTCCTACTATACAGTCCAAAAAATTGATAATAATGTACTCAAAATCAAATAGATCACTATTTCTCTAAGTCCTTTTTTGTTTGATAAGATCAACTTGGATTTGTCTAAGTCTTTTAGAGTTTATCCAAATCTTTTAACCAAAAAAAAAAAAGTTTATCCAAATCTCTTTTTCTCTCTCCTTTTTTTTTTTTTTTTTTCATATCTTAAAATCTGAGAAGTCCCATACGGATGACGTTTGAATTTTGAGATTGGTATATCTCTCCAAACTAAAGTTAAATTGTGCATAATTTTTACCACAATTCATCACGAACAGGATTTAAAAAAATAGTAAAAAAATGCCTATAAATCCTTTTTTTTATTACTCAAAACTTGACATGTAAGGTGTTGTAGTATACGTTGTCTCTACAAAACTAGTTTTAGTCTTGCCCACCAACCCAAAAACGTACGTGGAGCTCAACCTTGGCGAGTTGAAGCATTTTGTTTACACATATAAGGAACTAGAGAAAGTAAAAGTGGGCCTAGTTTTTTTTTTTGGTCAGTAACATGATAAAAGCGATATTTAGATAGATGTCTGTGACTGCAGCAGATAATGACAACCTTTGTAACTCTATCAATTTTGTGTAACCAAGCCCAATTCCCACGTGGCGTCGCAATGTTGACATTAACCACTGTGCGTCTAATACACGCGCGCACATGTTAACACATTGTTACATTTAACAACAATTCATTATTCATGTATTGAATTGTCAACCAATGTTAACATACATGCATGCATGCATGTCATTCAATACCATATGATGGTAACAAATTTAATTGTCAACAATGTAAAGAATTTTCTTGAACTTTTATCTCCATTTTCTCATTTAGATTAAATCCAAAACAATCTCCCAATATCTCTAGTACAGTAAGCATGATTATCCAATAATCTCTTAGATTTTTAAATTGTGTTCTTGAATATAGGGATGGAAGGATAATAAAAAGTGGTAAAAGGTGACATTGAATATAGGGATGGAAGGATAATAAAAAGTGATAAAGTTTAGGACATTGGTTTAGTGTTTAGTTGTACTGGACTCGTTAAGATGGTAATACTTGTCAACGTTTGACCACAAATCATCGTCTTAATGGAACTAATACACTGGACCCAACTCAAGTCTATAAAAAGTTACCTCATTTGTTTTCTAATATTATAAATATAATTTTGTTGTCTTAAATAAAAATCTCGAAATAACTATGAAAAAATTCCCCATAATAAATTTCTTAATCATCTTCTTAATAATTCGTAATTAGCCTCATTGCACTATGTTGTTGATAGTCCCTTCTTCCTATCAGTATTATTATTATTATTATAATAATCTCCACTACCATATGGATGTAAAAGAGTTTCAAAAATTGAAGTAGGTGTAGTTTAAAGCAGGGTTTGGATAGCGGCTGCATTTTGGCATCTGCGTTTTTAGCTCTTTTTTTTTTTTACATTGAGAAGTGCACCATCACGTCTGTCAGTAGATCCTGTGCACTGTGCACGGGACCCACTACCTCTTGACCAACAAAATAAGTGGTGGAAAGTGCTTACCAGTGGGTCTCATGTACTGTTCACGGGACCCACAAACTTTTTTTTTCACACAAACTTTCATAAAAAATGAGTCCCACGATACTATTCACACATTTAAAAATTATTTTACTACAATGTTTTCAGTTTTCAACAAAATAAGCGGTATCCAAACACACCTTAAGAGATTTCTTCATTTGTTCTTCTTCTTTTTCCACAATTTGACTCTTTTACTCCTTACATTTTATTTTATTATGTCTTTCATCCATTTGTCAAAAAATACTTTTTTGTCCTTAATTTATTTGTTTGAGAAAATTAACTTGAATTATGGCAAAGCTTCTATCGAGTGTTTCAATGCACTAGATAATGTTAGACAGAAGAAGGATGAAGATTTGCTACAAACAATGTCGTTTTGTATAACAAAACAACTAATGAATTAGAGACAATGTCATTGCACTAATGCCATAAAGCGATGCACATGTTCATGAAGTACATAGTGTCGATTAGTTAGGCAACTTCATTTTCTCTCCTTTTTAGTTTTATTTATTTATTTTTGTATATATATCCCATAACAATCTTTGATTTAATGGAAAATTATTGTGTACTCCCGGAGTACCATAAATCTGTACTCATTTTTCTCACATTAATGGTGAGTCCTACTAATTAAATCCATAGTGGGTCCCACTGATTTAATTTATGGTTCCCATTTTTACTTGTTCAAAAAAAAAAAAAATTAAAGTTATATTTAGAATGAGAGAATTTTGATAAATGAGACATGATACAAATACATGACCAATTTTAGACACGTGTGTTGAATCGTGCATGAACCTAAATCAAACCCTTATATATATGTGTGTGTGTGTGTGTGTGTGTGTGTATATATATTTCAATAATAACAATGGGGGAGAAAGCTTAGAGAGGGATTTATACCATAAATGTCTTCGTTAGAAATACAAAGAGATGCCAGTTGAGATACAACAAGTATTACAACATTGATTATACTTTTGAAAATAACAAAAAAGTGGAAATCAAAACTCCTAATCCAAATACATATAGAAGAAGATATAAATAAATTAAATACATATGACAAGCTTCTTGTTCCATGATAATAAACAATTTTCTTTAAGCATGGGGAGGAATTAACTTAGAGCATATTTAGTAAGAAGCAATGGATTCTGAAAATGTGGATCTTATAATAAAATGACTATCCCAAATAAAAATAAATTTAGGACAATAATCATGCTTTCAATGTGCGTGACGTTGTAATATTTGCCATGGTGATTTCTTTTAGATTCTATTGTGATTTCAATTAATTTAGGATAATCATAATATTATTGTGCATGATGTTGTGGCACTTACTATAGCAAATTACCTTTAGTAATGGTCAATGTGCATGGTGTTGTAATACTTGCTATTGCAATTTCCTTTAGATTCTATTAGGTCCGTAATCATATATGTGCACGATGTTGTACTACTTACCAGAGCAAAATAGTTTTCACCATGATTCTTCTATAAAAAAAAACAGAGGTTTTGACCATGATTTAGATTGCTTTTATCGAGAAATATTGTTTTATGAAAAAAATTAACGGATGTTTTGAAGACAATAATTTATAAAATATTTTTTTAAATTTTTCATGGAACATTTTTCTTTTCTTGGGGGATTTTTGTACTTTATTTCACCTTTGAGAGTGTTTCCTCATGATAACATACAAGTAAGGATAATAAATGTCATAAAAAATTGTGAAGGTAATAATAGCATAAAAAATTTGAAGCACTAGTCTATCAGAGCAATTTGGCATAACAAATAAATTTAATTTTTTTTTAGAAGAAAAATAAAATTGCTTAAATCAACTACATTTCGATACTCAAGAAAAAGTAGTGCCTCATTTCCAACTATTGAAATTGTGGGGTCCAATAATTTGTGGCCCTGACTCATTTATTCATTGGGGCCGAAGGCCCGATCCGAGGAAGGTTATAACCCAAGCTCGGTAATACAAGTACAAAATAGTCTTGGAGCACAGCCGAGAACGATTCAGTCCTCGGCATGTCCGAGGTCTCACTGGAAGGAAGGGCAAAAATGGTATAGGAGCAGATTGGAAAAAATCTAAAATATCTAGGTCAATAGAGAAGGATACGCTGGAAAGTATAATGACAAGGGAAAGCTGCTCTTATTGCCATTCAATACTTTGCACCTGACAGAGCCATACTCTCCAGCTTTTACAACCACCCCCAACCACTCTAGATATGGACTGATGGGACAAGTATCAGTCGTGGAAAAATCGATCCTACACGTGGACGAAGGATAAGGAACACATGCTAGTATAAAAGGAAAAGTAAGCAATCCAGAGAGGGGGATGAGAAAAAAGGCCAAAAAGCAGAGCCTCCCAGCCCGCCTCCAGGAGAAAGACTCCTAGGGCGAACACGATTTAATTATGTATGACCACCACGGAAAACCACCGTCTTGTGATTGAGGCCTAGTCTTTCAAATCCACGCTCTACAAATGATATTGTTTGGGCCTTTTTACGTGCGAACCCAGCACTACTACGGGTCGTTACAAATTGTGTCCTTACATAAATTATTTGGAAAGCATTTTAATTGACTCTCCAAAAGCATTTTTTTACTTAAAAAAGAAGAAGAAGAAAACTTTAATAAAATAACTATCATTTATTAAGTGGGGTCAACGAAATAGGGTAATTTTTTTTTTGAGAGAGTTTCAATAATCTTTTATTCAACTATTAAAAACTTTACCAATTGAACTAATTGAAACCCATAAATAAGGTAAAACTTAAATATAAGATAAAACTTTTTTTGGAAAAGAATATAAGATAAAACTTAGATATCTCAAAAACCTTGTAATTGAGATGACACCTCATAGTGTTATCAATAAAAACATCTTTAAAAAATGAAAAAACAACTTTAATAAAATGACTACCATTCAATGGGGACAATGAAATAGGGTAAAACTTAAATATAAGATAAAACTTAGATAATTCAAAAACCTTGTAATTGAGATGACACCTTATTGTGTTATCAATAAAAAATCTAATGATGTGTTCTAGTTAAATTAATTGATAAAATATTTGATAGTTGAATAAGAGATCTGATGTTCAATTTCTTATTATATCAAAGATCGATTAGTGTCTTAATTTGATGATAAATAGCAAAATTAAATAAGCAACAATTGTTATAAAAAAAAAATATAGTGTTTAAATTTCTCTGTTCCAATGTTATAAGCATTAATTTACTATTTTTTAATTTTTTTTGCGGAGAAACAACCATTGACTTTCTAAAAAAAAACGAAAAAAATGGATAAAACTTTGATGCAATTATAGAGTACAGAAATTGTTTTTACCTAATATTTGACTAAGGGAATATACCTCTTGATCCATCAGTAGGCACCAAATATCTGAGTTATGTTACCAATTCAAGCGTGTGGCTCATTTATGGTGCATGCACTATGTCATGCATGACATGAAACATGCTGTGTGTTAATTGGGGCATCTGAGAAAATACTAAATAAATATATTGGATTTTAATTTATTTTTAATTTATTTATTATTTTTATATTATGGGTCTTCCTCCCATATATGCATCATCAATTTTTGGGACATTGTGAAAGAAAGAAGGTCCAAAAAGGCACTGCAGCTCAAACGGACGATCCGAAGAATAATAAAGAAACACCCATTTCATCTCTCTCTGTAGAAACATCCTCAGTAAAACAAAGATTTTTATGTATATATAATATATATAAAGAAGAAAAAGAAAAGGAGAAAAGTTGTGCTCTGTTTCATTTCAGCCACTTTCTTATCAATCTACAGAGACAATATAATTTTTTTGTTGTTTATTTTACTCCTTTTTTTTTGGTTTCTGGGTTTCTAATCTTTTTGTGCTAAACGATCCTGAGGTGGGTTTGGTCTTATTTCAATGGAAATGCTTTAGATAAGCCAGGTATGTGTTATTTTCATGAGCTATATATTCTGATGGTTTTTGATAAAAATTGTATCTTTGACGTTTTTTATTTTTGGGTTATGTCCTCTGATCAGTTATATACATAAATATTACAGAGAAATCTGAAAAAGATAAAAAGAACAGATTTTGATACAAAGTGTGTGGGGTGATCATGGCGGTTGCTGAGAATGCTAGTCAAAATTTTGAGAATACTACTACTGTAGTATCATCGGAGGGCTCAAATGCGGAGAATGATCTTGAAAAATCAAAACCCAGGAATGATTTTGTGGAGAACAAGAGTGATCAGAAGGAAAAACCAGCGGCAACGAATTTTTCAGTGGACACAGGGAATTACAAGGCTCAGATGGGACAGATGGCAAATGGGTTTGACTCCAATGGGGCCAAGAGCCAGCAGATGGGGATGGTGAAGTCTACTGGTGTTGGTTCTGATGGTGGGTATGAGATGGCTAATGGGTTGGTGGTGAGGAATGGAGAGGATGAGAGCGAGAATTTTAAGAGGGAGATGAGTGATATGAGGGATTTGGAGGAATTGTTGTCTAAGTTGAATCCTTTGGCTGAGGAATTTGTGCCTCCTTCTCTTGCTAACAATCATGGATACTTTGGTGCTGGTGGGTTTGGATATGCTAACAATTTTGTTCTGACTAATTTTGGCAATGCCAACGGACTCATGAGTAGAAGGGTATGTTTTTTTGTTTTTGCTGTCTTTTTTAGAGGCTGTTTGGTTGCTGAGAAAATGGATGATAAGTAGTGATAATAACGTTTTGACTATTATTTTACCAAAAGTATGTGTCTTTTATTTTCATACGTTTTGGTTTCTGAAATATGAAAAAACTCAATTATGTGGCAGTGGAATTTTGAGGGTGTGGTGTTGTGTTGTGTTAGTGTAACACATAGAGCGGTAAAAAATTTAATATTTTTTTCTTTTAGACATTTTCTCAGGAACCAAGTAGGATACAAGTTTGTTTGCAGTGTGTGTTATGGTTCTTGGTTAATTCTTTTATCATCATACTTTGGTTATGTAGCACTTTGCTTTTAGCTGATGGTTTTGCTTCATTGATTTACGGTAGAGGAAGAATGGCTATATTCAGGGCAAGCGAAGGATGAATGGTAGAATGACTCCGGCGCAGAGAGAGGCAATGATTAGGAGAACTGTTTATGTTTCTGACATTGATCAACAGGTAAGGAGTTATATACTTAGAACTGTCTTTTGTATTGTCTAAAATATGGCCTCATGTTCATTTGTATCCATGTTTTGCTTTGTTCATCTTTGAAATATGATTCTCTTGTTTTTCATATAGGTTACTGAAGAACAGCTTGCAGCTCTCTTTCTTGGTTGCGGCCAGGTAGTAAGTGTTTCATTTTGATCATGTGTATCATTTTTTGATTATATAATGATGGATTAAGGTTATGATTGTCTTCTATCTTTCTTGGCCAAAGGTTGTTGATTGTCGTGTTTGTGGTGATCCTAACTCCATTCTCCGTTTTGCCTTTATCGAGTTTACTGATGAAGGTATTATTGTTATAACATTCTGTACTTCATATACATTCATGGATATATGTCTTGTTATATCAGATTAACTGTAATGTGCTTGCAGAGGGTGCAAGGGCTGCATTGAGTCTGTCAGGTACTGTGCTAGGATACTACCCAGTAAGAGTTCTGCCTTCTAAAACAGCAATTTCACCAGTCAACCCAACATTTTTGCCAAGGGTGAGACTACATATAATGTTGGTTGTAGTGCCTCTCTTCAGATGACGAATTATTCTCAGTTTTAGAAACCGACCATTTCTAGTTCTAATTATATATTTCTTTTCTGTTTTGTGGCTTCCTGTTGTTATTATGATTGTTAGTCTGAGGATGAACGGGAGATGTGCTCAAGAACTATTTATTGTACAAATATTGACAAGAAGGTAGTTTTGGAAATATCTATTGTAATTCGGATGTAATTAAGGGCCATTATGCACCTGTTTCTTGGCCTCAAATAACATATGTTTCTTATTTCTTTCTTCGTTCAATGCAGGTCACCCAAGCAGATGTTAAACTCTTCTTTGAGTCACTTTGTGGAGAGGTTTGTAGAGTTCCTTGTGTCATGAACCTCAAAACTGTTTTTTGTTCTTGAACTCTTATCTATTTCTTATTGGACATTATTTCCTTGCATAGGTTCAACGCTTGAGGCTCCTGGGAGACTATCATCATTCAACTCGAATTGCTTTTGTTGAGTTCACAGTGGTAATTGCCTCTAAGCTCTTGATCTTTGTATGCCAAATATTTAGCACTTGTGTGCATTCTAACTGTTTGAGAGCAAATAGACATGATACTCTCATATTTTTTGAAGTTGTATTAGCAGTCCTAGCTTGACATTTTGCAGCATTTCTGATCCAAAGTTTATCCATGAAATTTTTGGTTTTTTTTTTTTTTTTTTTGGGGGGTGGGGGGAGTCCTTTAGTAACTTGAATTCACATCTCTTTGTTAGAGTGCTTTTTATATATTACATGTTTGGAGAACCCTTAAATACATTGTGAATATTCATTCAGCATGCACAACTTTCTAGTACTGCAAAAGAAGCATGCACAACTTTCTTCACAATGGAAATTAGTATGTATTGTGAAGAAAAATACAGAAAAGTCTTGGGTGTATCCATTTGTCTTTGCAAAAAGCGACAGCCAATGCTACTGTGGAATGTGAATCTTCAAAATGTTTAGGCTGAAATGCATTGTTGGTCTTTAAAGTTTAAAAAATGAGTGCTATTGGTCTGTTTACTTCGTTAGATTTCTTATTTCTATGTCTAATGGAGCAATGAGGTGGTATTTTTTAATGACATGACAACTAATTTTTTATTAAAAAATTAAACACGCACACTTTTAGACTAGAGCTGATTCTCTTACCCCAGCCAACAAGTTACTCAAGCTGTTATGTCATTAAAAAATGCCACCTCATTTCTCCATTAGACACAGATAAGAAAACTAATGGAAGTAGACAAAGGGCCAATAGCATCGTTTTTGAAACTTTAGGGACTATTAAGTGTTCAACAGGTAAACTTTAGGGACCAACCATGTATTTTGGTCAAATTTTTATTTGAAGCCTACGAGACATAAAAATGTGTAACACTTTAGTGGCAAGGGAAAGGAGTTTCTAATTTTTCGATGGTTCCAAATAGGCTTTTATGAGTTCTCAATCTCATTGCTCAACATTTGAAGTTTTGATATAGATGGTTAAACAATTTTAATTTTCACCAGTAAATGTGTGTTCAGATTAGCATTTTGCTTATTTGTGGAAAGTTGGCAAAAGTTAGGCTTTAATAGCTGTATATGAGCAAATAAGTTAAATAAGCCACCAAAAAAGCTTACCAATGCACTCTTAAGAGAATTTTGTTGCATTTAGTAAGAGTTTCCTTAAAATTAGAAAGCCTTAGCTATTTAATTTTTAACTACCCTGGATGTGTTTCTTTAGTTGATTTATGTAGGATTCTATTTGAATGAGTTCATGTGACAAAGATATGATATTGAATTTAAAAAAGAGCTTGTTAAATGAGGCCATATGTGGATGGCCTATGGAAATGTTGTTTGGTCATATAGATATACAATTTTATAGGTTTTTAGATGGTTGGAAATATTTACATACTAAATATGTTGTCCCTACAGTTTGTAACCGTGCACTCCCCCTGTTCCCCACGCATTTGGTGCTTGGGGAGGTACCAACTTGCCCAAATGGTGTGGTACAATTTTATAGTTTTTTTAATGTTATATACAATTATAGATGCACAATTTTGTTTCAATATTCTTAAAAGTTGGGGCTGGGGATATTCCAGTAGTTCCCACAAAATTGTAGATGACCCGACAATAGGCATCTGTTATGGATTGTAAGAATCCTATTCAAACTTTTTATACCTGATTTATGGGATTATAATCATTTTTTTTCATATGTGCTCCCATCTTTAGAATGTAATTTAGAATGTAACAAGCAAAAGAATGGACCACAAAAGAAATTGGGATTTAGAGATACCTCAACTGAATCATCCAACTTTTGTCAGTATTTATATAGTATTGTGAGGAGAGGAAGATAGGAAGGAAGGAAGACAGAGAGGCTGCCGTTAGAAGGAAGATAGACTGTCACAAATTAAATGTGAAACCGTAGAACAAAAAGTGGGGAAGGGGAAAGAGCTAAAACGTGGGGAGAGGAAATTGAAACCATGCAACAAAAGAAAAGGAAATCAAAAAGTTGAAACTGTGAAAACAAATGGTTTTAAAAGGGTTTCGGTTGAAAAGGCTTTGGGTTTGGGCTTTATGGTGGAATTAAATTTATAAGAAGTGGGCTTTATGGTGGAGATAGGGCTGGAAAATATTTTATATTTATCAGTATTTTAAAATTGATAAAAACTAATTTAAAATTGTAGGACAAATTTAGAATGGATGATGGGAATGACATGGCTGCTGATATGACTCAATGTGAGCGTAGCAACATTAAATGCTATGCTTCAACTTTTAGTAATATATAGATTAACACCACAAAGCGCATCTTATTAAGTTGTGGATGGACGGATTCTTTTTTTTTTTTTGATAAGTAATAAGACTTTTATTCAACAAGAAAAACGCAAACAGCCATTACAGGTGTTCATGATGGTGAACACAAAAAACAGCAAACAAAAACAACTGAAAACAGAATAAGAGAAGCAACTTAAGAGGCACAATTAAGGGTAGAAAAGAACTCCAAAGCAGAAGAACAGTTTGAATAACCCCAGCACTTAGCCCATTCAAAGAGAGTATTTCGGCTGAGTGCTTGTAACTGATCAAGCGTTCTCTCCAGAACCTCAAAAGAGCGCCGGTTTCTTTCCAACCAAAGAACCGACATCAAACAACCAGTGCCACATTCCATATGTCCGAACCATATTTTCCCAACCAATTACTTCGACAAGACACCAAACTCACCACTGAACCTGGCATGACCCATTGAATCCCAAAAGCTTGTAACATTTGCACCCACAAAGCATAAGCTACCGGACAATGAATGAGAAGATGGTCCATAGATTCCGCAGAACAGCAGCACATACAGCACCTATTCACCAAATGGAGGCCCCGGAGATTATCCAAGGTAAGGATCCGGCCATGTGCTGCAGTTCACAAGAAAAAAGCCACCCTCTTAGGCACCTTGACTTTCCAAATCCCCTTCCATGGGAAGTAAGAAGGAGCTGTACCCCTGATCTTAAGATAGAAGGACTAAGTATCAAACTTACCATTCTTATTAAGACACCAAAGGGGTCTATCCCACCCAATACCTTGTGGGATCCGAGACTGAATGAGTTCTAGGAAAGAGAAGGAAGCCTCAAATTCCCTCTCATGAAAATTCCTATAAAATTTCACATTCCAACATCTACTACTCCCATTATCTTGATGATCCAACAAGTCAGAAATACAGGCTTCCTTGTCACTAGAACACGCAAATAACTGAGGATAGAGCATTTTAAGAGAGAAATCCCCAACCCACCTGCTGATTGGGAGGATCCTTAGGTGGTCCAATTTTATCAGGAACTTTATACAGAAAGGGACATGTGGCGTCCAACTGTGGATGGGCTGGATTTTGCTAGTATTGGGGAGGATGATAGGTTGTCTCTTGAGAGGGAGTTCTTGAAAGAAGAAGTCTCCCAGGTGCTGGCAGAGATGGAGGGGGATAAAGCCCCTGGCCCAGACGGGTTCACCATGGCATTTTTTCATAAATGGTGGAGGGTGGTGGAGGATGATGTGATGGCTGTTTTCAAGCATTTTCATAGGTATTCAGTTTTTGAAAGGTCTCTTAATGCTTCTTTCCTCACTCTTATTCCTAAGAAATCTGATGCTGTCAATATTAAGGATTTTCGGCCTATTAGTTTGGTGGGCAGTGTTTACAAGTTGCTGTCTAAGGTGTTGGCGAATAGGCTGAGGGTGGTTTTAGACAGTTTGATCTCGGAGACCCAAAATTCCTTTGTTGGTGGAAGACAAATTTTGGACTCTGTTAATTGCGAATGGTAGTTTTTTACACTACAAGTTTTGTTGCTGAGCTATTAGGCATGGAGAATGGGAGTTTTTTGGATTCGAACCATAAGATTATGAAATCAGCATGGTTATTGTTATTAGTGATTCGACATTGGAAAATACTGAAGTCAAGAAAATTTGTTTTAACTATTTTGGACTAGAAGAATGCATGCTTTTCACTTGTAGTTGCTGTCTGCACTAATAAGAGATGCAGCTAATGGGAAGTCATTGGAGAAAATGGCATTTTCCCATGCTAAAATGGCAAATTGAGTGGCAATTGGACCTATTAAAAAAAATAAAAAAATCTGGAGATTGTGGGAGGGATAGAGAAGGTAGAGGATTGATTCTCTCTCATGGTTTCAAATCTTGACTTTTTTAATTGGAAGTGTTGCACTTAATAGATGATTTATAAGTTTGTTTGTTTGTTCGTTCGTTCGTTTGTTTTTTTTTTTGAGCAATGCTGTTGTAACAAGAAAATGAGATGAGTCATCAATAGTTGGGATGGTACCAAACAGTTCTTGACCTTTAATCACAGTAATAACGTTTTTTCCCCAATAAGTCATTGGTAATCTTATGTTGTTTCAATCATCACAGCCTTAACATAATGTATTTTTGGCCCTAGACATTATTTGGGTAGTTCTGCATTTATTACACTTGTTCTGAGGTCGGGCCCTAAAGCAACCGCGTTGCATATCCTTGCTGCTCCTAGACCTCACTTAATTGCTTGCCTTGACTCCATCATCACATTTTTTGGATAACTCCCTGCTTGTTGGTGTCACGGGAAATCATTGCTAGGATCTTATGGACTGTTACTGTAGGAAGTAACTTTAGGTGGAATTTGAACCTAGGTTGCACGGACACGCCATTTTTGGCGTCGTGTCGATGTCGGACACGTGTCGGACACCGGAATGGGGATGACTCGCCGGATTCCAGTGTCCGGCGAGTGTCCTCTTCTTTTTTTTTTTTTTCGTTTCTCCGACACGCGCCGACTCGGCGCCGACACGGCTCGGCGCCAACTGACGGCGCCAACTCGGCTCTGACGCATCTGACACACCAGCAGTGAAGAAAAGAAGAAAATTTCGGCATATTTCGGGTTATTCCGGCTATTTCGGCCGAAATGAAAATTTCGTCCGATACAAGATTTTGACTGGAAAAAAAAAAAAAAAAAAAATCAAAATCCTACCTCCTTATGGGTTTCGTGCTTTTCTTCCTCCTCTTCTTCTTCTTAATTTCAGTCTCTTCTTCTTCCTCTTCTTCTTCTTCTTCTTCTTATTTTGGTTTCGGTCTACCTGACGACCTCTTCTTCTTTATTTGTGTGTCTTGGCTGTCATCCACTTGTGTTTAGAGTTCAGACTTTAGAGTCTTTAGGCTTTAGATATTTTCTTTGTTTTGTGGTGTTTGTGAGCCCCACGTGATACTCATTCCTTCCAGGCTCTTTTGTTTTGTCCGTTTGAATTTAATTAACATTTTTTTTTGCTTTGTTTTGTTTTTGTGAACCTCACGTGACTCATAATAAAAAAGAAACTTTCAACCTTTTGATTCCATAGTCACTAAAATTAGAAAAAGCATAGAACTATAAAATTTTTACAACTTTTTGTTACAATTATATACTTATAACTTTAAAACCTTCAATATTTATTATATGGATTTTTTTTTTATCAATAATATATATATATATATATATATATATGTATGTATATAAAATAGTGGTAAGCCTGAAACAGTATGCAACAATATGCCGAAATATAAAATATAATTAATTATTTAACCGCCGTGTTCCCGCCGTGTCGTGTCCTTATTTTTCAAAAGTTGTCGTATCCCCTAGTCCGTGTCCGTGTCCGTGTCCGTGCAACATAGATTTGAACAACTTTGGATAAATGAGAGGAATGGAGATCCAGTGATTTGCCATAGGAAAGGGGATTTGAAATTGACTTCTGTTCCCCTTTAGAATGTGGTACAGTGCATCTCTTGAATGTAAATGGCATTAGTAGAGGCTTGTTGTAGGATGTGGCTTATCAGTGGCAGATTTTCAGTCCTAGAGGTAATGAAAGGCCTGTGGAGCTGCTAATGTGGAATTGATAAAGCTATTGCTTATGGCATGGTATGTTGGCCTGTGGAGTTGCTGATCCCTTGAGCCATAGACTAGATGCCATTGCTTTTCAGAGTCATTGCAGTTTGCATCTGTAAATTGCCATACCAAGGGCACTGAAAAGGTTCTTTCCTTCTGGGCAAGTCCGAAGAGCAAGCAGACCTATCCCTTTTAAAGTTTCTTCAGCATACACCTGGCAGAGTGAGCCTTTTCTTCACCAATGGAAGACTTTGAATTCATCCTATTGTCTGGTAGCTGAGTTGTGGGAACTTACCGTTAGTAAGCACCATGCTCAACAAATGCATCCTGGTCCTTGCTTCCCAGCTGAGGAGCATCGGGATTTAGTTAATTGTAGCTGGATGTCTTGGGGTCTTAGCAGCTGTAGAGGCATCTAGCTCTTTGGTATCTACTTTGTGTAAAAGTAGGAGTTTTGGGCAAAAATAGGAGTTTGGCACTTGAACCTCTTAAAAAGTATACAATTTGTAGTGATAAATCATGTGATAATAGTTGGGCTAATTAGAGGATGTAAACAGGGATAACAGGGCTGTGCCTACTTCTTTGCATGTACTTTGAGCAAAAGTGCTGTATTTACTGCAATCACTTATCTTATGTTTTACTTATTTTTCTATGGTTGGTGTCACCATTAAGTTCCTAAAACATTTATTTGTTAAGTCACTTAGTTCATCATTTTCATCTTTGCAATGTGTTGTAACTAACTGGCTTTATTGTTTTCTATAACATCTTTCCCAATAGATATATTACTTGGGAACAAGTGAGGGAGAAAGTTTGCCTAGCTGTTTCCATCTTAAAATATATATATATATATATATATATATTTATTATTTAATTATTTATTTAAAAAAAAAACATCTTTACACCTTTCATGGGATGGAACTCTGAAAAGCTTGAAAGAAGAAAAAGGTTTGTCAGTATACAATCTTTGGATGCTTTGTGCTTTATTCACCCTGCAATTTCATGGCAAAACTTGCTTTTATTCCTCCCTGCTTATTAAAAAGAGATGAATAGAGTTACTCTTTGCTCTCATAGGGAAAAATTTTCGATTGTCCTGTTGAATATACCCTGCATATGGGTTTTCTTGGTTTAAATTGTTGCCCAGTCCTAGACATTGGGTTTATAGCATCTCTCCATGGGTTTGAGTCGTTTGACTTGGATCAACATGGCTATGAGTTAATTTCTGAATGGGTATATATAATTGCAGACAATGTTTTATTTTTCTCTAGTTTTTGAAATTTTTTTCTAATTGACTATGTTATAAAAGTTTGTATCCGCTGCCATTGCGGGGTTTAGGTTAGGTGGTTGGTAGGCAACTTTACCCTCAATAATCAAAATCTTTTTTGTTTTTAATTTTTAATTTTTTTTTAATGTTTTAACTAAACTGAAAGATGATATTAGATTACTGATTCCTTTAAAATTACCCATGGATTCTATTGTCACAAGTGGCCTCTTGTAACTATTCCCTACACGGATATTCTTGAGACATTATTAAATATAGTATAGCCAACAGCTTTAGCTCATATGGTATTTCCTCCTCAATAATGGAGTTTAAGGTCAAGTGTTCTAGATCCATTAGATGTGTGCTATTTACCAATAAATATTTATTTATATAGCATTGCCATCTTTAACTTGGCTTATGAGTGAAAAGAGTCCTTGAAGTGATCCAAATTAGAATCTGATTGAGACATTCTCAAGTGTATGGTTTCCCCCCTCCCCCCCACACCTCCCTCTCCTTCAATGCCCTTAATTGTTATGTTGCTACCAACACAATCTATGCTTGATTCCCCTTTCCACATTACCATGCCTTGAGACTTGAAAGTCTATCTTCTGTCTTCTACATTTGGTCATGATTAAAATAATTGTGGCTTTTCCAAAAGGATGTTGTTTTATGGATTGTGAGTATTCTCAAGAGTTATCAGACCATATACATCACCTTCATTGTGCTGCGAGCCAGTTTCTGGCCTCTTTATTTCCATTTAACCTTTGCCTGGCCCCTTGCTTTTGTTTTCCTAGTGAAATAAGTTGATATGCAAATGGTGAACATTCCTTTGGCTGTGGAACCTCAAAAGATTTTTACGTATTGTCTTATAAATGTTGAAATTTTGCTTCTAAGAATTGAACTTGTAGATTATCTTAGTGATTGATATTGGATGTTTTTGCAGTTTTGCTACAACTCAGTGTGCCAGAAGTCTTTTCTTGTCTTACTTTTGGCCTGATTTTCTTATGGATCATTCCTATGCATAAGAGTAATTGTTCTTTTTGTGTTTTTTAACTCTTGCAGGCTGAAAGTGCAATTGCAGCTCTTAACTGTAGTGGTGTGGTTTTGGGATCGTTGCCAATAAGGTTGGTTTGGCAGACTGCTTTTTTTAATAACTGACTTTATGTTTTTCTCATTTCAGCTTCTTCTTCCGAAGTTTCTGAAATTATTCTTATGTCATGTGTATGCAGGGTAAGCCCGTCAAAGACGCCTGTGCGGCCTCGTGTTCCTCGCCCCCAGCTGCACTGAATCATCTTTCCATGTTTCCGGACTCATTTACCGCTGATAGTTTATATCTACATATATACATAGTTACAGAATTACTTTTAAGGGACTTGTGGAGTTTATATCTGTCCTTTTGTTCTTTGCATTGCAATCGGGTATCTTTGTTACCTAGAGGGGTTATGGGCTATTTGTCTAGCTTGTAGAGTTGGATGGGATTTTGAGGCTCGTGATGGCTTAACTTTATGTTGCACAAGGTGATGAATTCTGTAAGCATGTTCCCAGAAAAACTAATGCTGGTCGGATGTTCTAACTGGAAAATTCTTGGTAGAAACTATTTACATCCTGTTCTTCATGATCTTTCATTGTGGTCTTTTGGTGGTGTGAAAGTTTACTTAGGTCCCTGCCTTGCTCTATTCTTCCTTAGTACTTGCTGGCTGGCCCTACGTTGTCTTCTACAAAAACATCCAGTCGATTGGTTTGAATGTGTTTATACGACTGTGAACTTAGGCCACAAGCATTGTCACAGTCCAAACCGCTATTCACACCATCATCACCAGTACTGTAGCTCCATCACCCCTTCCCACTAGTAGCACCATGACCACCTTTTTTAGCCACCCCACTGAATCACCATCACACTGTGCCACTACTACCTTAGGCAACATCACCACTACTTATCTTTGCTCCCAATAGCACCAACTTCCTGAAAATCTTTTGTTAGGAAAGCTTGTACCAAACTATTGTGCAGTGTATCCAAACTATGCATGTCCAAATTCTAATCCAATTGCTAATTGCTAAGAGGGTCTATGTTTATTATCTTTCAAACTTCCTTTGTTTATAGTCTTTTCTCAATACATTATTGATCTTAGTTGGTCCGACATGCTGAAGTCAAATTTGTTTCGATCAGTCAGCATGATTTTCAATTCAAGGAACTTAACAGATTACTGGACCGGATAAGTTTGTCCCTTTGGCTTGACATGTAAAGCGTGTTATTCAGAATGGGCAGGGCATGGTCATATTTGCATGAAGTCAATTCAATGCATGCTTGGTTTGTTCTTTCAAGTAAGAGAGTGGATTTGGCAGTCAATACAAGGCAAATGTGGAGGTGATTTTTAAGAATCATCTAGATGCCAAAATTTCCTTTTGGTATTTGGATTGAGAGAAAATATAGGTATTACAAAAAAAAGGAAGGAAAGAAGAGAGAGAGAGAATGACAGAAAATTATATAGTTTATATGTTTTTTGGTCATTTGGGTATTATATAATTTATATGTAGAGAAACTAAGAAAAAATAAAGGGGAAAAAGGATCTCACTTTTTTGGGAGAGGGCATTTTGGTATTTGAGATTTGTGAAGGGAATTTTGTCTTTTCATCTTTCTTTTCTTTTCTTTTTCCTTTTTTTCATTTATTAGCCAAAGGGAAAATAAGAGATATTTAAAAATTTTCTTTTCTTTTTCCTACGTTAGTGGCGAACCAAATACTTTTGGTTATTAACTTATTATTACTACATTCATAATGGTTGTATCTGCACCCCACTTTGAGAGAGAGAGAGAGAGAGAGAGAGAGAGAGAGAGAGCAGTCGTATGGGAATAGTAATTTCTTTTGTATTTTATTTGTGGGGTCTTTTATTGTTTTTAGACTAAAATATGTTTTTCACTTCTAAAGTTTGAGATTATTTTACTGGTGGTGTCTTTTAAAACAGTATTTTCGTTTATATCCATAACTAGCTAATTTAGCCATTAAAAGTTCTGCAAAAAAAAAAAAAAGGCCATTAAGAGAGAGAGAGAGAGAGATATATGATGTTATTTTGTTAGCATTTAACTACTATATCAATTATGAATTGATAGACTAAGAAGGGATCAAAATGAAAACAACTCTAAAACTTAAAAGTGTAATTTAGTCTTGCCTATAACTTTAAATTTGATGCAAATTATTGATCTCAAATACAATAAATTTAGTTTCATAAATTTATTAGAATTTTTTTCATAATAGTTAATATGAGATATTGTGTTTGGTATATAAGTAATGTTTTTTATTTATTTTTTATAGACGGTATATAAGTGATGTTGCTTCAATTACAACTTGCTAACTTAATAAATGAAAATTTCTGTCTCCAACTTTTAAATATCTATATTACTCCTTAGAGAAGCATGTGATTGTTTTCATCTTATATTATTCTTCTGGCATGAAGTAGTTGACTGATTGGGAGGAATAATTTTTTCTGAAAATATAGCTGGTCAACTGCAAAGTCTTATTAGTTATAATAAACAAAAACATGATTTGTAAATGATTAATCATAAGTTTTAGTAGTTAATCAGAAGTCAGCTGGGCAAGTTCCTTGACAAAGCACCTATGATTTTCCTCTGGCTACTATTATTTAGCAAAAGTTAAGTTTTTACCACCCAAGTTAACGTCGATTCCATTCTCTCACTCTTTTGATTCTTGAATATTATTGTCTGACTGTTGCAACTAGAATTACTAGTTTCTAAGTAGGTTTAGACTTTAGAATCTAAAAAATACTATTGATTTGTTTATTTGATGAAAACAGGTAAAAGTACAGTTGTACTTCAAAAAAACAGTGAGGCTAAGCTCAAGAAAAAGCTAATATGGGGAGTGAACATTTATAGAAATCTTTTTTTCCTAGACAAGCTATATATATCTATGAAAAAAGATTGGCCTTTTAAGAAGAGCCTTCTTGTGTTACCTCAATGGGGGTTGATGTTCCTTTTTATTATTTTGACAATTATGAGGAAACTATAGATGCTTTCAAAGACTACATATTACACCAAGATTCCCAATATTGGCAGCTAGCTACAACTTACGGGAAAAGTTTGGAATCATTTTCCATAGAGATTGCTTTACCACATTTTTATACGCCCCCAAAGATTTTCAGCAGGCTTTCACCCAAATTTAATTGATCACAAACACAGAGTGAAACCCCTTGGATTGAGATACACATACCAATCCCAAAAGGAAATTTCCAAAAAGTTGGATGATGCAGAATATGAGGTCAAAGGAAAGTGACTGTAAAGACACTTTGGCACATGGAGAGCTCTAAGGAACAAGAGGTACAAAGACACCCTTTGTTGGCCTTCAACCAACTTCTTAACGTACAATTATTATCATAAGCAACTGTTAAAATATTAAAAAAGCAAATACTGAAGCTAATCTGAGCATGCCATTAAAGTGACAGCTTATTACTATATAAAAGCAGTCTCCTGAACCAATATAAAATGACAGATAAAAAAATGGTGTATCAAAATCAATTCATAGATGGATAACTATAGTAGTAAATTGCAAGTCAAGAAGAAAAAGAAAGCTAAAGGCTTTGGTATTGAAAATATCTGTTTAATAAAAAAATGAGAGGATAATGAACGATTGGATATGCCTAGTTTGATTAGTGGAGCAATCTCTAAGGTCCCAATCACCTGTCCAATGAATGAACTACCTAGTGTCTCCCTATGCTTAGTTACTTCTTCTTAGGCATGTTGATGTTGGAATTGAAAAATGAAATCCTGTTCCTTTCTTTTGTCTGGTATCTGTGACTCTTTGTAATCCTTTCTGCTGTTTCTATTGACCCTTCTACTCTTTTCATGTATGGAAATATTTGTCATCAAATTTATGCTGATGAATTCTGTTCAGAGACACTTCCTGGCACTCCAGCTGTGGCAATTGTTGCTGTGCCTGAATTTTCTGCATTCATATATAAGAGTGGTTTACAAGATGTACTTGTTTTGTATACAATCATACATTGAAGCATTGGTTAGAGACTCAACCAGTGGTAGAGGTTGATGATGGGGAAACCGAAGTAGTAAATTGTAGGCCCCCAATTGCACGGCGCTGCTGAGGCAAGTAAGGGTGTTGTATGATCCTCTTGGGGCTGTGCTGCAGTGGAGTACTAGTACTGTGTCCATGTTGAGCTTGGAATGGATAATAATTATATACTCCAGGAGACCCAGATCCTACATAGGCGTAATAAGATGGTAACTGTTGTTGGCCACCATATACATTGTAATAGTTCTGCACAAACACAAGTAAATTCAAAATTGAAGTCGTTAAAGTGCATTGCAACGATTCAGTCTTTACATCAAAAGTTGATATGATAACTTTGTTGTTTTGTGTATAAGAACTAAGATGCAAACTGTTGCCTGCCCTACACATTGTAATGATTTGCACCCACACACTGATTTTGAATTAAAACTTGCAATGACTATGTCTATACAAGCAAGCACGAACTTATCAGTATTTTTTTTTTTGGGGGGGGGAGTGGGGGTGTGGGGGAAGGTGGTGAGAAAAGAAAAGAAGGAAAAACTAACCATTGCTAACATGTCTTGTGGGTAACCAGGATACCTGAATTTTTAAGGGAAAACATTCAGAACTCAGAAGTTGCTAAAAATGAGTACGGTAAATTTTAAAACTTCTTATCAATTTTACTATAAAAAGATTACAAATTAATGAGGCAATGAATGTGATCGGTGTCACTTCAACAACATAACAGATAAATATCTAAATTATTGATGACACCTTTGTAAGGCTTACCTAGTAAAATTTGAATTATGACTAACATTACTTATCATATAGTAAATTAGATTATAATTTCTTTTCCTTGAATATTCTGTTTACCCGTATGCTGAATATGGAAATGAGTATTGGGGGATGTGTTGATGGAAATATGTGGAGGTCCCTTGAAAAGGAGCTGGTGCCATGGTTCTCAAAGGTGGCCTGAATTTCTCCATTCCTGCAAATTTTATGGGATATAATAATAAAAAATAAATACTATATAGAATATATATGTGCATAATATAATATCATATCATATATATATATAGGTCAAACTCTTAGATACAAGATTACGAAACTTTCCCTGATTATTGACATTATCAAACATACAGTTATTAACCAACTGGCTATAGATTTAGACTGAGATTAACATCAGAACTTAGAACAAATTGTTGATAAAAACCAGAAAATTGCCAACCTCGTTGAGGAGTGTTTGGATAATTCGCTTGTGCACCAAAGGCTGCTAGGTTACAATTAGTTCTTCTTCCATCAATTACAGGATAGGGGTTTTGACAAGCTCTCATGGCTGAATCTGGATCCTTAAATGTTACCTAAATAAGAAAAGAAAAAAAAAATCAAATCAGAGATTAAAATCCAAGCATGAAAATTTTAAAATCATGCTATATATATATGTAATAATATATAAAGGCTATTAAACAAGGTTGGCTTACAAAACCGTAGCCTTTTGATCTTCCTGTATTTTTGTCAATGATCACAACAGCCTCTAGAATCTCTCCAAACTGCTCAAAATAACGCTTCACACCATCCCTTTGAGTCTCCCAAGCCAATCCTCCAACAAAGATCTTGGTGTAGGTTGTGTCACCAAACTGTGAGACATTGTTTGCACCAACCATCTTACTTTGCCTTTGTTGAGACATGAATACCAAGAGATACTAAGGGCTCAGACAACCACTTCTGACACTAAAACAAGTGAGAACTTTGATAACAAACAAACCCCAGAAGCCAAAACAAAGCCAACAAGGTATAAGAAGACAGAAAGAAAAGAAACCACTTGATGATCACAATTAATTCAAGGAAAACTTTTTCCACAAATATGTGATCTTGATGATGTACTCCTGGTGCTTCTTGTTCTTCTTCTCTTTCTAGCTAAAAACATACTAAGACTTCCATCATCACGTCCCTTTAGATTCCACAAGAAAGATACCCTTAACAAGAAATACTAATCATGCTATTTAGAAAGGCTGGAAAATATAGCAGGTAAAGAAAACAAAATCCAAAAGAAATAAAGGGAAAAACCTAAAAGAATGAAAAATATAGGATAAAAGTTACGTGTATATTAAGGACTTATTATGTGAATTCCAATATCAAGTAGCTGTAGAAAATGAAAAGAAAAAGAAAAAAAAGAAAAGGAAACAACAAGAAAGAAAGCAAGTGGGCAAAAGACAAAAGGTGCAACTGTGCAAGAAATTTCCAATAAAATTTCATAGAGCTTTGGTTTCCATAATTATCTTTTGCCATATCATTGCTTTCTATACTTTAAATGGGTCCAGAGATACGTGCCTCGCTGTATTCAACTTTCTCCATCTTCATTCTTTTCCTATCTGTTCCATTACTTAGAGTTTATTATTCATATATTCGTTTTCCATGTTAGTATAATATAGTTTCTCTTAGTGTAGCACATAAATTATTGTGAGTAATAAAGTAATTTATTACTACGCGTAGAATATAATGTTTGATGTGGTGCCATTTGTGGGGTTTGGACCATTAGGAGAGAGAGGGAAGATTCATTGACAGTCTTCTTCTATTATGATTGAACAGCTGCATATACTAAGAACTTGCTGCTGATTTGGTTGTGCTATGTGAAGCACGTCTCTCCTTGTTCTTTTACCTTCAAAACATTGCTCTAGTTCTAGTACATAGTACATACACAGTACACTATATATGAATAGAAATATTTAACAAACATTTAGTAGCTAAAATACTAACAGTATCTTTGTTTTTAATTTAAAAAATCATTTTTAGTGTTTTGGCTAGTACTGTTTATCATATAAGTGTCATCATGAGTTGGAGTCATTACAATTAAGTCTAATTATTAGCATAGCATTGAATGAAGACAGCTTTGCATATGAGATATTTTAGTTTGTGGGAACATGAAAAGTTAATTTAGCCTTATGATGGAGATGCAAGAGTTGTTAAACCCTTTTAAGGAAGAAAGTGACGAGTATGATTCCCAAATCCGAGAGAGAGATTCAAACCTTGGTTCGATCTCTACACAGAGAGAATTAGGTAATGCTTACAAGGCTCCTGGTAAAATGTATTTAAAAATCACTAACATTTTACAAAGAAAAAAAATTAAAATTAATGAAGAAAATGCTCATGCTCTATCTGATGCATTTTCTAAATAACAAGATCTTTTTCTTATGTTTGACTGCAATCCTGATAAATGTTGTTTGGTTCACAAAGAAAATCATTAATATTTCATGTGATTCTAATTAATTATATTAATAAAAGCTTTCATTAGCAAAAAGTAATCCCAAATGGGAAGCCATTTTCTATTATTTGGGCCTTTTAGAGTCTTTTTTTTTTTTTTTTTGAGAAAGGCCTTTTAGAGTCTTAAATGGGAAAAAAAAACCCAAACTTGGACTCCATATAAAAAATAGAGAGAATAAAGAAAAAAAATTAAGTGAGAAAGTTAATGATATGAATAAAAAATTTCATACGGAAAAAGTCAACAATTGGTTAACACTAGTTAATGGTCAATCAACCACTACTCAATGACGATCAATGGTAGGAGAGAGAGAGAGGGAGAGAGAGAGAGAGAGAGAGAGAGAGGTGTTACACTTGTAAGAGTAACTTTGACGTGGAATTTATTTGTAGTAGCCTATCAAGTATGCAACCTTACGAAAAACATTTTTCCCCCATCAAAAAGCAATTTTTTTTTTTTCATTTTATTTGTTTTTATTTTTTATTTTTTATTTTTATGGTGATAAGAGAAAATGTTTTCTTTGATCTACATTTTGTGCTGTATCAAACACCATGAAACATGGGGAAAAAACGGAGCATAAGTATATTCTAATATATTTGTCTCATTGTGTTTTTTTGTTTTTGTTTTTGTTTTTCCTTACAATAGAGAGGGGGGTTGAACTCACATTTTTTTTTCTCATGAGAGAACTGGACAATACTGACATTTTTATTTTATCCATCAATTCTCTCTAACTTGATGCAAACTCTAATGCCCAATCAAGATTGTCACTGACATGACATCCTTGCACAATAGACAAATCAAAATGTTGATGTATATTTTTCTTTTGAAAAAATGTTTGATATTTATCTCTTTCTATATCTACAATGGTTTTTTTTTCCCCGTGATTTCTTTGTCACACCATATGGCACTATCATGGTTCAATCGTGGCGAAGATTTAATGTCCTGAAATATGCTTCCACTAGAAGAAAATCGAAAATGCACACAGGAGCAAGCTTAAAAATCTTCTACAGTACTTGTTTTCTTAGGTAAGAAGAAAAGATTGTTTCCTTAACCTGCTAAATTGCAGTCTTTTTTATTTTTTTATTATTACCTTAGTATGAATGGGGAGGAGATTCTTCTTCTTCTTCTTCTTTTCTTTATTTTTTTTAAAAACTAATTTTTTTTTAATAAATAATTTGATGGATATAATAGGAGATGAGAAATTTCAATCATGAACATTTTCATTAGAAATACTAAACATGGCAGAGTTGATTGAAATGATTGAACTATCTCTAACTTATTGGGTTAGATAGCATTTGAGCCCATATCACATGCTCTTGTGGGACAGAGCCTTTAACTGAACCTTGACTTCCTAGCCACCCAAGCTCCAAAAGTTTTAACCTCTTTTTTTTTCTTAAACGAGTGAGAGACAGATTAGGATTCTAAACTTAGCTTAGTTTTCCTTATAAGGGAGGCCAAACAATGTTACTGTATTAGGAGACTCTTAACCTTTTTTAGTTAAAGAGAGGGGAGAAGAAAAAAGAATACAAATCTTCTATATCATTTTTTTGCGTTCCACTTTATATTCCATCAATCACAACTTGTCATGTATTTATTTAATTTTCCTTATAAAATAGCCAAAGTTTAAAATGGAAAAAAAAAAAACACATGACAATTTGCAGAAAAATTCTTAGGTACCCTCGAAGCATGAAAAAATGGTACTCCTTCCTCTCACATTCACAGTAAACTCTACCATGAATTTAATAACTAGACCCCACCTTGAATGTGAGAAGAGAGAGCACAATTTTTTGTGCTCTAAGAGTACTTAAGAATTACTCCAATTTATAATTAGTGAAATATAAAGTGTAATGTAAAAAGTATCATACGCTGGTAGGTCAGTTATGAATATCTTGTTGGTCCATAGCCAGTTTATGAATTGAACAAATCATATAGAGATTCAAAAATGGGCTTCCCATGTAACAATGGCCCGCATAAAAACACTAAAGTGACAAAGATTGGAATGAATTCTAAACATTCCATGGGCTTTGTATGGCCAATTATATGGGCTTAGTTGTGAGATTACAGAGAACAAGGCCATAGTGGACTATGACTTCATTCCAGCTTCAAATGCATATCAGAGACTATAAAAGAATAAAAATAAAGTGCTTGTAGTGGACGATGAGAAATAAATGTTTTAATCCCTCTATTTTATTTTCTTGCAAAACAATAGAATTATTACTTTTTTTGTTTTTTAGTAAAGAATTTTAACCTATAACATCCGCTCTTGATAATACTTCGTTATTATTAGACTAAAACACTAATTAATTTTTAGTATAGACGGAAATTTAACCCAAATATCTTATTTAATTATCAAATACTTTATCAGTTGATCTAACTAAAACCTATAATAGAATTATTACCCTGATTTTACAAATTCTGTATTTGATTCTATTAATTAAGTTCCTAGAATGATATTCCCTACATAAATTTTTGTATTCTATTTATCCTGGCTTAATTTCTTTAGTCACTCATTTGCAGTTTGACTGTGTGTGGCAATTACCTGTTACATGCAGATGATGCTGGAGAATTGAGGATCATATGAAAATGGTCAAATGGTTAGATTAGGCAATTTTCTCCTATACATCATATGAATTTTAGTTTCTCTACTTATTTCAGTCTTTTAAGTTTCATCTTTTTATCACTTCAATTCTTTGGCTTCCATTTGTTTTCAATGTAGGCTTTATCTAATCCTCACCGTTAAATCTATCAAAACAACTTCATTTTAGAAAGTGAAAAATACTAAAATTAACAGTAAGATTGGATGAAACTCAACGAAAAGACTAAATTGAAACCAAATTAAATTTAAATGATTGATAGGAAAAAAAAATGAAACTAAAAAGACAAAATCTATCAATGTTGAATAGTGAAATTTATTATTTAAAATTTTTTTGGTTGTTATTTCTCCCCTTTTTTTTTCTTCCAAATTACTGTGCAGTGAGAGCAAACCAGTCTTTTATCTACGACTTTGCAAGCCCAATAAGAATATAGCAAAATTTTGTATAAGCGACAAATAGATTTGGTACAATTATAAGACTCCCACCAACCAAATTTATTAACTATTTCTATTCTTTCAATTTCATTGATGTTGATGGTCAAACTTATAAGATTTTATACTCAGAATTTAAATTTCTATCTCCCTCTGTATGTGGTGGTAACTGGGTGAGCACTGAATGAACTTTTTTTTGGTTGTCCCATTCCAAGAATTCTGCTATGGCCACCTCGACCATGGCCTCAGCCTTGCTTACCTTGTGGTGCTATGGTGTTGGAAAGAGGAAATAATGGCAACACACCCACATAAAAATAAATGATTTTATGGAAAACCAAAGCCTCCAAAACAGTCTTTATTATTATTATTATTTTTTTTTTTTTTTGGAGAAGATTTGTGTTTTTGAAACAAAGTCCTTTATCTGTTCATTATTTGGTAACTAGACAAGTAGTTATATGAACCTACTATTTTTTCTTCATCTCTCGCAATTAGTCATATCAAAGTCAGAGTACAAAAGTTGTGTTCACTAATTTTCTCATCATAATGCCAATGCAAATTTTATATGTGTGTATGTTTTATGATTGCAAGCTTCAAATTGAGAGAGAGAGAGAGAGAGAGATTTTGACCATTATTAAACCCAATTAGAAGCTTGCAATCATAAAACATACACATATAACATACACATATATATGGGTTATATATACACAAATATATGGGTTATATATATATATAATATTTTTTGGGGACATGTGAGAATGCAATTGAATATATAATTTATAAACCTCAATTCTTCATGATTTTAGACGTCCATGAATCATGTTTGTCTTTTAGGGGTTCTCAATTTTACTGTCTAATATTTTTCACGTCTGTTAAAGTTCCCTTGCCATGTCCTTCAAGTTGAGGGTAGACTTCTCAACACATAGCCATACATAGTTGGTACAGAATAACACATAGCCATGCATAGTAGGTACAGAATTTCTCTACCAACCCACTCGAATCACAGCTCACTCTAGGTTCTGGGTTTTGATAGGAGATACCCCATAGCTTACTCTAGGCAAGAGAAAATTAATTATGAGAATTCTACACTATAGTCTATAGATTTAAGTAAATAGACAGAATTTTACTTCAAAAGTTCCTCCGACTTGTTACGATCAATGTATACATTTAATCACATGACTTATTTAAAAGTCATGTTATTAGAACAGGCTTTATGTTGGGATAAGTGATTCCCTGTATTTTGAACTTTCCTGATGTATTACTTATACATGTGACTATTTAAGAGAAGAATGAATAATAAGAGCCAAGCAGAAGAATTAGTTATCAAATTCCTTTTTCCACTAATGTTTAGGAGACCTGTCACCTCAAATTGACTGAAGTATATTTTCTTTTAGTAATTTAAACTCGACTCATATATATCACATACAACTTGTTTAGATGAGTCATTTAAAAGAGATACACATGAATGATTATTTGAATTGTCATATAATAGGATAAAGGAATCATCTAATCTGATTGGGAGGAAACCTTTGCCATACACACACACACACAATCTTTATGAATTTAAGCCTCACTGAATTTGATTGTTTTTGAGGGATTCACCACTTTATGTCAAAAATTTCCATGGGTGTATTGCAGACTTTTAATAACTTGCCCTTCAAGATGATGCCATGATGGTTAGCTAGCTAAAGTTGCAGACACAAACTACTAGAAGTAGTATTCCTTAACAACCCATTCGAAATCAACCACAAATCTTACTCAAGGAGACCGTCAAAAAGAAAAAAACGGAAAGAAAACTAAACGTGTAGGGGTGTCGCTCTTAAAGAATGAAATAGAAAAATACTGTCACTTTTGACTCAAAAAAGAGAAAAAAAGATATAGGAAACGGTCACACACACACACCAAAAAAGAGAAAAAGGGTTCCAAGTTGTGAAATCAATAATTTCAGGTGAGAAAAATGGGTCATTCAATGAACTTTACTATTGTGAATGCATGGGCTAGTAGTGGAGGGAGAATAGAGAAAAGATTAGATGCCTCTAGATGAAGATGATAGGTTAGGTGCACAACAATGGCTTTTGTACAAACATAAGGGTCCCATACTATCTCTCCTTGTGTAGCAAGATTGAAAACAGTGGCCTTATTGACTTACGAAGCCCACCAATCTAACAAAAGGAATTCTTCTTTTCGGCTATAGCATGGTGAAATCGAAAACGTAATTGCTTTCCTCACTTTGGATTCTCCATTTTCTGGGATATTTCCTACAGATCAATTCCTACCTTCACCGGCCAGCCAATGTAATTGTCTTATTTGAATGTGAATGCACCACATGGTTGACCAAGATATAATTGTCGAGTAACTGTAGAATACTCCAAAAGTATAATAAATGCATATTTTCTTCTCTTGCATAATAGTAGAGCTCATTTTTTATATAAGATGAGAGAGTACACATTTGTTATATTTTTAGAAATTTTTATGGTGGGTTTCTCTTTTTTGAGAAAAAGAAAAAAGAAAAAGAAACCCACTATAAATTTAACCAATTATAAATTTATTTTGTAATGGTATCAAAGAAGAGTTCATCCCAATCAACATCTTCTCTATTTGTTTCAAAATAGAGATAATTATTTTCACGGTTTAGATTTAATTTTGCAATTTTAATTTTTTAGTTGAGTTTATCCTCCAAACTGATTTCAAGGACAACCTATGTATACTTTTCATCACATAACCTATTTATTAAGTTATGTAATTAATTTAAATAATTTAATACATCATGTGAATACACATATGTGATACTATAAATTGCCATGGATTGAAAGTAAACTTTATCATTCAAATTTTACTTGATATCAAGGGGTTAAAATAAGAAGATATATAGGAAGGCTAGAATGAGTGGTAGCCTTTGAGGTCCGTCGTATTTGGATGCGTTTTGACTGCAACATACTTAGGGAAGTCAACAATAGCAATTATAGGTGTAATCTTTGTCTTTCGATTTTCTCCTTATTTTTCCTAGATGTGATGATGACATTTCTCTTTAGTGGAAAGCCCCACAGTACCCACGAGCACTAAAAGCAAGAAGATTTGCTTATAGTTTATTATTGAATATTGATATTAGGTTTAGTAGTGGGTCACAAATATAAATTACTATATTTTGTATAATAATCTTTACCGCAAATAATGGTGCTTTGCATTTTCTATGTTTATATTGCGTATTGACTATTGATTGCTTTAATATTCGTTCTATAAGATTGTTAGTGCCCATTTGAACTAGTTTAATTGGTCCATAGCAAAACTATGTGGGGGGGGGGGGGGGGGGAGAGGAGAGGGGGTTGCAAATATCGGAGATATCAAGAGGTTTAATATATATATATATATATATAATGTATTCTGATTCTAATTTATGTATTGGATATTTAGTGAGATTTACACACCTATGAGATCTAAATATTGTGAGATGTCTTATCTATACATTACAAATCGGATGCATGAGATAAATATTTTCATAATTTGATAGTTTCAAAAGAGGAGAGGGGAGAGATGTCAGTTGAGAATTAAGCTACAATGCTCTTGGCTGTTATTGATCATTAATTCAATGTTTGATTGTATTTCCATTATCAAGCTCTTTTACCCAGATTTTTTTTTTTTTTAAATTTTTGTAAAAATGCAGATCCATTTAAGGGTGTGTTTGTTTTGGGTGAAAATCACTTCTGGAAATGCTTTTCCAGAAATGCGGGTGTTTGGTTGGTCCGGAAAATAAAATTTTTCGGAAATTGATTTCCGTTGACCAAAAAAAAAAAGGCTTTGACTACGGAAATCATTTTACACTTTTATTTTCACTTCAAAGTATTTTTAGAGAGAGAGAGAGAGAGAGAGAGAGAGAGAGAGAGAGAGAGAGAGAGAGAGAGAGAGAATAGAGCCCAGATCGGAGAGAGAGAGGAAGAAGAGCCCAGATCGCGCCGTTGATCGAGAAGCACCGATCGCGCCATCGATCGCGATTGACGCGAACAGTGCTTCGCGAGATCGCGCCGTGTTCTTCTGGGTTTTTTCCGTCGAACCCAGTCGAGCGTTGATCGCGATCTCGCCCCTCGTCTAACTAGCCAGTCGAGTGTTGATCGTTGATGATTTTTTTTTTCTGGGTTTTGTCCGTGTTTTTCTGGGTTTGTCTCTTCCTTCTTCTTTTCCAAACACCAGAAAATATTTTTTGGAAATTTTTTTGAAATGCAACCAAACACATGAAAACATTTTCCTTTCCAAAAAATAGCATTTCCGGAAAATGGAATATTTTCCGGAAATGCTTTTACACAAACTAAACACAGCCTAAGTGTACATTTTGTTCTGCTTGAAATATTGGACCAAGTCAAAACCCAAATAGAATACGCCCCATAGTGGGCCCAATTTAGCTCATTGCCAATGAGTTGTGCCTATTTCCAAAGAGTTGTATCTTTTGGCTTCGTACCATTTGGTTGTCTATATAAAAGGGGTGATGGCTCGTTTATGCAATTGATAGAATTTTTCACTTATGTGTGGTATTATAAAGAACAACACACAGAAACATCTCTTCCTATTTCTCATTAATTTTATCAAAACACTTAGGTTGTGGATGATATATGTTTTGTTCTCATAACAAACAACGCCCGTTGAATCTTAACAACACAAATCTTGGGAGACTTTGATTATCAACATGTTCTATATAAAACATAAGCTAACTTCCCATCTAACAATTTACTAGAGGCACCGCTCAACCAATCACCCGATATTAAAAACCTAAACCATATTCTATAATCCTAAGGTGACCTAAACCATGTAGTGTCAACTGCACCTCATCAGTACTATAACAAATCAAACAAAAAGACTTCTATTAGTCAACACAAATCAATCAGCTTTCTTTAAGTGCATCCAATTATATAAATATGTAGTTGGAAGCGACTTGGAACAGTGGAAAGAGTTAAAACATGGAGGGTCATGCACAATACTTCCAGTGGATTAAGCCCCACTTTAAAAGCCTATCATATTTTTCTATACCCTTTCATCACAGAAAGGAACCTAAACAAATAGTAGTTATGCTTCTGTGACATCACCAAAACAAGGATGATGCAACTATAGACAAATATAAGAATACTAAAATTAAAAGTGGTGGTCTATAGCCAAGATATTTTATATGAGTATTAATCATTTATTTTGAGAAAGTTTTGATGGAGAATTGAAAAAGCTGTCCAAACAGTTAATTACTTTTACGTTTTTTCCTAAAAAATTTTCTAAAATAATTTACTAATGTATGCCATAAGGGTATATGCGAGTAAATCTCATTTTATTTATATATATATACCAATAAAAATAAGGTACATATTATCTCTGAGACCAGCCTCTTTTTTACCCCAAATCTGAACGTAAAGATACTCATTGGCCCACGACCCCCCATAGTGACACGCTTTAGTTTAGTCTAAAGTAGTGCCTACCCTGTTATGCCATGACACTTGTACAGTCGTGAAGTTCATTTTATAGCAAAAGGGTCTCATTGACACAGACAACATTAGGCCTTTTTGCTGTACAAAATTGCAAATTGGGCTGAAGCCAGGCCACCCATAGGTGAGCGATGCAATGCGCTACCTTCCACTAACCGACCTCTTTTGCATGCGTGTTGACAATTTTATCTTTTTCCTTTTCTTTACACAAAATTTAAACCTCAGTGCCTCTTTCCTTTTCCCTCAAATTCACAATGACTTTCTATCAGTATATATCAACAGAAAGATACTATTCTACTATTCCTTTCCACATGTAAAATATTCACTATTTCTTAGACACTATAGAGACTAGAGTATAGACAATACCTCTCTATATATAAATACCTTGTTCCCTTTGCACTACACTCATAAACCTCAACTACAAACTCTCTCTCTCTCTCTCTCTTTCTCTCTCTCTCTTTTTTCTCTTTTCTTGTTTCTTTGAAGCAACATGGGTAATTGCTATGCTCTTTGTAAACCCAGTACAGATGTTACAACAAAGCATGGGAAAGTTCTACAGATTGTGAAGATGGATGGAAAGATTTTACAGTTCAGTTCACCAATTCTTGTTAAGGATATGTTGGTGAATTTTTCAAGCTCAGGTATTGGTTTATCCAAGGAAGCTTCAGAGCATCTCCCACCTAATTATGAATTGAAGTTAGGCAAAGTTTACTACTTGCTTCCTTCTTTGAGTTCTGTTGGTACTACTAGTCCTGCAGAAAATATGCCTTCTTTAGCTGAAAAAGAAAAAGACAATAGTGTAAGGAGGATTAAGATTGTTATAACAAAGAAACAGCTGCAAGAGCTATTGGCAAAGCAAGCATCAGTGGAAGATGTTCTGTCTGGGCTCGAGAGAAAAACGTGTAATAATGCTTTTGATTCTAGGACAAGTTGGAAGCCAAAGCTTGAATCCATCTCCGAGGGAAGCGAGTAATTTTGCTGTAGTGATTAGATAATCCTAGTAATTTTGGTTGAACATGTTTTTTTATGTTGAAACTCTCGTATAAAAAATAGGCATATTTGTATTGATATCTCTGAAGTTGTTGTGTTAGGTTCATGTTTAGTAATCAGCAAGGGACGAGTTGATAATTAACAACTACTCCTACTATACAAGTTGTTGCCATGCACTTATTACTTCACTTATATGAAAACATTTAGGTAGTAAAAAGAAGAATCAAATTACAGCTTCATCCTGAAAGTGTTGTCATTAACATAACTTATCATTTTATATGGCAAAGGAAGGTATATATGGTTATTGAAGAATGCTCATGAAGGGCATCAACTTCAGGTCAATTGGGCCCTCTCATGTCACAAATCTTGTAATTTATAATGTATATGGCCGAAGGAAATGTTTAAATACACTATAGATAAGAGGATACAGAGACACGTTGCTCAGGCTAGACTAGCTATAGAGAATGTTATCATCTGGAATTTAAAACCCAAATTTTCTATAGCAATCAGACCATTTACATAAAATAATGAGAATGATGTGGTACAATTTATTTAATGGACTAAAAACTTGTATGGTTCAAAAGAAAATATTAGGGCATATGAAGAAGATGAATGGCAAGGCCTTTTGTAAGATTTAGAAGTAATCCATGCCAATCATACTGAAACAGCTGTGTTGGCCTTGGAAACCTGTGTAATCTCTTCTTCTTCTTCTTTCTCTCTCTTTTTTTTTTTTTTTTTTTTTTTTTTTTTAATATAAAAAAAGAAAAAATCAACATCTATATAGTTTACCCCTCAAATGCACTAAATGGATTAAATTATACCATAATTGAGAAACAGAATACTCTGTTGAAACATTGTTAGGCATAGGTCTGAATACTCTCACACTCACAACAAACAATATTGATTAGAGGTTAGCAACTTAGCATGCACAAAATGCTTGGGGGTGTAGGGGAGAAAGTGTTCGAGTTACAGGATTAGCAGTATATTGTAACTATCTCAAAAAAAAAAAAAAAAAAAAAATTCTTTAGGTTGATTGACACACACACACACACAACCTTCAGGGTTAATTAATTGCAGCCATCACTTTAAATTTTGGGGTTATTCTACTTACTTCAAAGCATAAAGTTTTGTAATTAACACCTTTTAACAACACCTAAATTCTAAATTAATCTACAATAGCTACCCTAGCACCCAAAACTAATATTAAAGTTAACAAGTTAATAGATTGATTGGATGATAGAATGCATTAAAATATCAAAATTAACATATACTCCCTCTTAAGTTGCAATGCTCACCCAGATTAACCCATTAATTTATAAATTATAAATTTTCTATGGGGAAACTTTCCTATTTAACAAGGTCTATTGAGTTATCACTTATCAGCTATCCCTATAACCTCATGATTTCATTGTTTATAAACATTTTATTCCTTTTGATATAAGAATAATAAATTTGGGTAACCTGCCGCGTCACTCAAAGTTTGGAATTGATTATGGCACCTTAAAGCCCCTAAAAAATTATTGCTTTTCATGTGGAAATACACACAATCCTTTTGCATTGTGCTATAACTTCCCCTTTCGCAATTAATCCACCCAAGTACGTGTTCATACCCCATAGGTGTGGGGTTTGGACTTTGGTTTCTAAAAAAAAACAAAGTGCATGGGTGGAGTCCAAGTCGCGGGCACCATTATGTGCTGGTGGTACTCACAGGCGATGTATCTGTGGGGTGTGATCGGCTGTGATATCACACGTGAGCCACCCTTTTTGATCCTCAAAAAAAAAAAAGTACGTGTTCATTATCCACGTTTTTTTTCTTTAACAATTCAATAATTATAATAACTAGTTGCGAACCCGCGCATTGCGCATGATAATTATTTTATAGTGGTTTTATTTTTATTTTTTTACAATTTGAACTAATTTAATAAAGAGTAATATATTTCGTAATCACATTTTTGTTTATTATAGGAACAATCATAAATGTAATATAGGAATAATTATAAATCATAAATACAAATTTTGTTGTACCAAAATGAAAACAATACAATTTTTCTCAGAAATTCAAAAGGCAAGTTAATGAAAATATTCATTTTTTAATAAAATTTATTTATAACATTTTGTGAATCATTAAAAAGAATATAAAATTTGGAAATTATTCTTTTAGGTTTAAACAAACTTTCTCAAACCTTATCTTTTCTACCTACAATCCAAAACACCGAAAAATGTAACTAAGAAAATTAATAAAACTTAACAATGATTAATTGAACCAATTAGGAAAACAATTTGTTGTAATTTCATCCACCCAAAACATATTATGAAATAAACAATTATTAGCAAAATCTAAGAATTAAATTTCTATACATGCATTGTTATAAAATAATAATAATAATAATTAAAATAAAATAAAATTGAAAAACCTAAAATTTTTCACCCATCTGATTATTTTCGTTTCGTTAACCTTTGCTTTTCTCTAAATAAATGATATTATAGTGTACTTCTAATACAACTATTAAGAGTACCTTGCCACCACAAAGAATTAAAGAATAAACAAAAAATTAGTAAAGTCTCATAGTTTAACATCTAAATTAAGCACTATAAAAAATCATGCTATGTAATAGAAGAAATATCAATTTATAATAAATACCAAATTATCCAAATCATGCTATATAATAGAATAATATTATATTTTTATATGCTATATTTAATTCTTTATAACGTAATAAGATAACATTTAACAATTAAAGAGAACAAAAAAAATAAAAAATAAAAAATAAAAAACAAAACTAAATCGCATAAACCCAAAGTAGAGTTTTAAAGAATATAAAAAATTATCAACCTAAAGCAGATATGCAAGAAAAAAAAAATCCACCAAAAATTTGAGAGAGAGAGAGAGAGAGAGAGAAACAACATTTTTGTTGTGAGGGAAAACTATACATAAAATGGAAGAGATAGCGACAAATTTATAGTAAGAGAGTTTGAATAAGAAAAGATAAAAATAAAGGAAGATGAAGGGAAAGAGGAAGAATGATATTAATTTAGAGGGTAGTGGGAAGATGAAAAGGTAAGAAAGGAAGAAAGGTTGGAGAAGTAGTGGGAGATGAAAAGCTGAGGGAGGGAGAAAGGTTGGAAAGTGTAAATAGTAAAAACAATAAATGTTAAAAACAATTATAGGAAAATTGGAAAAAGAAAAGAAAAGAAAAAGAGATAATGACGTGGATACTAATGTGGCTCAACTGGAGCGTAACAACAATAAATGCTACGCTTCAGTTTTTATAAATATATAGATATAGATGAGGGAGGAGGGAGTCGAGTCCTAGTTATCCTTATGAATGAGAACAAAGAATGTCATTGAGATGTTATTGGCAACAAGTATATTTTTAATCAACTTAGACCTCTCACCATCCCTTCTTATCCACACAAGTTATCACATCTTATCCCAATGGCGACTCTAGGACTTTTTTCCAGGGTGAGGGTGTTGCTCAACAAGCATAAATTACACAATCTAATAAAAAGAAAATTTTATATATTGACAACAACAACAATCAAAAAACACGCAAATACATAAAGTTTTACAACATAAAGCCTGTGGAATTCAATTGTGGTTGTTATTAGTGTTGCTGAACAGGGATGGACGGTGATGGCTAGGAAGAGTAAGTGAGTTTCTTATTTCCTTTTAGCCTTTAGGTTTGATTTAGTTTTAGTTTAAATTATTTAATGACTTGTGAATCTGCGAGGCACTGAAGATTTTTAAAAAAAAAAAAAAAAAAATAATTGTTGAATTAAAAATGTAATCGTGTTGGTGTTGGAGTAGTGGTAGTCTAAGTATGAGATGAGATTGATCTTGTACAGGGCTTTTCTATTGGCATTTGGTTTGGGCTTTGTTAGTGGTTTTATTTTATATATATATATATATATATTTTTTTTTTTTTTTTCTAGATTTTCGTTCAAGTTTTTTTTTTTTTTTTGGAAGGTTTTTTTTTTTTTTTTTTTTGGAAGGTTTTTTTTTTTTTCCATGATTTTATAAACCAATACGATGAAAGAACAAGAAAATGGACTGGTTATTGGTTTTTTGGTCAGACCGAGATTCGATCGATGGTTGAACCGATGACATCATAAATAATATAATTAATAAAATTTTAAATTATATAAATAAAAATATAATAAGTTTATTACTAATAATATGATAGCAAAATGTAAAAACATAATATTTAGTGACAATTTTCGTGTAAATTTAATCAAATTTCCTTAGAATGGACAATCACATGTTTAATTATAATCATAAAAATAAAAAGTTTATTATATATGTGGGGCCTGAAAATTGGAATCCCGGCCCACTTCACATTAAGGGCCCAAAGTCCAGGCCGAGGAGCCCTATTGTTAGGGAGAGACAACAAAAGCTCCTTGAAGGCCCAAGGATGTGGCTGAGGACAACACTGTGCCCGACATATCGCAAAACGCCCGAAGAAAAGGACAGATTCAGCACAGGAGCAGCACAGGGGAAAAAGGCTGCCAACGCCTTAATGTGGAGCCCATCGCCTGACAAACCCATACTCATACCATGCTGTCCAGCTTTTCCCAACCACTCTGATGTGAGGATTGACAAGACAAGTAACCACCCCAAACGAGGAGAAACAGACACGTAGGTGAAGAATTGGAAGGAAATATTAGTATAAAAGGGAAGCTTATGGCATAGAAAGGGGGACTTCCCAGGAACCAGAAAAGAGGGGGCCAACGAACTCATAAAAAGGAGGATGGTGAGGACGAGACGCTCCTCGGACCAATTCCGAGGAGATAGATCTTCACACCCTATCCGTATAAGGCTTAGCCACTCAGGCCAGACCCATCTTCGGATGGGCTTCCATGAAAATCCCGACGAAACCGTTGCCCAACGATCAAGGTCTAGCCTTTTCCAAACCCACTCTCTACAAATCGAATTGTTTGGACCATTTACACACAAGCCCAATGTCATCCTTGGGTCGTAAAAATCGTGTCCTTACAATTGGCGCCGTCTGTGGGAAAGGCTTGCACGTTGGCGCAGGTGGTGGTGGAGTCAACTCTCTAGCAAGCAGAGGTTCACGGAGTTTCCTCCATCTCCGGCGACATGCAGTTGTTGCCTTGACATAAATTTCTGCCAGGGGCTACGCCTTGCAGTGCCAACGGCGCGGACAGCTCCAGGGGCTTCTGACCTCAAGCCGGCTCTCCCCGCCCTGGCCTAGGGGCTCACGTTCGAAAAATAAACAAGCAAAAAAGAAATCTTACAAGTTTTGGACAGAACCAAGGCCTTGCATGGTCCTCGGACTCAAGCCTCTGGGGAAACCAAGTACATAAAAGAAAAACCACAAGTTTTGGACAGAACCAAGGCCTTGCATGGTCCTCGGACTCAAGCCTATGGGGAAACCAAGTATATAAAAGAAAAACCACAAGTTTTGGACAGAACCAAGGCCTTGCATGGTCCTCGGACTCAAGCCTATGGGGAAACCAAGTACATAAAAGAAATCTTACAAGTTTTGGACAGAACCAAGGCCTTGCATGGTCCTCGGACTCAAGCCTATGGGGAAACCAAGTTACAAGTTTTGGACAGAACCAAGGCCTTCATGGGACTCAAGCCTATGGGGAAACCAAGTACTAGTTTTGGACAGAACCAAATGGTCCTCGGACTCAAGCCTAGAAACCAAGTACATAAAAGAAAAACCACAAGTTTTGGACAGAACCAAGGCCTTGCATGGTCCTCGGACTCAAGCCTATGGGGAAACCAAGTACAAAAAAGAAAAATTACAAGTTTTGGACAGAACCAAGGCCTTGCATGGTCCTCGGACTCAAGCCTATGGGGAAACCAAGTACATAAAAGAGAAAACAAGTTTTGGACAGAACCAAGGCCTTGCATGGTCCTCGGACTCAAGCCTATGGGGAAACCAAGTACATAAAGAAGAAACCACAAGTTTTGGACAGAACCAAGGCCTTGCATGGTCCTCGGACTCAAGCCTATGGGGAAACCAAGTACATAAAAGAAAAACCACAAGTTTTGGACAGAACCAAGGCCTTGCATGGTCCTCGGACTCAAGCCTATGGGGAAACCAAGTACATAAAAGAAAATCACAAGTTTTGGACAGAACCAAGGCCTTGCATGGTCCTCGGACTCAAGCCTATGGGGAAACCAAGTACATAAAAGAAAAACCACAAGTTTTGGACAGAACCAAGGCCTTGCATGGTCCTCGGACTCAAGCCTATGGGGAAACCAAGTACATAAAAGAAAAACCACAAGTTTTGGACAGAACCAAGGCCTTGCATGGTCCTCGGACTCAAGCCTATGGGGAAACCAAGTACAAAGAAGAGAAATCTTACAAGTTTTGGACAGAACCAAGGCCTTGCATGGTCCTCGGACTCAAGCCTATGGGGAAACCAAGTACATAAAAGAAATCTTACAAGTTTTGGACAGAACCAAGGCCTTGCATGGTCCTCAGACTCAAGCCTATGGGGAAACCAAGTACATAAAATAAAAACCACAAGTTTTGGACAGAACCAAGGCCTTGCATGGTCCTCGGACTCAAGCCTATGGGGAAACCGAGTACAAAAAAGAGAAATCTTACAAGTTTTGGACAGAACCAAGGGCTTGCATGGTCCTCGGACTCAAGCCTATAGGGAAACCAAGTACAAAAAAGAGAAATCTTACAAGTTTTGGACAGAACCAAAGCCTTGCATGGTCCTCGGACTCAAGCCTATGGGGAAACCAAGTACATAAAAGAAAAACCACAAGTTTTGGACAGAACCAAGGCCTTGCATGGTCCTCGGACTCAAGCCTATGGGGAAACCAAATACAAAAAAGAAAAATCAAAAGTTTTGGACAGAACCAAGGCCTTGCATGGTCCTCGGACTCAAGCCTATGGGGAAACCAAGTACAAAAAAGAAAAATCAAAAGTTTTGGACAGAACCAAGGCCTTGCATGGTCCTCGGACTCAAGCCTATGGGGAAACCAAGTACAGAAGAAAAATCAAAAGGTTTGGACAGAACCAAGGCCTTATATGGTCCTCGGACCCAAGCCTATGGGGAAACCTACCTAAATGAAAAAAATGTTGCATGAACCTTAAAATCCATCCGAGGAGAACTCCCCATTAACGGTTGGGTTAATCCCTACACTGAATGGATCCCCCAGTCTACCCTTGGATCCTCAGCACCAAAGGGATTGATGCAGTTTAGAGCAATATGCTACCAATAAATACAATTGAGGTCCCTCATTGCTCGGTTACCCTCTCGGACGAATTATTCAGATTTTACCGTTCTCGGACATTGGTCTAGCATGCATCACGCAACGCTCAGCCGCTATCCCGGTTAGTTCCAAGAGTTTAATTTATTTAGGATTACCGTTGTTACACCTGATAATGTCCGTGAGTTTAAACTAGTAGAAATCTGTGTTAAGACATTTTTCTGCTCCGAGTATCATTAAAGGCAAGCTTATATTCAATATTCATGCACAAAGTAATTGTTGCAGGAAAGAAAAGCATTTAGAAAGAAATAAACTCATCTTTTATTAAGATAAAGGAGTAGTACAGTGTACAATAACAGCTGAAATAGGCTTACATTAACGCTAACTACGTAAGTAAAAAGAAAAAATACAAGAGGGTAAAGATAGAGCCGAAGGAGAAGCACAGAGGAGAGGTTGGCTGCAGTGCCAAGATGTTGAGTGAGGGTACCATTCCTCAATACTTTTACATGCCCATAGCTCAGGCAGCAAAAGAACCCGACGATGGGCCTGCAGTGTTGAAGAAAAGGTGCAGAAAGCACCTAGCTTCGGGCTAGCGCCGCTGAAGAAAATGTGCCGGGAACCCAACTCAGGGCCTGCATCGTTGAAGAAAAGGTGCAGGGAGCCGGAAGTTGGGAAGCTCCGGCGAAAACCTGCCCGCGACAAGGCAGACGGCGCTGATGGCGGAAATTCCTTCTTTTGACATGCCAAAAATCTGGCATGAGCAGAACCTGCTTCGGATTTTGACTAAAAGAGAGAGGAAGACCATCTTCCCCCTGTCAAAACGGGAGATTGGCTTGAATCTATGCCGTCCTTGTCCGTACCATGACACCTTGAGGACTCGGTGCCTCCGAAACGTGCGAAGACCTTTTATCCCCATCCAAGCCTCAAACATCTCACTTTGAGGCAGAAGGGCGTCAGAACTGGAGATCGTGGATATGGAAGAAGAAGTATGATTTTGAAGGGAACAGGAGAGTTCGTGTTTAAGGGGAGTGACCCTGTACCCTATTTATACACGAAGAAGACCGGTGGCATTTAACTTGTGCAAATTTCCAAGGAACGCTATTGACAGGACGGACTGGGCTCAATTTCCAACCTCATCCTCAGCCGCAGGATCTGAAGATCCTCGTGAAGGCGCGCCTCGAGTACCGAAATATCAAAGGGCTCTGCGGAAATGGAAAATAAAGGAGCGCCCCTTGTTTTGGCGCGACTCCCACGTAAATGGAAAAGCGTAAATAATAATAGAGTATAGGATGTGAGCAAGTCTCGAGGTGGGCTCAGCCTTACCAAAACCCTCCTTCCCATCTAAAAAGTCGAGAAGCAGGATTTTGAGGGGCTATTGTGGGGCTTGAAAATTGGAATCCCGGCCCACTTCACATTAAGGGCCCAAAGTCCAGGCTGAGGAGCCCTATTGTCAGGGAGAGACAACAAAAGCTCCTTGAAGGCCCAAGGACGTGGCCGAGGATGACTCTGTGCCCGACATATCGCAAAACGCCCGAAGAAAATGACAGATTCAGCACAGGAGCAGCACAGGGGAAAAAGGCTGCCAACGCCTTAATGTGGAGCCCATCGCCTGACAAACCCATACTCATACCATGCTGTCCAGCTTTTCCCAGTTACTCTGATGTGAGAATTGACAAGACAAGTAACCACCCCAAACAAGGAGAAACGGACACGTAGGTGAAGAATTGGAAGGAAATATTAGTATAAAAGGGAAGCTTATGGCATAGAAAGGGGGACTTCCCAGGAACCAGAAAAGAGGGGGCCAACGAACTCATAAAAAGGAGGATGGTGAGGACGAGACGCTCCTCGGACCAATTCCGAGGAGATAGATCTTCACACCCTATCCGTATAAGGCTTAGCCACTCAGGCCAGACCCATCTTCGGATGGGCTTCCATGAAAATCCCGACGAAACCGTTGCCCAACGATCAAGGTCTAGCCTTTTCCAAACCCACTCTCTACAAATCGAATTGTTTGGACCCTTTATACACAAGCCCAATGTCATCCTTGGGTCGTAAAAATCGTGTCCTTACAATATAAATATATATATATATATATATATATTTATATATATAATGAATTAATTCATGTTATATAAAAATTAAGTAACTTTTTAAGTTTATTCACTTAATTAACTAAAACTACTATTTTTTTTTCTAATCAAAATTATTGGAAAAAGAAAAAAGAAAAATAGTTGTACAATGAAAAAAGCTAAATTTACGTGACTTTGATAGATTAGTTGTATAATATATGGTATAATGTTTTTGAGGAAAAGTAGTCGTACAATGACAGTGTGTCAGGTAAAGTAAAAACTAAAAGTAAAACCATAGTATATGTTTAAAAGAATATAAAAGTATGTGGTTCTTTTTGCTTGAAAGACCCTAATATATTATTAAGTTGTTCCAATTATGGACCAAAATTTAATTTTATTAGTATAAAAAAAATTCAAGATGTTCCCAATTTTTGTTTAAAGGTAGATAAATATAAAATTTTAAATTATTATATATAACCATCCTGTCTATAAAGTGGCGCCGCCCCTGTCTTATCTTCATAACATGGACAATTATTATAGTCGTACAGTGGTTTTAGTCTTGATCTAGGCTTCTCCACTAAAGTCACAATTGATTGTTAAAAATTAATTTTGATGATTGTTCCGAAAGCAACCTTTTAGGTAGGGGGTCTTATCTGTGACCAAGATTCCAAGCCACTTCTAAGTCACTGGTTGGGTGGGTTTAGTCTTGGTCTAGGTTTTTTCTCTTAACTTGTGTCGCCGACTGCGAAGGGCTAAATCAAGGAAGTGACCCAAGACAACGACTTTCAATGTGTTAATACTTGATGTAGATTGCACATTCTTATTGAGATTAAATTCAATAAGGACCTGGTATAAAAGTCCAAGATTTCATTTACACTTCCAAATGATAATGTACCACATGGTCTGAAAAACCCTTGGAAGACGCCTTGGGCATAGATGTTCAAGCCAAATCTTCAAGTTTGATATTTTCTTGAAACAAAGGAGGCTTCCTTTTCCTCTAGGCTTGCAACAATGCAAAGTTTAATGTTTGCTTATTACACTTTACCAGTCACAACTAAAACCAACGCATCATCTTTATCCTAGCTAGCCACGAAACAAACAAAACCAAATGGTCCAAACTCCAAACCAATATTAGTTTATAGTTTACACACACCAGCCCACATTGCCATTCATTCAGTCAGTCCAAAATTTCTCTGTTCAAAGTCTCAGGAGGAAAGTATCATTTGATTATTAAAGAAAACACCAAACCTTGAAGAAAATTCTTCCAGGACCACCATGCCCACAACATTGCCTAAGGCTTTCTCAGCTTGGCTATTGGACACCAACTCCAGTATTTTAATGGAGAGCAAACCTGAAATATTACTCCAATTTTTTATCAGTATCAAAATATTTCATTCTTATCCTAACCAACTCATAATGACTTATTTTTAATCGGTATCAAAATATTTCATTCTTATTCTAACCAAGTCATAACGACTTTACGAGGGCACCCTAAGATGTGTATCAAATATACACTCATGTTATATACTAATTAATAATTGCCTGAACATTTCAAGGGAAATACAATTATTACCTGAAATAGAATAAAAAGCTTATGAGTTATATTAAAAAAAAAAAAAAAGTAGGATTGAAGATTACTCTATTCACAACAATTATGACTAACAAAAAAAAAAAAAAAAAAAAAAAAAAACCCCCACGAAATCTTCTTTATTTTATACTAGTACTATAATCTCATATATGTTCTGCTTTCACTGAATTTGCACGTCAATGACCTTGCGTTCTGCCTTGGTCTTAGGAATGGAAATGTAAAGAACACCATTCTTCAGCTCAGCCTTGATCTTATCCTTCTCCAAGTTATCAGGAAGCTGCATACGTGTGTCATAAGAATTGAAGCTTCTCCAAGACCAAGAGTCATTATCTTTACCTTCCTTCTTGTGCTCTCCTTTTATAACAAGCACATCGTCCTCAACTGACACTTTAACATCCTCCTTATCAAGTCCAGGCATGTCAAACCTCATCTTAAACTCGTTCTCCTCCTCTACCACGTCCCAATTGGCACGGGCTTGCCAATCCCATGCTGACCGGTGCGCTCCAGGGAATGTCGTGGTCTGATCAAATAGACGGTCCATTGTGTCTAGCATTGGCCGCAATGCCCTAATTGGGGAGAACGGATCCCAGAGCCCTGTGTAACAATTGCATACAACATGTTTAATTCTTTGGATCATATATTTTAGAACATCTGAATTTAAATTTTAAAGTTAGCCATCCAAATAATTGGATGAGAGAGATGTTACAAAATTTGCTACTTGAGCTTGGGAACATATTAAAGAACATACTTGAGTATTAAGTTTTCTTTACAATCCCTTGTATAATTTCCCTCTTTACATTTCTTGATACTGACCAGCTACCCTACACAATGATAGTTTATCACTCTTTTAAGACATAGGAGACACAAAATCTGAAAAAGTAGCCCACCCACTAAAATTAAATTATAAAGTACAATGTTTCTCAAAAAAAAAAAATTATAAAGTACAACCTGATGCTGTGTCTTTAGTTTCCAATGGAATAATATAATTGGTATGTCACAATCATCAAACGAGCCTTTAATTTGTTTCCCGTGATTTTGTTTTTTGCTTTATCTTTTGATTCTTTTCTCCTCAGATTCAGATCCTATCCTAATCTGTTTTATGTGATTCTTTCTAGTTCATGTAATCTGAAGAAGCAGAACTCTTCCTATCTATAACTAATTTACCTGTATTTTTTGTTCTCATAACTAATTAACCTGGAACAAAGAAAACGACTTAAGCAAAGTGTAAATTTCCATGCTCTTGGCATATTCTTTATTCAACCAAGTAAAAACAAAAGTTCCCAAGTTCTTAACTGAAAAGAATGAACAGGAAAAAAGAAGCAAATTTCCTGGAGATGTCTCTCCACTCCTTAGTCTTTAATTATGACCTAAGTCATTTCATGTTCCTAAATGATTTTTTTTTTGTAAATACCAAATGAGTATGTGTTTGAATTAACTTTTTGCTTAATATTCCGTTTGTTTTGTTGAAAAATATTTTTTGGGGAAAAATATTTTCAACATTTTTCAGTATTTGTTTTGTTGTAAAATGTTTATAAAACCTAATTTTTTTTTTTTCATGAAAAAAAAAAGTGTAAGACTTGTAAAATGCTTGACCAAAAAATATTGGGTAAATCATTTTCCGACCTACACAAACCCCTCTTCTAGATTGGGCTCGCATGACCCCGCTCCCTCAACCCTCATTCTTTCTTTCTCACACACAGGAATCAACAATGCAGTGTCTGATGCAAGCAATGGTCATCGGCGTTCAGAGGTGGCAATTTGTGATAGGGTTTTGTCAATTCATGACTGCGGTTGAGCTAATGGTGGTTGTGTGCACCAATTGTGTTGTTTTGTAGGTGGATGCAGTTAGCTTTGAGCAAACCATGTTGTTTTGTAGGTGGACTTGGTCCAGGTTGCACCAATCAAGTGGGTTGTGTGGGGGGCATTGGAATCGGTTTTTAAGATAAGAAGATATTTTCATTTTACGTCGTACCAAACACTTAAAAATATGTGCAAACTCTTAACAATACATTAATTTTTGGAGTATTTTAAAGAATACAGCTAAAAACAAGAAAGGAAAACATTTTCAACTAAAAAATATTTTACATTGAAATAAATCTGAGTACTGACTATTCCATTCTTTACCTATGAAACATCCCAAAAATCCTGTGAATCAATTGTGGTGGATAGAACTTGGATTCTTTGGGGTTTACGACATATACCCTTCAAATATATTGAATTTTTTCACCTCCTAGGTGTTCCCAAAGGTACGGTAATATGTTCTAAGTTGACAAAAATATAATTGCATGACAAAATGTAAGGAAAAAATTATTATACAAAACAAATAAGCTTAAAAACTAAAACAAAAGAAAAAAAGAGCTAATTCAAATACTTATTTTGCACAACCGAAATAAACCCTATTGTTACCTTTTTTTTTTTCTTTTTTTCCTTTTTTTTTTTTTAAGATAAAATTTCTACTCTACTCTAATCTAATCTAAATGTATATGTGTGTGAAACTTATTCTTGAAGACTTGAACCCTGACCCTTGCTCCCTATACCCTATAAGTACTTATACTTGTTGAGTAACCACTTCACCAAGGATGTGCGGTAGTATTGTTACTTAGCAATGGTTGTGTTATTATCATAATCGTCATCATTAATTATTCTTATTATTATTATTATTATTAGTGTATAACCTTATGTATATGCATAAATATAATTAAAAATAATCACAATTACACATACATATGAGTTCAAATTATACATGATATAAAAGTTACAACTTACACATTTTTAAATCATAGATTTTAAAAATATGTAATGGTTTCTTGTTTATATATATATATATATATATATAATTTAGAATATAATTAAATTTAGACTCTTTTGTTTTGTGTCAAATAATTTACTTTTCACAAAACTTAAAAAATTAAATGGGATATATGGTGTAAAATTAAATTTCAATTAAAATCTAATTTAAAATTTAATTAAATTTAAACTCTTCCATTTTTAAGCTCAATAATTCATTTGACACCCAAAAAAAAAAAGCAAAATTGGATCCTTATTGAAATCTAATTCACTTTAATTATATAAATATATATATATATATATATATAGATTGTTGTTGTTAAACCGGCAAGGTGCTGGGGGGGGGGGGGGGGTAGAATACATGTTATTTACAATCGGTGCTTCTGTGTTATTGATCAGCAAACTAATTGTTATACTTGAAAGGTTTAATCAAGGATCATAGTCACTCATGTTGAGAACATAACAAATTGACTAAGATTTATATATCATCAGAAAAATTCCAATTGCTTTTACTTTTATTAAGTTTTTTTTAGTTTTTCCTCCTTTTCCTTATAAGGCAGGTTGATCAAATTGTGTCTCAGTGTCTGTATCTATCAAATTGGCCACTAGAATTCACCAGTTTCTGAGTTGGAAAGAGACGTACCCAACATAAAACAAGCAAAATAAATGTGTCAATTTACCAAAGCTAAAAACAAGTGTAGTCAAAAAGAGACTCACCAAAGTTTGAAATATCCACCACCCGTCTAGGCCTCCTCTCCACTGAGGTCCCTTGGTTTCCCTCACTGACATGAACATCCACAGACTGAGACGTGCCCTTATTTTCTTCACCAGCCGCAGCCTGAGCTCTCACCATTGACAACCTTGACCCCCTTTTGCTACCAAAATTCTTTGGTATTGGAAAGGCAACATGGCAACAAGGCACAGTACTGTTGGCTTTAATTGAAGGCATGGCTTTGTGTGATGATGATAGCATAGGTGAACATGACCAAGATAGTGTTGAAGCCATAGTGTTTCTTTCTCTAAAGAGAGACTGTGTACAAGAAGAAATGCAAAGTATACAATTGAAGTTCTGGCTTTGGGAAGAGGTATATTAGTTTTTGCTTAGGAAACAGGTCGGATTTGAAATATTATTATATAGGCAAAACAAAAACTAGGGGTTAAGTTTGTAGAGGGGTCTTGAATGTTTGAGAATGTGAAATAGTTTCTAGACTCATGCATTATTGTCACCACCCAAAAACGTCAATGTACATTACATTGACGTTTTTCTGTATATGAGTCTCTCAATCTTTCGGGAAAGCTCTATGGTTGTAAAATTACTAATATGGACTTGTCCACCAGAATATTATATAGGATATTGTTTATTGCATACAGTTATCAAAGATATATGCTATTCAAATACGCTAAAAATCGTAATTTTTAAGAATGTGTTTGTTTGGAAGTGAGATTAGGTGGGTGGAAAATTTCGAAAAGAAAATAAAAATGAAAATGAAAACTATTTTAGAATGTGTTTGATTGGGTGAAGAGGGAGGAAAATATATAGTAGGGCCTAGGTGTTTTCTTCTCTGATCCACTAAAAAGTTTTCTCTCCAAAATAGAGAGAAAAATGAAGGGAGAAATTGGGCATCACATTTAGACAAAAATACCCATGTACAATTGTATCTTCACCCACTTTGCTTTTCTTCACACTTTTTTTTATTTTTTTATTTTTTATAACTCTTGATTTACTGGGCAGGCGTTGCCTGCCTCCCTTTTTTTTTTTTTTTTTGGGCTAGTATTCTTTTCTTTTTTCCTTTTTTTTGCTTTCTTTTGTGTTTTTTTTTTTTGGTTTAGATGTGATTTTTTTTTTTTTATGGAGATGATTTTTATTTTTTTATAAATTTAGGTGATTGATTTTTTTTGGTTGTTTATCACTTTTTGGGTTTTAATTGGACATCATTTTTTTAATAAAGGTATATGCGTAAATTTATATAAACTCACTTTTTTCATCCCTCCATTTTTCCACTCCCAACCAAAAAAAAATGAAGGAAATTAAAATTTTTTTTTATCCTCCTACTTTTCCATTCTCTCACTATTTTCTATCCTCTCACTTTTCTAGCTACCCCTTCAATCAAACGGACGTGTTCGTTTGGCACCACTTATTTCTGTCAATTTATTTTATTATGGAGAATGTTAACCAGCATCGCTTGGTGCTGGTTGAGTGCAAGAAAAGACAAAAAAAATTGTCAAAAAAAGTAAAAAAAAATCTGAAATTGTACCTACAAAATTGAAAAGTCACATAAATTGAAAAAAAAAAATTGTGTCAGAAAAAAGTGTGCTTAACACAACCCTTTTATTATTCAGCTTATTTTTGTTACTATTCATGGGCCCCATTATACTTTTTGGCACTATTCATGGATCCTGCTATATTATTTCAGCTAATTTTTACCTTTATTTACAGTACTTTTAGCAAAAAAAATTCAATTTCAGCAAAATAAGCGGATTCCAAACAAGAGAAAAAAAAATAGTCATGTTTTTAGTAAATTTTGGCAATTTTTCCAACAGACTTGATTTGGATCCAATGATCAGGGCCCATGTTGCCCTTTTTAAACAAGGACAAAACGTAATTTACACAATTTTTTGGGTTGTTTTAAAATTGGTCGATCATTCTTCAAATTTAAAGTTTATTGTATTGAGTATTATAATGATATCAATATAATATTAATATCCTTCTAAAAAAATATAATAATAGTAGGGTTATGTTAACAAATGTCCTTAAATCAATTGTTAATAAACTATAATGAGAATTATGATTTATTTTTTAATAAACCATAAATTTTTTGAAACCGACAAAAAAATCACCCACATGTTTTTCCGTTTGGCTGCCAAAATAATGAATATTATCCACCCAAAAAAATAAATAAATAATGAATCATAGATGATTCATCTCTACCTTTGTTTCTCCACGCCCCACCCCCCCCTTAAAAAAAAAAAAAAAAAAAAAAAAAAAAAAACTCTATCTTTAAGTACGTAGTTACCAAATGAATCCACATCGTAGAATTTTCATGTATATCTATACGCCTTTTATAACAAAAACAATATTGTAAGGACACTTTTTGCAACCCAAGCCCAAGATGTAAGGGGATCTTGGCCAAAGAACCCAGTACAATAAATTTATAGAGAGTGGGTTGAAGAACTAGGCCCTAATGAATTTGACAACAGTTAGTATGGATTTAAAAGATGATCAAGCAAGAACAAGGAAAATATAACTACATGAATTCACTGTCTGATGAGGTATTTTATCATACAAATCAATAATGAAAGTTCAAAAAACGTGTATAAACACCTTTGAACGTTTAGACCCCCAAATTACAACTTAACCAATTTGAGCAATATGTCAAACAACTAGTGTGCGGAAACTTAACATGTGCTATAGTATGGAATTGGTAAAAACTATCTAAGCCAAGACAAAATATAATCCACAGCAGATAATAAAAAGGTAAAGATAGAGAGGAAGGAAGATGCAAACACAAAGACAACACGCGATGTGTTATCGAAGAGGAAACCGAAGCCCTCGGCGTAAAACCTCTCCGCTGCCCTCCAAGCGGTAAACAATCCACTAGAAAATACAGTTGGGATACATGGACAACAATAGATCCTCCAAGCCTAATCTACCCAGTGCACCTAAGCCCTCCAAGCTTCTTGCTCCAACGAGGTTGTGCCGAACCTTTTTCTTTTCTAGCTTCCCGGATTCCGCTACTAGACCGTAGCATCAACCAATGAAGATTGGTTCCTTTCTAACTGCTTCCCAGAAATCCAAACAGCTGTGTCACAGTGATGATGATGATGGTGAGAATCAGGTTTGGTATAATGCCTCTCAAGGATTTAACAATGGAGAGGAAGAGAGTTGAGCAATTTGAAGAGACTCTAAGGTATAGATTGTGGATGAATCAATCTTGTTTTTCTTTAGGGTTTCTCTCTCAAAATTCTCTCTGGAAGCTCTCTTACAATCGTGGGTAAAATGGGTATTTATACTGGAGTGGGAGAGGAATGTGAAACGTCAGGTTTTACAAAACAGGGGTAGCTCGCGGCTTGACCTCGTGGCTTGACTAAGTCGCGAGATCCAGTCGCGAGATAACCGTATGGCCAGTTGTCCTGTTTTGTCCTGTAGTGCTCCAGCTTACATGACTGTTCATCTTCCAGCATGCTTGGCGCGTGTGCTGCGTCTGGCGGCTTGCAGCCGCGAGTCACCCGCGAGTCCCAGCCGCGAGTCTCTGTTTTCTTGCACACTCTTGAGCAATCTTCACTCTATCTCACTCACTACCCTTACATCAAACTCACCTAAATACAGGGTTACTAAATGCTGAATTACAAGCAAATTTGGCATGGAATAAAGCCAATTAGATGGTTGAATAAATTCAACCTTACAAATAACAGTTGGATACAAGTATAATTTTGATTGCCACAGTATTCTTTCTCTATTTTTCCGATCCCTTCCTCATGGGAGATCTCTTACATTATATATCTCCCTCAGGACCATCTTGATCCTACACTTGTTGATCATTTGAGCCTTTACTTGAGAACCTATCCCATCGGACACCCTCTTTGGCTTTCTGTGAGTTGTGGTTGCCAAAAAAATATTGTTTAAAGGTCTTCTCCACATAAATGCGGCCAAGAAAGTAGCTGCAATGCATTTAATGTGGTGGTAGCAGCTTTTTCTTAGATATTTTGAATTCCCCTCCTTCTCGTATGTTCATGATGCACGTCTCTATTATTGGAATTTCATGGAAAGTCACTCTGATCATTGGATGACATATTTGAGCCGTACTTATCGTATCCGAGGAGATATTCCTTCTCAGATAACTTTCCTATTTGCATCTTGCTCATTAAATCCTGAGCCTGAACCATTCTTCACCATTCGTTCCTTCTCGAACCACCCACGCTTTTAGACAAGGCCCAAGGCCCAATATATAATTTGGGCTCTTAATCTTACAAATATTATTATAATACAAATTACACATTCTAAATTTAGTTATTTTTATTTTGGTATTCGATTTTTGAAAGAAAAAAAAATTGTCCATATTTGAGACTATTTCAATATCATCAATTTGTCCCTTTCTGTTAGTGTTGTGGTTCACGTGTATATTAAATGATATTTTAATATAAGAAAATTCATATAAAAATAATATGTTAATTAATTATATTTTGTTTATGTATTAAGGATTTTTTTTTGGTTGCAAAAATAAGCTATTTTCAACTAGATAGGAGGCAAGCTATTTACTATGCAAGAAGGTAGCAACGGGTTGTGTTGTCTCATAGTGCTTGTGTAGTACATGAGTTAGATTTGAGGCAGTGAATTGGGTGCTTTTTTTTTTTTTTTTGAAAAGAGTAACTTCATTCATGTAAATAAAAGAGCCCAAAAAGGCATTACAACAGAGGAGACCAGCAAAGACAAAGTATTTATAGTCTAAGTGGGGTCTGGAAAAAGAATAGAATGTGACAATGGAGGTGAAGTTTCTTTCCAGACTTAAGCAAAACCAGCTGATTTGGCCAATTGGGCGAGCTCGTGAGCTGCTCTGTTGTGATCCCGTTTCAGGTGGTGAAAACGCCAGCTGCAAAAATGGAGCAGAGAGCTACGACTTCCATTGATGATATGGCCAAGCGGACCTCCAGATTCCATAGTAACCACAGATTGCACTGTTGCAAGAGAGTCCGATTCAAAAATTACCTGGGTAATATTTATTTCATGCGCCAAGGTAACACCATTTTCCAAAGCAAGAATTTCGGCAATTTTAGGGGAGTAAGGGGCTGACAGAGGTTTGCTCAAAGCAGCAGTGACTTGCCCAGATGAGTCGCGAATGATGACTCCAATACATGAATTTGAGCCATTTGGACAGGTAGCACCATCTACACTTACTTTATGGAAACCCGGCGGAGGAAGAGACCAAAAAGAGGCACGGTCACCTTGCTGGTAGTTATGTGGAGTTAAAGCGCCCTTAAAATCCTTAGCAAGTCTCAAAGCCGAGTTCCATATCTGACCAGGAGGAGTGGAGGGGGATTCGTGCACAACCTGATTTCGGTTGAACCAAATGTACCAGGCAGTGACGAAAAAGGTCTCTAAATCCTTTTGATTGCCAATTCGAATTACATGGAGAGCCACATCAATAACATCCAAAGCCCCACCATCCAAGAAAGCAAGTCTTCCAACCCAAAAATTCCAAACCAGCGTTGAGCCATCACAGTTAAAGAGGGCGTACATAGTATTTTCAGGGCCTTGGCCACACAAAGGACAACTACCATCTGTATTGACCCCCCTTACCTTTTGGTTCTGCATTGTAGGAAGGGCGTTCATACAATCCCGCCAAGCAAAAATTATAATCTTCTCGGGAAGATTGAGATGCCACACCCTCTCCAATAGTAAAGACCGGGAGTCACCAACAGATGATTCACCCTTATTGCTTGTCTCAACCAGCGAGAGGGCCACATAATAAGCGCTCCTAACCGTGAAAACTCCCTTCGTGTTCCCTAACCAAATGAGCTTGTCATCCGGGAGGGAGTAGCTAAGGGGAATGCTGAGAATGGTGTCCGCTTCAAAGGGGAGGAAAATTTTCTTAACAAAATAAGCTTTCCAACGCTTTGTATCCTAATCAATGAGGGCCGATACCATGGGGAAGTCGTCAAAGTAGCAGGGTGGGCTGATTGTCTTATAGGTGGTGGGTGTAGGGAGCCATTTGTCCTCCCAAATGTGAATCGTTTTGCCATTTCCAACACGCCACCTTATGCCCTTCCTAATTACTTCAAGGCTACTATGGATACTACGCCAAGCATAGGAGGGATTGCATCCCAATTGGGCATTGATTACATCTGAAAATGGGAAATATCTTGCCTTGTAAATTCTTGAAATCAAAGAGTCTGGTCTAATGAAAAGTCTCCATGCTTGCTTAGTGATGACTTGCATAATTGAGTGTAATTTATCACTTCTCAACTTTAAACTTTAGTCTAATTTTATTTATTTTTTGTTGATTTTAGACTTCATTATTGTTATTTAAATTTTATTTCAGATTTGAAGAAAATAAAGATTTACTCAAATAAAGAGACATGAAGCAGTTGAAAAAGGTTTTGAGCTGAACACTTGGGCTGAAAAAGGGCAATACGTAGTGGCTAAAGGCAGAAAGGAAAGGCAGGAAGAAAAGAAACAAAAAGAAGGAGGCGCTGAACCACAGACAGGGAGAGATTTTTGGGCTGAACTGAAAAAGTATTTTGGGCTGAGGCAAAAACGTTTTGGGCTGAAAAAAGGTTTTGGGCTGAAGCAAAAAACGTTTTGGGCTGAAAAAAATGTTTTTGAGTTGAAGAGAATTGTTTTGGGCTGAAAAAATAGGGCAACACGTCTAAAGAAACAAAAGAAAAGTGGTGCTGAATAGAAAAAAGAGGGAGGCTAAAACAGAGAAACAAAAGAAAAGAAGTGCTGAAACAAAAAAGAAAGAAAGAGGGCTGAACAGAAAAGAGACGGCGCGTTGACCAGAAAGGAAGAAAAAAAGAAAGGGTGCTAAAGCAGAAAAAGGAAGAGGGCTGGAACAGAGAATTTTTCAGCATTTATTTTCTTTCCAATCTTCTCAGAAAAAATTATGGTGAATTCGTTTGTGTTAGATTTAATTTTAGCATGAACTAAACTTTCTTTATTCTAGGAAAACGATGTAATCTAGTTTCAAACAATGCTTGCTTTTCTATGTTAATTTGAACAATTTCTCTTCATGTTTGTCTGATTTATTCTAAACTTATTGCTTCTAATTAACTGACCATTAATTAGATGATTTTAATATTGTGATTTGCTGTCGAAAGAGGGAATTACAGGATAGATCTTGAATATTTCAGCATAGGTAAATATAAAGATCGAAAGACTTGTATGAACCTATATAGTATTAAAATCGTTGGTCTTAATACTTTCTTGTTTTATTAAATTACATACTCTTGTGTAAAATAATGAACAAGATTGTTTCCAATTGACTATCGAAAGAGGCTTTTGGATGAGTTTGGAGATTGCTAACAAACAGAGAGAATTAAATTCAATTAGCTAGATGAGTAATGCATTGTGAGGGATTAGGTGAAATCGATTTCCTAGAAGTTTCTTTCTCATTAAGTTGATTTTCAAGCAACATCTTTCTTTTCCTTTACGTATCTTTTATTTAAATTGATTTTATTTTGAATTCCAATTACAAAAACCTTAGTGACTTCTCAAAATAAAATCGAGATTAACATAATTTTGGTATTTGTCAAAAGTAAGTTACCAATCCCTGAGGACGATACTCTTCTTATCACTTTACTATAAAACTACGATACTGTACACTTGCAGTTTTGCACCGATCACTTAGCTAGCATGGCCAAATTGAAAGCATGAAGATTTCGGAAACCCATACCCCCTTGAGATTTGGATTTGCACATCTTTTTCCGAGCAACCCAAGCTATTTTATTCTCTTGTTTCCGCTGCCCTCACCAAAAGTTGTGTTCCATGCTTTCAAGATCATCACATAGGCCCTTTGGAAGAAGAAAACAGCTCATAGTATATATGGGCACAGCTTGAGCGACTGCTTTAATAAGAATCTCTTTTCCACCCATAGATAGCATTTTTTCCTCCACCTTGAAAGCTTTCTCCCCACCTTCTCCTTAACATCCGCAAAAACCTCATTTTTGGATTTTCCAATGATGGATGGGAGACCGAGGTATTTGGAATGCCTAGAGTCTTGCATTGGGCCAAGAATGTCAAAACCCACCCCCTTTGCCTCTTGGGATGCATTGAGGCTGAAAAACACGGATGATTTATCTGTATTTATTTTTTGACCCGATGCAGCTTCATACATGGCCAGAATCTCAATAAGCTTATGGCTTTCTTGGCTGTTTGCACGGCAAAAGAGCAAGCTATCATTGGCAAAGAACAAGTGGCTCACTTGAGGACATCCTCGGCTGAGAGAAATGTCATTTAACTCCCTGTTTTGAGCAGCCTGAGTGATGAGAGAGGAGAGACCCTCAGCACAGAGAATAAAGAGGTAGGGGGAGAAAGGGGCCCCCTGTTTAAGGCCCCTAATAGGACTGATACAGCCGTAAGCCTTGCCATTAATGAGAACCGAGTATGTGACCGTAGTAATACAATGCATGATTAGGCTGATCCACCTCCTATGAAACCCAAGCTTTTCCATTACCGCTTCAATGAACCCCTACTCAACACGGTTAAAAGCTTTGCTCATATCCAACTTTACAGCCATAAAACTCTCCTTCTCCTTACACTTGTTGTTGAGGTAGTGCATTATTTCATAAGCCACCAAAATATTATCAGTAATGAGGCGCTCAGAGAGGAAAGCACTTTGATTTTCAGAAATAATCTGAGGAAGAATAGCCTTAAGCCTGTTTGAGAGAACTTTAGCAATGATTTTATAGGCAACATTGCTTAAACTGATCGGTCTAAATCAACCATATGAGTTGGAGACTTTTTCTTTGGAATTAGAGCAATATTAGTTTTGTTCAACTCAGCAATAGGCATATTAGAATTAAGCACATTTAGAACCATGTTAGTAACATTGTTGCCTATAATATCCCAATATTTGAGGAAAAAGATTGTAGACATACCATCGGGTCCAGGAGCCTTAGTTGGATGCATTTGCTTTAGTGCAGTGAGAATTTCATCTTTGGAGAACTCTTTAATCAGCTCTCTGTTCATTTCATCAGTAACACGAGTTGGTATTGTTATTGTAACATCATCAAAGCTAGCTGGCTGGGACAATGTATATATATTTCTGAAATACTGTATAGCAACATCAGCAATAGTGTCATTTGTATCATACCAATTTTCGTTATCATCCAAGAGTCCCAAAATAGCATTCTTCTTCTTCCTTTCAGATGCTCTAAAGTGGAAGAATTTTGTGTTGTGATCCCCTTCCTTTAGCCATTGAACTCTTGACCTTTGGTTTTAGTAAATTTCCTCGCTGTCAAGAAGTTCGTTTATATCCTTCCTCAAACTATTTATTTCAGCCCCAAGATTACCATTAGAATCACGGAGTACAAGAGATTGGAGAGCTGTCCTTTTTGCTTGTATCTGTATAGGAATATGGCCAAAGACTGAGTGATTCCAGCTTGAAAGGTCCACAGCACACTTCCTAAGGCTAAGTGATTCCAGCTTGAATCACGGAGTACTTGTGTCTAGACAGGTATTCCAAGCCTCTTGAATAACTTCCTTACATTCCTCTCTGTCCGTCCACATCACCTCAAAATGGAAGCGGCGCCTCTGTGGAGGTTGCACCACCACTATATTAGAAACAAGCAAGGCACAATGATTAGAGGTGGAGTCGATAAGATGGTGTACCCTCGTATTTTGGAAATGGCTTCTCCAGTCATCCGTTGCAAGCACCCGATCAAGACGCATATAAATCCTATCAACCCCCTCTCTCATGTTACACCATGTGAAATCAGATCCATTGTAACCCAGGTCCCTAAAGTTGCATAGATTAATCACTTTTCTGAAACCGTCCATTTCATTTTGGGATGTTTGAGCACCCCCCCTGTTTTTCACTCATTGAAACTATTTCATTAAAATCCCCAAGCAGAGCCAAGGGAGCTGGTACTGATGATGGAGGGAAGTTAAAAGCTTCCATGATTCATGTCTTTGGTGCGTTTCCGAGTGACCACAAAAACCGGTGACTCTCCATTTAAAACCGGATTCAAGCTCAGTGACAATGGCATCAATGTGATGAGGGTCGTAGCTTACTATGTCAAGGGAGGTATCCTTAGTCCAAATCATTGCAAGCCCACCACTTTGACCCTTGCTAGGAACAAAAAGGCAATTCAAGTGAGACATAGATCTTCTTTTCTTGTTTGATTCTCTTTTATTCAGTTTTGTCTCCGCAAGGAAGACAATTTTGGGAGCCCAACGCTGCATAAATTCATGCAGCACTCTAACTGTCCGGGGGTTCCCAAGCCCCCGGCAGTTCCATCCAAGGGCAATCATTGCTCCCGGCGATGCTGCAAGGCAACCATCGCCAATATATTATCAAGGGGGAAAGAGTGAGGGGGGGAGAGAGCGGTGAATAAACATTTTTGAGCTCTGTTTTCTTCAACTTCTAAATATTCAAACGTACCTAGCCTTTTGGAACCCACTCTCATGTCTGAGTTAAACATTTCTATGTCTAAGGCCTGTGTTTGATGTTGGGCCACTTGTCTAGCTATTTTCTTCAAACTAGGCTTTTTCTTTTGTTGGGTATCTTTAGTAGGGCCTTGCACAGAAGGAGTGGCCACACCTTTGCACTTACATTCTAATTTTTGCCTTAGTGGGCTAGTAGCTTCATGGGCTTTTCCTTTTATCTCTTGCGCTTGGCCCACAGTAGAGTGCTCATCTAACTTTTCTTCTTTGGGATTCAGAGAGCTTTGAGATATTTCCTTTATACTACTGTCACGTGAAATCCCCTTAGTTTTCTCCATACGCTTCAAATTCAAATTTTTGGCCTTGTCCCATCCATCCTGAGTATCCGCCGTTTGTAAGAGCAGAGAGGACAAATTTTTTGCAGAGGAAACTCCTTGGGCAAACCCCAAAGCCGGGTTTGTGTTAGGCCCATTTGTTTCACCGAGGCTGTCAGGCTCAGATATGCCCAGGATGTTTGCAGAGGTGCGCATTCCAGCAACATCAGTGCCGTCTGCCATCGCGGCTCTGCCTTCACTACTAGTGATCCGGGATTTGCTCGGTCCCCATTTTGAATCCCAACCCGCTCTCATCCAGTCACCGTATTGGTTGCCTGTCTCATGCTCTACCGCCGCATCTGAGCAATGCTTAACATCATGCCCTATCCTACCACACCTGAAGCAAAGCGTAGGAATCCTCTCATACTTATAATAAACCCAATGCTTCCCACTCTCTGGACTAGAAACGAAACCTCTTCTGCGAAGAGGTTTATCCAACTGAACATCAACTTTAATGCGCATATACTTTGCTTGATCGGACTGCCAGGATCGCTTATCCACCTCAAGAAAATTTCCTATTGTGCCTCCTATATCTTTGCCTACTTCCTCATTCATAAACTCAAAAGGAAGGCCCCATACTTGGATCCAGAAAGGAGAGTGAGTAAAGATAATGTTTGTTGAGGTAAGGCCTGCTCTCCAGCGACATAAAAGGAGTAAATTGTTTTCAAAATTCCACGGGCCACTCTTTTCAACCCATTCCATTTGAAATCTAGAGCTGAACTTGAACTGCCAAATACTGTTACCCACATCCACTATCCGTAGATTAGATCCCAACTTCCATGCCATTCTGAGAGTATTCTTGAGTGCACGGCTATTCTAGTGGCGATCTGAAAGGAGCTTTCCAAAAAGGCTTAAAGAACATTCTTCAAGGAGGTTACTTTGGGTTTTGCTTGTGATGCAGATTTCTTCTCCTTCTTCTTTGGTTAGTTTGAGTTTTTGGAGGTCATTTAGGACTGTTTCATCCATGGTAGTGATGGAAAATGGTTTTTTGACAAGAGTGATGGAAGATGGTTACTGCACATAGAAAAGAAACTGTAAATGGGTAAGAAAGACCCTAGTGAAGGGAGGAAAGTCTCATGTCAGCCGAGAGGAAAAAGTTCCTACTAGGGAGAGTGTAGTGTGAGTTGGGTGCTTTGCAATGTACTTTTTTGTTTTTTGAAATTTGGGGGGCTTTCATTTTTTTAATGGAGGGCCGTGATACCTTCTTATAAAGTTTCGGGACACAGGGCCCTTAGGTTTGAGACTAGAGTCATTTGTGAAAAGTTTTGTAACTTATTGATATTATCTAGTTCTTCTATGTTATGTAGAACTTGAATTCAAATCCTTTCATCTTATTAGACCAAAAAAAAAAAAAACAAATTAAAAACTCATTAATATTATCTAATTCCTCAATATATTAGGTAAAACTTGGGTTAAAAAAGAAAGTATTTCCAGTCACCTATATGTGAATAAGCTAAATTAGGCAGTATGCAGTATAGTGTCCAGACTCAAGAGGACCATGGAGCACCAAATGCACTGACGACTCAGAAGATAAAACCAAAAACCATTAAATGTGAAGCAGCATCCAATGTAGCCATAAATATGGTTGTAGTTTGCCTACAATGTACTCTATAGAGTAACTATTTACTACACTTGATGGTCTAAGGTCAAAGTTGCAGGACCATAATGTTAAAATGATGTGCTAAGATTTTGGACACTTGAACCGTTTTCCTTTATTTGCATTTAACAGAAGTAGAAGTTGTAGCTTTAGTTTGGTTGTCTTTAATATGTAACTACATAACTGATTTCTCCATCACAGAGCACTCATACGAAAATAGTCAGTATGTTTTAAAGGTTGGGAAAAAATATCATAAAATGTATATACCAGATAGTAGCAATTCAGCTATGTTAATATATTTGGCACCTCTCAAGCATCTTAGTCAGTACTCAGTATGTTTTTTTTACATGAGTAAAGTTTGAAATTGAGCTTGATTGACAGCTTGAGCTCAAACTACTAGATTAAGATTTCAAGCATTATAAGTGAGCTCAAGACAAGCTCGGACCAAGCTTGAACACCATGTTAATCTTTTAGTTTTATCATTTAATACTTGGTTCAGTAGATTACAAGCTTACAGTCTGAGATGCCTATGTAAATAAAGTATAAGATGTCTTTATAGAGTATCAATAATGAGTTATTGCAATTAAAGTTGTTTTAAAGACTATAGGACCACTTAAGCAAATGTACAACAATTTTCATTTAATTTTCTTTAAACTTCTCTTTATGCGCCGAAATTGAAGTGTATGTGTGTGTTTTTGAGAGTTTGATTTCATTTTTTTAAAATATAATTTAATAGATATTAAATGCAGCTAACTAATCAAGCACTTATTCACAAAAGCCCAAAAAGAAAGACCAAAAAAAGAGAGAAAAAGAAACAGAAAGAGAATCCAACACTAGTTTTGACTGGTTTACCAAATCAAAAAGCTGCATCTTTCAACAATTAATAAGATGCTATCTAGAAACATAAGTTGGTGTAAGGCTTTCTCAAGTTCAAATTCCTTTCAAGTTTGACAGTCCAATACCAACATGTCACCTCTCAAGAACACCTCCCAAATTGCCTTGGATACTAATAAAATAACCCTGAGAGCTCTTACATGTTCCTTCACCATAGGAGGATCCCAAAAAACAAGCATTTATCCTTATCTCTTTCCCAAAAATCCAAATCCCAAAAGAACACTATAATCTATTGTAATAGTTGTAATCCTCTCTAAGCGTGAATCTATGATAGTTACATACTTTTTTTTTACAGAAACGTGAAAAAAAGCAAAAGCTTCACCTTCCCTCTAGCCCTTTGCTCAGCTTTCATCAGTCTCGAGGCTACTCACTCTTCCATGTTGTCTTCAACTGCCTGACATAAAAACTATCACAAAGTATTTACCACGCCACAAAAAAACACTCAAATTTTTTTATCATATATTATAGTGTACTGCAAATATTGACGTTACATTATTATATGATGCAGTGTTTGTTCCCACATGCATGGGTTAGTAGCAACACCAACTTGGAGACTACATAGTTTGTTGTTTTCCTCTCATTCATATCCATGTGCCTTCTGCATTTAAAGTTACCAGCTACTCAAATAGTGAAGTTCTTAGCTATAAAGCAAAGAAAAGCACCGGTTAGAGTTTACTGTACTGTATATTTTTCATGGGGAAAATTGGAGGAAGCTCGTGGCTGACTGCTGTTAAAAGGGCTTTTAGGTCTCCTAGTAAGGAGAATGGGAAGAGAAGCAGTAGAAGGAGAGAAGAAAATGAACAAGAAGAAGAAGAAAAGGTACAAAATTTCAATTTCCTACGCTTTGTTCATTACCACACAAATTAGTCCTCGAGAAACATATTGCACTGAAAGTTTGAAACTTTACTTCAAAAGATGTACCCCCTTAACGCATTTCCACTTGAAACAACCATAGTGAAAGAGATTTATTTTCTTTTTTTTTGAATTCTTCAATGTGCATGTAAAAATATGTTGATGACCAAAGATGAAATTTTTGTTTGTGTGTTTTGTGCAGAAGAGAGGGAAACGAAGATGGATTTTCAGGAAGCCTTCGAATCAGGAAACAATTACAGAACACTGCCAAGCAAGGACAGTAACAACCACCACAGCTAATATCACTCCAACCACTAGTGCTGTGACTATAGCAACCAACACTGTTTCTGAGGCTGCAGATGGTGAGCAAAGACATGCCATTGCAGTAGCCATAGCAACTGCTGCTGCTGCTCAAGCTGCAGTAGCAACAGCACAGGCAGCTGTAGAGGTTGTTCGGCTCACTAGGCCTTCCATATTTGTGAGAGAACACTATGCTGCCGTGTCCATTCAGACTGCCTTCAGAGGATACCTGGTAATGAAACGAGAAGTTTATTTCTTATTTTCTAGAATATATACTTCTATAGACAAAGAAACGTACAAATTACCCATTGTCGCAAAAGTTTAAATTTTTCGGAAATGATGAACTTAATCATTTAACTATAATTTTAACAACACTTAACGGTTATGGTTATGAAGGCAAGGAGAGCTCTTCGGGCACTTAAGGGGCTAGTAAAGCTGCAGGCTTTGGTAAGAGGCCACAATGTTCGTAAGAGAGCAAATATGACACTTAGGTGCATGCAAGCTATGGTTAGAGCCCAAGCTCGGGTAAGTGACCAACGTAAGAAGAAGCTTTCAACCGAAGGGAGCATAGATTCTGCAATTAGCGAACCAAATAGCTTATGGGAATCACATTTTGCTGAAAGGAAATCCATGGTACTGTGAAATTATCTTCAGATTTCTTATATATATATATATACTGAGCTTTAGCTAGTTCTGCATAATTATGTTTTAATTCGGTTGTTAAAGTTTTCTATGCAGTCTAGAGATGAAAGTAGCACTGCTGATGATTGGACCCATTGGGATGACAACCCCCAAACAATAGAGGAGATTCAAGTAATGTTACAGAAAGCAAAGGATGCTGCTTTGAAACGTGAAAAGGCCTTGGCTAATGCATTCTCTCACCAGGTTTTGCCTCTTCCTCTAAAGTCGCTACTAATTTTCTTACAATCTTTCAAACTGATGTCTGATGTGACAATGAATGTTATTAGCGCTAAAAAATTTTATATAATTGATGACATGTTAGTTTGTTAGACTTCTGTCTTATATTCATATTCAGAATATTATTTATTGCACTAGTGCACTTCTTAGCTCCCTGTTACAATTTTGTGCATGATTCCATCAAAGATGTGGAGAACTGGTAGAGAGAAAATTGCAAGTGAGGAAGAGCCAGAAGAGATGCCCAAATGGCTTGATCGGTGGACAACAAGGAAGCAATGGGAGAGCAGAGGCAGAGTTTCATGTGATCAAAGAGAACCCATAAAAACTGTGGAAATTGACACCTATAGACCTTACTCCTACTCTGCTCCCAATTCACAAAGACCACCGCATCAACATCGCTGCTACCAAATCCAACCACAGAGACACAGTTCATTTTCTGTGGCCTCTCCTGTTCATAGAGCCCACACAAATCTCACCTTCCATTCACCAATCACACCATCCCCATCCAAAACAAGGCATCTTCATGTGAATTCAGCTAGTCCTCGATGCTTAAGGGAACAAAGGAATAATCATCCAATGCCTCAGGTTCCAAGCTTAGGCTCCACTTACAACCATGCAATGCCTAACTACATGACTGCTACTGAATCTGCTAAGGCTCGGTTTCGATCACAAAGTGCACCAAAGCAGAGGCCTTCAACCCCAGAAAGAGAAAAGACAGGATCATCAGTGAAAAAACGCTTGACGTTCCCAATTCCTGACCCATGTAGCGGTCTTGGAAATGCTGGTGGTGGTTTTGATTTTAACTCGATGAGTCCATGCTATAAGAACATTGATGGAGGCAATGTTGGGATGGAACAAAGGTCAAACATGTCATCTTGTTGCACAGACAGCTTTGGTGATGAAACATCTCCACCTTCAACCAATGATCTTAGGAGGTGGTTGAGGTGAAAACTCTTAATGATGTGTAGCCATCATGCATTTTCTACTTGAGAGTCTGAATTACTTGAGGTAGATGAAGTGAGATTGTGAGAGAAGCATGTTGAATGGAAATGTACGATGGGACCATCATTAATGGAGTTCATAAGATAAGCCCTCTTTTTGCTTATGTAAAGTAGTAACTCACACATCCAAACAAGACTGAATCTGCAGTCTCAGACTCTCAGATGGTCACACCATCGAGTCTAGGTTATCTAAGTCTCGGTCCCCACAAAATTAAACCACCTTATTTTATATAACCATGTACTTTGCAACTTGAGCTTCCAAAGTAGTCAGATGCAAATTGAGTTAACACCACCCAGCTAACCAACACACACACACACACAAACACGTGAGTTGAATCATGAATGTCCTTAACGAAAACACTTGGAAATGTTATCTAAAATAGAGGTTATTAACATAACAACAGGTGGTGAGGAAGACACACTCAAATATTTGATAGCATAATAGTATTCAATATCACACCATATAGGCCTATTTTTAGAATAGTCGTAGAAAATTGTGGTCCCCCGTCAACTTCAATCATTTTACCTAAGTAGAGGTCTTGAGTCATGAACGACTTCAATGCTAGTTCAAGAATCACAGCTTTAACACGCATTACTAACCATGACACTAGGATTGTGGGGGTAAGCGCTAGGATTCATGTTCAGGGATCATATGAGTGAGCATCACACCAATGCTACCTAAGCAAATCTTGTTTGTCTTGAGTGTGCAACCAAATTATTCCATCTAATCGTTTAAGTATCAAGCTGCTATGTAATCACTGATAACCCTAATAAAGAGAAATCACTTATACTTTATCAAAGAGAAACACGTCACGTGATGCCATATTTTCCAAAACAGTAGTCAAGAAAGGTGAAGAATCCAATTAAAGAGACAAATTATTACAATTAAAAAAAAATTATGACTTGATGAGTTGGTGTAAATATGAAGAGAATATAAAATTATTGGAAAACCTATTGCACAAGGGGTGTAAAAGTCACATTTTCAATGTATTTGGTCAGTGTATATTTGCACACCCTTAGTAAAATGATGTGTGATATATAACAAGTGTGGACATTGAGAGTGTGAGACAATAATTGCCCTTATAATAGTCAAATAGGCTATGTTTCATTCCATGACCTTATTCCTTCCTTCACAATCATAATCTCAAAAGTCGATCAAATACTGAAATACATCCTTTGCATATTTTATTGTTGATCTTTTACTGTAGTGGAGTGAGTCTTTAAACCATATCTTTAACTACGTTTCATAGAGATTCTTCTTAGGGAATTGTCCAGCTTTATTCAATAAAAGTGAGAACCAAGCATGCATGTGTTGACAGGATCCAGATGTTCTCCACATCCCTGTTTACAACGAGAAGAGACATCAAGAAGATTCCTCGACAAATTTTAGAGTTGAATAAAGGTGAAGCTCAAGAAATTGCATAAATGTTAGGTACAACTAAATAAGATAAAATCTATGATCATATTGGTATAGGACCGTAAGATGATGTGTGACCAGTCAGGCATTGGCGGCTCCACATGTAGTTCAGGGTGATCACAGGACCACCCTGACTTGGCAAAATAATTAATTATTATATGTAAATTTTATTATTCTTAAGAAATATTTGTGATTATTCTAAAATTTTTTAGGCCCAATATAATTAATTTTTTGACAAAATTTGGCAACAAACTTGATCGTAGACTTCCACTCAAAAAAAAAAAAAAAAACTTGATTGTAGACTAAAACTATAACTCCACTCAATATTTTTTTATTAGATGTGAATTGTGAAAAATTCACCATTGGATTACATTTTCTTTTTATAATCTCCATACTTGCAAAATTTTAAGAAGATAAAAAATTAATAATTATGTCATCAATCAAATATTTAAATTTTGAGTTTTTATAGTCTAAAATTACATAAAAATTTAAGTTTATAGATCAAATAATAAATAATATTCAATTAACATGAAATTTGACATGTGTTTTAAGAATATAAAGAACATGCAATTCAACGGTTAGATTTTCAAAATATATAGTTATGTTAATTTGTTTAGTGAGAGTTGTAGTCTTAGGCTACAACTAAGTTTGTAACCAAAATTTTTCTTTAAATTTTGGCCCCTTTAACAATATAATAGGTCCTTACAAACAAAAAGAAAAATCCCAATAAATTTTTTATCTAACTAAATTTTTTAAAGAGATGTAACTTATAACATTAATAATGAGATTATCATGTAAAGATTTCAAAATAAGAAAATTTCTTTAAGAAAATTGTCAAACTGTGTGTGTGTGTGTTTTGGTCAATATATGAAATTCTCTTTTTATTAAATTTTAGTCAATAATTACCACCTTAAAAAATATTCCTAGAGCTACCATTGCAGTTAGGGCCGGCTCTAGACATTTTGGAGCCTAAGGCGAGAACTAAAATGAGGCATTTTTTATACTTATATATTAATTAAATTAATATTTATTTAATATTTTTATATTTTAATATATTTCATTTAAAATCTATTTTTGGTGAATTTCTTGCTCATTTGTGATATTTTCATCTAAATTTTGTGTTATATTTTGTTTATTACTAATAACAAATTTATCCATTGATCCTTTTTGAGACTTAATTAGTTTTTTTTTTTTTTCTTTTTTTAAGTTTTTCATATCCAGATGCATATTTTCTAGTAGACATTTCTAATCAAACAATATATTTATAAAGACTAAAATAAAAAAATATCTTTCAAGTGTGGAGCAAATGAGAAATAGAACTGTAGGCTCCAAAGACGGGCTTGCTGGGCCAAACTACTATTTGGGCTCGCAATTTACTTGTATGGTGGCCGGGTCTGGGTATCCTACCTTGGGTTGTCCTAGGATAAGGGACCCAATGCAATCACTTTTCTCCCATTTCTCAATGTTATCTCCTCTCTATTTTCTTATTCTTTCTTTCCTCAGAATTGCATCCCCTGACTATCCATTCATTTCTCCTATTTATAGCCTTCGTTAATGGGGTGATCATCATTATTTTCTCTCTTAGTGCAAAGAAGGGTCCAATGTCAATGCGCTTAAGTGGATTTTTAGGTACGAGTGGCTTTGGAAATGGTTCCCACTTCCATTAATGTGTTCAGCAGTGGAGTTTCCTAAGGTTCTGTCGGGCACTTAAATGGCAATGTGACCAAGCATATGCATAGTGCCTGGAAATGGTTTCCCGAGCACCCTGTGAGCAAGGTGTACGCAATCTGCCTTCTAAGGGTCTGGACAACACTCAGTTCACATTAGCAGCAATTCGTGGGTTTGGGTCGGGGCTCTTGTTGATGTGAAGGTTGGATCTTTGGCCCATATCATTGATTCATAATCCAAAGCCCAATATGAACTTGGGCATTAGGTGTCATACAAAAACCTAATTTATATAAAAAGTATTGTTATAGTTTCACTGAACAATAACAAGTTTTTAGCAATCTCAACCTGCATAAATAGAGATTTATTTGTTATATTACCAATAACTAAAATATATATATAAACACAAGATTAAAATTAAAGAAAAAAATTAAGTACAGCCATAACAAAAGTACAAGCCCAACCCAGCCAACATGGCCACACACGTCTTATTAATAAGACCCACCAACAAAAAACACAAAACAAATCCTATTACACCTATAACCAAAAAAAAAAAAAAAAAAAATTCTTGAAGGCCCAAACGTCCAGCCATAGCTTAATAAAATGGACCAGTCTTAACAAATAAAAAGCAGAAAAAGCCAAGCCTTATACCTCAAAAGTCAAAACTCATCCATCTGCAGAATCAAAACGCAGCAGCAAAAAAAAAAAAAAAAAAAAAAAAAAGGCAATCGGTAGTCCTCACTCCCCAGCCAATTCAGAGTTTTCAGATCAAATATGATCGGATGATTTGGATCGGAGGAAGCTTGAGCCAGGCAGCCAACAACAGTGGAGAGAAAGAATGAGAGAGGTGGAGAGTAAGAGCTGAGAGAAAGAAGCTGAGCAAGAATGAGAAAGAGAAACGGTAAAATTTTTAGGGATTTTAGGTTTTTTATTTGTTTTGATTTGTAATTGTTTTGTGGTTAATTTTTTAGACCAGATTTGTAGTTTATCTTATTGAATTTTGGTTTGTCTAGAGGATAATGATGTTATTTTTGGGACAATTGATTTTGTTTAGACCAAAAAAAATTTTTGTGCTACCAATATTTAACCGAATATAACAAAAAATTTGTTTTTTGGTCAAAAGAATGTGCCACATTTTTTTTAGATTCACCTCAAACTTTTTTTTTTTTTCTTTTGGGTGCCTTCTACCCCTTATTTTCTAAAATTTTGGGCCCCTCTTTCCACTTGGGGCCTTAGCCAATTGCCTAATTGGCCTAGTGGAAGGGTCTAATACCATTGGACACATTAGCATGCATACACATGTACGTATCTTAATGTGTTCTATGCATTGGACATAAGCCATGTTCAAATAAATCACATTAAACATATATAGTAATCACGTAACAAGAAAGTATAAAAATCAATGAATGGCCATCTTCATTTTGGCCATGCTCCATTCCAATACATTGTCAGACAGCAAAAGGTCAGAACCTTACACATTACAAAACTTTTTTTTTTTTAGAGAGGAAATCATTACAAAACTAAATTTAGAGTATACCCACTTTAAAATTTCAAAATTTAAGGTCAGAATTGATCATAGAAATGCTATTGTAGTTCGGCTTCGTTTTATCTTTCTTACTCAGAAGTCCGAAAGTGACCAGACTTTGGGCTTGAACATGTACTAGTTTGATCACAATGTGATATTGGAATCTGGATTGGCCCACATATACATTGCCTGTTCTTTTTTCCTTTCAAAATTTCTACAAATATATATATATATATATATATATTTTTTTTTTTTTGAAAGGAAAAAATATGGTTTAAGTCTACCTCCTAGCCACAAGCATCCATTAGGCTAAACTAGTGTCGGTTTTGAAACCCCAGTGAATGGTACCAAAAATGTGGGCAAAAGATCATGAACTTTCATGTTTGAGCAAATCGATCGAAAGTCGAAACTTTGTCGTCATTAGACTGCTAACACAATTTTTACTGATACAAACAAAATTTGATATGTTTTGAGATTACCAGCACATCTAGTCTACAAACTCTAACAAATACTTTTGTACAAAAATGAGAAAATTTTAACGTACGAATATTGCAAGGATTAAAAATGAGTAAGGCATATAGCTTCTTTTTTTTTTTGGTTTGGAAACGACCAAACTATTCAATCATTAAAAAAACCTATATTTGGGTGCACCGAATAATGTTCCAATATGTTCTTATGTAACAAAGCTACAAAATAATGTTTCAATATATATACAATTTGTGATCAGTAACGTCATTTTTATATGAGACTATCATTAACATCATTTTAATCACACTCCAATCACAACCTATCACCTTAACAATTGTGAAATGTGGTAAATTGTGATGAGCGAAACATCATTTTCATATAGGACTACCACTAACATCATTTTTATCATACTCCAATCACAATCTATTACCTTAACAATTGTGAAATTTGTTGTATATCTAGACTTACTATTTCATAAGAAAATTGCTACATGCATCAACAAAGCTACAGGAAAAAAAAAATATATATATATATATATATATATAATAACTTTTTTCCCATTTGAAGTTGCAAATTGTGATTAGTGCAACATTATTTTCATATGAGACTACAACTAACATCATTTTTATCATATTCCAATAACAATTTATCCCCTTAATAATTGTGTATCTAGATTTATTATTTCATAAGAAAATTGCTACACACGTAAATACACCGAACATTTCACATCTTTTTTGCGAGTGGAAGTGAAATTTAGGTGTATGTAACAATACTCTTTTCAAATTGCTAATATTAGAATCATAATAAGCATCAGCTTGATGCACTGTTTTATTTGGTGTGATCAAATCAGATGAAAATAACAACGCAATTAAAACTTCAAGCCAGCCACAGTATATGCTTCATTCCATGTTATATATCATGTATATTTCGGGTGTACGCTACATTTCATGTTATATATCATGTATATTTTGAGTGTATACACTCTTCTCTCTCACAGCACATAGGATCCACGTCAGAGCTCGGAGATGTGTACAACCAAAACATAATATCCTTTTGTGTGAGAAGTCTGTTTTACATGTTTGTCAGAGAGAGGTGTGAATGAGATCAGCCCTTTCATGTGACTAGATGTACTTCAAAACTTGGTGGGCTAGTCATATACTGAGACAAAATCACAAGGTCCACAGCATTGATTTTACTCCAGTGTATACACACCCACAGGGTCAGAGATGGGGATTATCAAACATTATTAGCTTTACTTTTTCCTGCTAATCTTTTTAATCCATTACCAATTTTACTTAAGGAATAAAAAAAATATAAGAAGAATGGATTACAGGCAGAAAGCCCAACATCCATGATATTTTACTGTAATCTAATTATCAGGTAAAAAATAATTTGCATCTTTTGTAAGCAAGAGCAGTAAAAACAATTTCAGAGCTGTGACTAATAATTGATGTGCGCGTGGGCCAAGAGAGAGAGAGAGAGAGAGAGAGAGAGAGAGAGAGGTGTTGACAAAGGTCAAAGATAGATATTTTTAGTTTTTACTGACAAAAGAAGAAGCCACACACATGCCAGCTTCAATGGTTACTCGGTAGAACCATGAGCTGGATTGTGATCTCTGACTTAAGGGTTACTGGAGTAAGAAAAGAACACCACAAAAAGCTGTAAAATTTAGATAACAATCCATGGTCAACAGTCAGTCAACACAACTAACCACAACTCTAAAACAGATATTCTTTCATTAGACCTTACAGTTGCAGAGAATTTTTGAATATCCCCAAAAAGCTATTCCCAGTCCAAAATGCACAACTAAAAAATTATGCAAAACTAAGATGATCATAATGAAAGGAACCTATCACAAACTGAAAGAACAAATTAACTCTATAATTCATCATGGTCCTAATTCACTCTAATTCAACCAGAGCAAAGCCATTTCAGGATTGACAGCTGAACTCACAATGGTTGAGCTGCTGCTATTACCACTACTATCAGATAATGAAGGAAGTGTTCTCTGAAGAACCCCAGATGGCGATGAGACCATAGTCACCGGAGAACTACCCAAATCACCATTTCCGGCGATTGGAGAGGAGGAATTCGATGCCGCCCCGGCTATGCTTGGCCTTAGAACCTCAGCTAATGGTCCACCTGGTGTGGAAGCAACTGAAGAAGCAGGGGTGAGCCAGTTTGTGAGATGAGATTTGGTACCATTGTCATTGCTTTGATCCCTTCCAAATAGGCCTAACCCCATTGGGAATTTACCCATTTCTTCACCAATGGAGTTACCACCACCCACTGATAGAGTGAGTGAAGACGGTGAGAGCCTCCCATTTGGTGAGACAGAGCACATGGCGCTAGAGTTGGCTATGTTTTCCTGTGTTATTGAATTAGACCATGCATCAATGAAACCCCTTGTAGCTCCTGTGTCAGGCTTTTGTGTAGAAACCATATCTGAATTAAATGACAAAGCGCAATCTTTGTTGCGTGAATCTTCATAGTTTCTGAAACATTCATATAAATTCAGATTCAAAGGCCCCTCTGCATATCTTTGTTTGAAGACAGGAGCATTGGTGTTAGAGAAAGAATTCCCAGAGGTGAATCCCATTTTCGTTTCCATCATAGGGTACCATTGTTGGTCATAGGTAGCCGTGGGAACATGTGCTCCTTTCACCATCCAGTCCAAGCACCTATAAGAGTTGAAAACACTAATTACATCAAACACCCAATTCAAATTTGAACATAATATCCCAACTAAATGTCTCATTTTTTAAAATAACCAAGAAGATCAAACAAGCCAAGCCTTACACAATCATCATGCTACAACTTGAACTTCTCAATTTCTGAGATTCAAAACAACAAAACTTACTAAAGCTTAAATTTCTCTCTTCCCTCTTTTCTTTCCCAACTTTCCCACCAACTAAACCAGGATCATAAAATCAAAAAATGATATATACTAATAAGAAACCCCAATTTAAGAACAAAAAAAAAAAATTTACCCACCAAGGTTCCTTGTGTGATGCAACAGTAGGCTGATGGTATGGCTGAGCAGGTCCAAGAAACTGAGATGGAAAGCCATTGGTGTTGATCGTGGGGTTAGGATAAGCCACAGTAACAGGGGATGAAGTAGTAGGAAGAACATGATAATCTTCACGGCGTGTCCTCTTGATTATGTTGTTGTTGCTGCTGCTGTTGTTGTTGTTGTTGATGATGTTTTCAGTTTTGGTATGAATTTCCACAGGCTTTCTTGAACGGGGACGGCCTCTATGTAAGTGACGTTCACAGTACTTGTGATCAGGTGCCACATCTCTAGAGCACCTCCATTTCTTCCCATCTGTTCTCTTGCACCTACCTGGCTCTGGATCTGTACTGTTCGACAGCCTCAGATTAAAACCACTACCGCCCACTGCCCACCAAAACATTAAGCCACAAATCAAAGATTGTAAAATTTCAAAGATATGGTAGAGACTAAAGAGACACAAAGTTAAACTTAAACCTGGGCACATTAGCTAGTAGGAGAAAAAAAAAAAATCAATCCATCACTAAAAGATTGTAGGAATTATTGAATTGAAAAACAAAAGGCTCAAACTTTCTTTAACACACATATTCAATCACACTGAGGAAAAAATTAAGAAATCCACATCAAAGTTCAAACAGCCCAAAAAGAAAAACAAGCATTTATGAAAGACAACAGAAATATTGAAGTGAAGAGCAAAACTTTGCCCTTGTGTGAGAGAAGTACATATAATAAACGCACACACATATCAAACAGCAATTAAATTAAACAACCCATCACCAAAAGATAGGTACAAGAGACCCAAAAGAGGAAAAGAAAAGAGGTACTGTATGTGGTGGCGTGTTTGTGTGTGTGTGTGTGTGTGCGCGCTTGTCTTGTTGGGGAAGAGAGAGAGAGAGAGAGAAGACCACATCAGATCAGTCAAGAATGGGGCAGTCCATCATGAAAATAAGCAGAGAATGAAGAAGACAAGGGGAAAAAAAAACCAGAGAAGAGAACAAGGGTAATTACAGTGAGAGTGGGAAGCAGCTGGGTCAGAAGTGTTTCTGCAAGTGGGAATGAGTAGCTCAGGAGGAATAGGAGCAGAAGCCATCATGTACTTGTATATCATAGCTTGTCTTTCAAGCTCTCTCCACTGTGCAATTGTAAAAGGAAACCCCAAAGATGCTGCCATCCTCACTGCTACACACACAAAAACACACACATATCTTCAATGCCTGCCTCAGACAAAACCACCTTTACTCTCTCTCTCTCTTTAATTAATAAATATCAGCAAGAAGGTAAAAAAAAAAAATTGAACTTTGCATTGACTTGAGAAAGGAAAAGCAAAAAAACACAAATATACAAAAACCTGGGGATTTGGAGGCTGTGTGAGGAGTTGTAGCAGTGTCAAAAGGCTGCACAGTTCTTACACCTGCACCACCACGAGTATGTTGTTGTTGGGTAACAGCAACAGCAGAACCAGAACCACCAACAACAACATCGTATGTATCATTACTTATTATAGACCTGTTTTTACATGTGGGACCATCACCACCATCCCCAACCTTTACCTCATATGATGGTGATGATGATGATGAAAATGGACGGTGGTGATTTCCATGATGAAACATAATCACCTTGTTAGTAAATGACTCCTCAATATTGCTGCTTTGCAGTTTCACACTACTGCTCTCTCTTTTGGCTTCCTTGTTTACAAAGTCTAAGCTATCCATCCTAATCATAATATTAAAAACCACTTTCCTCAAATAGAAAAACCAAAACTTTCCTTTACTCTCTCACTCACCACACACAACTCTCTTCTCAAGTAGTACTAGACCAACTTTTTTTGAGTTTCTGCAAAAGAGAAAAAGCTTTATGCTTATGGGATTTTCTTATGCCTCTCTAACTCTTTAATGCAAATCTGGTACGATTTCTTTTTTGAAGTGGTATTGTGGGGTAGAGTAGATGTGAGATTTTAAGATCGAGTAATGGGTTGCCGCCACCCTCGGCCTTTGTTGTGCCTCCATTCTTCCAACATTCGCACCATACTAGCTAGTAGACAAAGTAGAAAAAAGAAGACTTTATCTCTCTCACTTTCTCTCTCTCTCATCATCATTGTGGTAGCTATCGTTTTATGCATAAAAGTTAAATCCTGTACTAAAAATCTTCCACTTGCCCCATCTTATATAAAATATTATTATATTGGGCACTGATCAATAGTATTATTAGGGCACCCCCACACCCCTTCTTTATAACAGCCACCCCTTTTGCTACCTAGACAGGCTAGAGATCTTTTTTTTGGAAAGGTCTTGGTTTAAGTTTACATTGTAGTTTGTTTACATTTGTTTTGCTTAATAAATTGAGCTTAGTTTTTGCTTAAAGAAAATGCTGACGAATACTCTTATAGTATTAATTAATAATCAATTTAAAAAAAAGTTTTTATGAAAAAAAAAAATTAATATTTTGACAATTTTTTTCATTTCTCATAAAAGTGATATTAAAATTTTTCTAAAATGAATTATTAATCAACATTCTAAGAGCACTCATTGACATGACCCTATAGTTAATGAGTTGAGCACAAGTAAATTATTTTTAAAAGAAACACACTCTTAGTTAATGATCCAAGCTTGAGACTTGAGCTTCGTATGAATAATAAGCTACTTCTATTAATTACCCAACTGCCAGTCACCCCTCAAAGATCTCAACCTCATTGCAATTTTGTGCTATATGGATTTGTCAATAAGTAAATAAAGATAAAGTATTTTTTACGGGTTCTAATTAGCTCAATTAGTAAAAAAAAATTGTTGTTAAAAGATTTGGGATTCAAAGTTTAGATCTTACCTATACCAAATATAAATTAGTGTCTTTACTTGATAATAAGAGCAATCATTCTTAGAGTAAATACAACGAGAGCATCTGTCGGCTTAAATACAATAATTTAGGCATAGTATATTAAATTTCTTAATTAAACTTGAACACTTTGATGGATTGAATTTAATTTTCCTTTGAAAAATACAACAGGGCTGCCACTGCAAACAAGTGGTCAAAGGGTGACTCAGGCTTAAACCAAATCTGAACAGTTCTCTTTACTGATTAAGCCGAGTCCAAAGATGTAATATAGTCAGGTTTGAATGCATCCATAGTTGCCTTCTTTTTCTATGGACATGATTAAGAATGTCAATAGTTTCTACGCAAACACATGGACTAAAGCTTCTTTCATGATTTCTTTTTTCTTTTGGGTTAGGTGTACTATTTATTTTGTTATAATAAGAGGCGTAGCCAGGATTTTCCACTTGGGGCAAAATTATATATTTATATGCTAGTCAAAACTTATAATTATTACAGTAATTATATTTTATATATAATAGTCAAATTTAATGTATCAATGTTGGTACAACTTATAAGGCACCTGGATTCAAAAGGGAAAAAAAAAATCAACTAAAAATATATAAAAATGAGATGATGATAATGAGAGAAAAACATATGAGGAAAAAAATTGGAAATATGAGAAATGATCAAATTTTGTGAGAAAATGACGATGATGGGACCTGAATAAATGAATTTGAAGGCTAAGAATGAAAAGAAAAACCCACCAATTCGAGCAATGCTCATTGCATTTAAAAATTGAAAACAATAGGAACAATGTCCGTTTTCTATTCTTAGAAAAAATAAAAAGAAAGACACCTGGAGATTAGGGATTTATAAGATTTTGGTAGAAGTGTGTGTATTGTTTGGGTGGAGTCCACTTGAGAAACTAACTAAATATTGGAATTGTAAATGGCTAAATGCAGTCGTTGTTATATTTTAAAGGGAAATAACATAACAATGAACGGATCTCCATGACATTTTTTTTAAAGGAAAGTCATTATCCAAAATCAGAGTAAAGAGAAAACTAAGCAAAACAACAGTAAAAAAAAAAAAAAAAAAAAGCATGAATTGTGAAGATGATGAATATTCATAGCTAATTGGAACTCTAAAACCAAAGACTATTTTCCGTTCAATAGTTTGGAAACTCCAAGTTCTTGTCATGTTCTACAAGTAGGTGAGCCACTTGGTTACTTTCTCTTTTATTATAATTTAAATTGAGTTAAGAGTAGTCTAGACTCATGTATTAGGTGGCTTATCCAACTATACTAGACCAATTTTCTTCCATTGATAGCAAGAAGGTTCTATGAAATATTTTGGAGAGGCCAATCATTATAATTTGTAGGGGCCCAATTTATTTTTATATAGCACTATATGAGGATTTCAAAAGTTTTTTTTGGGGGGGGGGGGGGTGGGGCTAGACTATATGTACCTCCGCCCCTAGTTATAATAAACAGTATGTTACATGTACTCGTACAATAAATTTAAGGCACATGAAATATATTTGATAAATAATATATGTGATCTGCTTACTATGGTTTTAGTTGTTTCTAGACTTAATAACGAGAAGGAATTTGTTTAGTGAACCAAGGCCAATGAGAAGACTTTCTTTACTGCTACTCAATGAAACTTATTTTTCCACCATCGGGCCTTGTAGCCTAGTGGTACTCGATTCTCCTTGTAACCGTTAGCATGGGGTTCTATCCCCCACAATAAACAATTACCCAGCAAAAAAAAAAAAAAAAAAAAACTTATTTTTCCTATTTGATGAATTTAAGTATATACTTCTAGTTTTTTTTTTTTTTTTTGGGAGGGATAGATATGATATAATTTGAGTTTTTTTTTTTTTTTTTTTTAATGAATAAGATATGAGTTGTCACTAATCTATTTATAGATAATTTGTTTTTGTAGTAAAAGGAGTAGAATATAAAGCTGTTACTAATAAATTTTTCAAGATGTTTTATTATGAAGGGTTTTAGGTAGATTAATCATGCTCTTAGAATATATATTAATAAACTATTTTATGACTTTTTTAAGAAAAAATAAAAAAATTAATAATTTTTTTCAATTTTTCATAAAAAATTATCTAAAAATGAATGATTAAGATATATATTAACCGAAATTTATTATGAAATATAGATAATCAAAATGACACCTTTAATATCTTTTTTTATTTTATTATTGAAAGATGTTTACCATTAACTTTTAACTTTTATGTGTATGTACCTATATATCATAGATTCATATCCTCTTAAAAAAAGAAATTTATTTTCACCAATATATAATAAATAATATTCACGAAATAAGAAAGATATTCTTTATAGTATATTTATTGTTGGGCACTTAATTGGTAGAGTTTCAAAACGGTATACTTTTCCTCTTTACAAATGCACCGTCAAAACTCAAAATCCCTTTTGTGCCTCGAAAAACTCACCGATTGGGCCCACTGGGCCGTAGACGTGATGCACTAACTAATTGTCTCGTGGATTATTACCCTTTATACTACACCCATATAGCCAAAAAAAACACTCCACCACCACTCTCTCTTCAGCATTTTATATACCAAAATCAAAATGCCTATTCTGACAAATGCATTTTGATTGGCAAGTGTAGAGCAAACTCTATGATAGAGAGTGTAGGTAATTTGTTTTGGTGTGTTTGGATGAGATTTTAGACAAGACAAGACATGAGGTGTGGGGACTATGTGTATGACAAAGAGATGAAACTTTGAGCTAGGCTATATAACAATTTTTATAGATTTTGGATTGGAGTTGTATCATCGGGAAATGTTAAAATAAAAGTCCAAAGATAAAAGATACATTTCTTTTAGATGCTCTCTCTCTCTCGTGGACTTATTGGTGGCTTCTTGGATCTTATTGGGTGAGAAATCGGTCCTTGATGGGGTTGACGATGCATGGTTTTGTTAATATTCCACAAGATGTTTTAAATGACTTAGGCCATGATTGGTTGCATTAAACAACCATTTTTGTTGTTTAAATAATATAATATGTATTTTTACGACACTTTAGAGTGTTTGATAGTGTATTTTGAATGACAGTTTTTAATGTTTAAACAATATTATATGTATTTTCACACACATGTATTTTAAAAAAATACAAATAACACTACTAAAACAACATTACGAAACGGGCTTTTAAAAATACATGAAAATAAAAAATCATATAAGAGCACTCATATATAAGTGGGTGTATAATAAAAAAAAAATGTGAAAAATTTATACAGTTTTGTCTCAAAATGACCTATATTAGTCTATGTATGATGGTGTAATTACAGGTTTGCAAAAGTGACTATGTAACTTTACACTAAAACTATTCATTTGCATTTTATTTTTTATTTTTTCTTTACATATCCTAAGGATGAATGAATGAATGATGGTTGTTGTATATAAAGAAAAAGAAATAATTTTTAAAAAAATAAGAAAATTTAATATTTTTAATGAAATAAAGTATAAAATAAATAATATGATGCAGGGTATTTTAAAAAGTGAGTATATAAAATAAATAAAAAACATAAGTTCTTATGTTAAAATAGACAAAAAAAAAAAAATTACACGAACGGGTTCGAATGCTCTACTCTCTTACCTATTTGTCAATTCTAAGTAGCATCTTTTCACCCAAAAAAAAAAAAAATCATTTCCTCAACTAATATCTCCAAACCTTATGACTGCGACATTACCTATTTGTCTCATGATAGACAAAATTATGTATTTTAAAGAATTCATTTTTTGGATTAGTTCTCTCTTGGCATGTGTCTTGAATATTTAAAGAATTCTAACTAACAATTTTATTTAAAAATATATATAATCATAAATATTTCATAATTTTATGTTGAGCCAATATACTAAGTGTTGCTGTAGGGTCCTTAGGCCCAGAAGTATATTATTTATTCATATTTTGGGCCTATGGCCCAAGCCGAGAACAAAGATCCGCCCGAGGATGAGATGTCTTCGTCAGAGGAAATTACACTGATGAATAAATGGTGGGGTTTAGTCCTAAAAGCTCTGGAAAGTTTGCCGAGGACAAAAACTTCCTCGGCCGAGCTTGGCCGAGGTCTTGGGAAATGGATTGACAACAAAGATGGCAATCCCTGAACTTCGTTTGGGGTGGACAAGCACGGCAGAGATATGAGATAAAAATGAACCCCAAAATATCTGGGGAGAAAGCTGCTGCCTCCGCATTAAATGCACTGTAGCTAATCCCCTGACCGTATTAATGTGGACGTAATGCTTGAACGGTGTATTTCAGCCTTACAGCTACTGTTTGAAGAATTATGAGAAGGACTGATGGGACAAGTATCAACCCTAACCATCTAACATACAGGTGGACGGTTAAGGTGAAGGGAGAAGGGAGTTTAAAAGAAGAGGAGAAAGAACAAAAGGGGAGATCAAAAATTAGAGAGAAAAAACACTGTAGCAATCCACAATCAAACTTGTAACACTTTCTAAGAACATTATATTAGAACTATTGTCCTCGGACTTCGCCGAGGACGTTCCTTCTTCATTTCATAATAGTCTATTTTTATCTTTTTGTCATGAAGCCTATTCATGTCGTTGTCTGATTAACTAAAGCCCAGTGTTTCAACCCATTCCTCTACAAATTCATTGTTTTAAGCCTCTTGGGCCAAAGTCTGTCCACGTGCTGGGCTAGCTTTTTCAAGTCAGGTCCTTACAGTTGTAATTAGTAGTTTCTAATACTATGTGGTACAAAGTGAGTTATTGAATGTTTGAACTCTGAGTTGGTCAAAATTTTCACTTAGATTTCCATTCTCCATTCCACCCACCTACAATAATCCTACTTTATTAAGGTGGCTTAAGTTTGGTTAACATTCTTTAATTCAACTTGATAATCTTAATATTCACGTTAAATGGATTAAAATTGGTAATTTTTTTTTAAAGTTTTTCACAGCATTTAGATGTGTTTGCAAACCCCTTTTTTTATTTTATTTTTTTATTATGATTAAAATTGACAAAAATATTTTATTAAAAAAAAAAAACTACATTGTTCGTATCATGGTTTTTAAAATCGGACTAGTCAAAGAACCAAAAAAAGGGTTTGATTATCGATTGAATTGACTATATTTTTACAGAGTTTATTGAACTAGATTGAGATTCAGTTCTCAATTGAACCGGCTTGTCTGATTTGGTTTTTAAAACCATGGTTTGTACAACCTAAGCAAGAATTATGCAATTGTCGTGGCTTTAAATAGAGTTATGCAATGATATACAGTTTCTATAATAAAGAATCAAGAATTAAATAAAACTTTCTATCACATAGCAGGAATACCTTAGTTTTGTTGGGTAGTCAAAGTTTCCAAAGTTGCTTCCATAAGTGGTAAGATTGTGAGTTGTTTAAGGACGCTCCACAAGCTTATAGACTATTTGACACATAACATAATAGCTACTTAATGAGAGGGGAAAATTGATCAATGAGAGACCCATTTCAATAGTAAGTATCAAGATCACTCAAGACCCCACTCAAGACCCATCATCCTTACTTTGGCACTGTCAAATTAAAACTCCGAATATTTTGAAACCCATACTTTTGAATCCTTTGACATGCACAGTTTGGTCAGCTTAACCAGTGAATTTTATTCTCTTTTAAATCCCTGACACTACCAATAACCGTTGATCATTCTTGCAAGGTTTTTATAGAATTTGTCTGATAAAAGATTGCATCTCATGCTATAGGTGAGAATGAACTCTATCTTGCCTTTGATCAAAATCTCCATATTGCTTATTTAGACATCATAGAAAAATATCTTTCATATATTGTGTGCATTTTTTTTTAATCTTGTATTACAAAGAGTAAAAAATATACTTCCTCCGTTTCACTTTGTTTGTCCTGTTTAAAAAGTCAAACTTTTTATATTGTTTTGCCTACCTTTTAAAAATGTATAAGTTTCCAAAACTACCCTTAAATAAATTTATTAAAAAATTGAATTAGTAAATTAATAGGGGTATAATAGTAACATTAGTAAATTAATGACTTTTATTTTTAGAAACAGGACAATATTTTGGGACATCTCAAAATAGAATAGAGGACAAATAAAATAAGATGGAAGAAGTATCATATTTCTTATAGAATCCACATTTATATAAAGCAGAAGACTCATGTATCCGAAACCTGATATAATATCTTCTACGTGCATTGTACATGAAGTAGACCTCTCATAATATTTAGACTCCAAAAGTATATGGAACCCACTGCAAGGAAGTGTTGGAGGGAACTAGACTGGTACTTAGCCCATCAATCAATGTTACAAACTTATGCATGTGCCAATGACATTTTTGGTTTAAACTGTACATCAATCTCCCTTTCGAAAATGACTGAGTGTGGGTTGGATTCACCAACATTTCCTTCTAGAGTGAGCTTAATTTCCTCTAAAGAAAAGAAAAAGGCAAATATAGAACATAGAATACTTTTACATATCAAAAAGGCAAATATAATGATATAGAAATGTAAAAGTAACAATTTTTTATGGTCAAAAAGTTAATAATAACTATTGGCACGCTTTGAGTAACCGACATCTTCATCATATTGACTCTTTTTTTTTTTAAAAAAGATTTTTTATTTTTTTAAAATTTAATGTTAATTAGTCAACATCACTCCACCGTTTTCATTCCATTAAAAGATTAAGGGTCCGTTTAGATTGAGTTTATTGTTGTTGAAACTGAAAACTGAAAACACTGTAACAAAATAATTTTTAAATGTGTGAATAGTATCGTGAGACCCATGAACAGTATATGAACAGTACGTAAACAGTACGTGAATAGTATTTTTGTCCCCTGTACAGTATTTTTACTGTTCACATGCAGAGAAAAAAAAAAAAAAAGGCATGAAAACGTAGAGCTGAAACGCAAGTTTCAGCTCTACCCAAACGCTCACTAAGCGTTCACTACATGACATTCCTCGCCAACATCAAGTTGATGCTATCACTTTCCATTAGAGTAGTAAATGTTCATTTGAAAATAAGAACCGAAGTTGACTTTACCCATATGAAATATAGAAAATGTAGGAAAAGTGTGCTCCTCTATCAATTGCTCATTAATAATTAGGTTTAGTTAATAAATGCTCCTAGAGCATTAATTAATGTGTTATTTTTAAAAAAATTTAATATTATTTTTATAAAAATATATAATTAATTTTTTTAGATGAATGTTAACAGAAAATTTTAAAATATTGGTTTAGGTACTATTTTTAAAAATATTTTATTGAAAGAATGATAAAATAATAAATGTTATTGAAAATTTTTTTTTATATTTTTTATAAAAATAGTGTTAAAATTTTTTAATAATTATCTTAAAACTATTCGTTAATAAATTTTTTTTTATAATTTTTTTTTTTAAATCAATCCATTAACAATTTTGAAATTGGAGAGACCAAAAAGATAAAAATTGATAGAGTAGGAGTTGTAGGTTCCCAAGGAAGATTGAGGAAAGTATGGGAAGGGAAAGACGTGGCACCTAGGAAAATAGGAGTAGGACTGTCTAGCTCTTGCCTTGATGAGAGTCCAAAAATAGGAGGGGTTGTAGAGGGAGACAGCTGTAGTTGCAAATGGGGGCTGTCCCTATCAATATCAAATGCATGCACAAAAACAAACTACTCTTTCTCTTCTCTTATCTCCTATAGCCTTCAAAAACCTTTCCTTTTCCTCTTCTCTTTATTTATTATTATTACTATCTAGTATCGACAAACTTCGAGAGTCGGAAACGTGACTTGTACTCCACCTCTTTTTGTTGATTGATGCTGAATCAGACGGTCAGGAAACGTTTGATTATGAATGTGTTAACGAAGGGGGATTAACATCAAACATGCATTAACTCAAGAATTTGGATAAATGGTTCCTAAAGTCTTGATATTTATGAAATTTGAGTTCGAAACTTCTTTCTTTCACAATAACCTGATGTGTAGAACGAAAAATTATATACACCCGAGAAAATAATAATACTCAAAGAAGTTTGAATAACTCATAATTAACTATTTTTGAAAAAAAAAATCTCAAGAATTGAAAAAATATTTCTTAAAATAGAAGGTTTAGGCACAAATTAACCACAACCTTTATTATAACGAGAGACTAGCATAACAGAATCCAAATTTTAATTGTTTACCTCGGCAAGCGAGCCCACAATTTTGTCGAATATTGGTTCCCAACCCCATGTTCTTATGTTATCTTTTGGGCGGTGAAAGGAAAAGAATCCCCATACCACAATGTCCCCACGGCGCCACCCTACTTGTCCCACCGTCCTCCCTTTCTTTAGGTGCTGTTGTCATCAAATAGAGAGGTACATGTCATTTAATTTAATTCTATATCCCTTCTATTATTAGGCTTTTCAATTTCCAATCCATCTACACAATATTTTAAAAAGGTAAAATAGAAAATGATTAGAGAGAACAATGGTAATAAACATGTTAATATATGTGCAACTGGACCTAAAGTAACTGGGATCATTAGTAATAAAATTAATCATGGTTTTAAAACTGGAACAGCAAAAAATTGTTTTTATCCCAACTTCCAGTTCAACCCGGTTTTTTTACCTGTTTTTACTGTTTTTGATCGGTTTTGAGGCTTTTTATTAGATCGAACTAATGTCCGATTCTTAGTTGAACCAGTTGGACAGATCGGTCTAGTCCAATTCATTCATATATAACAATTTTTTCTAAAATCTGGAACATTATATTTATTATTACTACACTCTTGTTGAGCTACATTAGCATAGCATTTCAGTTATTTTGGTCTAATTCAATCCATTCGGTCCATTTTAATGCATTTATTTAAGAATAAGAAAAGACAAGTTTTGGTTAAGAATACTTATTCTACATCTGAATTTATTAAAAAATATAAATTTCAAACTCACTAGATTAAATCTGATCCATTGATAGGCGTAATATTATACAGAAATAGGACTGACTAAATTTTTTTGATAATGTTTATAGAGGAATGGAAAATAGTCATATACATGACCTGCTTTCTCTTTTTAGGGAGAAACTTAGGTCCTTGTGCATTGACCCAAGCCAAACCCCCTTTTTTAGCTTGATATTCTTGCAAGTAATTATTCAAGAAATTGAATGCTCACTTTACAAGGACTCATGGCGTATGAAGTATGAACACCAATTTTTTTTTTTAAAGCAATTTTTGTCCAATAATCGTTATAGTGATATGGTGTGATAACTATAGAATTTTAACCTTTCGCATTATATTCATGATGATTGCTCTTTATCATCAAGCTAAAATACCAGTTTTTTTTATTTATTTTTATGTAAATAGGGGTTTAAACCTCATATTTTTTATTCGAGGATAACAAATTTTACCAATTGAGCTAACTGAAATCTACAATATGAGAAGAACTCATACAAGAATGAGAGAAGAACAGCCAAAAGCCATGTAGTTAAATTGGAACTTTATGCTATTCTTAACTATGACATAGGATTCAAACTTCTCCTGAAAACAAATGGTCTGTGCATTGAGATAAAAGTCTCAATAGTAGCAAGCTGAATGAATTGGAGCAATCATTTAATTTCTGCTTGGGAAGTATCTAACTAGGAGTGTCATAAGAAGTCAAGAATCAATGAATCATCCACAGAACAAATCCAATGCACCAACATGAATTCTTAAAATCAAAATTAATAACTTAACTACATAATGGATTACAAAATAGTGTACTTAAACACTTAAAAGATAGCTCTCAATTATATATCAGAATTCCCAACCAAGAAATTTAACTCCAGAGAACAAGTAGCCTTGTCATGTAAAACAGACTTCCCTGCGTTAGTCTTTTAGTTTTATGCATTTCTAGGTATATACACGAAATTCAAATTCTTTCCTAGTGAGAAAAATGATCCTTATGCACCACTTCACCTTTATGACATGGTGTATCTTGACAATGTCTCTATTCTATAAGTTGCAATGCAATTATAGGTGTATACTATATAATAATAAATTTGCTGACGAAAAAAAAAAAAGTTAATCGGGACCAGAAACTAGGAAAACGTATTACTTGTGTTGGATTTAAGTGTGGCTTAATTGTTTTGCAACAGCACAAAGGGAAAGATCTGCAGAACAATCAGTATGAAGGACAGAATGAACACAGAATGTTCATCTCTTCATCAGCAACACAGATTCCACCAGCAAACTACACTGCTGCACATGGATAAAATACTAAAGGAGAGGAATTACATATATCACATATTCACATGGAAAAAAAAAACATGGTTTATGCTTGTATCGTATGGCAACAAAAAGATCAAACTCTAAACTCTCATGCTTCATCCTGAGTAAGTTAACCTCCTTGTGTTGACAATTGGCCTCACAAAAATGGTTCTTCGGCATGTCGGGCCTGAATAACCCAGTCATGAATAGGAAGCAAAGTTACTGTCTACATTTCCAGCAACCACACTAATCCTTTGATCAAATTTTGGATGTAGTTGTTGAAAATCATTTGAATAGTGCATGAAAATAATATATTGGACAGACTGTAGTTTTAGAGTTTAAGGCTTATAAGTTATTAGGGGTTGTAGTTTTACTATGTCACATATAAGACAATTGAATTATGTCCAATATTTCACACACAACATTCTATAACAGGAGTAGAATCAAAACTGTTCTTCCCTTACCCCTCTGGCCTCTCCCCTTTCATGGACTAATTCTATTGGCTGTAACACAATGGAGTTGTGGAGATTTATATACCTTGTAGGCAATTAAGCTCAAATATGTTCCATATCTTACAATACATGTTAAACTTTGAGTGGTGACTATGTATCATACTTCATTATAGGTATGATGTATTAAGTTCAAAAGTTATGGGACCTGATGTATTGATAGAACAGTTAATAACTTCCACTATCTTTCTCTATTCTGCTTTTGTTGGGTCATGGGGATGCTTTAAAATTCTGGTTCTACCCACATATTAAGGAAAAAGAGCTACTAAAAGTTATTATTTGGAGGCCAATGAGATCTGGTAAAAGTTTTGGTATATAGATTTATGGATAATACACGAAGTAAAGAATTTGAAGACGAAAGACTATCGACAATCTTTTGAGGGGATGGCAATAAAAGACCAAGGGGCTTTATCACTTCAGCCAACCCAGATTTTTTTCATAGGTGGAGCTCATGCATTGCTATACTACAAAAGAAAATGAACTTTGTTTGAAATGAAATATGCAAAAAAAAAATATAAAAAAATAAATAGACAAACAAACAAACCATCCAACTAACCGAACTTTCATTATATTTGAGTTTACTTTGGTTTGTTTTGGTTTTTTTAAAAATATATAATTTTATCATTTTTTGTATTTGACCAATCAGACATTTACAATGCGTTTACTATTTTGACAGCAATCTAGAAAAACAAAAGAAAACTTATCAATATTACACACATCCAAAAATTTGAAACCACAAACATCTGCATTTTTTGTAAAACAAAGTGAAAGAGAGAAAAAGGAATTGAAGAAATTGAAAAATTGTTATTCAGATGAGTAAAAGTGGTTACCAAAATAATTAGCAACTACTTTGTATATATACACATAACAGGGACTAACATTTCTCACCTAAAATAACTAACTAACTAACAGATTTATCAATACAACAAATCACATTTTGACACTTGGCTTCTTTATTACTTGACAGTTATTTCCAACTCCCCTTTTCTTCTTTCTCTGACATGTGGACTCCCTTTGATCCTTTTCCAGTTATTTTCTTCTTTACTTTGCTCATGCCACTGTTCTTTCCTTCTTCAATTTTAACACTCCCCCTCAAGTCCTGAACTGGAAGATCAGGGACTTGAAGTAGAGCTTTAGTCTGTAATTGCTTTGGCATGAAAATATCCTTTAAGTCCAACTTCCCTGTTAATCTTGTGAAAGAATTAGAGCCTAAAGCTTTAGTGAAAACATCAGCTACTTTAGCATTTGTGGCCACATGAAAGGTCTTAATCATTCCTTCCAAAATCTTGTCTCAAACCAGATGACAATCCACTTCAATATGTTTAATCCTCTCATGGAAGACTGGATTAGCAGCTATGTATAATGCTGCTTGATTGTCATAGAAAAGCATAGCTGGTTTAGGATGTTCAATCTTCAAATCCTTGAGTAATTGAAGCACCCAAGTAATCTCACATGCTACACTAGCCATTGCTCTATATTCAGCTTTTGCTGAGGATCCTGAGACCACCCCTTATTTCTTTGATCTCCATGATATTAAAAACTCTCTCAAATAGATTGCATAATCTGTCAGAGATCTCCTTGTATCAGGGCATCCAGCCCAATCTACATCACAAAATGATTTAATGTGCAAATTAGAATTGCTTGAGAAGAAGAGTCCCTTTCTTGGTGACCCTTTGATATACTGAAGAATTCTATGAGTTGCAAGCAAATGAGGCTCCCTTGGCTTTGAAACAAACTAACTTAACCTATGCACAGCATAGGTAATGTCAGGTCTTGTCAAGGTTAAGTATAATAATCTCCCAATTAGCCTTCTAAATTGCCTAGAGTTTGCCAATAGCTTCCCTTCATATTTTGAAAACCTTAAGTTCTGCTCTATAGGAAATCTAACTAGTTTGGATCCAAGAAAACTAGTATCTTTCAAAATTTCAAGGGCATACTTCCTTTGATTCAAACTTATACCTTCATCAGTCCTTGCCACTTCAAGACCTAAAAAGTACCTTATGGAACCAAGGTCTTTCAACCCAAACCTGTCATCAAGCACCTTCTTCAAACTATCAACATAGGCAGGATTGTTTCCTGTGAGTAATATATCATCAACATATACTAAGAGCATTGTAAAAGAAGACCCTTGAGTGTGAGTAAACAATTAGTAATCAAATTTTGATCGAACAAATCCCATTTGAAGAATAGTCTTGGAGAATTTGTTAAACCATTGCCTTGATGCCTATTTAAGACCATAAAGACTCTTGTTTAATTTGCATACAATGTTCTCCCTCTTGCTGTGAAAACCAGGTGGTAAGCACATATAGACATCTTCAACCAAATCACCATGCAAGAAATCATTATTAACATCCAATTGATGAAGAAACCACCCTTTCACAACAGCCAAAGAAAGCACAATCCTGACAGATACAGATTTAGCCACAGGAGAAAAAATTTTAGAATAGTCCAAGCCAAACTTTTGAGTGAAACCTTTAGCAACTAACCAAGCCTTATACCTTTCAATGGAGCCATCAAAGAGATATTTAACCCTATAAACCCATTTACAACCAATAGAGCACTTACCAAGAGGTAAAGGAACCAAAGTCCAAGTATTATTAACCTCTAAGGCCTCTATTTCCTTATCCATAGTAGCCCTCCGTTCAGGATATTGAACTGCCTGATGAAAAGAAGCAGGTTCTGAAGGAGTGGAATTGACTACCATGACAAAGGAATGAAAGGTAGGGCCAAGGTGAGAATAGTCCAAATAAGATCATATGGCATACCAGAACTAGGCTTAGTGCTAATAGACTTGCAAGAATACTTAGAGAGATAAGAGGGAGGTTTATGAGATCTAGAGGACCTTCTAAGAGTAGGGAAAATAGCAATAGGTAAGGAAGAAGGTGAGACATCAATGATAGGGTCAGTAGGCAAGGAAAGATGGTCAGATTGGGAAATAGAAGAGGGTAATATGTTAGTAGTGGCTGCAGGAGGAATAGGTGTAGGAAGGGCAGCAAGTTCTGCAACAAGAAAGACATCAATGTCCACAACAAATGTGGAAGTAGTGTCTACAGCAAGTGTGGAATTAGGGTCAACAGACAAATGTGGATCGGAAGTAAGAAGAGATGAAGGGGATGCAATGTCAATAGAGTGGGAAGAACAGTCTGAAGTGCAATGAGGAAAAATCATGTCATCTAGATATGAATTGGAAGGTTGGGAAGAAAGAGCATAGGGAAATATATGCTCATAGAAAATGATATTTCTAGAAATGTGAATGGAATTGGAAGTAAGGTCCAAAACTTTGTAACCCTTGATGCCATGGGGATATCCTAAGAACACACACTTTCTAGCCCTAAGTGCAAACTTGTCCCTATTATGAGGTAAAGTAGAAATAAAGCACAAACAACCAAAACATTTGAGATGATTATAAGATGATGGAGAGTTGAAAAGAAGTTCATATGGACTTTTGTTACCTAAAGACCTAGAAGGAAGCCTATTGATCAAGTAAACAGTAGTTAAAATACAATCTCCCCAAAAATACAAGGGAATCTGTGATTGAAACCTTAAAGCCCTTGTAACATTGAGAATATGTTGATGCTTCCTCTCAAAAACAACATATTGTTGAGGGGTATCAACACATGTCAATTGATGCAAGATGCCATGAGATTGAAAGAAATCCTTAAGGTAAAACTCAGTGCCATTATCACTTCTAATAGATTTAATTTTGCAATTAAACTAAGTATTTGCCATAAAAGCAAACTGTGGAAGATAAAGTTGTGTTTCAGACTTGTGTTTAAACAGATATACCCAAATACATCTAGTAAAATCATCCACAATAGTTTAAAAAAAAAAAAAAAAAAAAAAAAAAAAACCTAAAACCATCAATAGTACTAGTAGCAAATGGACCCTAGAGATCACAATGGATTAAATCAAAAGGTTTATTGGATACATGAGTACTAGAAGCAAAAGGAAGCTTCTTCTGTTTTGAAAAATGACAAATGTCACAACAAGAAGCAGTTTTATTAGTATCTACAACATGTACAAATTGCTTCAACAAGTGAAGTTTGGAATGAAAAGGGTGTACTAATCTACTATGCCATAAGGCTGATAAAGAAACAGAACTAACAGTAGCAGCAAGAACATATGCATGAGGTCTACAATCTGAATCTTGCAGCAGAAATAAGCCATTGTGTGCTTTACCTAAAACAATCGTGTTCCATTGAGCAAAGTCCTGAATAAAACAACAATCACCAAGAAAAATGAGGCAACAACAAAGAGATTTAGTAAGTTTGCTAACTAAAATCAAATTGAATGTAAAAGATGGCACACACAGAACATCAATGAGAATTAATGTAAAAGAAACATGCACTGTGCCTATATGTGTGACTAAAGCTTGTTCCCCATTTGGTAAATAGACACAAGTATGGACAATTGAAGTGATTATGGTCAATTAAGCAACAGAATAAACCATATGATATGTTGCTCCAATGTCAATGATCCAAGTATTAGACTTGTAAGCATGCCTATCAACAACTTGAGAAGCAAATATAGAATAAGAAAGATTAGGTGGAATCCAATAAGGATTACCTAAGAAATTAGATGAATAGGAGGGGGAAGATGATGTGGAAGTAAAGGCTGTGAAATAGAAGGATAAGGTGCCATAACAGAAGCAGTTTGGTGAGCAGTCTGAGCATCATTGCCTGATCCAGAAGCCATATAAGTCTTTAGAAAATTCAGAAATCGCTGACATTAAGCTTGTGACAGTGGAACCTGTGGGCTAGCTTGCACATAAGACCTTCAACAGAGTGACTAACATGGTTCTATAAAGCAATATCTGATTGAATACAAGCACAAGAAGGTTGAACACCAACATTTTGTAAGACTCTAGTAGGCAGGAAACTAGAATGCACATTTGGGGAAAGAATATCCAATCCACAATTCCCTGAGGTCTGCATTGAAGCAGCCTGATTTGCCATAGCCTTGTTACCTTTTTTTGGTATGTAACTTGGAGTTTATAGCATTTATATGCTATATGTCCAATAAACCCACATTAAGTGCAGACAAGCCTAGCTTTCTTGCCATAACCCCCTTTACCACCATTCTTGTGTCCTTGATGACCAAGAAAACCTTTGCTATTATTCACATACATAGCAACATCATCACCTAATTGAATCATGTTAAAACCTTGACCAATATTCCTTCTTTTCTCTTCTTGCAAAACCAGAGAACATACTTTGCTAAGAGAAGGAAAATGCTCAATTAACAAAATCTAACTAATAATATGCCCATAACTATCATTCAGTCCCATCAAAAACCTAAAAACATTTGAGAAGACTTAAAACCACAAGTACAAGCACAAGTACAGACGGTGAAAGGCTGGTAATTAGCATATTCATCCCACAAAGTCTTAAACTTTGTGAAATAAGAACTCATCGATAGTGATCCTTGTGCAAGATGTGAATTCTCCTTCTCAAGCTCAAATAGCCATGGAGTGTTACCCTGAGACAACTTGTCCTTAAGATCAATCCACAAACCTTTTACATTGTTGATGTACATAACACTGGCCTTCAAATCCAAACTAAGTGAATTAGTTAACGAAGAATGCACTATAGTGTTGCATATGCTCCAAGAATTGTACAATGGAGAAGATGAATCAGGCTCAGGAATTGATCCATCCACAAAACCAAACTTGTTTATGGAACTCAAGGCCAATAACACAGTTCTTGCCCAACTCATGTAGTTTTCTGGACCAGTGAGAGGTTGCGAAGTAAGAATGAGACCAAGATTATTATTTGCTGGAAGAAAGAAGGGATTATTCGTAGAGTCATCTGCCATTGCTACACTTGAAGAAGACACTGAGTGCGCAGTTTAAGATTAAGTATTAGTTGTGGAATCGGAAGCCATGAATGAGAAAGAAAACAAAAACTAAACTTTGTTTGGGAACTGAGAAAATGAAAGAAAATCTCTCAAATCAGAAAACTTGCTCTGATACCATGTAAAACAAAGAGAAAGAGAGAAAAAGTAATTGAAGAAACTGAAAAAATTGTTATTCAGATGAGTAAAAGCGATTACCGAAATAATTAGCAACTACTATATATATACACACATGACAGGGACTAACATTTCCTGCCTAAAATAACTAACTAATAGATTTATCAATACAACAAATCACATTTTGACACTTGGCTTCTTTATTACTTGATAGTTATTTCCAACTTCCCTTTTCTTCTTTCTCTGACACGTGGACTCCCTTTGATTCTTTTCTGTTATTTTCTTCTTTACTTTGCTCATGCCACTATTCTTTCCTTCTTCAATTTTAACATTTTCTTTGTGCATTTTTTTCTGTATTTGAGAATTAATCGTGGTCATTTTCTTTGTATATCTCAATTATCAAGAAAGTGATCACAACAATAAACATTTTCCTCTCTGTCTAAAAATTAATTGCAGGAATTGTCTTTCCATGTGTCAATCATCAAAGCCTACACATATTTATGACATTCTTAAGAGTTTTATTAGAAAAAATTAAGTAGATTAAAACAAAAATTTGTCTACCAGTATCGTGTGTTCTCTGCCATGCACTATGTAACCAAATAAAGATTAAATATAGTCTTACATTACAATCACATTTCGGTGTTAGTTGTTATTAGTTTCCTCCAATATTTCGATAATTTTCATCAAGAGAGCTCAATTAGTTGACACCTCTTGGTGTTCCACAAGAGACGCTCAAATTCAAATTACCCCACCTCCAACTATCAATGGATAAAAAAAAATATTTCAATAATTTTCTTTGTAAAAAATTTTAATCTCTAGTATTTTATTTTCTAATGAAAATAGAAAGACAAATTAGTGTAGTGATTTAATCATACCATATGTGTTTGCAAACTTGAAATTGCATGATATAGTGACCGATACATATACACATGTTTCATGTCTACCAAAAAGTGCAAATAGTGTTTCGATAAAATAAAAATGCAAATATCATTCATTTTTTTTATATTCTTGATTGTTTGTTATTAAATTTATTTTTTCTTTTGTTGGACTTTGCTTCAATTGATGCAAAAGCAGCTAAATTTGAGCAAAAATATCATATTTCAAATCAATTGTTTTTCATATAAATCTTTAAAAATAACATCAAAGTTTCATTATACTTAATAATTAATGCATCACTAAAAATAATTAGTACAACAAATACTTAATAGTAGATGCATTTACTCTATTGGCTAAATCAATGAATTAATACCTTGATATAAATGCAAACTTTATTAAGGTAAAAGCCTAAATATATAAAGAGAATTTCAAAGAATATGTTACATGAAAAAAAATCATGTTTTCCCACATAAGATTTTTGCTTTTATATATAGATTGATTGATTGCCCAAGATGCCTAATTATGTTGTAATCCCATTTAAGACTAACCCTAGGCCTAGCTCCTACTATCAAAATATACCCAACATAAGATCAACTATACACATACTAGAGCATATAGTAAAAAAATAGCCATTAAAGACATCACTTTCATTTCAACAATTAGAGCATCCAACATTAATCCATACCAAAGTACCCTAGTCAAAAGTATACCATAAACAATTTAAGGCCAAAATGGTCATATATCACTGTTTGGAAAAATATATATAGATCTACCACTGTTTGTGAAAAATTTAGCAATCTACCACTTTTTTGAAACTTGAGTTTGTGAAACTCGAGTTTGCCATGTAACTCGAGTTCCAGAAACTCGAGTTCTTTGAAAAATTAGCCTTCAAATTTGCCGTACTATTTTTTATAGAACTCGAGTTCCTAAAACTGAAATTACATAAAAAAAATTCAAAAATTTTCCATGGAACTTGAGTACCATGGAAAACTCGAGTTCCCTAAACTTGAGTTTCCAATTAGTGGCAGATCCCTATATATTTCAAAAATAGTGATAAATTATAAAATATTTTTAAAAACAGTGATATTGCCATTTTGGCCAACAATCAATATATATATATATATATATATATATATATAAAAGTTTAAACGTATCATTTATTGTTGCTACGCTCCAATTAAGCCACATCAGTGCCATCATTTATTTTCTTTCTTTCTTTCTTTTTATTTTTTGTTTTACTGATTGCCATTTATTGAGTCTCTTCTTAAATTTAGGTGTTACTTTATCTCCAAATCTATCGTGTGTCTCTCCATTAACCCAAACTTTTGAGATGCCACTATTATATGGAATTCTTAAAGTCACTTATCTCCAAATCTATTGCGCGCCTCTCTATTAACCCAAACTCTTGAGATGCCGCTATTATAAGGAATTCCTATAATCACCGATAGATTGCAACCTCCTCACCTCGTCATCTCTCATTTTTTTTTCCCTATAAATTTTTATTTGTTCTCTCTTTACAAATTGATTGGTATGGCCTTCAATGGGATAGTTTCTTGAGTGTTTTTTCTATTCTTTCAGTCATGGCTCAAGTCTGTCTACCAAAACCCAATCAAATGAGTGCAAAAGACAAATAGTGACTCTAGAGCTTGCAGACGAAACTAAAGCAAATGAGAGGTGAACATTAATACCCCAAGTCCAAAGGGTATAAACTCAAAATGAGTTCTGCTATTTATATTATTCTTTTTTTTTTTTTTTTATTCCCATCTCATTAAAATATTTTTTTTTCTCAAAATTAGTTTTGCTATTTTTTTTCTTTTTTTTTTTTTTTTATGGTTGCCTTCTTTAGATTGTGGGAATGTTACTCTCAATATGTTTGCTATAATGTATGATAATTAAATTCAATGTGATGTTTTATTTTGGTCTTTGTTTTATAGTAAGAGTGTTATTCATTTTCATCAAAGAGAAATTGCTTTTTTCTTTTTCCAGTTGTCTTTTATGTTGAACTAAATTTCATTTTTATCTCTATTTCGTTTGTCAATTCCTCGACAGATGTCAATGATCAAGGCTCGCTATCATTGGAGGCTTTTTAATCTATTGAAGGTCATACTAATCAATTGGTAACCATTCTTTTCTTAGAACCTTTTGAAGGAAAAAGGAATGAATTTGTTGCTTTTCTTGGGTGGTGCTTGATAATTTGCTTTTATGGTTCAATACACATCAGCTATAATAGATTTTCATTTCCTTATACTAATAATTTGTTTTATTGTTTAATTTGACTTTTTGGTGTCCCAAAAATTGTGGGAAAATGGAAGAGAAAAGAGAGTAGAGTTTGAATCTTCTTCTCTCTTTTTTTTTTTTTTTTTTTTTTGTTTAATCTTAAATTTTTAAAGGAAATTCTAATTCTTCAAAGTACATCAACTTAAGTAGACTATTGTGTTGTGGCTAGAATTTTTGTGTTTGGGACCTTATAAGTTGGCCTGTTTGGTAGATGAATAACTGTGGGGATTGTTTAACTTATGAGAAAATTTTTGGTATTTTAGGAGTGAGGAAATTCAAAGAACTGAATTATTTTAAATTCTATTAGTACCTAACTTTATGCTAATTGTTGTGTGGATAGAAAAACTAATTGGTTCTTGATTTTTGAATACCTATCTACAATACTGTGTACATGAACAATAATTGGGTTTTTAGTTTTAGAATTTGAATTATGCTATTTTTTCAACAACTTGATTTTATTTTTAGAATTTTCTCTTCTTGAATATGTAGAATATTATGTACATGAGTTTTAGACAAAACTTAACAATACTATTTCTTTTGGATTTTTCTATTTCTTTCCTTATCAAACACAATATGATATAGCCGATGTGTTCCAATGAAGGTAGAAGCAATTGCTATTTTTGGTGCATAGCAACTGATACAATATGATAACTTCCTGTAGCCATTTGAAATTCATAACCTGGAATGCTAATATACATATTCTCCGAGGCAAGAACAATTGGCTGAGTTTAGCAAGTTTTCCATCAACTTTGACCATGTTATGGCAATACAGGTGACTCACTTACTTACAATTTGTATACGTTCTATTTTGATTTTTTGTGGGAATTCAGAACAATGACAATTGAGTGATTTGTACATGGACACATTGGTAAAAGTCTATAGTGGACATGGGTGGAATCAATGGCACATTACAATTTGAAAATTTTGTTTTTGATGGAAATTGATTTAAGTGAGTGTCAATTAAATTTGATCATTTTGCTAAAGTAAGGTTTGTTTAATATGTATTTTATTTATTTACCTTATTGTAAATAAGTTTTTGTACATGATGATTCTAACCTATAAAACTTCACTTTACTTTCTTTTTTTATGGTCTTATTCTTTTCTGTTGGCAACTAATTAGACATCACTTTTAGGAATTATGGATTTAGCAACTGATATGAAGGTTGCACCTCAAAATTTAGAAGAATTAAAATATGATACAATCTCATCATGGGAAGAAAAATAGGAAATCGAATGTTGTGTTGGCATGTCCCTCCATTATTGGGTTACAAATATCATATCTAAAAAAAAAAAACCAAAATAATATAATGATATATTTGTAGAGATAGAGAGTTGGAAAATACTTTTAGAAATAGTTCAATTTTTTAGGAGAAAACTATCTTCAATAAATTTTAGAAAATAAATTATGGATTATATCATATTACAAAATAATTATATATTCTCACGCATCGCGTGGGTCTGCGATTAGTATATATATAAAAGCAGAGGCATCATGCGGGAGAGTTTGAGGTCCTGCCATGTGACGCTCTATTTGAGCTCTATTAGAGCAATTATTGCATTTGACCTTCCAAATCACCTTCACTTGAAAAATAAATTATAACTTCCTTTTAGAAATTGAAAAAACACATTACTTATTGCTTCAGCAAAATCTAACTTAACATAAAGGCTTTTGTCCATGAAATGAAGTGTGAGAGAGAGAGAGAGAGAGAGAGTCATGTTTGTTTTCATCATGTTCTCTCTGTTGCTCGCCAACCTGGCCCATCATAGAGACTTTTCTTTGAATCCAAGTGTGACACACTCAATATTCTGATATCCTTTTTTGGCAATGTACTCAATGTTCTGATTTGAGTGCCACAGAATACGACCAACCTAATATGTTGTGCATGTTTCTTAAAGCTGCTGTCATTTTCCACCCACTCTCACTCGCATAAAGCATCCCACACTTTCTTAAAAGTTGTGGAAACACATCAAATATTCCTCTCGGAAAAGAAAAACAAAGAAGGAAAACATTTAGCATTAGCAACACTTTAAAGACTTCATTCAGTACCCACAAATAGCAAATACAAGGAGTAGCAACCAAACTCCATGAGAAGAAAATTCATTAGCTCATCTACAGAATTACCATGTTCGTTTTTTTCATCCACTATGTTTAGAAATTGTACCATGTTGATCTTTTCATACCATGTTCTATTCTCTCTTAGGTTCATGTTAGCTTTGTCCGTCTCATTAGCTCCATCAACCATATACCTTCTCGAATTCCGTGATAGCCTTCCCAAACATTCTCAGAATCTCTTGCCATGGAACAAGTCCCATTCACCTTCTTCACCTTGCAAATGGCCAGGAGTTTATTGCTACCACAACAATGGCTTTCAAGTCAAGGCCTTAAACCTCTCAGGCTTTGGACTTTCTGGTGTCTTAAACCATTCCATTTCCTATCTCTGCCTTCATAAAAATTTGCTCTCTCTTGACCTCAATGGCAACAATTTTACTGGTGGCATCCCTCAGTTGCTTGGAAACTGTGGCCAACTGAATACTATTCTTCTCAATGACAATGGCTTCCAAGGACCAATCCCTCCTGAGATTTTCCAATCAAAGAGACTTTTACAGCTTGATTTGGGCTATAATTCTCTCTCTGGTAATATTCCTCCTGAGGTAAGCCTCTGCATCAACCTTGAATATATTGGATTGTACAATAATTATTTGAATGGAGAGCCTCCAAGTGAACTGTTCTATCTACCAAAACTGAAGCATCTTTATTTGAACACAAACAACTTTACTGGATCTTTACCAGATTTTTCACCTTTATGTGCAATATCTAATCTTTGGATTCATGAAAATGCATTTTCTGGATCTTTACCTCATACTTTGAGCAACTGTCACAACCTCACTATGTTTATGGCATCCAATAACAAGTTTGGAGGTGTCATTCCACCAGAGATCTTCAAGGGTCTTTTGCAACTTGAAGTTCTCCATCTTAATGAAAACAATATTGAAGGGGAAATACCAGAGACTTTGTGGGGTCTTGAAAGATTGCAAGAGCTTGTTCTTGCAAGCAACAAGCTAAATGGAACTTTATCTGAAAGAATTGCTCAATGCCAATGGCTAAAAACTATTGCTCTCTCTGATAATAAGCTGGTGGGTCAGATTCCTCCTTCAATTGGAAACTTAAAAGATTTGAACAATCTGTTTCTCTTTGATAACATGCTTGATGGCTCATTACCTCCTCAGCTTGGAAACTGTTCTTCACTTGTTGAACTTAGGCTTCAAAATAACTTAATCAGAGGAACAATTCCTCAGGAAATTTGCAACCTTGAGAATCTTGAGGTCCTCCTTCTGTTCAATAATCATATTGAAGGCCATATTCCACTACAGATTGGTAGAATGAGTAGTCTTGTGGAGTTGGCTCTGTATAACAATAGCTTGACTGGTAGAATCCCATCTGGAATTATCCATTTGAAAAAGCTCACATTCCTGTCCTTAGCTCATAATAGTCTCGTTGGACAGGTGCCATCCAAGCTTGGGAAGAACAACTCTCCTGGTCTAATTAAATTGGATTTAACTGGGAACAATCTATTTGGACCAATCCCTTCTAGTATATGTACTGGCAATCGTCTTTCGGTTTTGGCACTGGGAAACAACCAGTTTAATGGAAGTTTTCCAATTGGCATTGAAAAATGTTCATCTCTTAGGAGGGTGATTCTTAGAAACAATCTTTTACAAGGAAATATACAAGCTGATTTGAGTAAGAACTCTGGAATATCTTTCTTAGAAGTTCGAAATAACTTGCTCGTAGGAACAATACCTCCAGTATTAGGTTATTGGAGCAATTTAACAATGCTTGATCTTTCAGAAAATGGTCTATCTGGCACCATACCTCCAGAGCTCAGTAAACTCGAGGATCTTCAAATCTTGAGACTTTCTTCCAATGGACTAGCTGGAAGTATCCCTTCTGAGTTGGGACATTGTAAAAGATTGATCAAACTGGACCTGAGCAAGAATTATCTTTCAGGAAGCATTCCGTTGGAGATCACCTCTCTTACAAAACTGCAAAACCTTCACCTTGAAGAGAACAAATTCAGTGGAGCTATTCCTGACACTTTCTCTTCCCTACATAGTCTGTTTGAATTGCAACTTGGAAGCAACATGCTAGAAGGCACTATTCCTTGCAGTTTGGCTAAACTTCATCATTTCAGTTCAGTTCTCAATTTAAGCAACAATAGGCTCTCTGGTAGTATCCCAGCATGTCTTGGCAATCTAGACAAGTTACAAATTCTTGACCTATCAGGTAACAGTTTCTCTGGTGAGATACCAACTGAACTAAACAACATGATCTCCCTTACATTTGTGAACATATCATTCAATAATATCTCAGGAAAACTCCCTTCTACTTGGTTAAAATTGGTGGCTTCATATCCAGGATCTTTCCTTGGAAACACAGGACTTTGCTTGCTTGGTATTGAAGAGAAATATTGTGTTGAAGCTAGAAATATTCATAAAAGGGGGCAAGTGTTGGCTGGTGTGATTATTGGTGTTGTAATCTCAGTGACACTACTCTGTGCTCTAATTTACATATTAATGGTTAGAGGCCTTGGGAAGAAACTTACTCCTGATCAATCTCTTCTTCATCATTGTCGATCAATGACCGAAGATTTACCTGATGATCTAAAATTTGAAGACATTATGCGTGCCACAGAAGGCTTGAGTGACAAATATGTGATTGGGAGAGGCAAACATGGGACTGTTTACCGCACAGAATCTGCAAACTCCAGAAAGCACTGGGCAGTCAAGAGGGTGGACTTGTCCAAGTCAAGCTTTAGACATGAACTGAGGACATTAAGCTTAATTAGGCACCGGAATGTGGTAAGAATGGCAGGGTATTGCATCAAAGATGGATATGGCTACATTGTCACCAAGTACATGCCAGGAGGAACCCTTTCTGATGTACTACACCAGAGTGAACCCTGCTTGGCTTTAGACTGGGACACTAGATATCAAATTGCTTTTGGTATTGCACAAGGTCTTTCCTACCTTCACCATGATTGTGTGGTACAAATTATCCATAGAGATATCAAATCAGATAACATTCTAATGGATTCTGAATTGGAACCAAAGATCGGAGATTTTGGGATGGCAAAATTGGTTAATGATTCTGATTCAAGCTCCACAACCACAAGGTCTGTAATTGTAGGAACCTTAGGCTACATGGCACCAGGTTGGTCACAAATCAGTATAACGACTTACATTTTATTGTCAACATTGATACATTGATAATAGAAGCTAACATTCTGTCTTCTTTGCCTTTGTGCTTTTCATTTACATTTTAGAGAATGCATACTCCACTCGGTTGACAGAGAAATGTGATGTATATAGCTATGGAGTCATTCTACTAGAGCTTCTTTGCCGAAAATTGCCAGTGGACCCTTGCTTTGAAGAAGGCCTAGATATTGTCTCCTGGACAAGGAAGAACCTGCAGGAAAATGATGAGTGCATTTGCTTCCTTGATGAGGAAATCAGTTACTGGGATGGAGATGAACAACAGAAGGCATTGAAGCTGTTAGACTTGGCGCTTGAGTGCACTGAACAAATGGCAGAGAGAAGACCCTCCATGAGAGATGTAGTAGCATTCCTTATCAAGATGAACGATAAGCATGAAAGAACCATACATGATAGACAGAGTTCAAGGGTTTAGAATGGAGTTTGATACAAAATCTTCTACAGCTTTCACGTTGCTTTTTATGTGAAGAAAATTATAATATTAAAAAAACAGTGAATTCACTAATAAATTGTGCCTTTCTGCAGCGCACGCGAATCTGAGCTTCTTAGAATAGAAAGATAGCTTTGACACGCATCATGCACTCAGGCCTTTGCTCCTGAAATTTTCCATGGATTTGTATGGTGACTTCCTATATATAAAGTTGAAGGTTTAAGATTCCATCATTCACATATTCTATCATTTTCACTAGAAATCTTCACAAACAAATTCACCATTAGCTTTCAAGGGTTATAAGATATTGAGGTGTACCCTCCCTTAAGCATGAACAAATTCGCCATCAGCTTTTAGGGTCATTTCCTACGTGACTATGCTTCTAACCCAAGAGATACATGTTAATAGCATACCCCGTCAAATAATGCAAAGATAAGGTTTGTCATTCAATACATTTCCAGCTTAATTTCCCCATAATCTAGAATGGAGGTGTACGCAATCCAGATACTACCACTTTATAACCAAAAGGTGTGCAATTTGATACCACAATAGTGTAGGGAGACAACTTTTGCCACAACTTGATAAAGTGATGGAATGTGAGCATTAGAAAATAAATTATGTTCATGTCAAAGCAATTGTTAACCACTCATAGACACTGCTTTAACAAGTTGTGACAAAAATTGTCTTTAGAAGAACTGAGCGCAATTAGCCCCCAAGTGGATACATCATCTGCACCCAAAACTGTGCATCAAATGGCATTAAGGAAGCCACACTTTTTTTAAAGAAGCATTTGACATCACTACATGATTAAACTCTAGATATTTACAGATTATTTGCAAGGATTCATAAAATCAGGCTGCTGAATATTTCTACATCTTATTTATACATTGCCATTCTCAGGGATGTCTTGCTCATTCAGATGCTGCAGTTAACTTTATAGTGCAATTTCGTTATCATTAAACAACTCCTCAACCACAAATAAAATAACTAATGGAGATGGTGCATCACTTCTTGCAGATAGCTGCTGAGAACAAAAGCTACAACAAACACAATTTGAATGCCATGAACATCGCGATTCAAATTCAGCAGAAGTTTTCATCCAATACAAACACAAGAACTCAAGTTTTTAATTAGATCGAGTATGCCAAAAGACAAGTAATTATTCCTCAAGAGAGGGAGAGGAGAAAAAGGGGGTGGCGGGATGTTAACTACTCTGCAACCATTTGCATACTAAGAAAAATAATGCTGGGAGCCATAACATCAAACTGCAAAAGCGGGCCTCAATACACCTATTCTGTTGCTTCCACGCTTTGTGAAGTTTCATTTTCTTTCAACTTTTCCAATGCTGAAATCCGTCTATCCAGTGACTCAGTGAGGCCTTTCACCTGAAGAGAGAGAGAGAGTCATAATTAAGGATCATACAAATATGTTCTCAGAGGAGCAAAAGACGAGAACAAAGGCCATTTTTATTCAGGCCACCCAATGAAATGCCTAAAATAAATTTCAGTATAGTTCATATAGCCAAAAAAAAATACAAGAGACCTTACTGCTATGTTTTCTCAGAGAAAAGCAAAAGACAAAAGAACAAAGGTCATTTTTATTCAGGCCACCCATTGAAATGCCTAAGGGCCTGTTTGGTAAGCGATTCCAAACAACAGTTTTCAGTGTTTAAACACCGAAAATTGTGGAGCCAAAAAAAAAAACATGTTCGGTAAGAGTGTTTATTTTGGAGTGTTTAGTCACATTTCTCAATTTAGGGTGTTTAAACACTGTATTTAGAGAACTCATCCATACCAATTTTTAGTTTTCAAGTAACATTGTTCACTGGCATTTTTGTAAATATTTAGAAAAGTGTGGGACCCACAAACTGACTTGATTTTGACTTTAACGCAAACGTCTCTCTCTCACAAACTCATACTCATATCTCTTTCTCTCTCTTCACTCAGACCCCTCTCTCTCTTTTCTCTTCAATCGGCTCCCTCTCTCTCAACAGTCCTGGGCTTCGCCTTCATGCAAAACTGTCGAATAAGGGTCACTGGCAATGACCACAACCATGCCACTGCTAGCCAAGATCCTTAAGCATTGGACAAGGAAGCATAAATTTTGGGGCTATGGTTGAAATTTCTTTGGGTCTCTGATCTAACATGGGTCATTGATTTTGTGTGTGTGTGTGTGTGTGTGTGTGTGTGTGTGTGTGTGTGTGGGGCTATGGTTGAAATTTCTCTTGTTTTGCTGCTGCTGTGTTTTGGCCTTGTAGGTTGTGTTAATTTGATATGTGGTATATAATTGTGGGTTGCGTTGTAGTTTGGATTGTTTTTGGAAGATCAGAGAGGGAGATGGGATGAGCTAGACGAAGAGGAAGCAGAGAAAGGAAGGAGAGAGAGGGAGGAGCTGCTGTCTTGTCTTTGAGTGGAATAAATAAATAGTTATTTTACTATTCATGTCAGAAAAGTACTTACTTTTTCTTAAAAATATATGCACATACCAAACACACAATTATATTTTTTTCATTTTTGAAAAGGCATTATTAGAAATATAGTACCAAACACATTTTTTGCATTATAAGTACTTTAAATACGTGTTTTCATAACAATTTTTAAACCACAATTTTCACATCATTTTGAACAACAATACTCAAACACCTCTACCAAACAGCTCCTAAATAATTTTCAGTATGGTTCATATAGCCTGAAAATACAGGAGACCTTACTGACCTAAAATGGAAACAATCCCTCTTTGTACCACATGCTTTAGGCCGTGACAAAAGATGCAAAATGAACCTATCTAATGCACAAATTTTTTTTTTCATTTTTTACTCCAAATACAATCTTACTCAAAATCATTATAAACCAAAAAAAAAAGGACATCCAATACAGTTTCATATGAAGACTAATAATTTTTGGCAGTTTGTCATTATATCGCAGAGCCTCTTTCAGTAATCTACTCCTGTTTTGTTTTTCCAGAAGTAATTGGATTCTTACAGGTTACATTGCTGCATACATGCATGTCTCCATATATGCATTAAATGGTTTCGTGTCATAGGCACTGGCATGCTTTGATGAATCATTTCAGTCACATCTTATTAAAAGCACAGTCATGCATTGCCTAATCACATTAGCACCAAATTTGAATTTGGAAATGCTTTCTAATGGCTTTACACAACCTGGAAACACAGGTAGTTCAGGTGGAGTACATGAAATTTTTTAATAAAAAGTAAGCACTTCTATAGTCCAAGGATGAATATAGGTATAGGGTTGAAAACACATCGGGAACATGGCTTAACAATACCAGTTAAATCTCATTGCATCTCTCAGTTTTAGTGAGCCTCTTAGTGTACTCATTTACTACTACCGACATGGCTTGGTTTTAATTGCCCCAAATCCCTACTTTTCCAAGCCAATGAACTCTAACTCAAATTGCACCTCGTTCCCCAATAAGAGCAAGGTGTAAGGTGAGGACATAAGTTCAAAATCCACCGGGTGCACATGGAATCCACCAATTAAAAATCCATAATTTTTCAAATCCATACTATTCAATCCAAAATGGTGTTTTATCATGCACCAGAGGAAGATCCCAATCCTATTCCATTGGTTAATTGTGCAGTGTACACCACAAACCAATGCCATAAACACCTAAAGGAATTCTAAACCCCAAACTCAACCAAACAAAAGCAACTCACTGTACAGCTCATTAGAACTCATAAACACGAAGATCAAACCAAAATGGTAAGAATTTTACGCAGTTATCAGAATCCACATCACATATTCGCCTTTACTGAACCATGACAAGCAAACATTCACCACCTCCAATACTTCTACCAAATTAAACAAACATGAAATACACACAACTTCTCCCATATACTTCTAGTTTCACAAAAAGGCAAAAAGCCCACAAATAAACTAACAAAGCCTATCTGGAAGGAAGCCAAAATGTTTGTTATCTCAAACTCTCAACAATCATTCTCCTCCAAAACCCCAATTATCCAGTCTATCTAGCTTGCTTCAAAATAAAGCATACCATTTATCCACACATTCATACAACTTTTTACATATAAAAACTTGCTAAGCATCAAGCATAGTCTCCTATTATTTGCAAATTCATGATTTATCAATCAACTAATTATCAACCTAGTTTCTAGCTTCACTTCTTGATATATATTTCTATTCTTCCCAAATGTTAGAATTCCCGTAATCCACGAAATGGGTTTTGTGAAATACTACAAAATGAGTAAAAATTTTGAAAACCCACATTCAGAAATCGAAAATTTCATTCATACAAGCAAAATTCAACGATACTCACCAACAAATATCAAAAAAGTTTTGATCTTTCGGGGTTTTGCTTATACCTGTTGGGAAATGGAGTCATGGGCAACCTTGTAATCATTGTGAAGAATGTAAAGCCCCAGAAACGACGCCACTGCAGCTCCTGTGAAGAACGATGCCAATCTCACTCGAAGAACAAAACCCATTTTTTCTTTTTCGTTTTTCTCTCTCTCTCTCTCTCTGAGTTTCTGACCTGATAGTTATAAAATGGGTAATAGCACTCGTAAAGTCGTACCAACCAAAACGACAGCACAACAAGTTTTTAGTCTTATATAGTACAGTACATTCTATATAGTAGGGTTGTGAATAGCTCGGAGGATTTTTTGACCCAACCTATCATGGTGGGTCAAAAAAATTTAACCCAACCCAACCCAATTCAAGGGTCGGGTTTAACCTTAGGTTGGACAATTTTTTTATTACTATTATTATTAAATTGAGCAGAAAAAATATATCACACTTGTCACCTGAATTAATAAACAAAATATATATTAATATATAAACTAATATTTCAACTTAGTTGTAAACAAAATATGTTTAAGTATCCAACTGTGATTCTCAAAAAAAAAAAAAAAGTATCCAACTGAGTTAATCAACAAAATATAAATGAACTAGTATCCTAATTTATTTATAAACAAAATATACACGAGTTCCTAACTCAGTTATAAACAAAATATATCTAAAATTTTTAAATTTTTTTAATTATATAATATATTTAAATACATATTAAAAGAATTAATAGGATTTTATATTATATATGATAGTAGGAACCGAGGAAGTGCTCTATAGCTTGTTTCTTAAAAAAATTTATTAAATATATAATATATTTTAAACATATATTAAAATATAGGTGGGTCGGGTCAGGTTTGTAATTTTATGACCCAAACCCAACACAACCCGACCCGCTATATAAAAAAATTTATAACCCAACCCGACGGGTTGAGTTGGATCAGATCGGATTTAGCGGCTTGGCGTCTAGCATATAGTCACTAAAACGACACCGTGTCTTCAAAGGGAGGGTGTGTTTGTCTACTTGTCTTGGAAGTAGTAAATATTGCCTTTTTTTTTGAGAAACGTAGTAATAAATATTGCCTTGGCAACACTGTTTTATGGGTATATTCACTATTGTTATTGTCACTGCCTGTCAGGAGAGTTTTAATAGATGAAATAATAGTAGAGTACGGCGACTATGTAGTAGTATATGCTATATGGTACTAATACCACAATACAAACAGTTTTACCTGTGGGCTCTGGGTGTGCGTGAGGGTCCCATTGAAGTAAACAAGGTCTAGGGTTGGTTTTTTTGTTTTTTTTGGGTAGTCAAAGATTATAGAGGACAGAAATGCAGCAGCAATCACCAGATATGTTGAATAATGGTGCACCTTCAATTCCTGCAAATACTAATATCACCACTGAGCAGATTCAGAAGGTACCCTTTTTTTTTTCTTTATGTATGTGTTATATGTGTGCATGTATGTAAGATATGCAATATGATACAAATTGTGTCAGAACCCAGTTAGCTATGTGTTGAAATCTTATAAGTCATATTGATTTTTCTTGATGGGTATTAATTTTTTTTTTAAAGGTGATCTCTTTTTTTTTATTTTTTTTTTTTATTGGGGGTGTTGAGGTGTTAATGCAAGAACCATGAAAATGATCCTGAGCTGTTTGATATATTGATTGTATAAAATCCACTTCTTTCCTAGAGGTTTTGGACGCTGTCTTGTCTCACATACAGCGCCCTGGACCATGTCCTTTTATTCAATTGCATAACTTTGATGAGAAAGGTAACTTGTGATGTGGTCTGTATTTAATTGATCTAGGACCATATGGTTGTGGTTTTCTGGTCCATATTGTAGGCGCACAGAAAGTGACACTATAAGCTTGTTTGGGTGGGTGGGTGGGTATTGCATCCGAGCACAAGTAACAAAACTAAGCTTAATGTTAATTTTCTCCAAATTGGGAACTGCAAGCTCCTTAATATATATTCTGATGGGTGGCTTAGTTAATCACACTAAAAGCAGCAATTTTTGCCAAGAAATGCAGGTGTTTAGGCATTCATCATATAGCAATTTGTGTCTCAATCTGATTTTTCAAGTGGGCTTGCATATAACATATGTACTTATATACTTCCTGTTAATGTTTTTATATGCATGAATTTTCAATCAAATGCGGTATCCACATGTAATACCCCAAATTATGTGGAGTGGATTGGATTGGATACATGTGTGTTGAGTCTTACATCTTACTAGGCCGAAGTGAGGTATATAAGTGATTCCCCAACTGCAATTTGACTTGTCATTTTGGGGTATAGAACAAATATGGATAACACTTCATCATCTCATTACAAATAATATCAGAGCTGACTTGGTAACACCATGTGGCTCAAGGGTACTACAACACAATGTGGGACCTGACGATGATGTCAAGAATTTAAGTAGGGAGATTGTGATTCCTTAAATTATTTGGTTGATTTGATAAGTGTGTGTTGTGTGAGCATGTGTTGAGTCCCACATTCGGCATTTACTAGGTTGAACAGGACTAATGGTTACATAAATGATTACAAGAAACCCCAATTGTAACTTAACCAGTCATTTTAGGGTATAGCATAGATGTAACTAGCACTTCCTTCTTATTACTCCATTAGTGGTGGATTTTCATATGTTAGCATGTTTTGAAGACTGCCCTCCCTGTTTCTTTCCTTATTGCTGGTATCTGATTAATGGTTTTGTCTATAACAAGTTCAAATTTTCTAAGTTTTCTCATATCATTTAGAATTGGATCATAAAGAAGTCTGGACAGAAATGTTTTGGTGCAAGTTCAATTTGTTGCAACTTAAAAATTCTTTGATGGCATGATATCTTAGTAGAAATTTTCACTCTGCCTTACATTGAACAAGGAACTCCCTTTTACTCACTCATTTATAGATTTTGATCTCTTATGCTTGGTGCAGTACCTGGACGAGAATAGAGACTTGATTCTGGCAATAATGGAAAATCAAAATGTGGGAAAATTTGCCGAGTGTGCCCAGTAAGTGTTAAACTAACTAGGATGTTTTTCTTTTGCTTCTTTCCAATATTCCACTTAATGGTAGCTTCCATATTGTTTTCAAATTTTTATTGTGAGCTGATTGTTTCAGGCTAAATTTGAATTCCTTAATAAGCATAGGCTCTTTTTTTCTCTCTTTTTTCCTTTTGGTTGGTCAAATTGTGTCCCATAACTTTTTTGACTTTCCATACACTCATTTGGGGTTAAGGAAAAGAAGATCTATCATGTACTGTTTGGAAGCAGCAGCATCTCACTTCTGCACCTCAGTTACTGTGTATTTGTTGAGTCTTAAACCATTAGATTTCTTTAAAGTTTGAAAAACACACCTACTAAAGACCGAAAAACCAAATAAGAACATGCATATTTGGATATATTACCTTCTTATCATTTAAAGTTTGAAACAAGCTTAAGCCAGAGCTCCCTTCTCCAGAAAATTTTGATATTGTTAGTACTAGCATACATATGTCACTCACATTCATAACAACTTGAATATGTAAACTTGGCCAATACACGTCATAACTTACTTATGAATCTTCAATGAGGAGCAAAATTATTTGGGAAAAGACCAAAGTATGAGAACAATCATAGAGAATTGTTTGGCCACTAATCAAAAAAATTTAACCAAGGAATAAATTTTCTCATACTTGATGGGCTCTATAATTATGTTATGTGCGGGTTTCAGATGAAATGGACTCAACTAGCTTATCAGATGTTTGAACTACTACTGGAGAAACAAGCAGGATTCTTCTTATATAAGACTTGACTATTGAACTTTCTTTTTACTCCCATTTCTTATGGTTGAACAGGTCGGAGATTTTTTGGTGTACTTTGATATACTAATGTTGTTGTTTTCAGCTTACAAATTCATTGCTGATGTAAGTGCTCACTCAAAACTATAAAGAGAGGTCCTAAAATGAAATGTTTTAGTATAAGAAATTGTATTGCATGCAGTTCAAGAAAGCTAGAAATAACAAGGGAGTAGTAAATATTCAGGGACAAAAGATGCTTAAGGCTAACTCTTGTATAGCTTATGCATGGATAAAAAAATTTGCTATTACTTTAAATACTGTTTTACGATCATGAAACTGCATGGCCATAAAATGAAGGTTGAACCTAGTTGTTAAAATGGATAAGTGGTGGGATGAGAAAGGGTGAATGAATGCATTTCAAATATATATATAAAGGAATGACTGCATTTGTTCGACATTAGATGTACCACTAATTTAACACTAGATATGAAAGTAACTTATCAAAAAAAAAAAAAAAACACTAGATATGAAAGTAGGATGAGACAGTTCAATTGTTGAACAAAGACCATTTTCTTTTCAGTCAAAGGTGCTGCAAGTACAAGGGCAAGAGACCCAAGTTTGGCAACTAATGACCTATTCAATGTGGCCATAAATTTAGTTGCATGGTCAAAAGAACTTCTGTATTCAAGGTTACTAAGATACGGTTTTGTTGGGTTTTAAGCCTATTTTTGTCTAGAGCTGTCTATATCAACACAAATCTCTGTAGTTACAATATTTGCATGGTAACTCATGGAAATATTGAAATTTGAGTGCAATATATCTTCTTGTATTTGCACAAGTTTCACCATCTTTTGTGTTTCCTACTTGGTCAGTGCTTCAGCATCTAAACAGAGACATAGAATATATGATGTCTTAAGTTCCTATCAACTTCACCATTAGTATTCATAGTATTAATATCAATGGACGTCTAGAAATTATATAGCATTTAATACATCTCAATTTAAGTTGTATGCAAAATTATCAGGAGATTCAGGATCAGAATAGTGTTTAAAGGTGCATGATTTGTTTGTTTTGTTTGAATCTCAAGTCAAAACTAAGTTGCTTCAATCTTTATTTTTTTTAGGATAATATATGTTGGCTTATGTTCCTGGTATCATCATCTTCAGCATAGCTATGCATTGTGAACCTGTCTAACCATCATCTGACATTTTAAATGATTTAGGTATCAAGCCCGACTTCAGGATAACTTAACATATCTAGCTAAAATCGCTGATTCCCATCCACAGCCACCAGTGCCTTCTCAGGTAAATCATACATCCCCTTCCAAAACATACCATTGGATAAGTATTTTTTTTTTTTTTTTTTGTGCTTATCATTTTAAAATATTTGCAGATGCCCTCTCAATCCACAGGGCAACAAGGGCTTTTCATGCAGCATCCCCAGGCAACAATGTCTCAGCAGCAACCAGGTCTTTTCACCCCAAAGTTGCCTTTCCAGTTGAATGATCAGCATCAGCATCAGCGTCAGCAGCAACAACAATCACACTACCTCCAGCAACAGCAACAGCAACAACAACAACAACACTACCTCCAGCAACAGCAACAACAACAACACTACCTCCAGCAACAGCAACAGCAACAGCAACAACAACAGCAACAGCAACAGCAATTCTTCCAAGGGCAGATGGGTCTGAGACCAGGGGGAATGTATCAGGCCATGCAGGGAAGCAATTTGTTTGGTATGCAGGGAAGCAAACAAGATATCTCAGAGGCTGGTGCTGGAGATTTTCTCGGAAAGTTGGCTTCCAGACGTGATGAAGGCACAGATTCGTAAGCAAGACGGATCTGGTCATTTACAGTTTTTCGTTTTCTCTGCATTTACCCGCTTTGGGCTGCTACTCTAGCCATCCCAGTACATGTGCCGAAGTCTTTTCCTCTCAACACTCAAGAAGTGGTTGAAGTATGTTGCACAATCATGCTTTTGGCGTAATCTTGTTTGTCAATTACAAATTTGGGGCAAAGCGTTTTCACTTATAGATGACAAACTTTTTTATTTTTTGCCTTCATCTACTTTAGTTTTTACAGCAAGGTACATTGCCAATGCAAGTGTCTATATTCTAAATCTACTTCAAGATTGCAATTCATTTGGATGTGTGGGAAGATCCATGGATCCTCACAATTCTTGATTTAAACCAAAACCTAATCCAGCTTTACACTGTCAAACAAATCGGGTGTCTGATAAGATCAATACAAAATACAAAACTCCTTTAGGTGGGATAGATTAAAGGTTTTTGAAACTTTTGACAATACCTCAGCAACGGAGGAAGTGAGAATTCATCTTCCTCAACAACCAATTAAGGGACCTTATATTTAAACATGTAATGTGAGTGGTGAATCAATGGTGTATATTTGCCAATCTCCTTGATACAGCTTTGCATCTTCTCTTACAAAAGTAGATTGGAATCAAATTTAGAGCTCAAAGATTCATTAGATATTCAAACTATTTATTTGAAAAATAGCCTAGAATTCCCTTTCAACCGAAGATATGATCAAAGTAAAGATTTTTTTTTATTGAGGATGATAGTTATCCCTTAGGCAACGTTGAAAATGAAACACTTAAAAACATATTATAGCTCAAATTATGTGGTCTGACCAATTAAATTTCATGAAATGGGCAATTTGAAATTTTATCAATGATGAGCTTTCCTTTAAATGTGACTAAACTGTTCAAGATATCCCCATAGGAAGCGCATAACTTTCTGCTTAATGCAATTTTTGTTGTCAATGTGTTGTGAATGTTAAGAAATAAGCATATCCGAGAGCTAAAGGAGACCAATTCTGTTGTAGTAGCAAGGGATATCCAAAAAGTAAATCTCTCTCACAATAAGGCTTGGGAGATAGTATTGCACAAACAATCTTTATCTCTCTCTCTCTCTCTCTCTCTCTCTCACATCACAAACTTTGTGCTTTGCATGTGCTGTTCGTAAAGGACCAAAGTGGACCGAAAAGGACCAAAGTAGACCGAATAGAACCAATGTGGACCGAATGGGCTAAATAGGAGCAATGTGGACCAAATAGGACCATTGTGGACTGATTCGGACCAAAATGGACCTAATTAGACCGAAATGGACCGAACAGAACAGAATAGACCAAAGTAGACAAGTAGACGTAATAGGACCAAAATAGATTGAAAAGGACCGAAATTGACCGAATAGAACCAAAGTGAACCAAAAAGGACTGAATAAGAGCAAAGTGGACGGAATTGGACTGAATAGACCAAAATGCTAGGCCAACGTGGCTCAACAGTCAACAGGAGCTTACTAACAATAAATACTACACTTGAGCTTTTAGATATACATTGCATGAAAATTTTTTATTTTAAAATTTATAAATATTTGTCTTTAGACACCTAATATTTTTTTTTATATGTTATTTCCAAGAAATATAAAAATTATTGTTCAAGGATTTGAATTTTATTGCTTTTTTTTTTTTTTTTTACCTGTGCCACTCCTTATTTGTTTATTTATTTATTTATTTTTACATATATGTTATGTGCATGACTCCAGTGCAATATGCGGGGTTTTTATTAATTAGTAAATTAGACCATATAATATGATATAAAAAGTTAACCTAAAGTATAATTATTCAATATTTTGAAACCATATGGTTGAAAGAGAACCACTCAAATTTGTCAACAATCTTCTGTATTAAATTTTATTTTTATAATAATTAAAAAAAAAAGATAATAATATTTCTATAAACATAATTTTGTGAATTTCACAACTTTCATATGACAAAATATATTTTCAGTACTTCTAAAATGCTTGAATAGTTGAATTTGCAAAAGGTGCCCTTACAAATTAGAGAGGAAGAAAAAGCTTCTAATAATCAATAATTGTATCAACCAATAAACAACTTTTGTAAAATTTATTTTAAATATTCACCAATAAATCGGTAAGAAGTACCATTACGAGATTTTGGGTGATATTCATCACAAAGAGTAGGGATGTTTGGACTCCATCAAGTCTAGTAAAGTTTTCAAATTTGATATAGCAGTGCAAAATTCCTCAGTAATCTTGGCAATAGTTTATGGACAAAATTTAGGTATAGTACCTTAGATGTTATTTCTTAGGTTCCCCTCTTAAGATTCAATCATATGACTACTTAGCTAAAAAATAGACTTTCATCTCATGAGAAAAATTCCACATAACAGAATTTTTAGAGAGGAACCTAAGGAATAGCACTTAAATATTGTACCTAAGTCTTGTCCATAGTTTATAGAGACAGTAAAGAAGTGCTTAATGTCTAAACCCTTTTGTGTATTGGATTCACATTTTTAAACCCCTTAGTTTTTTATTGTTATACCTTAATTATATGTACTATACTTGATTACTTATTTAAATTACAAAATACTTCATATTAATTTTCTTTACACAAAAAAAAAAAAAAAAAAAGGTTTTTGTATTAAAAGTGTTTCTTTTTCTCTTAAAATATTATCTAAATTTCCATTTAAAAAAATATAATTTAGTATAAAAGTGCTTAGCACTGCTTAAATTTTATTAAATAGAATTTTAAATGTTCAATGTTAAGTGAACTCAACCCGTTTAAAATTCAGTTTCAAAGTTTCTTCTCATCTCCGTAAATTAAAACCAAAACATACCAACCACAGGTGACAAATCAAGAAACCATGTACAGAGTACACTTCTCTTTGTGAAAATTATTTGATAGAGTAATCCCAGATACACAACAATTGAAAAGTGTTAAAAGATACTACCAATTTTACAAAATAAGCTTACAAAAACTGACGTGACAATAAATGTCAGCAATGGGCTTCAACCACCAAATGAATATGTTTAAATTATTTTTTAATAATTGGTGACATCAAATTGTAAGTTCTGTACAGTAAAATTAATAATATCCCCAATAAACAATTTTCACTTTTTCACATTAGTTGAATTGAAGTATTATTACTGGTTTTATCAAGATCCTTCACATCATTTTTTTTCTCTGCCAATAACAATTAGTCAAATTAACAATTGTGAACTTTTTGCACCTTTAGTCTTATTGTATTTGATGTGAGAGCTTCTGAAAAGCTAATGCAGATCAGCTTAAATGCTGAAAAGTGAGCTGGTGCATTCATTCTTTCGGTACCATGTACATTACCAACAGCAACGGAATTTAGTTCCCCCTCTCTATGATATAGTGAAGAAAAAAACTCTATGAAGAAGTTGTTATATTTGTGTCATAATTAAATGGTTTTGAATTTGCTGAAGAATAGGTAAAAGAATCGTAGCAGGAACAAAAGCAATTACCATCTCTATTTTTTTGGGATAAAAATTTATCGTCTCTTAACATGAATTTAATTAATGAGACTTACTTTTTTTTTTTTTTTTTAACTTAGTAAGAAATTCCTAAATATAAACCTAGAGCTCAAGAAATTATTGTGCTCCAGGATCACCGAATAATAATTATCCGTTATTAACCTAGTATTAAATTGACAACAATTAAAAATTAGAGAATTGAAATGACAAGATTGAAAATTAAAAGACTGAAATGAAAAAAAAAAAAAAAAAAAAATGAAAGGTAGATGGTCAGTTACATTTTTACTTTCTTTCTTTTTATTTTTTTGGATAAATTTCACAAACTACCTTTGAGATTTGTGATAATACCAACTAAATCAAAAACATTTTAAAACCTACCAATTTCGCCCTAAAACACAATTTTGTGGCGAAAATGGGTAATTACCCATCAAAATCGAACTATTTAGTTAATAGGGTCCGTTTGGAAACATATTGGCAAACTAGCAACTCGAGCCTCAGAGGCTCGATTTTGGGCCCCTAAATCGAGTTTCTAAGGCTCGATTTTCATGCGTCGTTCCTCTCCGTTGTGGTGCTTTGTCCAGGTGGCATCTACATGGAAATCGAGTCTCTAAGACTCGATTTACATTTAAAACGAAAAAAAAAAAAAAAACTAAAGGGCAGCAGGAAAAGAAAGCCCAGAAACAGAGAAGAAAACCAGAGGAAAAGAAAACCCAGAAACAGAGAAGAAAGCCAGAAAACCACAACGCGTTCATCAGAGAAGAAAGAAAAAAAAAAAAAAACCCAGAAACAGTCGCGCGGCGAGGCGACCTGGGTCGCGCGCGGCGACCTGGGTCGCGCGCGGCCTGGATCTGTCGCGCGGCGACCTGGTCGCGCGCGGCGACCTGGGTCGCGCGCGCGCGGCGAGCGCGGCGACCTGGGTCGCGCGCGGCGACCTGGGTCGCGCGCGGCGACCTGGGTCGCGCGCGCCGACCTGGGTCGCGCGCGCCGGACCTGGGTTCGCGCCGCCGCGGCGACCTGGGTTCGCGCGAGGCGACCTGGGTCGCGCGCGGCGACCTGGGTCGGGCGCGCGACTGGGTCGCGCGCGGCCTGGATCTGTCGCGCGGCGACCTGGTCGCAGCGCGGCCTGTGTATTTGTGCCCATCCTTCTTCTTCTTCTTTCTTCTTCTTCTTTCTTTTTTTCTTTCTTTCTGCATTTTCTTTCCGCTGTTTCTGCATTTTGGGTGATTAATATTTTATTTTTCGGTGGAAATCGAGTCTTAGAGACTCGATTTTCATGTGGACGCCACCTGGACAAAGCGTCACATCAGAGAGGAACAATGCATGAAAATCGAGCCTTAGAAACTCGATTTAGGGACCCAAAATCGAGCCTCTGAGGCTCGAGTTGCTAGTTTGCCAATATGTTTCCAAACGGACCCTATTAACTAAATAGTTCGATTTTGATGGGTAATTACCCATTTTCGCCCAATTTTGTCCCTAATCTTAAAAAAAAAAAAAAACGCTGTTACTTTTTTTTTTATTCTCTTCTTCCTCTATCTTTTGTCTCTTTCTTCTTCCCCTTTCTTCTCTGAATTCTCCATCTCAGAACTCTCTCTAACGGAACCTTAGTCACAGCGAAGAGCCCATGACTTGATCACCGGCATCAACAGCACCACCACGCAAGGTCTTCCCGATTCCCACCGCAAGATTGACCCCATCAGCGCCGTCAACGGACTCTCGCCCCTTCTCTCTTAAATCGGAACCCACACGGTGGTGGTGGTGCTTCGATCTAGATCTTGCCTTCAACGGAGGACTCTCTCATCCTCTTTACAGCGCCGTTGTGGATCGTGGCACACCATATCACGAGGTTGACAGTTGGGGTTGTGTTGATTTTGTATTGTTTGGCTGAGATTTTTGCTGGTTTTTTGGGTGGGTTTTTTTTTTTAAGTTCAGGGACAAAATTGTCTTTTAGGACGAAATTTGTAGGTTTTAAAATGTTTGGGATTTAGTTGGTATTATCACAAACCTCAGGGTTGTTTGTGGAATTTACCCTTTTTTTTATTTTTTATTTTTTCTCTTGGAACCAGATTTGGGGAAATTGGATTAGGATTTTAGGGTTTCTTCGTTGATTTTCGATTCCGCCATTGAAGGCAAAGAAATCAAATCCATCACAGTACAACACAGCTACAAATCTCAATGGGGAAGAACGAGTTCCTAACCCCAAAAGCGATCGCGAATCGGATCAAAGCGAAAGGGCTCCAGAAGCTCCGATGGTACTGCCAGATGTGCCAGAAGCAATGTCGCGACGAGAACGGTTTCAAGTGCCACTGTATGAGCGAGAGCCACCAGCGTCAGATGGAGGTCTTCGGCCAAAACCCGACCCGAATCGTCGAAGGATACTCCGAAGAATTCGAAAGCACTTTCTTGGACCACATGAAGCGTAGCCACCGGTTCAGTCGCATCGCCGCCACCGTCGTTTACAACGAGTACATCAACGATCGCCACCACGTCCACATGAACTCGACCGAGTGGGCCACGCTCACTGAGTTCGTCAAGTATCTCGGTCGAACCGGCAAGTGTAAGGTCGAGGAAACCCCTAAAGGTTGGTTCATTACGTATATAGATAGAGATTCGGAGACTTTGTTCAAAGAGAGATTGAAAAATAAGCGAATCAAGGCCGATTTGGCTGAGGAAGAGAAGCAAGAGAGAGAGATTCAGAAACAGATCGAGAAAGCCGCGGAGTTATTCACCGAGCCTCCGAAGCCTCTCGAGGCTGAACCTGTTAGGGAATTGAAACCCGAAGCTGGTGTCAAGATCGGTTTGAAGCTCGCATCGTCGAATTTGAAGCCGAAAGAGAGGGGAGAGGGTTCGAAATTGGTTTTTGATGAAATGGAAACCGATAGCAAAGCCAGTGTGGCGAAGACTACGAATAATAATAATAATAAGTCGGTTTTGGGGGAGATGATGAGGGAGGAGGAGATGAAGAAGGAGAGGATTAATAGGAAGGACTATTGGTTGTGTGAGGGAATTGTTGTTAAGGTTATGAGCAAAGCTTTGGCAGAGAAGGGTTACTATAAGCAAAAAGGGGTTGTGAAGAAAGTGATTGATAAGTATGTTGGGGAAATTGAGATGCTTGAGAGTAAGCATGTGTTGAGAGTTGATCAGTTGGAGCTCGAGACTGTGATTCCGCAAATTGGGGGACTCGTGAAGATTGTGAATGGGGCGTATCGTGGCGCGATTGCCAAGTTGTTGGGGGTTGATACGGAGAAGTTTTGCGCCAAGGTGCAGATAGAGAAGGGTGCTTATGTTGGTAGAGTGCTTAAAGCTGTTGAGTATGAGGATATTTGTAAACTTGCCCAGTGAGTTTGATTAGAAAAATGATAAATGGATTATATATTGGCTATGTTTAGTTGTTTGTCAAAATTTCATTCTGTTAAGAAACTTTAATCTGTTGAATGAATGTATGACGTTTCTTGTGTTCTTAAATATGTATGTTTCTCTTGGATACTGTTTGTGAAGGAAATAATGGAGAACCCTGTTTTAGAATTCATTTAGTTTCCTTAATTAGATATCTGATAGAATATCTAGCCTTATAGAATTATTTTTAAAGAAAACTAATTAACAAGGGAATTTAGTATGTTAAAAGTGGCAGTTTTACGAGTAAGTAAATGTCCAATCTTGTTACTCCATATTTTGTAGATGGAAAATTTTCGTGTGAACTGAATTATGTTTATAGAGTTTCTCAGGGTTTATCTATGTGTGTGTGCGCGCGTTTGTTGTGTGTTTGGGGGGGGGGGGGGGTGTAAATTACAGTTAAATATTAAAATGGCACCACAAAAAGGGCACAAGGTGACTGTTTGGACAACTTGAGGAACAAGGTTGAGAGTAGGAAGGACCAAATGGAAGAAGACTAGTGCATTTGGATGTAGCTTTTCGCTGAAAGTTGGTTAAAGATTGAATCTTAAAAATCTGTACATAAGCAAATAATTTAAAAAGTTAAAAGAAAAAGTTGTTGCCTAACAAACACTTAGGGCAATTGGATGAGAGAACTATATATGAGGTAAGGAATCTGATATCAGAAATATCTTGTAATGTCTATGAATTATTGAAAATGAAGATGATTTGCTGTTTTGTCAAGGTGCAGCAGGGCAGAGAGCCACTTGATGTCAGCTACTGTTCAATCACAGTGGATGGTGGCTTAAATGATGAACTTTTACCACAGAGACTTCATAATCTTGCTAGACAAAGAGAAGAGTTGCAACGGATAGAGATTGAAATTAAAGCCCAGCTAATTTCAAGATCTGAGATGGTGGAATTGCAAACCACCTTTGATGCTCGGATCAAAGAGCATGCTATTGCCACTGCAAAGCTTCAAGTATGACTTTATAATTGGATTTAGATTATAATAGGTCTGCCATAGGAGTGCAACTTGATTGAAATTGTTATTGTTAAGTAGTTATAGAAAGTAACATCAAGCAATTAATGTCATCATACGTCAATGTGACTACAAAATAAAGCTGGCGTGACCGAAAATAAAGCTGGCGTGACTGGTTTTTCGTGTGAATTATTACGGGGATTCTTTTAAGCTAAAAGAAATCATATGTTCTTTTGAAATTACATGCTGATACAGGCTTTGATCTCTGAGACCAAATTCCCTAAATATGCTTTTAATGGCCAGTCAATGTCATGCTTCTAAATGTGGCTTTATTTGGGCAGGAGCAACTCCGCGAAAGGGAGCAGGCTGTACATGAGTTGGAAAGGAAGATGGAAGAGAAAGATAGGGAGCTGGATGCAATCAAATTGGACAATAAAGCGGTTTGTTGAGTGCTTGCTTACTTTTGATATATTCTCTATGCTGACGAATGACCTATTTTGATAAACTCTGAAATTACTAATATTGATTGGGTTGACTGGGCAGGCCTGGGCTAAAGAGGACCTTCTTAGAGAACAAAATAAAGAACTAGCACCCTTCAGGTATGAATTTGCATGCATAACCCTTTTTCTTCAAGTTGTAAGCGTGCATGTATGTGTGTGTTTTATGCCTTTAGTCCTTTCCTCTTCAAGTATATCATTTTTTTTTTGGTTCAACCTCAACACTCGGTTGACTATGGGCGTTTACTTGAACAAGAAAAAAATTTCCATATATACTATTATGATTTCAACAACAGTGTCTTGATATATTGCTTCCCTGTTCTATTTATTGCCATTATTGAAATTAAGGTTTGAACCTTTTGAACAAATTTGGCTATATTGCTTTCTTCTGCAGAAGAGAGTGTGATCATTCTGAAGTTGAAAGAGCCCAACATATAAAACAGATGCATGATCTTCAAGAACGTATTCAAGAAAAAGAGAGAAAACTTATTGAGTTGCAGGATCAGGTTTGTTATTTGCATTTATGTTGTACTGAAAGGCATCTCTAAATTGCACACATATGTTGAATAAATCATTGTTTTCTTATTCAAATTTACCTAATATTAATAATAAATGTTATTGTTTGGGAAATGTTACCATTGTAATGATAAATCATCTTCATGTTTTTTTCCCCACTTTCCCTTTTTTATCCTCCTGGAAATTATCACAGGCTTGGTATTGTTTAGGAGGTTCATTACCTGATAATGATCTTATCTTTCAGCATAGGGTGGCTCAAGAAACCATTCTTTATAAAGATGAATAGTTGAGGGAAACCCAAGCTTGGATTGCACGTGTCCAGGAGATGGATGTCTTACAATCAAATACAAACCATTCATTACAGGCTGAATTGCGAGAACGAACTGAACAATATAACCAGCTGTGGCTTGGTTGTCAAAGACAGGTAAGCTTGCTTTGGGATTCTATTTTTTGCACATTTATGGTGTGTTGAATTGAGAATTACAAAGCAGTTCAAGTGTGACCTGCTTTGGATTGTCAAAGACAGGTCGTCTTTTTTGTAGATGAACTTGCACATATAAATGTACACATTCTATACTTTTTGTTATTGACTTTAAATCTGATCTCCGTGACTGAACTTTCAAATTTTCTGTACCTATCTTTGCATTTCTCGGCAATATTTAGGTCAATTGATGTTGACTAACACATTCTGCACAAAATGAAATGCAATGCTGTTTAATTTCTCTTAAGTTTAATCTGTTTGTTGTGAAGATTTTGAGTTCTTGTTTTCCTTTTGTTGGGGAGGGGTGGTATTTCACACTAAGATTATCATTTTTATTATTGTTTGTCTTTTGGGTTATTTTATGTCAGTTTGCAGAGATGGAAAGACTTCATATGCATACGATACAACAGCTTCAACTTGAGCTGGCCGATGCACGAGAAAGGAGTGGAACATATAGTGACGAGTCACGTATATCCCAAACAAATTCAAAGGATGTATCTCAGTTTGGACAAAGCAATGGAAACCAGCTAGATGCAAATGGAGGAGGTGGCACATCAGGCGGAAATTCTGGGGTCCTTCCAAATGGGAATTCTGACAATGTCTCATCTTTTGCTTCAACTGGCAATGCACCAGCCCAGGTAAATTGCACTTCTAGGGATTGTCTTTCTTTATTTTTCGACAATTAATAAATGTGTACATTGAAGGAAAACCTGGAGTATATAAATATGCATGCAAAAGATTCACCTAAAGAATACATGCCAAGTTCAACCCAGTCTATGGAATCTAAAAAAGAGACTGGATGCAGCCAAAAGCAAGCATGTACTCATACAATGATCTCAAAAATAAAGACTTAAGCTATATATCATGGAGGTTCCACTCCATTAAATGTCTTGTCATTTGTTTTTCCAAAATAGTCCACATGGTACATAGAGTAGCACGTCAAATTGATACCTTGGGGCTTTGAGCTTTGAGCTTTAAGTGTGCTTTTAACAATGGCTACAATCATATGCATTATGCTACCATTTTGGTTTATAACGTGTGTTTCTAATTGTACCATTTCATTCATTATTTTTTTAATTTTTTTATATTATAAATTTAATTAATTTAATTTAATTTTTTAAATATTTTAAATTTTAAAATTTAAAATTTATAGGTGTCATTTCATTCTTTCTTTTTGTTGCTATTTTGCAATTGGTTCCTTCAATTTATTTTGCTTGTTTTTTTGTAGGAATGTAACATTCTTTAAAGTGGTATGTTTTTGCCTGAGTTGACTACAATTATGCTTTGCTTGAGTTGGCCATAGATGGGTTGGCCGCATCTTTCTGCCTATCCTATCTAAGACCATATTCCTTAATTAACATGTTTTTTTAACTACTTCTATTAGTGTTATTTTAGGTCTTCTACATTTTTTTGTTCCCTCAACTTGAATCAAATCACTCTTCCTCACTAGTGCATTAATTGCTCTCCTTTGCATATACCAAACCATCTCAAATGATTTGTTATTTCCTTGAATTTCTACTTATCCATCTTAATATTCTCATTTCAACTACGCTTATTTTATGAAGACGTGGTTTCTTGATAGCCCAACAATATATATAAATATACACACACACATATCTATATATATAATTAGAAAGATACTATTATAACTGAAAACTATTAATTTAAATCATAAATATGGAAGAAAATGAAATATGTTTTAGTTTGTTTCATAACTAAATCCAGCGTTGTGCAGAATTCAAAAAGGCAGCAAATAAATAAAGCTAAATAATTGAGACTATGGTGGCCGGATATCTAGTGATTGATCAATGCTTTGATCCTTTAGTCTCACTGGGAAGTTAGTTCTGTAGTTTGATTAGCAATAGAGTATATAGAGATAGAACAGAGAGGGAGAGTAGGGAGAGATGACAACATTGATGCTGATTGACATAGAATGGCATGTGGGTGTGGTTTATTACAATTTTATAAATGTAATTTGAAGGAAATTTATGTTATACGGAAATATCTATGGAATTATATATTATAAAATTGAAATACTTTTTTTTCATTAATTTGTTACTTCAGAAACATATCTCTGGATGTTCAGTGGATAATTTATGACAATTTAGCATATATGGCACACACGTACACATGTACATATGTATGTATTCAACTGGTTTTTTATTTTTTCAATTGGAAATTGGGACTTAGTTGTGGATTCTCTGTTTTGGAATACAGTTTTGGTGAAAGGAATGATTTTTTTTTCCCATGGATTGGAAGTGGAATGAATAATTTCAAATATGTTTCCATAGCATTTGATGTTCTTTTGTGTTCACTTTTAGCCCGATCATGTTCCTGGTGTTCCAATTGCTCCATCCTCTCTGCTCGGAATGCCTACATACCTTCCACCTGGACAAATGACTGCTTTGCATCCATATGTTATGCATCAACAAGGGGTTCCCCATTCTTTGCCATCACATGTTACTCAATCTCATATTATTATTATTATTATTAGATCACATGTATTCTATAAAGGTGTCATTCGACCTATATATTGGGCTGGGGCATGGATTTGCATGTATAATAAATTACATGGGTTTTAACTTCTATCCATAATCCCAAAATTGTGTATTAATATTTTTATTCAAAAATATGTTGATTTTCTGACAAGAATTTTGTAACTCAATTGATATTTAATAATTTCATCTGAAACTTCAAAGTTGAAATCCATCTCTAGCAACTAAGGAATTATATTATATATACTCTTAACCAAATATGGAATGTAGGGCGATAAACGAGTCAAGCCAAGTCAAGTATTAAAAGTTCAAATTGTTTATTTAATATTTTTTTTTTCAAAACAAGCCAAACTTGAGCTCATTATATATCAAACAAGATTTTATGCTCAAGTTTTGCCCATTTTCTTATCGAGCAAGCTCAAACTTGTTCACTAGTTACTTGATTGACTTACTCTTTCTATTTATATTGTGAAACTATGACTAAAATATTTTATTTATTCACAATCCCATGAATTTTTATTATAAATAGATTGTATATATCATTAATAAACTACAAATAATAATTTAATATCATATGAACCTATTAACAAACTTATACAATCTAATTTCAAGTCTATATTAATATATTTTTATACAAGTATACATATAAAATGTTATATTATATATAGTTAAATCGAGCTCTCATATTAACGAATTTATTCACGAACACACTATTATGTTTGAATTTGACTTATTTAATAATCAAGTCTAAAATTGAGGCTTAAACTTTACTTGTTTTCTAAACAAATAAATAGAAGTTTACTTGTTTTCTTGAGTCAATTGTTCACAAACAACTTGGTTTATATACAGCTATATGATGGGAAGGGAAATTTGAAGAGTAGACAACAAAGGCAACACTTGTCTTCACTCTTCACATCTCTTGGCCAAATTTAATAAGGTGGGACCTTTGGTGATATGTCCCAAGCTAAGTTGTTCGAGGTTAGAAGTTAGAAGTTAAAACCTGGCCCACCAGTGTAAAACCCTGGTTATAATATAACTTAAATTGTTATTTCCAAGAAATATAAAAATTATTATTCAAGGATTTGAATTTTATTGCTTTTTTTTTTATTTTTTTACATATATGTAATGTGCATGACTCCAGTGCAATATGCGGGATTTTTATTAATTAGTAAATTAGACCATATAATATAATTTAAAAAGTTAACCTAAAGTATAATTATTCAATATTTTGAAACCATATGGTTGAAAGAGAACCACTCAAATTTGTCAACAATCTTCTGTATTAAATTTTATTTTAATAATAATTTAAAAAAAAAAGATAATAAGATTTCTATAAACATAATTTTGCGAATTTCACAACTTTCATATGACAAAATATTTTGTCAACACTTCTAAAATGCTTGAATAGTTGAATTTGCAAAAGTTTCCCTTACAAATTAGAGAGGAAGAAAAAGCTTGTAATAATCAATAATTGTATCAACCAATAAACAACTTTTGTAAATTTTATTGTAAATATTCACCAATAAATTGGAAAGAAGTACTATCAAGAGATTTTGGTTGATATTCATCGCAAAGAGTTGGGATGTTTGGACTCCATCAAGTCTAGTAAAGTTTTCAAATTTGATATAGCAGTGCAAAATTCCTTAGTATTCTTGGCAATAGTTTATGGACAAAACTTAAGTACAGTATCTTAGGTGTTATTCCTTAGGTTCCCCTCTTAGGATTCAGTCATATGAGAAAAATACATTTTCATCCCATGAGAAAAATTTCACATAACAGAATTTTAAGAGGTGAACCTAAATACTATACCTAAATCTTGTCCATAGTTTATAGAGACAGTAAGGAAGTGCTTAATGTCTAAACCCTTTTGTGTATTGGATTCACATTTTTAAACCTGTTAGTTTTTTATTGTTATTCCTTAATTATATGTACCATACTTGATTACTTATTTAAATTACAAAATACTTCATATTAATTTTCTTTACACACACACAAAAAAAAAAAAAAAAAAGTTTCTATAATAAATGTGTCTCTCTCTTAAAATATTATCTAAATTTCCATTTTAAAAAATCTAATTTAGTATAAAAGTGCTTAGCACTGCTTAAATTTTATTAAATAGAATTTTAAATGTTCATTGTTAAGTGAACTCAACCCGTTCAAAATTCAGTTTCAAGGTTTATTCTCATCTCCATAAAATAAAACCAAACATACCAACGACATTTGACAAATCAAGAAACCATGTACACAGTACACTTCTCTTTGTGAAAATTATTTGATAGAGTAATCCCAGATACACAACAATTGAAAAGTGTTAAAAGATACTACCAATTTTACAAAATAAGTTTACAAAAACTGATGTGACAATACATGTCAGCAATGGGCTTCAGCCACCAAATGAATATGTTTAAATTGCCCATTGAATATGTTTAAATTATTTTTTAGTAATTGGTGACATCAGATTGTAAGTTCTGTATAGTAAAATTAGTAATATCCCCAATAAACAATTTTCACTTTTTCACATTAGTTGAATTGAGGTATCATTACTGGTTTTATCAAGATCCTTCGCTAACATCTATTTTTTTTCCCCTACCAATAGTCAAATTAACAGTTGTGAACTTTTTGCACCTTTAGTCTTAATTATTGTATTTGAAATTTAATGTGAGAGCTTCTGAAAAGCTAATCCAGATCAGCTTAAATGCTGAAAAGTGAGCTGGTGCATTCATTCTTTCGGTACCATGTACGTTACCAATAGCAACGGAATTTTGATACTTGGAAGTGCAGGGAAACCGAACCAATTGGGTATAAGATATCAGATGCACAGCAATTGTGTGCATGAGTATCACTGCTGGTGCAGAGAGTTTGGTTTTGAGTATAAAATAAACACTCACAAAAGTATTTTGTTTCCCAGCAAAGCAAAGGTAAGAGAAATGAAAGGGAAGCAAAATAAAAATAAATAAATAACAGTTCCAATCAGAGAATTCTATGAGATGAATGCTGACAATTTAATCAGCGATAATTCATTCGCCCACAAATCCGGTAACCATCCAAAACATCTCAATCTGCAGAGTGGTGTGTACTCTTGGTCATGAGATTATCTACTTGATTTCCATGTCTACTCCTGTCAACAACAAAAGATACTTGATAATTAAAGTACTCTAGCAAAACCAACTATTAAGCAGTAAAAACAAAACAAGTCAAGGTTGCATTCAAGTTCCTACCACAAAATACTAAACTACGTTAGGCTGACTGAATTTTGTTGAACTTTCTCAAAGTATCCAATCAATTATGGCATACACGACCAAAAATGAAATACTTGGATAAGTTGTACACGGTAACTGACATTAAACTTGGAAGTTTCCAAAGACGTGTAAAATTATTATTGCTGAATCTCTTCCGGAACACAAAGATCATGTCGCAAAAGTTGCAACAAGACAACCAGACAAGAAGCCCCAACATTAGTTTAGAAATGTAAAATGTAAAAAGTACAAGGACCCAATTAGAAATACCAAAGACCACATCAATGCTTGTGCACATTAAGGAATAGGGGTGGGGGCTCTATAATGACTTGCACATTAATAGATCCAGATATTGCAGCAGCCCACAGAACGATGGGGCATCAAATTTGGGCCATTTACCTTAAACAATCTTTTGGTAGAATCCAATACTTGCATATATTGGTAGATGAAAAATCTTCAGAATCCACCAACAAGCATGTAAACCTCAAAGACAAAAATGTCTTTCCATAATTTTAATTATTTAATGTGTAAGTGATGGCTGATACAAACAATACACTGCACCTCTTTTGATTTTTAACCCCTTGAATGCAACACAAGCAGGTATTAAAATAATTGATTATGTAAGGCTAAGAAAATAACATATTGCAAACATAACAATTCGGCACGACTATCCAAGAAAATGTTGCAAATAAATGTCAAAGTAAGCATACGTACTATCTTCTGGAAGTAAATGCAGCACCAGTCATCCTGTCAAGTTAGGACACAAATAACTCAATAAGCTTCAATAACCATGTGCCCAGGCATAAAATTAATAAACTGCAGTTTGCTAGAATATTTCAGCCGTACCTTCCCTGCTGTTTTCCAGCAAAATTCAAGTTAGCTCTCCCATTAGCTGAGCCCACGCTTTGGGTACCACTCAAACTTGACCTATCAAGATTTGATCCATTCCCAACTGTCAAAAACGTAGACTGCACATGCCTATTTTCAGGGCCATTCATTTCTCGAGGTTCTTTAGATTTGCTCAAAATTTTAACATTTGTGAGACCTCCAGGAAGACCAAAATAAACACCATTTGATTGCTGATTCTGGACCGCAGAGAACTGTGATGGCTCATCAGTCTTCACACTTTTTGAATCAACAGATGGAACCTTCTTCAGTCGGTGAGATTGCGCCATTGGGGTAACAGCCACAGAAGGCAAAAAAGAGGAGTAAGGAGAGGATGCCGCAGCAGCTGCAGCAACTTTGGCAACAGCTGCTTCAGCTGCTATCATTTCTTGTGCTCCTTCTCGAAGCTGAATATAGTCGCCCTCAATCACAAAAAACTGATCACATTTCAAGGTTCTCAGATTAATTATACGTCTAAATAAACCAATAGAAAATAAAAATGCGAGCGTGTACTCTGAAATTCCAATGAACTTACTTCAGGGTGACCAACCACAAAGTCATCAAGCTTTCCATATTTTCTTTTGTAATCATGCCAGTGTAAAGGTGCAAGCATCTTGCCCAGCCTGTTTGGAAGCTGTCTCAACACAAATAACAAATCATAAAACTCACCCAAAATTAAATAAATAAAGCCTGCACACTACAATGGACTAAGACTACACACTAACCGTTGAACTGATTCGAATTCGACCACCAGCAGGAACTGTGCGAACTATGCAAGCCAACAGTGATCTTTCATCAAGAAGAGCAGGCTCTGAAGTCTTTCCCACTGCCAATGTATTTGCCTGTCCGGTTGAAACAAATGATTCAGACAAAGCTGCACCAGTGGCATTGTTTACAGAAGTTTCACTGAGATTAATAGAATGGCTTGAAGTATCAGATGCTGATGTGTTGGCAGCAGAAGCTGGTTGTTCTGCTGTGAAAACTTGGCCTTCTAACCCATGATTAGTTGGCGTTAGAACATTCTGCTCCTGTGACAATTCAAGTACAAGAGCATCTTAATCACTGCCAACTTACCTGCTGCTATAAAGAGTAACCAGATTGACCGCATCATAACAGAAATACCAGCAACAAATAATGACAAACCTTGTTTTCACTGTTCTGCTCAAGAGTATCCAATCTTAAAGCATCACGAAATTGAGAAGAAATTTGTTGCAGGCTCTGCTCAGATTGGGGGACAACCATGTAACCTCTATCAATTGACTCAAGAACCTGAAACAAAAAAATTTGGTGGGTCCTGTCACATATTGCATACAAAGCCAAAAAACAAACTATTATCAGAACAGCAACAATTTTATTCACAAGACCTGTGCTGCTTCCACAGTGGATGACGAGATTCCAGAATCAGGCATTGCCCCTTGGCTGTTTTGAACATCCAGATAGTCTTGACGTAGACCTTGTCCATTAACAGAAATTTCATAGTTGTAGTTTGCATCTGATCTCAATAGGTTTTGATCAGTTTGGGATGGTGGAAGTTCATTCTGCGCAGATATCTGTGAACCATCTGATGCAGCCTGAAAACCAAAAGGTCAATAAGAAACACATTATTTATTATTACCATAGTAATACTGATTCATAACAACAAGAACAGTAAAAGTGCTTTCATTTGTCAGGACCTGTTGGTTCTGCCACTGTTGGAGGGAACCCATTGCAGGTATCGAGTGAAAATGCCCAATATGAGATGGAGTAACATGTGATGGCAAAGAATGGGGAACCCCTTGTTGATGCATAACATATGGATGCAAAGCAGTCATTTGTCCAGGTGGAAGGTATGTAGGCATTCCAAGCAGAGAGGATGGAGCAATTGGAACACCAGGAACATGATCGGGCTAAAAGTGAACACAAAAGAACATCAAATGTTATGGAAACATATTTGAAATTATTCATTCCACTTCCTATCCATGGGGGAAAAAAAATCATTCCTTTCACCAAAAATATATTCCAAAACAGAGAATCCACAACCAAGTCCCAATTTCCAATTGAAAAGATAAAAAACCAGTTGAATACATACATACGTACATGCGTACGTGTGTGCCATATATGCTAAATTGTCATAAATTATCCACCGAACATCCAGAGATATGTTTCTGAAGTACCAAATTAATGAAAAAAAAAGTATTTCAATTTTATAATATATAATTCCATAGATATTTCCGTATAACATAAATTTCCTTCAAATTACATTTATAAAATTGTAATAAACCACACCCACATGCCATTCTATGTCAATCAGCATCAATGTTGTCATCTCTCCCTTCTCTCCTTTTCTGTTCTATCTCTATATACTCTATTGCTAATCAAACTACAGAACTAACTTCCCATTGAGTCTAAAGGATCAAAGCATTAATCAATCACTAGACATCCTGCCACCATAGTCTCAATTATTTAGCTTTATTTATTTGCTGCCTTTTTGAATTCTGCACAACGCTGGATTTAGTTATGAAACAAACTAAAACATATTCCATTTTTCTTCCATATTTATGATTTAAATTAATAGTTTTCAGTTATAATAGTATCTTTCTAATTTTATATATATAAGCGTAGTTGAAATGAGAATATTAAGATGGATAAATGGAAATTCAAGGAAATAACAAATTATTTGAGATGGTTTGGTATGTGCAAAGGAGAGCAATTAATACACCGGTGAGGAAGAGTGATTTGATTCAAGTTGAGGGAACAAAAAGATGTTGAAGAAGACCTAAAATAACACTAATAGAAGTAGTTTAAAGAACATGTTAATTAAGGAATATGGTCTTAGATAGGATAGAGTAGCAGAAAGATGCGGCCAACCCATCTATAGCCAACTCAAGCAAAGCATAATTGTAGTCAACTCAAGCAAAAACATACCACTTTAAAGAATGTTACATTCCTACAAAAAATCAAGCAAAATAAATTGAAGGAACTAATCGCAAAATAGCAACAAAAAGAAAGAATGAAATGACACCTATAAATTTTAAATTTTAAAATATTTAAAAAAATTAAATTTATAATATAAAAAAAATTTAAAAATAATGAATGACATGGTACAATTAGAAATACACGTTATAAACCAAAATGGTAGCATAATGCATATGATTGTAGCCATTGTTAAAAACACACTTAAAGCTCAAAGCTCAAAGCTCAAAGCAGGTATCAATCTCTATGTACCATGTGGACTATTTTGGAAAAACAAACGGCAAGACGTTTAATGGAGTGGAACCTCCATGATATATAGCTTAAGTCTTTATTTTTGAGATCATTGTATGAGTACATGCTTGCTTTTGGCTGCATCCAGTCTCTTTTTTAGATTCCATAGACTGGGTTGAACTTGGCATGTATTCTTTAGGTGAATCTTTTGCATTCATATTTATATACTCCAGGTTTTCTTTCAATGTACACATTTATTAATTGTCGAAAAATAAAGAAAGACAATCCCTAGAAGTGCAATTTACCTGGGTTGGCGCATTGCCAGTTGAAGCAAAAGATGAGACATTGTCAGAATTCCCATTTGGAAGGACCCCAGAATTTCCACCTGATGTGCCACCTCCTCCATTTGCATCTAGCTGGTTTCCATTGCTTTGTCCAAACTGAGATACATCCTTTGAATTTGTTTGGGATATACGTGACTCGTCACTATATGTTCCACTCCTTTCTCGTGCATCAGCCAGCTCAATTTGAAGCTGTTGTATCGTATGCATATGAAGTCTTTCCATCTCTGCAAACTGACATAAAAAAAACCCAAAAGACAAACAATAATAAAAATGATAATCTTAGTGTGAAATACCACCCCTCCCCAACAAAAGGAAAACAAAAACTCAAAATCTTCACAACAAACAGATTAAACTTAGGAGAAATTAAACAGCATTGCATTTCATTTTGTGCCATATGTGTTAGTCAACATCAATTGACCTAAATATTGCTGAGAAATGCAAAGATAGGTACAGAAAATTTGAAAGTTCTGTCACGGAAATCAGATTTAAAGTCAATAACAAAAAGCATAGAATGTGTACATTTATATGTGCAAGTTCATCTACAAAAAGGATGACCTGTCTTTGACAATACAAAGCAGGTCACACTTGAACTGCTTCGTAATTCTCAATTCAACACACCATAAACGTGCAAAATAGAATCCCAAAGCAAGCTTACCTGTCTTTGACAACCAAGCCACAGCTGGTTATATTGTTCAGTTCGTTCTCGCAATTCAGCCTGTAATGAATGGTTTGTATTTGATTGTAAGACATCCATCTCCTGAACACGTGCAATCCAAGCTTGGGCTTCCCTCAACTGTTCATCTTTATAAAGAATGGTTTCTTGAGCTGCCCTATGCTGAAAGATAAGATCATTATCAGGTAATGAACCTCCTAAACAATACCAAGCCTGTGATAATTTCCAGGAGGATAAAAAAGGGAAAGTGGGGAAAAAAACATGAAGATAATTTATCATTACAATGGTAACATTTCCCAACCAATAACATTTATTATTAATATTAGGTAAATTTGAATAAGAAACCAATGATTTATTCAACATATGTGTGCAATTTAGAGATGCCTTTCAGTACAACATAAATGCAAATAACAAACCTGATCCTGCAACTCAATAAGTTGTCTCTCTTTTTCTTGAATATGTTCTTGAAGATCATGTATCTGTTTTATATGTTGGGCTCTTTCAACTTCAGAATGATCGCGCTCTCTTCTGCAGAAGAAAGCAATATAGCCAAATTTGTTCAAAAGGTTCAAACCTTGATTTCAATAATGACAATAAATAGAACAGGTAAGCAATATATCAAGACACTGTCGTTGAAATCATAATAGTATATATGGAAATTTTTTTCTTGTTCAAGTAAACACCCATAGTCAACCGAGTGTTGAGGTTGAAAAAAAAAAAAAAAAAGGATATACTTGAAGAGGAAAGGACTAAAGGCATAAAACACACACATACATACATGCTTACAACTTGAAGAAAAAGGGTTATGCATGCAAATTCATACCTGAAGGATGCTAGTTCTTTATTTTGTTCTCTAAGAAGGTCATCTTTAGCCCAGGCCTGCCCAGTCAACCCAATCAATATTAGTAATTTCAGAATTTATCAAAATAGCTCATTCGTCAGCATAGAGAACATATCAAAAGTAAGCAAGCACTCAACAAACCGCTTCATTGTCCAATTTGATTGCATGCAGCTCCCTATCTTTCTCTTCCATCTTCCTTTCCAACTCATGTACAGCCTGCTCCCTTTCGCGGAGTTGCTCCTGCCCAAATAAAGCCACGTTTAGAAGCATGACATTGACTGGCCATTAAAAGCATATTTAGGGAATCAGGTCTCAGAGATCAAAGCCTGTATCAGCATGTAATTTCAAAAGAAAATATGATTTATTTTAGCTTAAAAGAATCCCCGTAATAATTCACACGAAAAACCAGTCATGCCAGCTTTATTTTCGGTCACGCCAGCTTTATTTTGTAGTCACATTGACGTATGATGACATTAATTGCTTGATGTTACTTTCTATAATTACTTAACAATAACAATTTCAATCAAGTTGCACTCCTATGGCAGACCTGTTATAATCTAAATCCAATTATAAAGTCATACTTGAAGCTTCACAGTGGCATTAGCATGCTCTTTGATCCGAGCATCAAAGGTGGTTTGCAATTCCACTATCTCAGATCTTGAAATTAGCTGGGCTTTAATTTCAATCTCCATCCGTTGCAACTCTTCTCTTTGTCTAGCAAGATTATGAAGTCTCTGTGGTAAAAGTTCATCATTTAAGCCACCATCCACTGTGATTGAACAGTAGCCAACATCAAGTGGCTCTCTTCCCTGCTGCACCTTGACAAAACAGCAAATCATCTTCATTTTCAATCATTCATAGACATTACAAGATATTTCTGACATCAGAGTCCTTACCTCATATATAGTTCTCTCATCCAATTGCCCTAACTTCGAACGCTCCAACTCCTGTGCATTAGAAAAAAATCTAATTAATGACCAAAAAATTCACCACCAAGCTTCAAATCTTGCTCTAAAATATACAAATCCCCAATGCTTTGAGCTCAAGTTCAACCCACCAAGTGAAAATATTACTTATAATGTGGTGTATGAAATGGGAAGAGAAATTTCAAATTTCAGACTTTCATTATTTCTGACCCAGGTAAAACTGAAAGATACGTTTTCATTATCTTTTTATTGGTAAGTTACATACGCACCCAATCGGTTTTGTGCCCTCTTCCTATAACTTATAAGGGGAGGAGATGCCAGTTGAGCTAGAGCTCATTGGCCATAACTTCGACCAAACAGCATAAAATTGTCATTGAAGCTCAACAACACAAGGTCCTCTCCTAAATTACCTCAGGGCCGCGTTTCTAACACTTTCCTTTTCCCCTCTTTTTTTTTGGTTTACCCACATTTCAAATTATCAACTCAGCATTAAAATTTCATATTCCGAATATGAATTCAAATCCCTTTCATAGTTTCGGCCCTGAAAATAGTCCAGCCAACTTAACATTATAAGATCACCAGCTCAGTAAAGCAGTGGCATTCATAGTTAAGCAACAAATTATTGAAATTAACATACTTCACCCACTGTGACAAACATCTTTAGCTCAATGCCCGTAACAAATCATCAAACTTAACTCAGTGTTTGGTTCCAGTGAAAACTAAAGCTTTTTAAGAAAATTACCATAAATAAAACACGGATAAAAGAAAAAGAAAAAAAAAAAAAAAGCAATATCACCGATAAACCCTAACCCTAATCATCAAATTTGCGTCGAGTATAGCAAAGAAAGTTCATCACTTTATTTAATCCCACAATCTAACAACGTTCAAAACCCTAAAACTCACACTCCAGTTTCCCACATTTTCCAGCTGCCCACAAACAAAAAAAAAAAAAAAAAACCAGTACCTCATCACCAGCGTTTCGATGCTCCGAGACGGCGCGCCACTCCTTGCGAGCCGCAGAAGACGACGAGGACGACGACGGAGGAGGAGGAGGAGGCATCGAGAGAGACGGACCGCGCGTAGAAGCGGAGGCGGCGACTCCGGCCGAGACCTCCATTGGAATCAAACAAAGCTCCGATACTGCTCCAACTCTCTCTCTCACTCTCTAACGCCACACACAAACCCTAGGTTTCGAAAAGAGGGGCTCCCAAAAGAAACCCTAGAATTGGAGAAATTTACGATGGAGGGACTTTTGTGGCGGTGATGGAGATTGGTGAGAGAGAGAGAGAGAGAGAGTAGTGTAAAGGGTTTTGGATTTTGGAGGGTTTTGAAGAAAGGTTTGGGACTGTAAATTATGGAGTGAGTGAGAGAGAGAGAGAGACGATTGGGCGAGTGAGAAACTTCGACCCCAGCCTAGGCTCCCGCCATTTATAGGGCTTAGTTCATCTCCCTGATGGGCTTTGTCACTGATATTTTCTCACGCTTTTTGGTGGCGCGTGCATCTTACCTTTCTTATTATCTTGTTTTTCCTTTTATCGGTTCTCGCGGCAACGCGTGTGGTCACTGTCTCTGTTCTCCGACTCACTTAAACTCTAGTACTACTCGTGGATGGTGTGGAATTGCTTGTGGATATTGCTCGAACTTGTAACTCCCGAAACTCGCAATGTGGTACGTCACGAGGGCTTCCTGCCATGCTCTCGGGTAATTAATTTTCGTTTGTTTTTTAAAATGCAATGCAGTTATTGCATTTATTTAGATGATCTATATAGATAGATTTGATATTTGTATCGATTCCATAAAGTAATTCGACCAAAATTCATAGTTTTTAAGAAATTTATGATCATTTAATTGTACATTCTGGGTAAAAATACACTTTACACTATGAAAAATAGCTAATTATGGTAAAAGTTGTGTAAATAGTTATGATCTTAGCATTGTTTTTACACCATTTACCTTTGATCAGTTGTTATCTTAGTCCACTAAGTTTAAAATTTGTCATTTTAGTTTATTAGCTTTGATAATATGATCACTTTTTCCTTCCTTCCATTGATGTTTAAAAGTTTCCATTAACTCTCTTAAAGCAATGTTGTTTTACATTTTTATCATTAAAATCAAATTTAGAGATTATTTTATGAATTTACTAAACATAAAAAATAAATTAAATTAAACTTAGCAAACTAAAATGATAATTGTTCAAAATTAATAAGCTAAAATTAAAAAAAAAAATTAAACTTTGTGGATGACACTTGATTATAGTTAATCGACTAAATTAATAATTTTTGAACTTAATGGACTAAAATAACAATTAATCAAAGTTATGTGGTGTAAAGTGTTTTTTTTTTCCTAATTTTTTATTTATAATATGAGTTTCCCAAAATTTGAAAAGTTATTTGTTAAAAATCATTTTCATTCTTAAATGTTACAATGGGTTTTGATATGTGTTGTGGATGCCTTTGTGTTTGAACTTTGAACCCTTCTCCCATTTCTCATGTGTGTGAGAGAGTTAACTACTTACCTTTAACTATATTATGCTTATAGCTCAATGTTTTTTTTTGGATTGATTCCATTATAAAGAGTATCTGGAACTGTGTCTAGTCTTTGATCTCTCCTAAATCGAATAATGTAATTACTTGTTATGAGAATGTTCTTAGCACAAGCCGTTTGGCTTAAGACTTCATTTTGGAACACATTCAGGTTGACTATACATATTTGGTTTAAGGAAAGTCAGAGATTCTACCCCCTCAAGAATTGTACTCTAAGAAGATATCATGCGCTGTGTAAAGAATGATATGGAATTGTTCTGATGCTTATGATCACAAGCTGCTACTTATTGTTGAATTAGTGGATCTTTTGAACTCAAAATAGGATCTGTGTCATTGGAAGTGGCTTGGATTCATGAGGATATTAAGCTAATATAGGAATATTTTGTTAGTATATCATTTGTAATTGTTTCTTTATGATATATTCATGTTTGCTCTAGCTTTTACTAGTGCTGCAAAAGAGATTGAGGAGAATGTTCATTTTTTCTCTTTTCCATTGTATAGTATGTTATATTAATAAAGTCTACTATCGTTTCCTCTATAAAAAAAAATAATAAAAAAACTAAATAAAGCTAATTTTGCTCTTTTAAAAAAAATTTTATAAATTAGTCCCAAAATTGAACAAAGTATATGAAAATTAAATTGTGGGTTGCTTTCACCAGTCTTTCTTTATTTAAAATAATGATAGAATATTTAAAGTTTTAAACAGCCAAATTGTGCATATGAATATTTCACAACATCCAATAAATTTGTAATTCATTACATGTTTGGGAAAAATATCAACATAAATAAGAGTTTGTTGTACTCCACTAAATCTTATTACCACAACATATATTATATACTAGTATATTACTATATTAGGACCATTGACATTGATATATAAGGCGTGTTACTTTATATTTACAATCCCTTAATCTCCAAGCATTGACATTATATTAATAAGGTGTCTTCGATGGCATGTGAAGATTCTTTGAGCATTCACACTGTGAGTCACATACAAAAACCATGCTGCATCTCACTAACCCCTACTTAACAAATGAATGAAAATGCTACTCGGTTTCAAGTGGTCTATTCAAAGTGTTGATAGATAACAATTTTTTTTTTTTTTGGGGAATTTTTTTTAAAATGAAGTTTTAGTGGGCAAAATATAATGATGAGTATTACTGTATAAGATAAAGACGAATCAAATGCAATATTTTATTTATTTATTTTTTTAAAAAAGCACTATTTTAATGCCATTTTTTTTTTTACATTATTTTGAAAGTTAAATTTTCCTCTCATTGTAATAGTCATTAATTAATCAATATTTTTTATATGTAATCAAAGTTGATTTTCGTTTATGGAGTGTCAATATAGGATAGGATACCATAGTTTTATTTATATAAAGAATTTAGAATTGCCTTGTGCTTTAGAGCGAATGAAGATTATTGCGAAATTTGTAGTACACCACCTTAGATGTTAACTTCAAACTGTATTAAAAATAGTAAATATGTTTCATTTATTTATATTGTGTTAATATAGAATACGTTTTATTTTTCAATAATTCATTACAGAATATTTATATGTTTCTCATTATTAAATGGTGAATTTTTTTTTATTCATACTTGACCCTTTAAATGAAATCTTGGTTCCATCCTTATCCAAACAGATAGTTGCAGTTGTTGTTTTATGACACTTATTTTTATTAATTTCCACTCATATGACATGTTTTTGGTAAGAAAAGGTTCAAGCCTAAGGCCTCCATTCAAAAAAAGGTATACTCTCTTTGTAAAAAAAGGTCCATCCCATAATAAAAACACCCAAAATTACAAAGTGATGTAAGGGAATTAGAATGATGTGTTACCAATAATTAATATTTAAAAAGTCATTTATTAGGTGTTTAAAACCCACCTATCGTATTCATTAGCACATCAATGTGTATGTTTCATATAGAAAAATTTATAGTGCCTTTAACAATTTTCAAATTTATATAATGACAAGTGGTTTTAACAACAACAACAACAAAAAAAAAAAGAAAAGGCATGCATTATTTTTTTCTCACCTCTAAAAAAGTCTCCAAACTATTAGACTAATAGAAACTCAATCCAATTGAAAATCATAAACTGTATATCAATATCATACATGGTAGATTGTCAATATTAGTCGCCTAATCTCTATAAAAAATAAAATAAATAAATAAATGTCCCATATGACTACATACTAAACAATTTCTATTTCTTTCTTGACACCGAAAATCATAATTGAAAATTAGTTCACAACCTTACTTAACGATAAATCGTCTTATCCAAGATAAAGTAATCATCTTTTGTAAAATATTAGTAGTTTTTATTCTTCTTCTTTTGGGTTAACTTTATATGTGAACCATAGTTAGCATTATTTCATCAAAAAATAACATTGCTCCTAAAAAAATCAAATTAACATTGATTTGAATAGTATTATATAAATTTATTTAATTTATATTTAAATATAAATTATCCACTTAAATTTATCGATTTAGTCCCCAAACCATACATAATTGACCTTGCTTCCACCATATTTAAAGAAGAAACCGCTTTCTAAATACTATGACGAACTTTGGATTAGCAATTTTTACAAAAATGTATGAAAACAATTTTCAAAAAATTGAAATTGAAATTAATTTTCAAATAATAATTTTTACATTATACATGTTTGGCTCTCAATTTTAAAAATAATTTTCAAAGTACTGAAGAAAAAAAATGTTGAGAGACCATTTCTACTTTTAAGATTTTTTTATAAAAAATTAAAAGTAACATGTAGATTATTATTATTATTATTATTTTGGATAATGATAAGGGAATAGAGCTTATTTATCTTTCTTTTCTTTCTTTTTGATAATAATAAGTTTCAAATTTGAAGCATGTGAATTTTTATGTGATAAAGATATGCTCCTTAATTCAAGAGATAAAAGAGTTTGGACTCTGGACAAATCTATGATATCAAAAAAAAAAAAAAAAAATCTTGAAAACATTCATTCACTGTTTTCAAAATCCTATTTTGAACTAGAAAAGTAGGAAACAATTTTCTGAAAGAGAGGTGTTACATCCATAATATTTTCACAATATATCATAGATGTTAAGTTGTTGTTGATTCTAATTAGAATCTAACATTGAAATTACTTTTTTGTCCACCAATAACAACCTGCCCCTTACGAATTGTTGCGGAAATGTTGTAAAAAATATTGTGGATATAACATTTATTTTTCTGAAAACTATATTTAGATAACATCAACCAAACAATAGATTCAAGTATAAGACCCACCATTTTAATGGTTTCCAAAACAAAAAGTTGTATTTAAATCCCCTTACTAAAGTATTCAAAAAAAATTCCCCTTACTAAACATGTTCTATAGTTTCTGTAATTTTATTGGACTGGTATAATTCGAAAGAGTCGTTGCCATTTTGGGACTATTTCTCACTGGGCTAACTTGGGCTTCATTGTTCAGTTCTTAAGGTCTGTCAACACTCCTTAAAAGCTTTATATGAGTCCAACAAGACATGTTCCAAATTAGGTCCATAAGTGTAACAAATCAATGCATCAGAATCAAACGCAAAAAACTTTCTATGACATCATACGAAAGTTGTGCCAAAACTCACATCATCGGCCTAATTTGCCAACTGTAAGAAAGGGATTGATAGTTTTGGAAGTCAAACTTCGAGAGATTGTATTGTAAAGCAAACCTCAAATACATAAAAGGAAATGTCATTTTTTGAATAAAACTTTGTATTGAACACTGAAAGAAAACAACTAGGAGTCGGCACAAAGTGCTTTGCAAAAATTGGGAGCAAAGGCTGGGCTCAACAAAATGTCATTAGAAAAGATCTCATTTCTTTCTCAAAAAAAAGAAAGAAAAAAAAGATCTCATTTACATCATTTATATAAGGGTCATGTTAATGAGTACTCTTAGGACAATTATTAATAAAATTATTTTTATAAAATTTTGACACCACTTTAATGAAAAATATAAAAAACTGTCAAAATATTTAAATTTTCTTTCCTTATCTCATAAATACTTTTCTAAAATAATTCATTAACAAATGCCCTTAAGGCATTTGTTAATATTTTCCTTTATGTAAATGGGATCCCAAAAATGTAACATAATGCATGAGGAGCCGAATTTGCCTCCTTAAAAATCTAGTAAAAGTTACAAGAAACAAAAGAAGAGGTGAAGTTGATAATATCATGTATAAATTCACTCACTTTCCACCTAGATTGGGAGCCCATTTATTTTATGTTACTTTTTGATGAAAGAAAGAAGGATAGGACAAATTGACCACTTCCCATTTATTTCATTTTCTTAGGTGATGATTGAATTTGGATGAAGGGAATGATGAATTTCAAGAAAATTATTCAATACCAAACAGGGACTAAATTTTAAATATTTACATAAATATGTATTATAACAATTTTTCATTTTGGTATGGTATGTTTGGGGCATATATACTTTGAAAAGTCCATGACATGTGGTCCTCTTCCAAAAAAAAAAAAAAACATAAAACATTTTTTTAAATTGTTTTTTAACATTTTCTTGCTGGTCATGAGCACAAGGTCAACAAGACTACTGAATAATAAAATCCATTCATTTTTCATTTTGGTAATGGTATGTTTGGGGCATATATACTTTGAAATGGGTGCCTAGTCCATGACATGTGGTCCTCTTCCAAAAAAAAAAAAAAACATAAAACATTTTTTTAAATTGTTTTTTAACATTTTCTTGCTGGTCATGAGCACAAGGTCAACAAGACTACTGAATAATTTTCCTAAAATCCATTCATTTGCGTAACATTAAAGTCATTATTTGTGATAATCTAATGGTAATGACAGTATGACATCCTTTATGATATTTTATATTTGTATTTCAAACCCCATCTTCCCCCTATTTTCTACTTGTCAAAAAATTATGCCAACATTCATTTTTATTGGATTCATTCACCAAGCTGGTATCTATTTGGATTTCCTAGTTAGTTTTTATATATTTTTAGTTTAGTTTATAAAATGGGAAGATATTATTAAAGCAACCAAAGTCTTAGCTAACTGGGTGAACTATTGGGCACTCTTGGGTATAGCCCACACCCATTGCATCTAACATAAAAGATTGAGATATAAAAGTAGGACATTGGGGGATATTCTCTTGCTCTTCTATTTTGGTATCTGCCTATCCTAGCCAAAATATAGGCATTTGAAATAGACACACCAATTGAGAGGAGAAATTGATCCCATTGATTTGATTCTTTTGTGCCAAAGTGAAGGCAGTGAATGATAACACTAAAGTAGGGTCTCCTACATATCTAAGTCTGTTTTGGTAAAAAAAAAAAAAATTATTAGTACAATGACATTGTTGAATACGCCAAAGCTTTGGGACAACTATATTTTAGGGACAAAAATGATATAGTTTAGGTTTTATTTTTGCCCATAAAATATCATCAGTGTTTTGTTTTTTTCCCTGAAACTTAATTTGAGTAAATTGAGTAGATAGATAATAGAATCATAGAAAGAAGAAACGTAGAATATTTTTTATTTTTAGAGACATCAAAAAAATTAACTTTTCTAAAATAGATCATGTTAATGAGTGCTTTTAGAACAATTGTTAATAAATAATTTTAAGAAAATTTTGACACCAGTTTCATGGGAATAATAAAAAACGGTCAAAAAAATTAATTACATTTTTGTTTCCATAAAAATTTCCAAAACCAATTCCCTTAAAACATCCTTTAACTTTTCCATTCCAAAATTGATTTTAAAAACAAAGATAAGATCTGAACCATATTTTAATCTTTTACATATCTAGACATGGATAATTGAATCGTTTCAGTTGGGAACATAATCTATCGTGACACTTGGATGAGTATCCTAATCTATAAGAAGAACTATACTTTTTATTATCCTCCAAGTAGCAGAAGAATCCTCATTCAAAAAATGCCAATTTTTCTGATGGGTGTCCTCAGACAATATAAAATTATTGTCAATGTAATGTGTTTCAACGTTCAAACCTTCCTATGTCAACCAGCTCAGTCGTCTTTGCATAATTATTTTTATTTTGGTGCAATAATTTATTAATCCATCACCTGTGCATAACTATTTTCTTCACTAATTGTTCAGAAAAAGTTGTTGACCTTTCATCTTCATTCCACCAGATAATATGATTCAATCCCTTTTTTGTAACTATCGAGTTATGGGGAATTTTAAAAAAAAATATATATATATATATATATTTATATATATATTAAATAAGGAAACTTAGTGTAAATTCTTTAGTTTACACTATTCAATAAAGTAATGTCACATCATCGTATTATTTAAACATAAATACATCTCAAAAAACACCATATTTCGAGTTTTATGTAAAATATTAACATGATGTTATTAGGTATGGTAAAATATATTAAATTTTAAGTAAAAAGTTGATGTGACAATCTTTTATTGAATTGTATAAAACATGGATTTTACATCTTATATTTTACACAATTTAATAAGAGATTGTTACATCAGTTTTTTTTATTTAAAACTTAGAACACGTTTAATACATTGAATGGAGATTACATTAAAAATAGTAATCTTTATTAGTATAAATAGAAGATATTGTAATGGAATAACCATTACTGGTCATAAGTTTGGTTGTAACATATATAAAGCTTGTAAAAGTTGATATATAAGGAAATTTTATATTTTTGAAAATATATTAATTTTAAAACCTATTATATACATACACTAAGGAATAGTTATTACATCAATTTTAAAGAGGAATAACTATTCTTCAATTTAAAAAATAGTTATTCCTTTGTAATAACTAATTCATGTAATATTGAAGCAAAAAAAAAAAAAAAAAACTAATCTATGTAATAAAGATGCAACCAAATGATTAAATTGCTATTACACATGAATAGTTATTCCATTACAAGAGCTATTACACCATAACAAACATATCCTTAACACATTCTATCATACCTAATAACACCACATCGATATTTTACTTAAAACATGAAATATGGTATTTACTGAGATGTTATCATGTGTAATCGAATGTATTTATGTCTTAGTAATATGATGATGTATCATATTCTTATTGAAAGGTGTAAACCCTTTAGTTTACACCAATCCTTATAAAATTTAATTTCAATTTAATAAAGTAACTTGTGAATGAAATTGTGCCAAATTTGAGCAAGTAATATAACTGATGACGGACTTGAGCTTGGTTTATGTTCAAAATTAAATTAAATGAATAATAGAGACATTTTTATACTTGGCTCGACCCAATTCGTTTACAACCCCTAGATGATTAACAACCAGCGGGGAAAGGCATTTTTGCACAAAGCCGCACACTTTCATCAATCATCAGGTGCTGTTGTTGTAGCTCATTCATTGATAAGGAAGTGTTTTCACTTCTCATAAGCCAAAAACCATGGAATTCAAACTATTCTTTTACTTCAATAACTTTACTTGTAAGGCATAAACTATTGACCCAAACTCTTAAACAATCACGAACCTTCTTAATCATCAATTCCTAATTGGCTAAGCAACAAGTGCCCCTTATTCTATTCTAGTGCTCTTTCATTTTTTTGCGCTTTCTGCTTTCTTCTTCATTAGAATTTTGGGTTGTTAACGAAAATGACAACCCTATTTTTTGGCCTGGGCCTAGACTTTGCCATTCATACCAAACGATCAAAGACAAGTTCATGAACTTTGTTTGAGTGTGTTTGGGAACAACTTAAATGCAGTTTTTAAAAATTTCACTATCTTTTTACTTTTTCTCACTTTTTCAAAGTTTAAATATATTCTAACACACTTTTAGGAAAAAAATTTTAGCAAAAAAGTTAAATAAGTTGTTCACAAACAAGCACCGAGTATGAACTCAATTGAATTGCCGAGTTGGGTTGGTTCAACCCAAATAAGTCAGAGTTTCCAACCTTTTTTTATTATTATTTGGGTCATTGAGAAACTCTCTAACTTCACACAATCCCACTGCAATTCTAGATGGGTTTTTTTTTTGGTTACCTACCCTTTGATTAGTTCCAAATTCTCATGTGCATCATGACTTATGAAGATGACCAGTGTAAACTAAGGACTGGCAAAACAAACAAATAAAGAGTGATGCAGCCATTGTAACCTTCAAGCTTACTCACAATTAAGCATATTCTAATCCCAACAATATAAACAAAACCAACAGCGATATGTTCAAAGAGAGATTTAACTTAAAATGCCAATTAGAAAAATACAAAGTGGCCCTCATAAAGTTCAACGGCAAATCTGTCTTTAGTTTCTCTTAAACAACTTTTTTTTTTTATGGGTTAAACAACTGTTTTTTGTTTGGCTTTGTTTTTAAATACCAATTATAATGGTTTTTATGCACAACATACATGTTTAATAAAATAAGTCAACATTGGATTCTAGTTAGCTCAACCATCCCTTGAGGTTCGAACCATGTTTACACCAAAAATCAATTAGTGTTTTAACATAATGTTAAAGTGCAAATATCATAGAATAGACTTCATAGACAAGCTGGCTTAACCTAGGGGGAAAAATGTTAAGGAGTTTTATAATATTTAGATATTAAATACTGTCTATTCGACTTTCTAAATTATATTATATATATTTTAAAAACCGTTTTTATTGTTTTTCAAGATATAAAATTGCTAATTAGGTTTTAGTATTTATATTTTATTTTTATCTCTTTTACAAGGTGGGAAAATTTTGTCAAAAATTACTCAGTACACTCAAAACATTTTTTTATATTTTATTTGTGAAAGTAGTTTTATAGTTTCAATTGAGTTGGATTTATATTGACTCAATATATTGGAAGCCTCCTTAGAGGTGGGAAAACAAATTCAAAACACACCTTTTTTTTAATTAAAAAATTAATTATCATTTTAAAATTTTGGGATTTTTTTTATGCAACAGGGGTCTTGAGGCCCTTAAAAAAAATTGGGACAAGTGAGGCCTCAGGCGTAGGCCTTGAGCTGCTCCTAGTCAAAGGTTAAAATTCTATCAAACCTTAAATAAAAAATAAAAAATAAATGATCTGGACTCGGTTTTGTTAGGGGAAAATATTACAGGTCTCATAGTAGATTTATTAGTGAGAGTACTAAAGTAGATGGGGAAAAAAAAAATTAACGTGTTTTACAAAAGATTTTTTTTATATATAATTTTTTTTAATAAATGTTACTACAATTCAATAGTTTTTTTATTTTTTTTATGGAATACTACAATTCAATAGGTAGACATATAAATTGACCATACGTGTATATAAATTGACCATACAATTTGAGTCCAATTATAACTCATTCTAGTACTAGAACACGGGACATTAATGTGTTTTATACAAGGTTTTTAGACATATAAATTGACCATACATATAAATTGACCATACAATTTGAGTACAATTATGACTCATCTCCATGGTGGTATCCGATACCATGTGTATCTATGAGCTTGGGGTACTATCCCCCATAATTACCTAGCCCAAAAAAAGGTAGTAAATTATTAATAAGTAATATTAGTTTGTCACGTAGGATTTGTTATAAAATTATTGTGAAAATGTTGTTAACACATCTTTACTCATAATATACACTAGTGTATAATCTTGTGCATATGTACGGGCACATTTAAAAACAATTACAATTACATACATATGAGTTCAAATTATACTTGATATTAGAATTACAACTTACATAATTTTTAAGCCATAGATTTTTAAAATATGTAATAGTTTCTCATATCATATATAATTTAGAATCTAATTAGATTTGAATTTTTCGATTTTCGCACTCAATAATTCACTTTTTACAATTAAAAAAAAAAAAAAGATATGACACATGACTCAAAATTGAATTCCAATTGAAATTCAATTTAGAATCTAATTAGATCTAAACTCTTTAATTTTGCACCTAATAATTCACTTTACACAAACATTTAAAAATTAAATGAGATATATAGAGAGTGTTTGGATTGCGTCTGTGTTTTCATGCAGACATGTTTTCACTTTACACCAAAAATATAGACGCGTTTTTGCCTTATTATTTTATTTTTTATTAACTAACGCCTATTGCACTGTTCATAGGACATGAAAATACAAAAATGCAAATGAACATTATTTTTGGTATAAACAGTAATTCAAAATTTATTATTTTTAATTTTTAATTTTTAACAAAATAAACAATATCTAAACTCACACATAGTACAAAATTGGAGTCATCAACGACTTTCTCCGGAGTTTTAGGTTTCACGGTATAAAATGTACATAGATTGTGGCATGACGTGGGTGCCCTCGTCATTTCCTCATGCGGTGTCCGCTGATTACAGTTGATTTTATTTTTTTTGGTTTTTTTTCTCAAGTTCATGAACATGAAGGTTTCTTCTCATTTAGCACTCACAAATTAAAAAGTAAAAACAACAGCAATAAAATAATAATCAAGGATGTTTAAGAAAAATAAATCTAGTCAGAGTCAGAGATTGCAGCTTAGGCACCTTTTTTTTTTTTTTTTTTTTGAAAAATTCAGCCGAAAACGTACTCAAGATAAAATAACACATAAAAAGCTAAATAAAAAAGCTATTTAATATAAAAAAGTATGAATAAAATCACAAACACACACATTTTTTATTTTTTTTATCGTAAATGAAGATCTCATATGTCAATTAAGGAGGATGAAAGAAAGGAGAGTGATTATTAATAAATAAAGTCTATTATTGTTTTCTCTTAAAATAAATTAAGAAGATCCTTTAAAAAAGAAAATTAAGAAGATGAAAGAAAAGAAAATATAATTGAACTTTTTTTTTTGGTAAAAAAATAATTAATTTATTGAGGATGGATAACCGATCATAACAATTTTAACCAAAAATACCATATGTTGAAGAGTTTATCACCAATTTTGACCAATAATACCATCTTTTTTTTTTTTTTTTAATAACAAATAAGACCATTGTTAAGTTGTAAATTCAATGGATATAAGCTTTCCTTAAAAATGAAGCAAAGTTTATTATAAATTGAAGCAAAATATAATTCACACTGACACGGTCATATTCACCACAACTAAACTCAATTTAAGTAAAATAAAATAAGTTGTGATTTCAATTAAATTAAAGTTGGTTATTACTAAGGACTTTATGGTAAAGCGGATATCTCCCTTTAATGGGGGGAGATACTTTGAAAAAGTAATTTGTCTATATGAGATGAGGCTACAAATCCTGTTCCATCAAAATACTACCTTTATAAACAGATATGTAAAGGTTTATTAGTTTCATTTTCATTTATTTTCCCCTTTTTAGAAATTCTTAATTCACTTAAAAAACACATTGCTCTAGGAAGTAGACCTTTTTTTTGTATAAATTTTTAGTTGTACATTTGTTGTCATAGAGAGTGTTAACCAAAAAATGAAAAGAAAAGTATGTGGGTGAGTTGAGGATTTGAACTTGAATGTTTCAATTGAAAATGCTAAAGGGTGCTAATTGAACCACAAAACTTTTGACTTCATGCATTTTCTTTTAATATATATTTTCACACTTAAATCCAGTTAATTCAAGTAATGACCAAAGTTTTATTATTATTATTATTATTCAATGGTTGGGCATAGTGCTATTTTGAAAAATAAATATAACCATTTGGGTAAATTCATTATATTTATTCACAATTGGGAACAATGGGCTAATGTGTTTAATGTAAAACTGAAAATGTAAACTCCAATTTAAAGATATTTACAGCTTTAGGGAGGTCGTTAAAGCTCTTTTATTACCAAATGTGAAATAGATTTACTAAAGAGTCTTAAGTACCCTTGAAAGCTCCTCCTTTTTTAATTTTTTATTTTAAGTACTGTTTGAAACATGAAATTTCAATATCAAATGCTATTTAGATTATTACTCCAAAAAAAAAAAATGCTATTTAGATTAATCAAACACATTAATGTATACTTTCTTGAAACAAAATTTAACCAACCATGATGTGAATTCTAATTAGTGTGTATAGATCAAATTCAATAATTTAAACTTTTCATTTACCAAAATAAACACCATGAATTGACAAAAATAGATTATATTGAATATAAAATAAAGGTCTTATATAATAGTAGACAAAAAAAGAGAGCCCATAACAGATAAAACAAAAAACATTGTCTAAAATTTATTAAATACTTAATTATAAATTACACCGTTTAACTTTTATTTATTATCAATTTCATACTTTAAATTATTGAGAAGTGCCAACTAATTGAATTATAAGCTTAAAAGGCTCTTCCCTAATTTGATGTGTTTTTTCTATCTTTTATCTTTAAAAAATAAAAAGTATTGCTTATATATGTAAAGGAAAAGAAAAAAAAAAAACTACCGATATTTAATAGGTATAATGTATGCACTTACCAACTCACATTGATTATTGACTCATTGGCGTGGGAAGTTAAAAACATAAAATTGGAAGTAAATTGCTAAGTAAAACAATAACTACAAAATGTAATGACTTGAATGACCTTTATATTGGTCCCTTTTATGAATCCCTCTAGAAAAAGATTTAAATTAAATCACAAGCTAAATCATAAATGCCATTTATGCTGTACAACTCAAAATTTCCCCTTAAAAAAAGTCAATAAAGAAAGAAAAAACCATAGCAATCACATCAACTATATATAGATTATTCCACTTTATTTATGAGACATACTAGAATTCCTAAGAACATGAGACTTTTTGGTTTATGTAAAATTGGTCCATTTTATGAATCCTCTAGAAAAATATTTGAATTAAATCACAAACTAAATCATAAATACAATTTATGGCGTACAACTCAAAATATCCCCTAAAAAAAGCCAAAAAATAAAGAAAAAACCATAGCAACCACATCAACTATATATAAATTATTCCACTTTATTTATGAGACATATTAGAATTCCTAATAACACAAGACTTTTAGATTTATGTAAAATTGAGTTTATAATTTTATATAAACAAAAAATTTAGTTACAAACTTGGTTGTAACCTTAGGCTACAACCTTACTTAATATATTTTTATTGGAGATGGATTTTGACAAATCCACCATTGGAATACATTTTCTTCTTAATCTTTTATGTTTACAAAATTTCTAAAAAATTAAAGACAAAAAATTACGTCATCAATAAATTGCTCAAATTGTGAGTTTTTGTAGTTTACAATTATGCATAAATTATAAATGTATAGACCATATAGTAAATAATATCCGATTGACACAAAATTTAATATGTGTATTAAGAGCGTAAAGAATATGCAATTCAACGATTAAATTTTCAAAACATTCTTATATCCTTCATGCTTGCAAAATTTCTAGAAAATTAAAGATAAAAAATTACGTCATCAATTAATTGCTCAAATTTCGAGTTTTTATAGTTTAAAATTATCCATAAAATATAAGCGTATAAACCATATAGTAAATAATATTCAATTGACACAAAATTTGATATGTGTTTTAAGAGCATAAAGAACATGAAATTCAACAGCTAAATTTTTAAAACATCTAATAATATTTATTTCTTAGAGTATTATTTATTGGGTTTTAATAACGTATACTCATAGAGCATATATTAATAAACTATTAAATTTTTTTTTTTTAAGGAAAAAAAAGTGATAAATTCTTTTGACAAAATTTTCAATTTTTCATAAAAAGTCTTTTTAAAATAGATGATTAATATGTGCGTTAAGAGATATGATTGATTGAACCTTTACATATTTTTAAGTTTATATCTTATTCTATACAAAAACTTTAAAAAGAAAAAAAATTAAGTTTTTTTTTTTATTTTTTAAAAATTTTAAAAATTTAAAAAGTGACTTTCATTCATTAAATGCGCACATCTAACTGTCACATTAGCTTAAACTCTCCTACTTTTCAAAAACTTTTATATAATACTACCATTTCAACACTCTCTTCTCTCAATTTCTTCTTCCTTCTTCTTCTTCTGAACACCTCTCTCTCTCTCTCTTCTCTCTCTTGGCGGTGTAAACTTCTAAACTCTCTACCTCAAGCTCTCTCCACCGTCTGATGCTTTGACTTTTTCCCGCTGGTCAAACCTCCAACCAACGATGGGCCATTGCTGCAGCAAGAGCACCCCCGTCGTCAACACCGACGAATCCCCCACCGTCAACGGCGTTTCCACCGCCGGTACACCGTCGGCGACTTCCCAACCGCACTACGCCAACTCCGCCGTCGCTGCCGCCTCCGGCGGCGCCACCCCCTTGCACTCCTTCGCCGCCAGTCCGTTCCAGAGCCCACTCCCCGCCGGAGTAGCTCCCTCGCCGGCGAGAACTCCGGGGAGGAAGTTCAGATGGCCGCTCCCGCCTCCGTCTCCGGCGAAGCCGATCATGTCGGCGATACTCCGGCGGCGAGGTCCGGCGAGGGAGACGGGAGGACCGGAGCCGATACCGGAGGAAGGAGGAGCAGCAGTAGGAGGAGGAGGAGAGGGAGAGAGAGGACTTGATAAGAGCTTTGGGTACCCAAAGAACTTTGGAGCAAAGTATGATATTGGCAAAGAAATAGGGCGAGGGCATTTTGGTCATACTTGTTTTGCTAAAGGGAAAAAAGGAGAGCTTAAAGGTCACTCTGTAGCTGTTAAAATTATCTCCAAAGCTAAGGTGTGTTTTGGGTATGTGTTTATTTGGTCATGCATTGTTTATTATTGGTAAAAATTAGTACTTTATGTTTATTTAATTGAAGTGGGTGATTAGTAATTAAAGCTTGAATTTTTATTATTATTACTTTTAGTTGAGTTTAGTGCTTATGTGGGGAAGTGAAGGTTTAGTTGAAAAGTTGAAATCTTCGTTGCGTCACTCAAAGATTGGAGAAGAAGAGACAAGAAATATGGAGGTTGAGGTGGCATTCAGTTAAATTTTTTAGAGCTAGATTGTGTTGGACTCATTTGATCCAGAGTGAAATTGGGGAAGTGGGTACTCAGTAAAATTTTGATTGATTTGTTGGGTTATGATTAAATTTTTGAAATTTGAAGTTTGGGTTGAGAATTGAGGTTGGAAACTATGGGAGTGGTTATTGGGTCTCATTAAAATAACAGGAAAAAAAAAATAGAGAGAAAAGATTATCGGGTCTCGGTTTTGTTGTCATATTTCGAAAAGACTTGGGTGCTCTGTGTTTCTTTATGCTTTAAAATTTCAATGGTGGATAGGATAGTGTTTTGGAACATGTTGAGGTGGTGGAAGTTGCTTTAAACTGTGATTAGTAATACGGAAAGATGCTTGTTGGTTATTGTCCGTTGGGGTGGCTCAAGAGTCAAGTGTGTCTCTACCCTCTAGTCTCTACTTATGATTAGGTTGTAGAAGTTGATGAACATGCTTATAGCAGAATGGGGATAGGAGACTGGCTCAGCTCAAGGATTACGAGGCATTTAAGGAAGAGAAATGTTTGCAGGGAAAGTGAGTATGGTGGGAAAAAACTGGTCATTGGAAAACTAGTTACACCTCTCGGTTTACTTTTGACAGAGTTGAAAGTATATGTGGTTCGGTGGCTGCCATTTTTTAAGCTGCAACTGCTGCACCATGTTTTGCAAGGACAAGTTGGCATGCATGGTGTTGAAGTTTTCTGAAGTAGTAAGATATTTATACTAGATTGAGGAAAGTAAAGGACACAAAGATAAGCAGAGGAAGATGTTTTTAGGTAGGGGATGGGATGTGATGACTGTCAGGAATGCACTACCTATGAACAAGCATGAAAAGAATAAGTTGATTGACAGAAGCTTGATTTCCTTTATGATCATTGACAAATATATCAGACCTTTGTTTTTGGTTCATACTTAAGAAAGCAGTGAACACATGGTTACATTCGCATAGGCACATTCTCAACTATTCAGGAAGAATATTCATGACTCCATTGGACTGATGACAAGAGCAGGAATGATGTTCAATTCAAGTTGCAAGTTTTTAGTCTTGAAAACAGGGTATTAAGAGCTCATTTTAAGTTGAGGGTATTGATCTTATTAGTATGCATGAGTAATTAAGTGCTCCCTGCAATGGCACTGCATGATAAAAATTACCTAGAACTTCATGGCTGTTACTCATCTTTTGTTTGCTGATGTTAGTTTTTGAACCTTTATTTTTTTTGGAAAATTATGTGCACCAAATACTCTTATGTGCGTTGCTTTGTTGACTCACTTTATAATTATAAGATTAATTTTTACTATTGGTACTGAATTTTATAGGGATGAAAGAAAGATTATCAGCCAGAGGGAAATTATTGGTTGATTTCAAATTTATGTGCTAGGGGAAGTATTAGCTACTTTTTTTAATACTTTTGAGCTAAGGTTTTCTTGGATGATACATCATAAGCTTAATAATAGTTCTGGCTTTTGTTCATGTTTAACTATTTAATTTCCGACTCTTCTTATTCTTGTATTATTGAGACAAAATTTTATCTTAATGAAAGTTAATTGATTGATAAAGATGACGCCTCTGGAATTAGTAGGATTTTAGTATCTAACAAAGTGTTATGTGGCAGATGACAACGGCAATAGCGATTGAAGATGTTCGCAGGGAAGTGAAAATATTAAAAGCCTTATCTGGGCATAACAATCTGGTCAAATTTCATGATGCGTTTGAGGATGCCAACAACGTGTACATAGTTATGGAGTATGTGTATCCTTGTTGGAGTGTTATTCTAAGAAGACTTAATTCATGGAGACAATTATTTATGTTTTTCTTTGTTATGTGAGGAAACCTTTACAATCCTAGAGTCCTCATGGATTTAACTTATATAAAATTCGAAATCTTGTGAAGAAGAATCACGATAAAGCTAAATATATAGATGGGTTAGTGACACAGGACAAAACCAAATCAAGTACAACAATAGCAAAATTTGAAGAACAAAAATAATAAAAATTACCTAGGAGTCGGCAAGTAGGGTTGGCTGGAGTCAGCACCAAAAATTTCCCAACTCTAGGAAATTAAGTAGAATATTGATAGCCTAATTAATAATAATTCCTAAGATAAAATCCAATTGGTGGATAAAAATAAATTTGACTTTTAAAATTAAAATAAAATTTTCTTTGTGCTTTTTGCATCGGTTACTCTAGGCAAATTTTTTTCATTGTTGGTCTTAAAAGTTTGATCTGAATTATTTCTTTTTTCGCTCTGTCAGATTGTGTGAGGGTGGAGAACTACTGGACAGAATTCTGGCAAGGTAAAAATTGGCTGCTTATTTTCGCTGCCCTAATTGAAGTCAATTTAAGTCTTATTTTTCTATTCGTTTTGTTTGATTATATCTCTCTTGAAGCCTTATTATCCTTTGATGTAGAGGTGGAAGATACATGGAGGAAGATGCTAAAACAATTATTGTCCAAATTTTAAGTGTGGTTTCCTATTGTCATCTTCAAGGTGTTGTGCATCGTGATCTAAAGCCAGAGGTATAGCAATGCTAACAAACTAATAATCTTTCTCCAATTTATTACTTTTCTTGCATTTGGAATTATTGATTGTGCACACTCACACACACATGCATGTTGTAGTAGTAGCAGTAGTTGTTATTGGTTATTTTATTTTATTTTATTATATATATATTTTTTAAAAAATTTTATGCGTTTTTAATCGTTGTTCCTAATTCCAATTGATAACTATGGATGCCTTGATTGCTTGGCAGAATTTTCTTTTTGTCACAAAAGATGAGGATACTCCAATGAAGGTTATTGATTTTGGTCTATCTGATTTTATTAGGCCAGGTAACAGTTGCTTATTCTTATACTATTATTGGAATACTAATATGAATAAAAGTGGGAGATTAGTTAATCATTTTTTATTCTAATAACTTGATTGGATTTTGTTTAACTGCTGTACAAGTTTTCTGATATTCTGATCTTCCATTAGTAGCTTATTGCCAGACCCAAGTTAGGTAGGCCTCTATTTACACAAGGAATACTTTTGGGTATCCATTTTAGAATCTTTTCCAAGTATTTTGTGAAATTTTCTTTCCTAGAACTGTTAAATTCAAAATGTTTTTCCTTTTTCAATCACATTTTCAACTAATCATGGCTTGATGAAGGGAGGGGGGGATTTTATAAGAAAATCTTTTCGAATAATTTTATAGGGGCAGATAACTATCTATTCCGTAGTGATATACTTCTTGCTCCAAATACGGTCATGGCAACAATATAGCATTAGGTTTTAAGTAACTTCAATCACTTCCTTGTGGATAAGGGTTCAATTTTGATTGACGCATTTTAATATCTTACAATGGATCTATGCTTTGACTAAGTTCTTACTATTTTTTGTTCAATTTTTGCTTGTAAAAGCTTTTCTCTCTTTAGGCTGCATTTGGTTAACAAAAAAGTAATTCTCAAAAAAAGTGAAGCGAAAAGAAAGGAATTTTTTTTTTTAATAACATTAGAAAGGGATCCAAAAAGAGTTAGAGCAGTAAGTAGACCAAACATGCCCAGAGAAAGCCTCCCCATGAATATTGATCTGCTTCCTGGCATTGATAAAAATTGATTTAATTCCTACTCTGGTTTGTGAAGCTTTTCAATTTTCCTGATCTTTCATACATTTGACCAGTAACAACTGGGAAAAAAGCCTTGGTAAAAGGTGACAAATGTGTTTCCTGCAACTGTTTCGATTGCAAGATATTTTTTTTCTTTCTCAATAAAAAGTTATAGCTTGCCTATGATGCATAATCTATTGATAAATTATCAATTGTTCCAAAAGTTTAAACATTTAATAAATGGTGAGTTTAATCATTTAACTATTATTCTAACACTGCTCTTCACCTGTGGGCCTAGACTCCCCCTTTTACAAATGGGGTCCAACACTTGAGATTTTAACTTTTTAAATGGGAGTTAGGGTGGAGATAGGGTTCAAGCTTAGGAGCACCTGCTTTGATTCCATGATGGATTACCAATTGTCCCAAATGTCAGAGTTGTTAGGAAATAGTGAATTTAATTACTTGACCTTTATTCTAACACAATTAAAAACGTAGGATGAGATTTGAGGGAGAATTTTTCCTGCAGGAAAGTAGTTAGTGGTGAAAACAGTTTTCTGACAACCAAATGCATGGAAAATGCTGAAAACAGTTTTTATTTCTTTTTTCCTTTCCTTTTCTTGTCAATCAAATGGAGCTTAAGTTGTGGAGTGCATCTCATATTTGCATTGTATGTGTATAAATGTGGCATGCATTTGTTTTTGCCGAGATTGTTTATAGTTTTGGGTCTTTACTTTGAACACTCTTTGTGAAAATGCCACTTTTGTTTATATATACTTCTTCAATAATTGCTTGCCTTTTATTCATGGTCACTGAAGGTCTAGTTCTTGTACATGTGCAGATCAACGGCTCAATGATATTGTTGGTAGTGCGTACTATGTTGCACCTGAAGTGCTTCATAGATCTTACAGTGTTGAAGCAGATTTATGGAGCATTGGTGTCATAACATATATTTTGTTATGCGGAAGCAGACCTTTTTGGGCACGTACCGAATCAGGAATCTTTCGTTCTGTGCTAAGGGCTGATCCTAATTTTGATGATTCACCTTGGCCTATTGTGACACCAGAAGCTAAAGATTTTGTTAGAAGGCTTCTGAACAAGGACCACAGGAAAAGAATGACTGCTGCTCAAGCACTAAGTAAGTTATATTTGATTTATGAAGATGTCCTTAATTTGATTCTCAGTTGTGAAAATTTATACTCTCTCTTACAGTATAACTTCTGAGTTTATATGATTTGTCTAAATTTTCTCAATTAGTCATAAGTCTTTAAATTTCTTATCAATGGAAAATAATATTTACCTAATTACCTCCATTTCTGCAGCTCACCCATGGTTACGAGATGAAAACCGTGCTGTGCCTTTAGATATTTTGATCTACAAGTTAGTTAAGTCATATATCCGTGCAACACCTTTCAAACGTGCAGCATTAAAGGTAGTTGTCTATTATGTAATTGTTAAAAATTTATTATTATCATTTTTTTTAAAGTAAGCTTTGGCCCCAAGAGGAGGGGGAAGGGTAGATTTGATTATGTAATTCTTAAAACACGTACCGTTATTTATGGGAGAAGCTGACTTCCACCCCTTTCTTTCCAAATTTTTTTGAAAAAGAACCTAGAACCACACACACATACAAAAGGTGGCCTAAGATTTAATGTGTAGGCGTTTGCCTTTGCATGCCACTACTTTTCAGTGGCATGTGGCACACTGCTTGGGGCAAGATAGCCTTTCACTTGACATTTTAAGTGTGCATTTTTTTCTGGTCTCTGCAGCATATTTCTTTTTTATTTATTTATTTACTATTTATTTTTTAAATAAAATTGCAGGCTCTCTCAAAAGCTCTAACAGAAGATGAGCTGGTGTACCTTAAGGCTCAATTTAGGCTCTTGGATCCAAAAAATGGATGTGTGTCCCTCGAGAATTTTAGAGCGGTTAGTTGGTGCTTCCTTTTATTTAGAATCCTTGATGACATTTAGATAACCTTTTAAACATAAGATTTTGTTATCAAGTAACACAGTATAATATAAGCTTTTTGATTAATGAGTTGAGTGACTTGTATTTATGTAGTAATGTATTTTTTTATTTAAATAATTTCATCATGACATTTTAATTATTATGAAGAAAATTGCAGGCTCTCATGAGAAATACCACTGATGCCATGAAGGAGTCGAAGGTTTCTGACATTTTGAATTTGGTAAGATAACTTGACATGCTAATTAGCTTTCAAGAACAAATATAACTTCAGATTAACGTATGGAATGTGGGCTTTCACATTGATCTTGACTCATTCTTTTACTTCTTTAAAAAAAGGAATAAAAATGCACTTTACACCAACCAAGTTTGGTACTGCTTCTAAACCAGTCTCTCGACTTTCAAAACTTAAATTTTCAGCCTTGACTATTACAGTGATGTCAATGTATCCCTTGTACTATGTTCTGTCAGTTTCTGCCATTAACCTATCTAAAAGGACAATTTTGGTCTAAAATGATGCTGTTTATGGGTGGATTAATGGCAATATGACGGAAGGGGAATTTTGACATTGTTGTAATATTTGATAGTATAAATTGTAAGTTTTTATGGTCAATGGACTGATTTAGAAGCAACTCAATGACCCTAATTAGAGGGATATAAATTGCATTTTAACCAAAAAAACAAAAAAAATCGTATTAGTTTGCATAGTGGGTACTAGTGAGTCCTTTCATAATTTTGAGATGAGTTAGACATGCATAGCCAGCCTAGTTCCTAAATGCGGGTACATAATGGAAAACGAAAATGGTTGTACACCACCTCTTTCCATATTGGATGCTGTTGGATCTTGTTCCTATTGGAGACATTCATTTGACATTCCACTACTAGCTTGTTCTCCCTATTGACAAACATAGCCCTAAATGCAAAATGGATTGGATTGATAACATGAACTGTTAATATTCTTTCTTTGTTTGTTCAATTTGAATGCTTTTCCCTATAATACTTTATGCTAACTGTTGTAATGAGTAATTTCAGATGGATCCGCTCTCTTATAAAAGAATGGACTTCGAAGAGTTTTGTGCTGCCGCAATCAGTACCTATCAGCTTGAGGCTCTTGAAGGATGGGAGAACATTGCAAGTTCGGCTTTTGAGTATTTTGAACAGGAAGGAAACCGGGTCATTTCAGTTGAGGAACTGGCACAGGTATGGACATCCACGCTTGTAAGATCAATATAATGATCTGACTTTCATCCCACCTAACTTGATAAATAATCTCTACAGGAACTGAATCTGGGTCCTCAAGCTCACCCTTTACTTAAGGATTGGATCAGAGACTCAGACAGAAAACTCAGCTTCCTTGGATTTACCAAATTCTTACATGGTGTGACAATACGTAGTTCTAATACAAGACACTGATTGCATGTATAAACAAAGAATTTTCAACAAAACTTTCATTGAAATGGTTTCTTGTCACTTATTTTTTCACCCCCAGTTTAAAGAAAAGAGTGTAAAGATGAATGCTTCAACAGGTTGAGAATGAGCGATTTTAGCAGGTTCTTTGTAACCTTCTTTTGTAAAAGGAATGTTCTAAATTATCAACTTTGAGTGTCTTGAGGCAGTAAAGATAAGATTGTTTAAGATTTTTTTTTTTTGGGAGAAAGAAGATTGTTTAAGTTGATATACATATATTCATTCAAGTATATGCCCTTTATGAATTTTATGCACATTATGTCCGATAAGATATGATAATGCGAGTTTATTGCTTTAATTATGGTCCTTAATCCAAGAGCATGCATTTCGAAATGCCTAGGATAGAGTTTTTTAGTCCAGCGATTCAGTCATAACCGTTAATTTTATATTGAAAAGATAGTTGGACATTATATCGACAATGCAAATTGCTTGAGGCTTAAGCGCAATTTTTGTGCACTGCTTTTATGAGAACATTATCCTTCCAGTCACCATGTAAATTTTTACTACTTTAGCTTTGGACAAGATATGGATAATTTTAGACAAACTGAGGTCAGGAATGAATAGTAGAGCTGAGCCAAGTTGAGTCGAGTATCAAAAGTTTAGAATTGTTTATTTAAATTTCTTTCAAACACAAGCTGAGTTTGAGTTTATTACCAACTAAATTACAAGTTCAAGATTGATTTATTTTCTTGTTGAACAAGCTCGAGTTAGTTTATGAACTACTTATTTTTTTCCCTTATATAGAGACAATTTAAATTATTTTTACCCCGTTCATAAATCAAAAAAATTAATCACTAAATTATAAGTGAAATTATATTATAGGAGTTAATTAGATAGAGTGGTTTTTGTTTATGCAATTATAAAAATTAGATTCAATAACCCTATATTTTGAAAATTGCATATAATTTAACTATCAAATGGATTATTTATATCATCAATAAATTACTAATAATAATTTGTTATCTTATAAACTTATTTACAAATTTATATAATTCAATATTAAGTCAATATATATTTTAAATAATTATACATATAAACATATAATATAATAAATACTTTAATAGAGCCTTATACTCACAAGTATATTATTATGTTTAAGCTCGGCTTTCTCAGTAGTTGAGCCTAAACTTAGGCTTGAGTTCAACTTATTTATCAAGTAAATGAAAAAAAAAAAAAAAAAACATTTTATAGATCCGAGTTCGAGCTACTCCTAATCTTCTTGTAAATTAAAAAAAAAAAAATTGGTGAAATTTAAAAAGTATATATATAAAATTCACCTCGCTTAAGAAGCTTATTGATGTCATTGACCTTTAGTTCAAATGACAATTTTTTTAGTATTTTTAATGGAGAGCTTTAAAGTTAGAATTTGTTTTCTTCAATTTTTTTAAAATGAAATTTATTGATGATTTAAGGTATTTGGTATATACTATATATACTGTATACTTCTCACAGCATATACCATATGGTATGGGTCTTACCTTAAAGAGGACGTGAATCTCACAGTATGCATATGGGTCTGAGTCTCACTTTAAAGGTAGTCCACACCAAATGCAGAATTGTTGGCGGATTTTAATGTCAAATGTGTTGAACTCATTATACATTTGTACCTAATAAAAGGTTGGCTTAAGTGTCATCTAGCCTATAATGTTGATTGTTGAACATTCATTCATTCATGTACCTTAAAAACTAGGTCACACTAGTTCCGTGCAGCCCATAAAGTTGTATGTTCTGAGTTATGAACCTTATCTACTTGTTTATGGTAAACAACCTAGTTGTTAGCAAGTAATTTATCTTCTATTTATTTTTTAAATTCAACCCAATAACTTTATCTTTTTAAAACTTATTCTATAAGGTTCCAATATATTTTTTTAACTATATTTTCGGGTATATGTAGTTTTCCATCCCATACACACCAGGTTATTAAATAATTGAATTTCTTGAGGGTGGCATCAGGATACAAAAACTCATAGATATCATAAGACTTTAAGAACCACTTAATTAACATTTTTGAGGTTTTGTTATCTCTGACAATTTTGTGACATCTTTTCTTAACGTCAAGGGTTGTCTTTTGAAGAATGGAAAACTGGTTTGAGTTATTGTGTTTTTGTCAAAGCTCATATGAATGCTGATTTGTCGCAAACTATACATATCCAGAGGAGATCTGAGCGAATAGACCCAAATGGAAAGAAAAGATGGCTTCAAAGTCAAACATCGAAACCAATTATTTTTGACAACTAAATATCGGCGCGTTTTATTATTTTATATATATCTTCTCAATTTACACATGGTAAATAAAAATATTATCCAAAAATCTTGAATCTTTTACAGATAAGTAACACGTGATAAAAGTTTAATATTATTAAACGTTAAAAAGACAAAAAGACGTGTTGTAAATAGTTTTACTAATACTAGTAATATTATCGAATAGGACTAGGACTTTAAGAGATAAGGCTAGACCGGCCTTACCATATATACCACAGCTTTTACTTAAGCTAAAAGATTATAAAAGGGAAAGCAAATTTTTATTTTTCCTCCTTAAATTATGAGATCAGTTGGTGATAAACCTCACAATTTTAATTTTCTTTAATTTTCATGTGTTTTTTTTATAGATATACATGTAAAATTTAAATTTAAATATTACAAAAAGATAACAATTTTCTGTTCTGCTAATATTGAGAGGATATTGAAACTAATCACATAATTGTTTAGTTTGAAATTTTAAAGGAAACATTCCCAAATGTTACCTATTATATATTAATCTTTTGACCTAACCTTACCCTAACCTTACCTAATTATATATTGCAAACCACAGATATTTAAATCTGACCTTATTATAAATTTAAACTACTAATACATCTCTTATTTAATGTTTTTTTTACATATAACAATAGAATTTTTATAAAATAACCAAAAACTAATTTGTGACTTGGCATGATAAAGAAAATAATTACTATAGAGCGGATGCCATAAGTTAATATCCTATGTATAAAAAAAAATGTCTCTCTTAATATATCACTTTGGTCAGTTTGGTGTAAGAACATACTTAAATTTGGTGAGGTAGTACTTCAGATATTCAATTTTGGGTTAACTTGACTTGATTTATTACTTTGATCCAACTCTTGATACGACAATTTACACGACAATTTACTTAAAAAAAAAAACACTCTTGAGTTTGGATGTTTCAAATTTAGTTATAAATGAGTTTGGGATAAAATTTATAAAAAAATTAATAGGATTTGGGGAGGTGAGGGTTTCATAATGTAAAGTTGTCATTTATTTATTTATTTATTTTTGAGAAGAAAGATAGTACATGTCATTAAAGTAGGCCGTTAAAATCAGCCTGTAGTATAGAGATAACATCTTTTTTTTTTTTTTTGAGAGTCAGTATAGAGATAACATCTGGTAGTACATTTTCTATCCAGACTTGATCAAGTGATCATGAGAAATAAAAATTGCTCGTCTTGCTAAAGAATGAATACCTCCGTAAATGGGAATAATGTATTTCTAAAAAATAAAAAGCAAGGTACTGTATGTTTTTAACTATGTGGCCGAAGTGGGATAACGTGTAAGAACTATTTTGGAGTGCTGTGATGAATACCTTTGAATCCCCTTCCAAGATCACCCTATCAAAACCTATCTCCAAAGCCAAAATTAAAGCTCTCCTAGCTGTCATAGCCTCGACCTCAATGACTGTGAAAGGGAGCATAGTTCTTTTATTCAAAATAACAAGGGACAGGTGATGTAAAGATATTTTTGTTTTCAGTCCCAAATTTGACACGTTAGCATTTGAAAAACATTAACATAAAAATTACTTGGAATTTACTGCGAAACATATTACTAAATTTTTTTTTGGGATTGTCGATGCACGTTGTTTTGTACGTATATGATTATGAATAAAATATGCAATATAATATAAGTAATAAAAAGAAATTATTAAGGTCAACGCAATCAGGTTCATACACACCAATTTAATAAGCTGCATCTCCAATCATGAGTTTTTTTTTTCCAGTTTATTAGGAGATGAGACCTTCGCAAGTTAAGCGGCACAAGATGGCAAATTTACAATAAGTATATGTTTTTAGGAAAAAGAATACAAACCCTACATGGTTTCTCCTTTAAATATGATATCCTTGTGGTTTTGAATGCCACACTTCATCCCATTGTTTTATGTGCAAAATAAAACCATTAACATATGTAAAACGTAATGGTGAGCTGTTCATGAAACTGAAAAATGTGTATAAAATGTATCTTCTTATTAAATAATAGTAAGAATTTCATAATTAATGGTTCACACATAAAACATAAAACGAACTTCATGAAGACGCTTTTGTTAAAAATATTGATAATTTAATAATTACAATGGAGGCAGAAGAACTTAATATCATGACTTTAATCTTGTCAAAATGTTAAATATTTCTCTCTCAAAGAAAAAAAAATTGTTAAATATTGCTTATTACCAATTTTTCGCCAAATGCAAGTTATCAAGTTAATTTACAGTTCTTTTTATTTATTTATTTATTTTTATAGTAGTTATATACTGTTCATTTGACCTAATTCAAGGAGAACGACAGTGTACATGCGCAGCATGAACTGGATTTCCAAGAATCCTTCACACTAGTTGCTACCTATATGTGTTGCGTCTCAAGAGAGATCGTAGCAAAAAATACTTGTATTTTAATCAATTAATATTAATAAATTAAAAAAAAAAACTTACATCATATATATATATTTTTCATAAAATAATACTAATTCTTTTTGTTTTTACAACAAAGAAGGTTTTTTTTTTTTTTTTGAGAAGAAACAAAGAAGAAAATTTAATCCTTCTATGTTATACACTTATTATTATTAACATGGATATCGGATTATCATCATATCTTGAATTTTGAGGCTATTCACTTTACTTTCCTTGTGTCCAGGATCTAATCTCTCCAAAGATTAATTTTTTAAAATAGGTATATAATAGTTCATTTGACCTAATTCAAGTGAGAACGACAGTGTACATGCGCAGCATGAACTGGATTTCCAAGAATCCTTCACACTAGTTGCTACCTATATGTGTTGCGTCTCAAGAGAGATCGTAGCAAAAAATACTTGTATTTTAATCAATTAATATTAATAAATTAAAAAAAAAAACTTACATCATATATATATATTTTTCATAAAATAATACTAATTCTTTTTGTTTTTACAACAAAGAAGGTTTTTTTTTTTTTTTTGAGAAGAAACAAAGAAGAAAATTTAATCCTTCTATGTTATACACTTATTATTATTAACATGGATATCGGATTATCATCATATCTTGAATTTTGAGGCTATTCACTTTACTTTCCTTTTGTCCAGGATCTAATCTCTCCAAAGATTAATTTTTTAAAATAGGTATATAATAGATTTATATTTTCTTGCCCAGCATATATAGGAAGAATTTTCAGGGCTAAGAGGCTGATTTTTCAGGGTGTCATCAATACGAAAATGATGAACCAAGTTTTATGGGTGCAAATTAACCATTCTATCAATCTATTTTCTAGCTAGCCCCATCTGAAAAAAACAACAGAGAAAGACAAGTATGAACCACTGGGGGGCCTCTTAGGCTCAGACCCATTGGTCCACACCGACCCACCTAGCCGTTTCCATTACCACATGCACCAAACACACAAGGAACCAAATAAAAATCCAACAACATATTTATTTTTGTGTCGAGGAGGGACTTCATTCTTATCCCTTGAAAGTCTTTTCTTGCCCAGCATAAATAGGAAGAATTTTCAGGGCTAAGAGGCTGATTTTTCAGGGTGTCATCAATACGAAAATGATGAACCAAGTTTTATGGGTGCAAATTAACCATTCTATCAATCTATTTTCTAGCTAGCCCCATCTGAAAAAAACAACAGAGAAAGACAAGTATGAACCACTGGGGGGCCTCTTAGGCTCAGACCCATTGGTCCACACCGACCCACCTAGCCGTTTTCATTACCACATGCACCAAACACACAAGGAACCAAATAAAAATCCAACAACATATTTATTTTTGTGTCGAGGAGGGACTTCATTCTTATCCCTTGAAAGTCTTTTCTTGCCCAGCATAAATAGGAAGAATTTTCAGGGCTAAGAGGCTGATTTTTCAGGGTGTCATCAATACGAAAATGATGAACCAAGTTTTATGGGTGTAAATTAACCATTCTATCAATCTATTTTCTAGTTAGCCCCATCTGAAAAAAACAACAGAGAAAGACAAGTATGAACCACTGGGGGGCCTCTTAGGCTCAGACCCATTGGTCCACACCGACCCACCTAGCCGTGTTCATTACCATATGCACCAAACACACAAGGAACCAAATGAAAATCCAACAACATATTTATTTTTGTGTCGAGGAGGTACTTCATTCTTATCGCTTTGAAAGTCTTTTAATTTGCCACCACAAACACACAAATTCAATGGCCCCCAAGCGAGCCCTTTGCCCCCTTCTATGTCCCAACCGTGTCCTATACGTTTATCTCTCTCTCTCCAACATGTACTCCTACACTTTCATGTGTTCACATTAACAATTAAACATTGGATACTTCAAAAAGATAAAGAAAAGAAAAAGAAAAAGCAAGAATCAAATTGAAATTTATGTAACTTTTTCTTCTTTGTCTAAGGGATCCAAATATAGCAAAAGCAATAAATCATATCATCCAATTCTTCGTCATCATCATCAACAACTACATCAATCTTGGTACTCAAAGAAAAATTTCCTAGAAAAAAGAAAAAAAAAGAGAACAAATTTACATGACTGCCAACATGAAATCAAACCCTAAAGCACCAAACATGGTGGTGGTGCTGGACTGATTGCTCCTTGTCAATCATGCCTTGGACGGTGCGAAACTCCTCGACATGGCAAGGTATGGTGATGGGTCCCTTCTGGTCAAAGCCAAACTCTTTCTCAGCTTCCTTCAACAACTGCATGAAGAGCGGGTGGTTGATGTAAATCACAGGGATCACAAACCTTTGTTGCTCTTCACCTTGACCCACCATGACTGCCAAACACCCCTTTGGGATGTCTTTCAGTTCTTTCTTGTTGTCATGGTCATGGTGGTGGTGGTGAAAGTGAAGGTGTGGCATGTGGATATGGAAATTCAACTGGTGTTTGTCAGCACTAATCCCCATTTTGAACAAAACCCAGATAGCCAAAAACCCTACTTTGTACAAAGAAACACAACAAGCTCTAGTCTTTTCAAATGGGTTATAAGAAAACAACGGAGAAAGGCCAAGGATCAGAGGCAGAGATGGCAAGGTTAAAGAGAGTCAGGGAAGAGTCGGTGAGAGATCTTGGTATATTGCTCATTATAGATGAAACACAAAGATAACCAACATATGAACAAGAAAGAATGAAAAAAATGAATGAAGGGACTTTTTGTAGACTGGGGGATTGGGTTATTTATATAGGGGTCATGAAGTTTCTAGGGCTATGCTTAGATTGTACACAAAGTAATATAAATAAATTATTAAAAAAAAAAAAAAAAAAGAGTTTGTACAACAAAAGGTATGATCTAGAGAAGGAATTGTGATAGAGATGGAATAGTCTATATCTTGGGAGGGTTTTATTTATTTATTATTGTTGCCGTCTTTTGATAGAGTTCTTATCTTATATACGTAAATAAGATTGTATTAAAAGCTTTTGATCGAGTTTTGAGTTACAGCTGGGACTTGGAGATGGGAATACAAGTAAATTCTTGCTATTTCCAAAGACTGCGTGTTTTGGTTTTTATTGACTTTCTTAGGGGGTTACTGGTGAGAATTTATCTATAATAATATAAGTTTATTAATCCAGTCAAGGTAGATATGAGTATTAACTATTAACTATTTAGGAGAGTATCAGAAATATTAAAAAATTTCAATACTTTTCTTATTTTAGAGAGATAAGTACTAACACCGGTGGATTTGACAGTTAAATAACTCAGATTTGGAGGGTAAGTAAGATATTTAGGGATATCATATATATAAGAACCTTCCTTAGATGTGTTTAGGATTTTACCCTCTCCGTTAGGCTTTAGCTCTTAATTTTTTTAGGAGTTTTTATTGTAAGTTTTTTGGAAGAATTTACTTGACAATGAAAAGGAAAAAAAATTATAAATTATAATAATCATTTCATGCAAAAAAGAAATTATTTGTGGTCAACAAACAAATAGTAATCAATTTTATCATTTTAAACAAAATTGATGTGATCACATTTTTTCCATCAGTGTGGACCATTAATTAGATATTTCATATATGCAGTCATGAATTCTCCCCCCCCCCCCCCCCACCCCCACCCCCAACAATAAAAATTTGAGAAGATAATTTTTTTTAAGGATTAAGATTAGAAGAAAGATTCTTTCCAAAAATAAAAAGATTAGAAGAATGATTCGCTGCTACAAAGAAGGATACAAAAGTAAAACTAAAGAATATGTGCCCTAAGAAAATAAAAAAACTATAGAATATGATAGATAGAGAAAGCTGAACTTAGTGAGATGCATTTTTGTTTATAACAAAAGTATTTTAAGGAAAAGAAAAAAGAAATTAAATTGAATTACAAACAAAAATTAATATAATTGTGATAATTTAACAATTACCCAAGAAAAAGATATTAAAACCTTAGACGTCTTTAAAGAAACATATATACATTATTTATTATTATTTATGTTTTTGCATAGAGACAAGGTTGGATTCAGTATTTGAGACATAAACACGTGAAAATTATTTGACATGTGTCTAGGTCTCAACAAATCCAATATACGGGAGTACTGGACCCAAACCAGTTATTTCGCAAAGATACTACCTTATGGATTAAGATAATACTGACGATTTCAAGTCTTCAAATTGAACAAGCTCTCTCTCTCTACCACTAAATTAAGTGAAGAATTAATCTACTACAAGTCTACAACTACAACCCAAATCATTAAACCCTTTCAAACTCTACCACTTGTTCCCATATTCTAAACGTTGTTTAGTTGTAAACCGCGGAATCGGACTTGCTCATAGCAAAAAACAAGAAGTAAAATAAAATACCATTTCTAATTTCTACTGTAATATTTTTTCCTGCTGAGCAGGTAAGACACGTAGAGAACGTGTGGCAAAAGATGAGCCAAGTCAGCAAACTGGGGTCCACGTCGATGAAACTTGACCGACAATGAGGTGTAATGTACACCCCAGCATTGACGGAACAGCCAATAGCAAGTCTCCAACATGTTTATCTTTACATCATAGAGATGTCACGTCAGCTTCTTTAATTTTTATTTTTATATAATTCTATCTTAACTTTTCGAATTTAATGATTGGTCTTTTACTTTTTGTTACTCGTTTTTTTTTTTTTTTTTTGGGTATATCATAATTCTATCATGACCTTTCCATCTTTACTTTATATCATGGGTATACATTTTCGTATGGATATTAAGTTTGAAATTATGAACATTATGTTTGCGGACCAGTGGCTTAGAGAATACACATTAGCAAATGTAAAAGGATAATTAATATATATATATATATATATATTTAAACACTACTCTCTCATATGTAGGGTTGTCATGGACTTGATAGCATGACCACGCAAGACTGCAGTGGCCTAGGTAGTGTGCACTCGGATATGTCATAGCCTTAATTGCGTGCCCACAAACATGCCATGGCTTTGACTGCTTGCTCACACTAGGTTGCCATGGCCTAAGCCACCTGTATAGTACAATATTTGATTAGTTTTTGAGAAAATTAGTAGATACTCCCGGACTACCATAAATGCATACTCCCCTCCTCTTACATGAATTGTGAGTCTCACCATGAATTTAATTAGTGGGGCTTTCCATTCATGTGAGAAGAGGGAGTACGCATTTATAATATTCCGAGCGTACACAATAATTTCTCTAGTTTTTGGGTGTGCATAGTCATTTTGTCTCATACATATAATTAGGAATAATTAAAAGGAGAAATTCCTTGGAGCAGCCCTAAAATTACCGAAAATTATTAGGTACTCCTCTTTCTTACATGAATGGTAAGTCTTATCATGAATTTAATTAGTGGGATCCACCATTCATGTGAGAAGAGGGAATACGCATTTATGATACTCAGGGTGTATACAATAATTTCTCTAAAATTATTATAAAAGAGACTTAAAATAGATTCTAAACAAAAAAATAATAATAATAATTGTGGGGGGCAATTCGATCAATAGGCCCATTAAGGTCAGGATTGTTGGGCCTGTGGCCCATCCGAGGATGCGTATCCGTCCGAGGAGGCCAAATCCAGTGTAGTGACCCAAAAAGGGGGGGTCTTGCATTCTATGGAATCCCACATCGCCCAGGGAAGCACATGTGAATGTGTGTATAAGGAATGATCTCCCTTTAATGTGTAGAGGCCTTTTCCCTAGCGCAACCTGAGGAAGAACAAAACCATGAGGAGTATGGGCTCCAAAGTGGACAATATCTACACAGTTGGGGCGGGGTCGTTACAGATGGTATCAGAGCCATGCCCTAGTCGGAAGTGTGGGCCCCACACGCGAGGACGCGTGTGCCCGTAAGGGGGGTGGATTGTAGTGACCCAAAAAGGGGGGTCTTGCATTCTTTGGAATCCCACATCGCCTAAGGAAGCACATGTGAATGTGTTTATAAGGAATGATCTCCCTTTAATGTGTAGAGGCCTTTTCCCCAGCGCAACCTGGGGAAGAACAAAACCGTGAGGGGTATGGGCTCCAAAGCGGACAATATCTACACAGTTGGGGTGGGGTCGTTACAGATGGTATCAGAGCCAACCCTAGTCAGAAGTGTGGGCCCCACACGCGAGGACGCGTGTGCCCGTAAGGGGGGTGGATTGTAGTGACCCAAAAGTGGGGTCTTGCATTCCATGGAATCCCACATCGCCTAGGAAAGCACATGAGAATGTGTTTATAAGGAATGACTTCCCTTTCAATGTGTAGAGGCCTTTTCCCTAGCGCAACCTGGGGAAGAACAAAACCATGAGGAGTATGAGCTCCAAAGTGGATAATATCTACACAGTTGGGGCGGGGTCGTTACAGATGGTATCAGAGCCATGCCCTAGTCGGAAGTGTGGGCCCCACACGCGAGGACGCGTGTGCCCGTAAGGGGGGTGGATTGTAGTGACCCAAAAAGGGGGGTCTTGCATTCTATGGAATCCCACATCGCCTAGGGAAGCACATGTGAATGTGTTTATAAGGAATGATCTCCCTTTCAATGTGTAGAGGCCTTTTCCCTAGCGCAACCTGGGGAAGAACAAAACCATGAGGAGTATGGGCTCCAAAGTGGATAATATCTACACAGTTGGGGCGGGGTCGTTACAGATGGTATCAGAGCCATGCCCTAGTCGGAAGTGTGGGCCCCACACGCGAGGACGCGTGTGCTCGTAAGGGGGGTGGATTGTAGTGACCCAAAAGTGGGGTCTTGCATTCCATGGAATCCCACATCGCCTAGGAAAGCACATGAGAATGTGTTTATAAGGAATGACTTCCCTTTCAATGTGTAGAGGCCTTTTCCCTAGCGCAACCTGGGGAAGAACAAAACCATGAGGAGTATGGGCTCCAAAGTGGACAATATCTACACAGTTGGGGCGGGGTCATTACAGATGGTATCAGAGCCATGCCCTAACCGGAAGTGTGGGCCCCACACGCGAGGACGCGTGTGCCCGTAAGGGGGGTGGATTGTAGTGACCCAAAAAGGGGGGTCTTGCATTCTATGGAATCCCACATCGCCTAGGGAAGCACATGTGAATGTGTTTATAAGGAATGATCTCCCTTTAATGTGTAGAGGCCTTTTCCCTAACGCAACCTGGGGAAGAACAAAACCATGAGGAGTATGGGCTCCAAAGTGTAGAGGCCTTTTCCATCTGTAACGATGGGGTGGATTGTAGTGAGGGGTATGGGCTCCAAAACGGACAATATCTACACAGTTGGGGTGGGGTCGTTACAGATGGTATCAGAGCCATACCCTAGTCGGAAGTGTGGGCCCCACACGCGAGGACGCGTGTGCCCGTAAGGGGGGTGGATTGTAGTGACCCAAAAGTGGGGTCTTGCATTCCATGGAATCCCATATCGCCTAGGAAAGCACATGAGAATGTGTTTATAAGGAATGACTTCCCTTTCAATGTGTAGAGGCCTTTTCCCCAGCGCAACCTGGGGAAGAACAAAACCATGAGGGGTATGGGCCCCAAAGTGGACAATATCTACACAGTTGAAGTGGGGTTGTTACATCCAGTCATAAGGTAATTACTGAAGGGGGGTAATCAATATCACGAGAGTGAGGTGCTGTATTCGACCGAGGACGCCATACTCCTCGGCATTGTGCGTCCGAGGACGAACAGGGCGCGGCCTTGTGGCAGCCGGGCCTCAGAATCATGTCACCAATACAGATAGGATCACAGACCAAGGGTAAAAGGGAAAAGATAAACAAAATATCTGTAACCACAGCTACCTCCGCATTAATGACTTCTCAACCAACTCTCTGGCCGCATTAATGTGGAGGTGATACCTGAACAGTAAAGAGGCAGCTGTATAGGAAGTTCTAGGAGGTGCTGGATGGGACAGAAAGAAATCCTCCGAACCCAACCTACACGTGTGCGGTGAGGATGAAAGGCAAAGGGTGATATATAAACTGAAAGAAGAACATGCAAGAGGAGGATCGGAACAGAAAAAGAAAAGAGAAAAAAGCACAGACAAAAAGGAGGAGAGCAAAAGGAGAGAAAGAGAATTGTATTGATCATCAAAGAAAACGATCGTTGTACCAACTTTAGACCTTTAATATACGTGAGAGTGAATCTTTTGAAGAGACCACAGTTAACCTAGTTCTTTACATCCACGCTCTACAAATCATATTGTCTGGGTCTTTTTACGTACGAACCCAACACTATTACGGTTCGTTGCAAATCGCGTCCTTACAATAATAATAAAAAATTTTTTTGGTGGAAACTAATAAGATATTTTGCTATTTCTTTATAACATTTTTTTTTCCTCTCGTACAATTCCATGAGATAATACTTTAGCTCATTCTTTAGCCAAAGAGCAAAATTGTCTTCGCCTCTAATGATTTGATGAAGTCTGTTCCTCCAAATCTCTATAATTGTCATCTTTCTGATTTTAAAGTATTTAAATAATAAAGCCTTATGGCCTTCTGCTCAAAAAAAGAAAATTAGAAATTAAAACCACTAGGGTGACGTTTTATAGTTATGTGAAAACTCGGTAATGTCCAATTGAATTTATGACCCCAAAATACGGCTAATAAAGGAAAAAGATAAATTCTAATTACCATAAATGCCCTTCACATATATGATTAAAAAATATATATATATATATATCAAAGTCCATGCCCCAATCTGGGACCGGATACTGTGCCAGATTTTACTGCAAAATTGTTGTAGAGAAAGCTAGTTGACCTATTCTCATTTGCGTGGGCTAATATATATATATATATATATATATATATATATATATTTTTTTTTTTTTAAAGTGTTTTTTTCCTCTCAAAAGAAAAGGGCTAATATTATTGTTAAAGTAAATCACTCACAGATCAATAATTGCGGTTTGTACGTGTTACATGCTAATTTCTTTGTTTATTATTATTATTATTTTTTTTATAACTTTGGTTTCTTTGTTACTCTATACTTTTTATTTCATACTCCTCGTATTCTATATACTATATTCTATGTATATATATATATATATATATTTTTTTTTTTTTTTGGACGTTAATTTTGACAATTGGATTATATTTTCTTTTTATATTTTACAAGTTTGTAAAATTTTCGATCAATAGATATGTTATCAATCAAAATTTTAAATTTAAAAATTTTTGCAATTTTAAATTGTGAATATATGTAGTTATGTTAATTTTTTTAATGGGAATTGTAGTCATTTTAACTATAACTAACAATAGAAACATGTTATGTGTTTTTGTCATGGACAATGCATATTATTTGCTTAAAATAAAGTATTGAATGCATGTTATCTTCCTCTTGTTGGTTATAGCCTTAAACTACAATTAAATTTGTAAGTTACAACTTGTAAACCAAACATTGTTCATTAAATATTGAGTCCGGTTAATGTGTGCCCTTAAGGCACACATTAAGCTTTCTGTTTTTGGAAACATTTTCTCGGGAATTGAAAAAGCTGTCATTACTTTTTCAATTCTCGAAATTTTTTTTTTCCAAAAATGGAAATTAATGTGTGTCCTAAGGGCACACATTAGTAAAATCCTTAAATATTTAACAATGCAAAAAAAAAAAAAAAAAATTATGGTTTGCATGGATTGGTCGGTTCTAACTTGTCAGATATCATTATTCCCAACCTTCTGACCTAAATAATAAATTGATAATAGTAATAGAGAACATAATCATAATGCCAGCCATAACGTTGATTTAAATTAATGTGAAATATTCATGAATGGTTACTTTAAAAATGTGTGATCAATAATTTGAGACAATTGGCAATATAAATATTAATTGCGGCTGTGGCCGTATTAAAAGTTTGTAAATTTAGCAATTAGCCGTTAGGTTTCCTTTTTTGTTTTCAAAACGTAAAAAAGGACGGTAATGCTACATTCACAAGTTATTTTACAATTTTAAAAAAAAAATTTATTTTATAAATTTTTTTAGGAATAGTTAATGTGTTGGATGGTTATTGGTAATTAGTAAAATTGTGATATTAGTGATGGGTCCAATTGAAAACTAGTAAAAAATTTTAACATCAACATTTTATAAAAAAATGTTATAAAATAGTTTGTGTCTGTGACTCGGTAGCATTATTGGAAAAGATACTCGGTCTGAGTGGACCCATTTAAAAAAAAAAAAAAAAAAAATCCTCTCCAACTTTTGCAATGGTGTGTGTCTTGCTCTTGCCTCCAAGATTTGTTTGAGTTTAAAACAATTAAAAAGAAAAAGAAAAGAAAAGAAAGTATAACAAAAGAATGCTGGTGTCATGTGCTCAAGTCTTAAGTCTTATTTTATTTAACCCATTGAACTAAGATGGTTTTGTAATTTTGTTTGGTTCTTGGTATTAAATTTTTTTAGAATATTATCTCTGTTGCTTAATTATGAGAAATTTTTTTTTTTTTTTTTGGGTTTTTGTGGGGGTTCCTTCCCAAGTTGGATATGGTTGGTTTGGCAAATGTCGTGTTCAGAGAATATATTTAAAAAAAGAAGGTAAGTGTTACATTTTTCTTAGCATTAAAGTTGCTATTAAATAGTCAAGTGCCTTAATTCATAATTTAAATCTCTCACCTTCAATTATAGAATTGAAAAAAAGAAAAAAAAAGTGGGTTTTCACTTTTCAACGTTACTTGAAAGTCTTAGGCAATATCTTTGTGTTTATTAATTTTTGTTAAATATTAATTTCTTGTAAGGATAATTGTTAATATTTCATTTACAATATGTCAATAGGTGAAAGTGTGAAACTATTTAATATTCTTATCCAAAGTCCAAACTCCGGAGTCCCTAGCAAGAAGAATACAGTATTATCCATTTCAACTTAATTTCCTCTCCTTTCTCTCTAATCTTTTCATCCCCATCAGTGTTAGATAAAACATCAATATCCAAAATTAATAAATATATACCATTGAAAACAAAGTTTGAACGTAATCAAGATTTGCTTTTGCTCAAATTTAAAATAAATAAAAAAACGCAATCAATATTTTCTAAAGAAATTATCAGAAATTCAGATTCAAATGCCAGTTTGTTGACATATTCAAACCCCACTATTTTTTAGTTCTTTATCATTTCCTTGATTTAAGCTATTTCTCCATTCCCCAAAAAAGAGAGAGAAAAGATTTAAGCAATTTCAATTTTAAAGTATTGCTTATCCATTTAACTATAAAATCTGTAATTGAATTTAAGCCATGAGAAAATTGCACATTTTCCGTAGCAGGGTGCCATCTATTTTGATTTTGAACAGTTTATCCAAATTGGAGATGTACAATGATGGAGACAAAAAATATATATATATATATATATATTAGAAGGAAATATTTATAATTTGGTGAAATAGAATAGTAACTAGTGTAATACTTATAACTTTTATTTTTTATTTTATATGAACTACTTATAACTTTTATATAAGTACACCGTTAAAATCATTTTTATTAATATATCAATCATAATATTATACTCCAATAATAATTAAAAAAAATTGTAAAATTTTTCAAGAGTCCTGTTAAAGAGGGTACAAGAATTATTATTATTATTTGTTAGGGTGTCCAATAGTTATTGATTCGGAGATAACTCAGAATTTTAGGTGGTCCCTTATCATCACCAAATAGTATTCTTTAATACTTTTTAGGGATTGGTGTTGTCGCATCGATTGTGTTATTTAGGGTATGTTTAGATACCGTTTATTTTGTTGAAACTGAAAAATTATTACTGAAAGTACTGTAGATAAAGGTAAAAATTAGTTAAAATAGTACAGTGTAATATATGAATAGTGCCAAAAAGTGCAGTGGAGCCTATAAATAGTAGTAAAAATAAATTGAATAGTGAAATAATATTTTTAATTTCTACCCAAACGCATACTTAGCATTATCCCATGAGTCCCGTGGAGAAAGGGGACTTTCAAATTCTAGTGATTGATTAATCCATTAATAAATCTAGAGACATGCCATATCGCACATCAAAATTTACAATTTGTTAACTTTTGTGATTGCGAGCTGTACGTCAGTATTTTCTGTCCATGGTAGACTTGTGCAATTCATTGCTTTTCCTAATTACTCGCAATCGCATAAGTCAGTAAATTGTAAAAACAAGTGTGAATGAGTTATATGCCGACTCTACGACTATACAGATGGATGCCAATTGCTTTGCCAAGTGTGAGTTTGTGACATTGTCTAAAAAAATAGGGGACATTGTGGGTCAAGAGCGTGTTAAACAAGAGAGAAAGTGAGAAGAGAATTTGCCTGATGTAAAGGAATAAAGGTCGGCACGAATCAAGCAATATAGTCCAAGAAGTGTGGATGGGGAAAGTCCTAAGTGGTTTTGCTTTGAAACAAAGTAATGCTAAAGTGTCAAGCAATGTGGGGGCTTTCCTAACCTTTATTTTATTTCTTTAATCTAAAGGGAATTGTCCATTCCTTTGTTTGTCTCCATACTATACTACTAAACCACTGTATATATGTTTATACTATAGCGTATTTCACAATCAATTCCTGTTTCCTTGTTATTATTATTATTGTTATTTTTATGATTGAGTTCAATCATTAGAAAGTATATTTCAAAATTCACCAAATACTTATAAGTATGACACAATATTCATATTTATTTTTCTTTTTCTTTTTCTTTTATGAAGAAAGGAGTGACTTCACCTTTCATCACCAAAATATTTTTCTTACATATTTAATATATTTATCTTGATTTAAACCACTCACATAAATTATTTCATTTGCAGTGGACCTTTGTTTTGTCAACTATTCTTATTAATATTATAATCAGTTTTTATATTTACTAATGATAACAACAATAGCAATAGTATTCCCATAAAAAAAAAAAAAAAACAATAGCAATAGTATCTTGCCAATAGCATTTAACTTGGCACATTCTAATATTATTATCAGTTCAAATCTCTCATATTTTATTATAAATTATAACTATCAAATTATCAAAATAATAAAGCTCACATTTATTTGTGAGCCACCCTCTCCTAAAAGATATTATTATTTTTGAGTTGTGACTTGTTTTATGCTTTATTTGGCTGGGGTGAAAAAGAGAGTATCAAAAATGGGGGAAAGAAAAGGGAGAGAAAATGTGATTTTCATCATATGGTTTGAGTAAAATAGAAGAGGAAAGAAAATGGGGGGTAGATGAAAATTTTCACCTATACCCTCCATTCTTTTCCCTACCATATTGGAAAGAAAAGAAGAACGAAATTAGCATTGAGAAGAAAGTACAAAATTACCCTCAATTTTCTATCATCTATTTATAATAATAAGGACATAATTGTAATTTACTCTTTAATTATCATTCTACTTTTCCAACTTCCCTCCCAACACACATAATGTAAACACAAATATATTTCATTCTCCTACTTTTCTATCCTCCATCATCCCCCAACCAAATAGAGCCTTAAGAACCCAAAAGGTCAAAAATGCATCCTAGGCTTTTAGAAAATAGCATAACATTGACTACTAATTTCCAAGTAATTTAACATTAAAATTTTCCCCCTTTTTTTTACACGCTTGTTGATATAGTTTGTTATAATTAGCGTATTTATAAAAATGGTATTAATGATGTTCCTCATAAGAATGACGTTGCTCAAATATCAAATTACAATTTTTTTTTTTTTTTTGAAAGTGTTTAAATCATAACTTACCACTTTAATAAATTGTGGAAAAAAAAAAAGGATGTGGAAAATTTTGTATCCATCTACTCAATATAACCAGACCTATTAGACCACCCAAGAAGATACTATATTGCTAATTATATAGAATTTTTTTTTAGTTCTCTCCCTTTCTATATGTCCTCTTCTCAAAAAAGAAAAAAAAGGATAGGCTTTAGGAATAAGGTTTTGGGCCGGGCTGGCAAATCTGGGTGGCTTCGGAGTTTTCATTTACAAACTTGAGCGGATCCGGTAGTCCCCCACCCCTTCCATTAATTCTTTTCAATCCATCTCGGATCTTTATTGGTTTGGCCCAATAACGAAGATTTCAAGCCCATTCTGCTTTGTGAGATCAGGATTATTTATTACAGCCAGGCCCAGAAATGGTGGGATAGAAATCATAAACATCATAGAGGATATGAATGTCAAACAAATAGCTTTTGCACACAATTTTTTAATTTTTTTTTACTAAGTAGATGAATGCCTTATAAATGTAAAATTTAAACCCACTTCAAAACTCCACAGGTAAACCTGGCAATTATAAGCCAAAATCCAATTCTCTTCTTAACAACATGGGACAAAGTCTAAGGGACCCTTAAAAAGAGTTTTCTTTTTCTATTACAATTTGGGACTAGTGAAAGCGTATTCACACAAACAATAATATAAAATAATGACACGAAACAATAATATGTAACTTTTAATTTTAGGAACATAATATTTTTCCAAAGACTGTCAAACGACTCTGACACAGTGATATTCAGCCCATTTTAAGCAATGGCGGAGTCAGGATTTTTATTTAGGGGGGGCAAGATGAAAATAAAGAGCTGAAGACAAAATCAATTTCAATTTTTTTAATTAGTATAATTAAAAAAAATACTTAACTAATTAAAAAAAATTTGATTAACATATAAAATATAATGTTAGTGTTAAGTTTTTTTTTCCCCCTCATGTGTAACGTCAGATTTAGTATAAATGTTGTTGTACTTAAGATACTTCATAGGTGACTACAAGTATATTTTTCAAATAAGTAAAAGATTTAAAAAAAAAAAATCAATATATAGCCATTATTATTCGAAGTTAATGGAGCTTCTTACTAATCATCAGCCAAGAAAAGTGTATTAAAAGTGGAGCCAAGAGTGACAGCCCCGTAGCACAATTACATGCAGAATTGAAGACCATAAGCTTAGAGCAAACAGAAACATATATAAAGCAAGACTAAATCTAAAAGAAATATATATATATATATATATATATATATATATTAAGGGGGTGGGGTTTGGGTGAGGTCAGGGGGGGCAATTGCCCCCTCTCGACCCCCCCTAGCTCTGCCCAATTTTTAAGGGTTTAGTACCAAGGTTAAATTCCTTTAACTTTTACTTAAAAAAAAAGAAGAAGCTTTTTTGTTGTTGTTTGAGAATAAAAAGAAAAGGTTAATTACTTGAGCATTGTTAAACAAGGTTAATTTCATCGTCATTGTCTTTGCCGCCGATGATACATAATACTTGGCTGTACATTAAACTACAACTTATCCTCAATCAATCTTTCATCATCATGTACTCGATTAAAAAAGAAAAGAACTAATATCAAATTTAGTATCAATTTTACTATAAAAACTAAAAAGTTAACAAAATAACGTGGGGAATGAATATAATTAATGCTATATTAATAGTTGGGTGAACCGGCCATGACCGTAAATGACCATTGCACAACCGTATTGACACAATTTTTGGCATTATTAACAAATTTTATTTCATTGGTAGGTCCGTAACCATGAAATGTTGAATATTTCATTGCCATTAATTAGCAATATTGTCTTTGTGTTTTGTTCAACTTGGGATTCACGTACTCTACTTCTACAGGTGGCATTTGGTTTGCGATCTTGATACGATGTACATTACGATGATATAACATTAAAGTTTTTGGTTTATTTTATTTTTTCTACCATTACTATAATTTAAAATTACAAAATATATCACATAATCTTAATCTCATCATTTTCCTAAATAATGTAATGTTATATTTTTATATTGAGATTAAATTAATGTAAGATTACAATAACGTAATATTACGGCGTAATATAACATCATGATGAATCAAACGCCCCCTACGTGTAATAGTAATGACAAATGAGTGATGAGTAAGAGATTAATTAGGAAGCAGTGGATCAGTGTTTTGAATATGATTTTATTCCATACACCATATAAATAAGCATTAACAGTGATAAAGATAAATACCTGAGACTATAGGATGGCAACAGCTTATTCCTTTCTATTTAATAAACGCCTCCCACTCATTGCTAAGATATCTTGTAGCTTATTTGAACAAACTAAACTATAGAATCAAACTAATCAAATTACATCTTCATCTATATCTCCTTATCACTGCGGTTATGCATCTTTAACTTCTACTTTATCAATATGGCTGTCCAAAATTAGGGCATGGGATTTGCAGCACGTGCTTGTTGCTACGAATAGGTAACACTTTGCCATACATATTTTACTTGGCTATACATAAAACTACTATAAATATCCTCAGTCAATTCCTAATGATGTGTTAGATAAATAAAAAGAAAATCGAAAATTCTAGAGAAGTAAAAATTCTTAAAAAAAAAAAAAAATCATCTAATGCTTTTTGTTCTTTGTATTAATACATAGAACAAAAAGCATTAGATGAATTTTTTTTTTCAGTGCCTCCAACAAGACTGAAAAAAGAAAAAAGAAAAGAAAAGAATACGACATATACTCGTACACATAGTTTTCACAATTTACATACATTGGTACACATACAACGCAAAAAAGTAGTTTTTACATTTAAAACATAAAAAGTGGATGTATATAGAAGATTTGAAATAAGTTATGTGAAAGAATCGTTTCCTATAAAACAAATATGATAATTTTGCGTTTGTTGCGGGATTAACAGTATTATGTTAGTTATAAGATATAACTCTATAAGTAGCAGAACAGAAACAAAAAAGAAGGAAAAAACTAAAAATAAAACTTCTATATAAGGTTTTGCACATGCCCATTCTGTTTTTGGGTGCAAAATCGTTTTCCTTAATTTTGTAGTAAATTTGAAAGAAAGTAATTAGAAAGAACAATAATCTAAAAAAATAAGTCTAAACATAGCATATAGCAACATTCTTTAGAGGGCAAAAGGAAAATATCAAACATCAAATGACAGCTTCACTTTTTCCTCTTTTCATTTCTTTCCATACAACCAAACCGTACACTGCGGTTGACCAATATCAATGTCTCACTCTCTCACCACACCATGTAACCCAAAATACATAATTCCTAATGTGTCCTCATAAGTATAGTCCAATATTAATTTCATGTGTATGCTATAGTCCTAGCTAGACAAGTTGACATTCCGCCAGATTTTGATCGTCCTCCGCCGGCCGTGATGGGGAGGCCGGAATCCACCGGCAGCACTCTCCTCCGGCAGCCAACGTGTCGGCGATTGGTCTAATTACCAACATACCCTCCCCCATTGCAGCACACAAAAATGTACTAATAAACACAACGAGTGCCACAGCGCCATAGGCTAGTTCTTCAGGACTCCAGAACGAGGACAACCCAAGAGACAGAATTTGCACAGCCAAAGATGTCAAAACCGAGAAAGCAAGCACATAGATTCGAACCCTCAAGCTCTTATTGATCGCTAGGGACAAAGCTTTCCAGCAAGAAAACAAGAAGCATAGACAATACGCAATGCAAAAACTACCAAACGCAATGGTACTCAACAAAGGGTATCCGCACAAAACATTCTCGTTACCAAAACCATCCTTGAAAACCACAAAGCTCCTTGTAAAAATGGAAGGTAGTTTTTCCTCCAAAGGCACAAGAAACACAAATACCACTTGGAATGTTAATATGGGAAAGCAAGAGATGAGAACAAAAGGGAAAGCCCAGTTTTCTCTCTTGGCTTTTTGTTTGATAGAGATGTTAACGAGGAAAAGTAGGGTTACCAAGAAGGCAGGCTCGAAGAACCCTAATGAGAGAACAACATGGATTTTGCATAGGCTTTCTTGGTTAGATTCGTTTAAGGAAGGGAAAAGAGGGTAGAGAAAACGCTTACAAGAGAAAGGTATGCGGAGAAGCTCGTTGAGTGCCCACAAGGTAATGAAAGCGACGAGGATGAAACGGACTAACCAGAGAGAATTGAATTCTTGTAAATGGTAAAGGGTGCGCGATTTGAAGCGGAGGTGGAAGATGAAGCAAAGGGACAAGATGGAGAGGAGAAGGAGCAATGCAATGAAAGCAAGGGTGGTGTAATCGTTCAAGAGAGAATCAAAGAGAGGCAATGGAGGAAAGAAAAACATGGAGAGAATCTCTCTTTCCCTCTTGTGTCTCTCTTTTCTCCCTCTCACTCTTTCTAGCTCTCAAACCCCGGGTTGATAAATATAATATTTGATTAATAGTATGTATCACCTAGCTACCTTGTGTTTTCTATAATAAGGTAGGTTTGATGATTATGATATGGGTGGTGGTTTTGGTGGCAAAATCCGAAGTGAAAGTGGCGGCGAGAGGGTGAGATTATGCATGGAATGGTAATCATATGGAGGAAAGATGGCATTTGGTGGTAGGAATGGGATGGGGGAGAGAGATTTGTTTATGGTAAAATTTTCTCCCCCAATTCCCAACCGGCGGGAAAAACAGGCTAGATTGGTCCTAATAAGGTAGGAAAATTAGCTTTGTGTTTTGATTAGAGAGAGAGAGAGAGATGGTGGAGGAGGAGAGAATTGTGTTGTAAATGAGATGGCACCCTTAATCTCGGGTTTGTACGGTTAAGGATTTTTTTTTTTTTAGAAGAAGAAGTTAAGGAATTAGTTTGTTTGATATGCATAGGATTTTACAGCTTCTATATTAGTAGTATATTGGCTTTGCTGTGATGAAGAGGTTGCTATTCCTGAGGCTTAATCTTGTGGAGTCAATTGAAGGATTTTGGCATGTTAAAATCCTATCTTAGAAAATTGAGATAAGTTACAAGATATTAGTAATAATATTATTATGGTGATATCTCTGCCGAACACCTGTGTGATCTTACCAAAGAATTAGATTTTTTTAATGATTTTATTATTATTAATGAGTCTTATCCATTTATCTGTACCTTTAAATTATTTGTTAAAAATAATTTTAGGGACATAATTGGGAAAATTTATAAAATTTTTTAATTAGGAACATTAATGAAACATTACATTTCTTGTAATCATCAATCAATTATTCGTTTAGATTCTTCTAAAAAAAAATTAAAAAAAATTATTCGATTAGATTTTTTATTATATAATTTATAGGAATTATAGACTATATGGATGTCAGAATTTTTTTCTACTATATTTTATTAGGAATTGACACATAATATGTTCTTTTAATTGTGGATGTGATCAAGAAAAATCGGATTCTGTTACCCAAATTTGTAGTTTATTAAGTTGGCAGATCTGAATTGTATTACAGCTTAGATGGATGCACTTCCATTATATGATTATAATTTATGGAAAGCAAATTAATGAATTAGTTTATGGGTATATTATATACGCTTTTTTTTTTTTCCTTTTTTTTATTATTATTATTTTTTTATTTTTAGAGAAACCTAGGACAGCCTGGGCTTTATTAATAAAACCTCAATGAACATCAAATAAGACTAGAGGAGCAATGTCAGCTGGGATGTACTCCGACCACACCTGTAGCCCCATACAAAGGTATTAGGTATATACCATCCAATGGTTTTGAGTTTGACCAGAATGTTAGCAATATTATGGAAAGGTGAATCCTGTGGGTACAAATAAAACAGCTAGCTGTCTTTTATGTAAGGGTAGGAGGAGCTCCTTCAATTTTTTATTTCCTGTATTGTACTTTGAAATGCCAACCGTAATACTTTGTGATTCGATCAATCATAAGTATTAATGACTCCATTATTGTGGGATTAGTGAACTGGTTATTCTCTTGTGTAGAGAGAGAGAATAGCCCTAATGCATGACATAATTTATGAACAAACAAAATATTATGTCATGGTTTTCTCTCTCCAAATTACTAAAAGACTTTCATTTCTCCATATTAATTAAGAAATCTACATACATAAAGTCCAGGATGAGGAACTTGCTAGCTAACAGAAGAAATCATTTCTAGGAGCTCGTGGGCCTCAACCAGTGATCTATATTGGTAAATTGATCAAATCTTAGTAAATTTTAAAAAATAATAATAATAATAATTCAATAATTATAATAATGGTAGGGAGGATTTGAATTTTGATTCTTCTTATAATGGAGAGTAAGTAATGCCATTAAAATACAAAATTCTTGACATAAAACTAGCAAGTTAGAATATGCCGATTTGAAATTATATCAGTAATTACTTACAATAATGAAATTGATTCTCCTTAAGCAAAAAACAAGTAATATTTATTGAAATATAAGACTTGATTCTAAGATTTTAATCAACTGATACAAAAAGCTACCCAGTAGATGGGTGTACCCTATAACCCAAGAGCAAGGGGCAAGCTGAGATAGATTCGCATTATATGACTCTTAACAGTAAGTAATTAATACCAAAACATTGAGAATAGGTAAAAAAATTTCCATATAAAATAACCTCTAATTTGAGAACACTAAGAAATATCTACTGCAACTACAACACTTGGTAGGTAGTGGTAACCCAGCCAACAGGCAAACTTAAGAATAACCTTGCATAAATATTGAACCACAAACATTGCTTATGTTGCTCCCCAATACTTTGTATGCATAACGATTCTTAACCCATTGTTTATATTGATCTTTTACATGTAGTGGTAAGCGTGGAAACTAAAGTGAATCATCAGGGCACAGTGTGTCATCACCTTCACCGGCAATATATATAAAACCTACATTTCCTGCAGTGATCACTTTCTACTCCACCTAAAGAAATAAAAAGTTCCATTCTTTAACCTTTGTCTCTGCACATTTGCGCACCTGCATCCCACTACTGATAACAAATATATTGAAATGCCTTTTATTTCATATAAATTGTGGTCCAAACCATACTCTACGGGAAGTGTGTGCATGTTATGGTACAGTCCCAATGTAATTAAGAATTCTCCTCGACCTTGCTTACTGGTTTAGTTTAGCATTTGGGAAGTAGATTCTTGTTTTTCAAAGACAAATTTTCTGTTTTCTTCTGCTTTCAGAAGGAAAAAGGGTAGTCTATTATATATAGTAATAACAATACTGGATGCTTAGACATAATTCTTTGAAAGACAAAATATTCTTTAGATCTCCTTTAAAGATTTGGCTTTGATATTTACAAATGTTGATGTGACTAATTTTTTATTGGTTTTTATCTAGACCTGCTATTAATATCATTTTTTTTATTTACCAATAATCACTCACTATATCAGAAATTTGAAAAAAAATTTGTGAAAAAGTTTATATCTCTAACATTACACTCATATAGAGTTATCAAAAATAGAAAAAACTCTTTATATAGAGCTTTACAAAGATTAATTACAATTTACAAATATTTGAAATAATTTGTGAATCTTAGCAAATCACTTTTCTTTTTCTTTTGTTTTTTTTGAAAAACGGCAAATCACTTAATTTAAAGAAGCAAGTTGAGAAAAATATATGAATTCAAATAAGGAATTATATCCTGAAAGATTTAACTTGCTTTATTGACGAGTGATTGCAATTAAATTGATTACGTGATTGTACTCATGGAATAATAATAACCGTCATCTCCAATTAATTTTTGCATTCGTACAACTTAATACTACAAGGAATATCCATAGAGATTCTGGTTCTAATAATATAGTATAAGCAGTTAAGCACAGTGTTGATGTATCTTAAATATATCGTCAATGACCATATCTTTCTTGCTTCCTTCACACCCACTCCGTCACTATCAACAAGTTTGATTGCCAGTGCCAGATAAAAAGAATGTATTTCATTTCATTCAGTGGCTACATATATGCTTCCCACCTCTTACATGAGAAGATAAGAGGCAGAGGAGTAGTATGAAACAGCAATGTGATTACTAGCTTATAATTACTTTTTCAAATTATTTCAAAATAATCTAAAAAAATATAAATCTTTATCACTTTCAATATAGTATCATAACCAAATCCAGTGACAGTTCATTTGGATATATAAAAGTATTTGAAGATAAGGATCTATAATTGAATAATCTGAATAAATTAAGTGTAAAATGACAACTTTTATCTTGATAATATTTTATGGATGGTTTAAGATGTGTATATATCAATATGTAAATTCGAAATGATTAAATGCAAGGTGTTATTTTAAATCCATGTATTTTCTATACTATATATAAGAGAATTTCTCTATTTCAACTGGACTTTTATGTGGTTTAAAAATACCCTCATTAATGAAGGGTAACTTCATTTAGAAATAGGGTCATAAATGTCAAATTACAAATTTTATTTTGAATTCAAAAAGAGAGCTCCACCACTGCGAACCTTTGGTGCGGTGGTCACTCTACAAGTATAAATGCTTATGGGGTGTGGGATGCAAGGGCCGAAATTCAAGTCTTCAAGAAGGAACTTTATATACATATACACTTAGATTAAGTTAGAATAGAAATTCAATCTTATATAAAATTTAGGATTTTTTCCCTTTACGTTAAAAAAAAAAAAAATTACAGTTACTGCTTATCTCTAAAATTTATCATTTTTATTTGTTTGAAAAAAAATCTAAATTATAATAAATGCAAATTATTAATCTTTACAAAAGAAAAAAAAAAAATAGAAGAGCCTATGAGCACGCGCTTAATGAAGGGTAACTTCATTTAGAAATAGGATCATAAATGTCAAATAACAAATTTCATTTTGAATTCAAAAAAAGAACTCCTAAAATTTAAGATTTTTTTCCCTTTACATTCAAATTTTTTTTACAGTTATGACTTATTTCTAAAACTTATCTTTTTTATTTGTTTAAAAAATAAAAAAAATATTTCTAAATTATAATAAATGCAAATTATTAACTTTTACCTAAAAATATATAAGAATCTTTCAGCATGCATGTGAGCACGTGCTCAGATGCTAATATTATTAGAATAAAATTCTTAAAACTCAAATCTATCATGTGCTGTTAAATTGATGTAAAATAGTTTTTACTAGTGAATAAATATATTTCAAATCCATTGATTTTAAATCCTAAAATCTAAATGCAATTTTACACCGTTTACCAAGTTCATATTGACTCTAGAGTCTAAGAGCTCTAGACACCAATCCTAAAATCCAAATGCAATTTTACACCATTTCCCAAGTTCATATTGACTCTAAAGTCTCTAAACTCTAGAAACCAATCCTAAAACCCAAATGCAATTTTACACAATTTCCCAATTTCATATTGACTCTAAAGTCTAAACCTAGACACCAATCCTAAAATCCAAAAGCAATTTTACACCATTTCCCAAGTTCATATTGACTCTAAAGTCTAAAGTCTAAACACACCATATAGTTTTGTCCTAGCTATTAGACTAGCAATAGTATGAAAGCTTACAAACACTTTTTTCCAAAACTTACTTAAAACTTTGAAAGTGGCATAATTTGTATTGTCTTTAATGTTTTTCTAAAAGTTTACGAGATTACAGTTCCAAAAGAATAATCTGACGGAAAAAGCAATCCACAAATGATAAAAACTTACGGTTCTCGTATGGTAGGTAGCATTGTTAACGCGAGAGAGAGAGAGAGATTTAAGAATCATTGGAATGAGCATTATTCATCACAAATATGGCAATCATACATTGCCGACGTAATTGGCTTCATCCTTCAAAAAGCAAAATTACAAAAACAAGAATAAACAAGAGAAAGATGGCTCGTAATTTCACTAAGTGCCTTACTTTTTCTTTTTTCTTTTTCTTTTTCTTTTTTTGATGAACACTAAGTGGCTTATTTATGCATTCAGAAATAAAATTAAAAAAGTTGTCTGTCTCATGCAATACAAATTTAAAAGTCTGAAAGTCTTTCATCCTTTATTAGAACTAAAAGTTAACAAAATTAAGAACAAACCTGACCTCTACTACTGCATAATAAGTATTTTATAGTAATTTGTATACCACATGAGGGAAGTCATTGCTTCTCCATTATTTTGGAACAACTACCAAGAAAAGAATCACTTTAATTGTTCATAGTTCATACTGATACAGAGACAAACAATAATGTTTGCACAGTTTGCTACACTGAATTTAGTACATGACAAATAAAAGGAGGTGGTGGTGCATGCATGGGCTTATTGAATCTATCTATTGATTCCATCCCTAGCGAGCTATAGCAGCTAGGCTTACTCGGTTTTCCTCTTGCTACTTTGTGTTACGATTATCCATTATGACTGTTTAGTGTTTAGACATTAAACAGTCATGCCATTGAAAAATAAGAAGAGGAGATTATTCTCAAAAAAAAGAAAGAAAGAGGAGATTGTATTCTATTACTTTTCTGTAGAATTATTGTTGTAATGAAAACAACTATAGAGTATGAAGCATAATAAAATGGCTTTATATGTCGTGTGATTTTATTTATTTTTTATTTTTTTTGAGAATCAAGTCATGTGATTATTGTTGCAAATAAAACAAAAATAATATTATATCATAACATGTAACTTAATATATTAATTTAGGTTTTACACCAAGAGCATTGTAATTATAATTTAACTGGTATTTTCTAATTAATACTTTTAAAGGAAATATTAAAATTTCAAATTAAAAACCAAAAATAAAAAACAGTTAGGTTTAACGTGTTATTTGATTTAATGTGAGCATATTTTAACAATATAAGATAGTAAGATACTGATATAAGACAATTTACTCCATCTAAAACCTTATCACCAAAAGTTCTAATCATTTTTAAGTAGTATTTATTTTATTTCATCTGAAATTTATTTATAAAAATTCTAATTAATACATATTAATAGTTTTCCTTTTCTTTCCTCTTATCAAAAGCATTGTCTAAACTCTAAAGTCTAAACCAATACAGATTCATACCTAAAATATTTATTAATACAAGATAATATCTTTGTAGGAGAATATGGTTAACACACACACACGCACACAAGTCCCTTCTTGATTGAGGAAAAAACATGATACTACTAGCTAGGAAATCTCCATTAAAAATAAAAGGAAAAGAAAATATTTAATGCCCCTATCTTGTCAATTAACACGCATACGATTACTACTTAAAAAGAAGTAATTAAATTCATTAATTGATGAAAAAATAAATGAGACATAATTTTCATTAAATCAAAAGAAGCCTAGCCTAGATAATATCCGGGGATAAGATCCAAAAGATAGATAGCGTCAAAAAGAAAAAAAGAAAGAAGAAATGAGAAAAGAGATTTCGAAAAGATAGCAGAAAGATGCCTCTTTTTATAAAGAGAGACACACAACAAATTGGAATCAATTCTCCAATAATACTATTTACCGACAAACACAATCTGATCTAGGTAGAATATTCCTGTAGTGCAGCTCCATATATATCTAGCTAGCTAGCAAGGTATAGTATTCCACTAAAAAATATATCAACAAAAATTCAATGTAAATATATATTTGGAAAAGCATTGGTAAAGCTGAGAAGTTGAAGATTGTACAGCTCTGCAGATTCACACCCACCCCACTAGCAACAAGTTATACAAAACCATTACTTAATATTTTAAAATTGAAGGAAAACTTAATCTTTGTAGCTAAAAGTGTATTGTCCTTTTTCTAAATAATTAGGCTTTGGTAAACTAAACTTTCCACTAATCTTCTCTAGGGGATGAAAGGCTCTCTTAGTAGCCCTTTCTTAAACCCTAGTTAAAAAAAAATAAAAATAAAATGAAGATACAACAATTATTGAAGCTAAACCCTAAAACTGAAGAAGGGAAACATATAGAAATTACCAGAAATTTTGAAGGCATCATGAGAAGAATCTATCCAATGATAAACCCAAAAAGGATTTTGGAGGAACTGAAGAAACACAGTCATGATGGCAGTAGTTGAATAACCCAAGACTAGAACTTAAAAGCAATGATGAAAAAAAAAAAAAAAAAAAGTCTGTGTTCTTGTCAGAACCCAAAGACTAAACATAAAACAGTCAAAGCTTTTCATCATTACACCAATCTGATAGTAATTAACCACACTAATATTTCCACAAAAGAACAAAATCAAATCCACAAAAAGTAGAGAACTTATAACACCAAAAAATGATGGGAAATTTTCAGAATTAAGCAAAACCCACCTGGGAGATCATGCAGGCGATTGAATGAATGAGATCTTAAGAGGCGAAGATGATTGTACTGATCAAAAAGGAAGCAATAATTGAGGGGAATGAAGCCTGGTCCGAGGACGCTGACACACATATATATAAATCGAGTTATGATCATATGTATATGATCGGTTTTGAAACTGATAAGGAACAGAAAGAAAACGATCGATTTAGCCGGTGAGTCTTGGCCTTGGACCAGATAACATTCCCCTCAAAAGAGAAAGCTTCCTCAGTTCTTAGCTATCCTTATTCCTTGATATCTCTTTGCAAGCAAGAGACAGCAAGAGACTTCTTTGATCTTCTTCTTCATATATATTTTTGTGTGGTTATTCTTATCTCCAACAGTGCAAACCTTTCTTTTATGAATGGAATGAGATTTTGGTTTATGCTATAATGAAATCATGATGATGAAAATAATCATTTTGGTTTTAGGGAAAGATAAAGGGCTGCACACACGGAGAGAGAGAGAGAGAGAGAGGGTGCATGGGGTCCTGGGATCGTGGTCATTTCTGGAACCCAGCTGTGGGGTTGGGTGGGACTGCCTGTCTCTCTTTCTCATAATTCATATGCACAAAATGTGTGTTTTTGGGTAAATTTTAAAAGTTATTCTTATGCTTTTTTTATGTAGAACTTACTTTATCTTACATTTTTTTTTTTTTTTTTACTTTTTCAAAGTAAACTTTAGCATACTTTCAGCGGAAAAAAAAACTATATAAGTTGTTTCCAGAAGAACATAATATAAATCAGTTAATGTCTATTCTTCGATTTGGATCATTATGATCATGATCTCCTTCAAATTCTCTAACACATTATATGGATTTGACTATATATGTTTTGAAGTAGACAATAATACTACGGTTGGTGGAATCATTCTCCTTCTACCAATCATCAACCTTGTTTGAAGTAGTCATGACAAAATAAGTTGAAAATTGAACATCTTATAAATTCATGAATACGTACACAGAAATTTTTCAAAGGTTATTACAAATTTATAATGCCATAAAATTAATGCATTAATGTTTTACTATATTGTTGATGCGGAATTGATCAGCAAAAAAAAATATTGTTGATGCGGTATGAATCAAATTAGTTGAGATGTCCGTTGTTAAGACTTTTATAATAAAATTAGTCAATAATTCATGCAATATATAGAAAATTTTAACAAAATATTTTTTGTTCATTCTTTTTTTTGGGTCTAATTAACTATGAAATTTAATAATTATGATAATTATTAATAGGTATTTACTATATTTTTGTTTGTATATGGAACTATATACTCTACTATTTAAAAAATATATGATTTTGTAAAATTTTAATGGATGGATTAAATATAAATATATATATATATATATATTTATATAAAATTGAATAATGAAGCATACAACAACAACATTAGTTGAGGGAGTTTATAAACATAAAAAATTTCACATTCATTAATGTGGTAAATTATTAGTGGTGATTAAAAAACTAGTGTTAGTGGTAAATTCAGATAATAACCAATTAAAACTCATCAATTCAACAGTTGTGATTTTTATTTATTTTTATTTTTTTGATATATGAAGCATTGCTCACATAAGCCAACAAACACCGTTTCAAAATTGAGTATGTGAAACAGGTGGCAGCCCACCAAGATCTACTGTGAGGTCGGTGAGTACAGTGGAGCCCAATTAGCTGGTAGAGCTGTCCAATGAAAGAAATAACACTTGTTTCGTTCTGGGCCAAATTTATTCATGCAGGTGTAGGCCCATTACATTTCTACGCTGCTACGCCGGCTTGCACTAAATAACATTGATGGGTAAGCCCACTTAAGATTCAATAAAGGGCGTTATCTAACGGGCCTGAATTTTGTTTTGGAGGAATGAAAAAAAGTGATTTGTCCAAGAAAATTGCTTAAGTGGACCTGGATTTGTTAACCCGCTTCAACTCAAGAAAAAAAAATATGTACCAAAAAATATTTGTGTTAATAACTTGAGTAAATTGGATTTCTAAATGCACTCAGTACTTTTTTTTTTTTTTCTCTAAACAAATGCAATAAGTTTCATAATACTCGAAATTATGGACCAGGGTTGAGGGGTGCTATCAACTAATGCTACTATCTCAGCAAAAATAAAATAAAATAAAATAAAATCAACTAATACTACAACTTCACCCACACAAAAATGTTTTTCAAACTCTGGACAAAAACAGGTATTGAATATATGACCACAAGGTCATTGGCCACAAATATAATTGTTATGCATGTGTGAGTGGAGGTTACATATTTAATAATAAAAAAATATGAGTAATTAATATAAAATAATTAGGTCCACATTTATTGATTTAAACTTTTTGGTTAAGTCGTTTCGTTTCAAAAAAAAAAAAAAAAAAGACTTCTCAAGGTATTAATATTTCTCCATATCATCACCGTACACCCTTGGTACAGTAGTCACTCTACAAGTATAAATGCTTGTGGGATGTGGAGGGTAAGGGTCGGGGTTTAAGTCTCTAGAAGGAAACTTCACACACATATACACTTAGATTAGGCTAGAGTAGAAATTTTATCTTGTATATAAAAAAAAATAAAAGTATTTCTCCATATCAAAGATTAAAAATAAAAAACAAATAAGGGTATTAGTGTTTATAAATCGCAAATCTCAATAAGTGGTATTAAAGTCAATGGATGTCTTAAAAAAACCCAACAAAGCAGAATTTCTAATGATATGACCAAAGCAACACAAGATTTCCACGGATGGCATATGAGAGAGTCCATGGAATTTGTTAGATATAGAAGTATGAGTGAAAGTCTCAAGATTCACACACATATACACTTGGCATATGAGAGAGTCTATGGAATTTGTTAGGTATAGAAGTATGAGTGAAAGTCTCATGGTTGAAGAATGAGGGCCCGTGTATGGAAATTGTTAGGATATATACGTGTGGGGGGAAGTCTTATGACCATATATAATCTAATCCGAATATACTAAATTTTAATATATTCCGACCATCTTCCTTCCCCTATACTCTACTCTCGTCTCTCTTTATCTCCCTCCGTTCCAATCATGCCTTTAAGAATTTTTTATTAATAGAATTTAATTGTTACAACAAGTGAGAGAGAGAGGTGATTTGAATTTTGGTACTCCTCAAAATGAAGACCAAGCAATGTCAATAAGATACAAAACTCTTTAGAATCTTTCGGATTAAAGGACGAACCATCTCACTTTAAAATTTTAGGCATAAAAATTTGTTGTTAACATAGTAGAAATCAATCTAGACATAGCTCATGTAATCATATATATAATCCATAGATACTAAGAAAGAGTTGGATAATAGGATTGTTAATGATCATCAAATAATTCATGACTTAATTATTAGAGGACTAACCAACTCACTTTGTTGTAGCTTTTAGGCACGAAAAATTGGCATATAAATTGGTTTGAGAATTGAAATGAATTATTAGGTCATTCATGCTTGCGCAAAAGAAAAGAAATGCTAATTAATCATTGCCGTTCAAGACAAATAAGTTGGTCATTGTCAAAGGCAGTGGTTAGAGATAGACTTAAGGAGATTCGAGGGGGAGGCCTTTTTCATATACACGCAGTTTCTAGATGCAAACCCAGCTTCCTGGACGTGGACAAAGGGGTATTTGTTGTTCAATACTCACTACAGGACATTACATATAGTAGTTTTGGTGACATTTTGAGGAAAGCATCTTGCTTTACGACATTTGCTCCTTTAATCATCTTCCCAACTTTTCAATATATTGCTTTTGTCTTCATGTTCACATTGCCTCATAACTTTTGATTTTAATCCTTAAAAGTTAAGCTATTTGGATTTTAGTCCCTAATGTTGTTTTCGATAGATATGAGCCTCAAGTATAAACAGAATGATTATTCTATGAGAAAGGGTGAGCACATTCAGACACAAAAACCCATAATATAATTTGTATTTGTATCGAGTAGCATGTAGGCAATCCGTAGGGTTGTAAGAGGTTTTATACATGTAAGTTTGTATTCAAGTTCTTAATTTAATCAGGCATTACTCTTTTTAAGTAGGTTTTTACCCTTTTTTGCAGTTTATTTTACTTTGAGTAAGCTTGGTATATATTAGGCTTGATAGTTTAGGCATCGTAATCTAGGCATTTTCTTATTTTCATTGTTAACTTGTGAATTTCACAAAAGTCTTATTAAGTTAAGCATGGATAGAAAGACCACAAATAAAACAGACTCATGTTGGGAACTAAAATTCAATTTTTTATACATTTAAGGCTTAAAATTAAAATTACCTCAAATTTTAAGGATATAGTTTACATTTTAGTCTACACTCTATTCTAGTGCATTTAAGGTGATTGCATGGTATACAGTAACTTCAATCTACATCCATTGTGGTATTTAAGTACTCCTATCTCCATAGGTAAATTATAATGTCCCATTCAAATGGTGAATAATATATAAGACTGCATCCAAAGTTCCAAACCATGTCTAAATGTCCTACTTGAATGAGACTAATTGCCCTTTAATGGCCAATAAAAATTGTTGATAAGGAATTTTCAGAACTTCAATCAAACAAAGAGCTGTTGTCAATATAGTAGAAGTCAAATTTCAGGTCTTGTTGGTTAACTGTAAACGTGTTCCAGGGGTTGTTCATTGTTTGTGTTTCTTTTGTTTCCAAAAAATGAATTTACTTTCAAAATGTGTTTTGGAAATCTAAACCTATAGGGTTCAACAATTCCTTGCCAAATTGTCAACAATTTAAGGCTCCCGTGGCGTGCAAGCGAGGACTAATTAGAAAGAGTATCCTAAGCTTATTGACCGACACCTATTCTTTTTCACAAGACACTTCACCAACCATGACATTGACACCTATTGTTTTGGTAAGAATTCATGACATATACACGCCAAACTGTAAAGCCATTTTGGACAATCCAATGCCACCAAAACATGAACAGAGTTTGGAAAAATAGTACCTGAATCAATGGTCTCAAATTATATGAACTTCGTGGCCAAATCTATACCTGAAACTTGAAACCAAAATGGATAGTTGGCCTTTGTCTAAGGCCAACTGGTATGATTAGCCTATCATTGTTAGGGTTGATTTTTAGAATCTCATGTGATTTAACTTTACAATCTATTATTCATCATTCATTTGTCTGTGTTAGGCGATTTAATTAGTTGATCCTCATGTCTTAGGAATTTATGATCCACTCTAAGAATAGTACGAAATCTTATCCTAGATATTCAAGTGATAAGTATCAATATGAGCCAGAAACTTCATGCCAAAGATTGCACCCATCTTTTTGTTCAAAATATGCAGGAGGTCATTTGTTCAAATTATTGTTACATAGCTTTAATCTGTGCCTTCAGTACTAAGTAATTAAAAATGTTTCCTTCAATGGAACAAGACTACAGGATTTTATTATATCCATCAACATCTTGTAAAACTAGTACAACAATCTTCATTAAATCACTATGAGTTTATCTTCCCAGCTGAGTAAGTGGTTGATTAATTAGTGATAGTAGTGACAAAGTGCTAATATATACCTGTATTAGTCAAATCTAATCAAAAGTCTATTTAGAATTAACTGCCACCCTTTGTGAATCAAAACCAGAATATGTTAATAAAGAGAGAGAGAGAGAGAGAGAGAGGGAGGCACTTATTTCAAAGTTCATTGCCAAGAAGAACTTTTTCTTCTGATAAGCTAATTGTCAGTGATTGATTGTGGGAACTTTACAAAAATCTAATGTACTGAAAAAGTGCGTGCAAGTTCAAAGTTAGTTGATTAATCTCTATCTTGCAGACACTGATAAAGCTTAAATTTGACTACTCAGACCCCATGGCCAATTATTTTTGTAAGCTAGCCACATAACAGCAGATCTAACCACAAAATATCCGTTCCACACTGATCCAGACAGCAAAGATCAAAAGGTTGACAAGAACAGTTCGAAAATTTTCCTCAGCAAAAGATCTAAAGGACGATAATAATATCTCGAAAATTTTCCCTTTTACTCACAATAAAGTGATCCTAAGTTTGAAAATAAGAGCAGGAAACAATGCTCTCACATACCCTTGCCACATGCAAGATTCTGTAGTCAAGAAAATATGTTAACTAAGAGATGCATTCTTTTAACTTCTAAGATAAACCAAACCCCTTAAAATGAATATTGTGTTCTATTTTTTTTGCTTTTTTTTTCTGTTCAATTTTCTCACTGACTAACCAAATGGCATTCTTGTCACTGCCATTTTCTTCATACATTTTATATCATTTGAGAAAACTACAGTTTCCTCGTATAGTTTAGTCCTATTACAATGTACCACACAAACTTTCTAATTACTACATTTGAAACTTGAAAGCTTCATCTTTTTCAGAAACAGTTTTCAATGAAATTAGAAACAGGTCTCAATTGTATGCTTTTTTCTTTCCTTTTTGGTTTACAAAGAGTGGGGGGTGGGGGATTTGAATCTAAATTTTCCTCATTGGACAATACCACTCAGTCACGAGTCTCTTGGGTAGCCTCCAATAATGTGTACGCTTGCAAAGATGACCTGTGTATAATTTACTTTTCCATTTATATACCACTGTGATGGGACTCGAATAAAAACTATGCATGGATCACTGTCTATAAATAAAAAGAGAGAAGATAGGAATGTCATCAAAGGCATAAGATGGACATTGCAATACGGTATCTAATCCCATTGGTTGGAGTAATCCATAAGTCATAATTATCTGAAAGCAAAAGCCCATATACTCTCTTCATGCCTAACTATATATCCTACAGCCAACCTCTATGGTAGAGTTCCAAAGCACATTCATCACAAAGATATGACTCTCTTTGCTTCCAAAAACAAAGAGAGTCATATCTTTTATTACTCTATTAATCAAACTACTTTGATAAACATTTCTTCCTGTCTCAATTGAGAAACAAAACAATGGAAGGTAGAGAGTTCATGTACAGTCCAGCAGTGCCAGAAGGTAAATATGAAATCTTCACTTGCCAGCAGCCACCTCAAACTGCAAGAAAGAAGAAGAACAAGATTGTGAACAAGAGCAGGTTTAGTGCTGAACAAATTAAGTCACTAGAATCCTCATTTGAATCAGAGACAAGGCTCGAGCCTAGGAAGAAGGTGCAACTGGCACGAGAGCTTGGGCTGCAACCTCGCCAGATTGCCATATGGTTTCAGAACAGAAGGGCTAGATGGAAGTCAAAACAGATAGAGAATGAATACAAAACACTCAAAGATAATTATGACAATTTAGCATCCCAGTTTGAGTCCTTAAAGAAAGAGAAACAATCCTTGCTCATACAGGTACTGTTTTTTTTAAAATATATATTATTATGTTATGAGAAGGCATTAATTCCCATATGTTCAAGTAGTCAAAAGAAATATACTAAGGATATTACAAATTTTATCACATAATTCTTTCAAACTGATATGTGGCATCAATCGCATTCGTTGTCACGACAAGTTGTAAACTTTTTGTAGTAAAACTGATGGTAGCTTTGAAAAATTTTCCATGCCATAAACATGAGCATCTTGTTTGATTTTGCCAACAGTTGCAAATCCTAGGTGATATGCTGGAAAAAACTCACGGTGGGAATGAAGACAGCAAGGGTTTGGAAGGAAATAGTGCAGTTTGTACATCAAATAATGTAAATACCAATAGTGAGACTAAAGCAAAGCTGAATTGCTTTCAGGAGGGAATGGAAGGTAGTGCAGTCATGTGTCCACATGAAGATAAGACTGGCATTCGAAACTTTGAGGAGGAAGGACAAGGACTTCTGAACGTGACAGAACATGTACATGTTCCTTTTGCATCACTTGAAAAATGGTACACTTATGATTCATGTGGTCTGCTTGATCAGTTATGTAGTAGTTCATACTAGCTAAACTTTTGGACTAAGAAAAATGCACCTAGTTTACAAATTTTGGATATTTGTTTAACAATTGGACCTTCGAAAGGACCAGAGGAGAGAGGGAACGGTGAAGTGGATGGCTCTAAGTACATTCAGAATAGTCCACCAAGCATCCATATAGTAGATTAAAGGAATGCTACAGAGCTCAAGACAACTGAAGCAAGCAAACGAATGGTCACCTAGAGGTTTGTTCAGGCATGTTTGCCCGTGTGAGTGTGAGTGTGTGCATGTGTTGTGAGGCAAAGACTGCGACCTTGTAGAAATATGACAAACATCAATACAAAAGTGCAACATAATGCTTGAATAATTTAGCAGTGTATTGTTTGATTGTGTGAATTATAGAATTAATTATTTCTTCTTTGTGGTTTATGGTGTATACATCAACACGATAAGATGCAAGACATATATGAAACCCACAAACCAATTCAGTGAGGTTCCATGAACAAATTGCCATACTCTATTTAACTAAAAGAATTAATGAGAATGGTTCTAACTTCTAAGTTAAGGTCAATCTGGCACACAAGATGGCCTTAAAAGCACTTAGCCTCAGTTACACAAGATGGCCTTTAATGGGAATGGCCATGCGCACTAAATCAATATTGGTTATACTGTATATAATACTGTTCAATCACAAGTTTAATTCATCCTAGCAAAAGTTTAATCACAAACTTTTTTTCTATATTCTATGTATAGCACTGTTCAATCACAAGTATAATTCATCCTAGAAAAAGCCTGTAACACTTGAGAAGAACATATTTTTGGAACACTATGGTTTCAGGTAGTCGAACATAAAAACAAGGTAGCTCATCTTCTAGCAAAGTGGGATTGGTCTGGTAATATTTTTGGCTCTTTTCATGGTTAGGCTTCCCCTTTGTTCTTAGTCACTCTTTGTGTTCCTGTTTTTCTTGTAGCCAAAAAATAAAAATAAAAACCCTTACACTGAGACAATTTATTTATCCTAATGTCCATTTTGCTTTCAAATTTAGAATTTCTTTCATGCCTCTGACTTGCCTTCAAGGTTCTGGTTATTGGGTATATGCTATTCTCAGTTTTTCGCCATGAGTTTTGGTTCAAAATGTTAAATTATGAAGCAGGTCCTACCACTTTTTTTGTTTTTTATTATAACAAGGTCCTACCACTCTTCAATACACTATGGGCTATGCTCTAGTACTTTTATAGGGTAATCACTGATCACGTCTACATTTTTTGGTCTTTTTCAAGACATCAAATCCCAGAAGGTTGCCATCAAAGTCTAATACTTCCATTTGATTTCAAGTCAGCAAACATATTATTTTTTACTCCACGGCCTAATCGAAATTCACTTCCTTATCAAATATATTCTCATGAAAATATGCTGTAATAAAAACTAGTTACTTTAAGAGAATTGAAAGTAACACATTAAAAAATAAAAAATCAAAGTCATACAACTTCTTAAGCAAGATAAGAGCGACACACTGACAATAACAAGCTCTTTTGTTTTTTTCTTTTTGGTGGCTTTATGCGTTATGGGTTTCATGAAAAATGATTATTTTAGCTGGGAAGTGACAAAAGCACTCACTTTGAAACCTCCATGTGAAATCTTCAAGTGGGTATTAGCATAATGGCCTATTCTGTGCTTTGTCTATAGCGCACACAAATGTTGACAGCAGGTAAAAAATCACATAATTTATTTATAGTTATGAAATATGTACCCGTATGCACAAGCACGACAGTTTGGCCGAGTGGTCTAAGGCGCCAGATTTAGGCTCTGGTCCGAAAGGGCGTGGGTTCAAATCCCACAGCTGTCAATTTCGTTTTGTTGCTTTTTTGTGGGCCCTCTCTCATGTTATTTTGGGCTGTGTCCCTAGTCTTCAATTGGGCTTGAATTTGAATTTAAGTTCAATTTGTGTTTTTGAAGGGATAACATTAGTATCAGGCCCAATGAAAGCAAGAATGACAAAGAAACACTAAAATTGGGGAAACTCCTCTTATCAATAAAATAATAGTAAAAACCATAACAATTAGGAGTATTCTATTTTCACTATAAATATGTTTTGAATTATATATGATAGAAAAGAGATCATCCAATAGTATTGTCAGCTAAAGAGATTTGATTAGATAGACCCAATTTTACCTTCCATATTTGGCACACTATGAGCATTGGATCCAAAACAATAATTTTGACATTGCCATGAAGCCCAAAAGTAACCAATCCACTAAACACCCGCTTATTAAGCAAATAGAAATTAGCTTTGTGGGCTTTGCTTGAACCACTTGATGCAAGGTGAAAATAGCCCAATACCACCTTTCAGCAAAATTTGTAACAAACTAGCATTGTTTTGAAAAATATTTAGCAATCTATCACTTTTTTAGTACTCAAGTTTCACAAAATTGAGTTCTAAATAGTACTTGAGTTTCATAAACTCGAGTTCCTAGGTAAGTCGCCAGCGTGACACTACTGACCTAGAATTTGTGTAATTAAAAAAGTAATATGGTACTCGATATTATGAAAATTGAGTACTTCTTTATAGTACTCGAGCTTCACAAAATCGAGTACTTTGTTTTTCTTTTCTTTTTTCCTACTTTTTGTTTTGTACAAAACTTTTACTTATTTCATCTTTTTTTATTTATTTATTTATTTATATTTACTGAATAGGTAGAATATCTTATTAAAAGAATAAAGTAATACATGTGTAAGAGGGTCCGGGAGCTAAACATAGGTAAAACAGCTATCCTATGCCCATGGACAAGACATATATCAGTAGTACAAACCTAGCATTAGCTACATAGTTCTTTGATTTGCCACTAGTGTCTGATATTCATCAAGTAAAGAAGAATTAGATTTGTATTTTCTAAAATTTGTGAACTAAGTACCTACAGATTTTTCTATGCTCTATTGCGTTAAGTGTAAAAAGAAGCTGCAAATTTTTAGGCTTTTGGGTTCAGTTTTGCACAAGTTACCAAAGTGTGGATTTGGGTGAATAGGAAAGGTCAAATAGACTAGGCTTGAGGCCTGACAAGTTCTCAAATATCACATGTGGTGTTGTCCTCATCTTAAAAGAAAATTAATGGTAGTAGGTGGCAGAAAAAGAAAAAAAAAAAAAAAAGGGAAAAAGAAAAGAAAAGAAAAGAAGACCATATAGAAGAAGATGGGTCTAGGATGGATCTTCAGGAAATTCTGCAGCAGTGCCAACCTGATATATGTCTTGTCCATGGGCTTAAGATAGCTGTTTCAGCCTATGTTTAGCTCCCGGACCCTTTTACACATGTATTACTTTATTCTTTTAATAAGATATTTTACCTATTCAGTCAAAAAAGAAAAAGAAAAAGAAAGATTAAATAAGTAAAAATTTTGTACGAAACAAAAAGTAGGAAAAAAGAAAAATAAGGTACTCAATTTTGTGAAACTCGAGTATTATAAAGAAGTATTCGATTTTCATAATATTGAGTATTATATTGCTTTTTTAATTACACAAATTTTAGGTCAGCAGTGCCACGCTGGCGACTTACCTAGGAACTCGAGTTTGCAAAACTCGAGTACTAAAAAAGTGATAAATTACTAAATATTTCCGAAATAGTGCTAGTTTGCCACAAATTTTACCAAAACGTGATATTTGGCTATTTTCACCCTTGATGCAAGATATGATTGATTAATTAGGTTTGGAGAAACCCTTACCATTATATGATAGGAAATTGCATCTTAACATTTTGTGGTTGTACCAAATAGTTCAATGTAATTATGTAAACATTACATATTTTACTCTAAATGAAAAAAAAAAAATTTAAATACTGCTCCAATTAAAGTTTTATTTTCTAATAAAAGTTGGTACCAAGTGGCTCAATGCAAGTGTTACTCATCATATAATATGTTTTTTCATGCGATTAAATAATTTTTAAAATAGTTTATGAAACTCTATTTCCAAAGTTGTAAAAAAAAAAAAATTTATCACCCCAATTGAAATTCTATTACCAATATTTTCAAATAAGTTTACTGTTTTATTTTAAATTCTTTAATACTCTATCAAATTTTCCTTTTGTTTCAATAAAAATTTGGTATTCATTATTTATTTTATTATTCAATTTCAATAATTTTTTATAATTCTCAACTAACTTGGTATTCATTATTTATTTTATTATGATTCAATTTCAATAATTTTTTATAATTCAATAGTTTGAGAGTTAAAGAATTTTAACCTTGAATACATTCAAGTAATATGATCCTCATGTAACTCCCCCTCTTTCTTTTCAGCTTACTTTTAGTAATCTAAGGTGAACAATTCTACAGTTCAAAGTGGGACTACAAGTTCAAAGTGTTAGGTGTCACCCAACAATATGTCCATGTTTATATTATATCCTATCCATTAAAAGATATGACAATATCCACTCAACTCAACCAAGCTCTTTCAACTGTCTTCCCCAACACCCACTAGTTTAGTTAGCAATAATGGGTTTCTTTACCTCAACACCCACAGCCTATTTCAACTCTTTCAGCCCTCTAAATGAAATCTCCCTTCCTTCCTCACCATTTAAGCCCCTCAAACTCCCTCCCTATTGGCCATGGCAAAAGGTATATGTATAATATAATATGTCCTTAAACATTCCTCTCTTTGTTTTTGTGTGGTGCATGATTCATATGCTGCATATGCATGTATGTGTGTATTTTGGATTTTAATAGTGTATGTTTCAATGGTATTGGCAGGTGAAGATAGGCCCACTTAGTGTGTCACCAATGGGGTTTGGAACTTGGGCATGGGGCAACCAGCTTCTATGGGGGTACCAGGAATCAATGGACACTGAGCTTCAACAAACTTTTAATTTAGCTGTGGACAATGGTATCAATCTCTTTGACACAGCTGATTCTTATGGGACTGGCAGGTTAAATGGGCAGAGTGAAAAGCTTCTTGGGAAGTTCATCAGGGAGTATCAAGGTTAGTTTTTCTTTCTCAAGTTTCATTTACTCATACTTGGTCACCAAGCGATTAAAGAACATTGGGTTTTCAACTAGTAAACAGGTAATCACAGAGACACAAAACACATTGATCAATGGTTCTTGACAAAATGTATGTGTCTCCAAGTGTGTATGTGTTTGTCAAGCTGTAAAGATGATCCTTATGATTTTGAAATTGAATTAGTGCCACACTTCTTAATCTCAATGTTCAAATAGCCTTATAAGTTGGAAGTTGAAACCATATGCTACAACAGAAACAATTACCATTTGATCATTAAACCCTCTAATGAAAATTCGGTTGTTCTGATGTGGTTCATCATTCAGTTTCGTTATCCATTGGCTTCAATGATGCTAGAGACCTAGCAATTCCCTTTCTCATCTTTCTTCTTGAGCAATTGTAAACAGTGACAATGCTTTCAATGCTCAAGTTTCCAACCTTTATTCAAGAGCAAGTTGAAGTTCCTCGAGTTGTTTCTTACATCAACAGAATAGCATCCCTGGTGTTGCCACACATATCCTAGTACATTAAGGAACTTTCTAGTTGTAATTTATTTACCTATTTCTGATGTTGGTGTTGGGCAAGAGCCTGTTGGGTCATTGGAATTTGAGGGTAAAGCTGCCTACATGACCTCTCCCAAACTCCCCAAAAGTGGGAGCTTTGTGCATTGACTAAGACCTTTTTTTTTCTATGTCCCTGTACAACTTACTTGAAACTGGTAGACCACTAAGACCAGTGCATATTATTTTTACATTTGATGAAGATGATGCCTCCCAAGAATTAAGCTTGTTTAGCTCCATTTCAGCTTTAAGTGTCTGTTTCAGTCTAGCTTTTTTACTAGCTTTTAGCTTTAATGTACAGCTTTTTAAAACCTCACTTTCCCTCTCTTTTTTTCTCACTTTTTCAAAGTACAAACATACTTTAACACATTTTCAGCAAAAAACTAAATAAGTTGATGCCAAACGCACACTAGTGTGCAACGATGAGATATAGCCAATAAACTAATGGATCATACATTGTAGCCATTAGAGGCTTTTGTGGAGAAAGCAGCCATAGTTTCTTTCTTCATCATTGAAAGTTTCAATTTTTAAGAAGGGTTTAATGAGTGCTATAGAGAAGATGGGAGGGACAGAAGAAGCTATAGCCTATTGTGTCAATGAGATCAACCAAATGTTCAATGTTTGAAAATTTATCTATTCATTTGAAAGTAGAACACTAGGAACTCTAATAAATGGTTAGTGATCAGAGTTAAGTCTGCAACATCGTAAAGATAATATAACTTGATTTACTGTCTTCTTGCTCAATACTTGAATGAACTCTCATTCTTAATTGATCAAACAATTAAAGATGTCCAATAAAAGGGAAGAAAAAGTGGTGTGGGTAATGCAGGGTGAGAGTATTTTCGTTGGTTTTAATGCCATACAAAGTACTAAGCGTTTCAGTGCTTGTGTAAATGTATCCTCAGGTCAAAAGCGGGTGCAGAATGAAATTGTGATTGCCACAAAGTTTGCGGCATATCCATGGCGCTTAACACCAGGGCAGTTCGTGAATGCTTGCAAGTAATACTACTTTTTGCTGTTTTGTGGTATGTTCATCAATCACACACAATCCCCCCCCCCCCCCCCCCCAAAAAAAAAAAAAAAAAAACTCTAATCAAATGCATATTGCTTCTATTGCTTATGATAATAAAGCTTGACCGATTTTTCAGGGCCTCTCTAGATCGGATGCAGATTGAGCAAATTGGAATAGGACAATTGCATTGGTCAACTGCAAATTATGCTCCTTTACAGGAGCTAGCTCTCTGGGATGGTTTAGTGGCAATGTACGAGAAGGTTACCATTATTTAAATCAGTATGAAAACTATTTAGTCAACAAGATACACTGTCATTTTCCATATTGATCAAAAAGTTTGCTCCAATGTTGCTCTTGTAGCTTTGATGAGTAGAGCGAAGCACTGCAGAGCAACATGCATTACATTTTATCCCACTTACAAATCCTGAGCATGGATATTTGGAAACTTCATAAAGATAAAGTCTTCCTATTTTTGAACAATGCAGAAAAATCTTAATTTTTTTCATGGTGGCATTGTGATGAGTTTCGAAGCTTTTATGTTCTTGGGAACTGCAAGAATTCAGATCATTTCAATGCCTTTGTACATTTAACACACACAATTTTCCACTCCCCCCCCTTCTCTCTCTCTCTCTTTTCCTGGTGTAACTTCTTTTCCCAAGTATTTGATCTATCTAATTTTGAAAGGAAGCATGGTTGATTATTTGATTTATCATACATGTTCAGCCATTCAAAGTCAATTTACAAGGACAATATGCAATATAGTCATATTGACAATATGGAAACATTTAGGGTTTAGTTCAAGCAGTTGGGGTGAGCAACTATGGACCAAAGCAGCTCGTAAAAATATATGAATACCTGAAAGACCGGGGAGTCCCCTTATGCTCAGCCCAGGTATGACTTTATAACTATGTGTCAAGGCTACTATCTTTTGCAAACACATTTCCCTAGCTCCTTTACTCTCCCTACTACCCAAATCAACATGATTAATGCTATATGTCTATCATATATATCACTCTATGTACCAAATCCTCTATCTTCTGCAAAGCAGTATAAGTATAGTTTTATGCTATCAGAAGAGGATATAAACTATTGAGCATCCATCTTACCATAATAATAGTAGATGCTTGTGCTGGGCTTACATTGCTTATGGTGGATATATTTTGTATCATTGTATGGATGTATACCAAAACTATTGTGTTATATTGTAGAACACCCTAATTTCAGGTGCAATTTTCTTTGCTAAGTATGGGACAAGATCAGTTGGAGATCAAGAATATATGTGATTCTCTAGGCATCCGCTTGATTGCTTATAGTCCATTAGGGCTTGGAATGCTTACCGGAAAATATACGCCCTCCAAACTTCCACGTGGGCCTCGGTAAAATAGGATTATGTTTACACTATCTACTTGATGGTAGAAAAGGATGGATGATGAATTCTATACCTAATAATTTCTCCTTTTTGCAGGGCCTTTCTTTTCAGGCAAATTCTTCCAGGATTGGAGCCTTTGTTGAGTTCACTAAGAGAAATTGCACAAAAGAGGCGCAAAACTGTACCACAAGTAATCATTTTTACCTCTCAAAAGATTTAGCAACTGCCGTGCATCTATCAATTATTGGAGTATAATTTGCTAGTCCAATATGATGCAAGATTATACTGCTTATGTGTTTCATGTGATATACCTTTCATAAATAGTGCATTCCTAAAATTCATGGTATGCACTAATCCTACATTCCTACTGCTTTCCGGCAATTAAGCATGTCAAACTGGTTTTAGTAACATGAGACTTGTCATCCTTAAAGTAATGATAAGTTAACAGCATTTTTTTTTTTTCCCCTGAAATTGTCTCTCGTGCTCGTAGAAGGTTAATAGCTTTTTGCTGCTCTACCATAAGCATATAGGGTCAGCAGCAGATATTGCTCTCTGCAGTTCCTATCTGCCAAAATGTACATCTCCAGGTCTGGCATGTGTATTCATCATTTGCTGCTGTCTCAAGTCCTGGATTTCAGCATGCCCTTCTTATCTAGGGCCTTAAATTTGCTTAAATCCGTTTCTGCACTTTGCATCCTAATATTTCCATCAAATTTAATGGAAATGTCAAAAAAATTTCAGAAAACTTATCTAGTCAAAATTTAAATTTGACACAAATTTTAGCGGCAAGAGGCAAAATGCTTATTTCTCATAGTTAAGGAGGGACATTGCTTAGTTTTTAAGTTTATAGAGGACATTGCAAACTACACCATAAATAAGAGGGAGAAAGTTCAATTACCCCTTTAATACAGCTCTCTATACCTGTTCTCTTGTAGCATAGCTTTTTTCATATTTCCAAGATAACTTTGCCTCTCATGTTCTGTAGTACAGAATGAGTAAAGTTGAAAAGGCCAGTATTTTACCATGACCACTTGTTCAGCAAGCACACACAAATTTACCATTATTGTTTTTAGCTAACGTTAGTGCAACATATGATTATTCTTGTCCCTAAACTTGTAATATCTGTCATTCCTAATGCTAATCCATTCTGAAATGGTGAGTCTATTTTTCGCCTAATGTAAGACAATTTTTTTGCCAGGTTGCTATAAACTGGTGCATCTGCATGGGTGCCATTCCAATACCTGGAGTTAAGACCATAAAACAGGCAGAGGAAAATTTGGGTGCTCTTGGATGGCAACTCAGTTCAGGCGAGTTACTACAGTTAGAAAATGCAGCTCTCGAGTCTCCCCAGAGGATGATCCAGAACATTTTTCAGACAAGGTAGATACGGTATTCCTTTTTATATTTCTTAAGACCAAAATTGTGAGTACAAGACTCAATAAATGTGTTTTATCCTTTTTCACTCTTGATCCACAGATAAAATTTGGATAGATAATAACAGACTGGTTCCTGCTCAGAAGTATGAAGACGGGACATAGAAGGCAAAATATCAACAATGATAATCATATGACGTTTGTATCTGTGTCTGTGATAAACAATATAGTATTTATATTTCCTAGTTTTGTTCCAAGTATCATCACTCTAGGAATACTCTTGATTTCCTCCCCTTCTTCTTCTTTTTTCCCTTTTGATTTATCTATTTTTAAATGACAACAATAAGTTAGAAATGCAGGTGCCGGAGAAACCCAATGCAAGTGCTAACATCATCACTTTCCTTAGCAAGTTTATGCAAATTCAAAGCCCAACAATGACACAACACAGTCATCTGACATATTACAAATTTACAACCAACAAAGTAATGGAAAATTGACTGAAACACATGATAAACATTTTATCTTAGACTAATGAAAAATATTAGAAGACACAATACGATGGGTTCCTGCTTGTAAGCATTGACAACTCTTAGCATGATCTACCAATACCATAAGGGTGATGGCTTATGTGTGTAGCAGTAGCTGTACCAATATGAAAGTCGACTTGGAAAGAGGAAGCTCAGAAAAAACCCCAATACATGACAAAATAACAGGATCTTTATCTTTAGATCATATGGATGAGAAACATGACAAATTAACAAATGCAAATGGTGCTCTGTTGGGTACAAAGCTTTTACATATTTTGTAAAATACAAAATATGGATTAACTAAACACGTGCGGCAAACTTATATGGCACTTAACGGAAAATATGGATGAAGGAACTATTGATGCAAATGGAACTTTAGAATCAGATGATAAAATCTAAATTCTAAAATTTCAAGATTTAAAATCCAAAGACCTCCAAACTTTAATTAGGAGAGTAATTTGCAATTTAGAAAAAAAAAAAATTTATAACTTCAATTAATACTCCGTGAGCTGGAAGTGTGAGGTAATGCTTTGGTTAATTTGATTTTTGTTTTCATTTCAATTCCATTACCTTGCCGGCAAGCTCTATTTAAGTCCATTGTTACAGAACAAAAAAAAATGCACACATACACACAATCAAACAATTAGAATAAGCAGCCTAGTTGTATGAATTGGTTTTCATTATGGTAACATTGAACATTGAAGTAATCTCCAACAGCTGACCACCTTAACCATTACAAACTCTCCTTTAATGATCAACCGTCTCCTCTTCTATGCTCCGGATAATTCTGACATCAAATTCAACATCGATGACATATCCAATCGCCTTAAGAACTCTCTCTCGGAGGTCTTAACCAAATAGTACTACCCACTAGCTGGACGCTTGAAAGAGAACCGTTTCATACATTGCAACGAGATGAAGGGATTCCTTAACGTGAAAACACAAGTGCAAACTTTCTAATGTTATCAACAGACCAGTTCCTGGTGAACTCAACAAGTTAGTCCCTTATTTTCCAACTCAACGTGTTTGAGTGCGGTGCAATTGGTATTGGAGCTTGCATGTTGCATAAGATTGCAGACGCGTTATCGTTCTTCGTGTTCCTCAAGATTTGGGCAGCTACAACCTTTGGACATCAGTTTGAAGCGGCTACACTCTTCCCACCAAAGGACTTATCCGGATATGTTCCTGATTTTGGTATCACAAAGGAGAATATAATAACAAAGAGGTATGTGTTTGATGCTTCCATGATAGAAACTCTTAAGAGAAAAATATGCTGACAATGAAGGCCTTGAGAATCAGAAACAACCTTCAAGCGTTGAAACCTTATCAACCTTTCATATGGACACGCTTTGTTGCTGTAACTAAGGATGAATCAGGACCAGAGAAGCTATGTACACAGTGAATCTGCGTTCAAGAACCGACCCACCACAACCACAATCATCTTTCGGAAATCTTTTTTCCATTGCCATAGCAATACCGATTTTGAAAAATGGGGATGAGGGTCAAGGTCTCGTGCGCCTCGAATGAGTAACGCAACAGAGCAATGTTACACTTGACTTCTTTACACCTAAGAAAGGAAGTCCCACATTGAATAATAATAAAAAGAATTAATAGTTTATATAACATAATTAAATACATACCAATTGAGCTTAGGTCTTTTGGGTATTGGGTCACCTAAAAGGCTTAGGGTCTTTTTGGGCTTAGACTTTTAATTATCTAGTACTTTTTAAAAAAAAAAAATACCATATATATATACATCTTGGTTAGACAATGTATTATTGAGTTTAGATGGATTTAGTGGCTGAGGCTTTTAATTATCTAAAACAAAGAAAACAAATCAATGATTATTATGAAGAAGACAGGTTCCTAACTTTAAGACTGTCGCTACCAATTTTTCAACTTCTTTACACACCCCCCCCCCCCCCCCCAAAAAAAAAAAACCAAAAATAAGTGCCTTCTTTACTTCTTTATTTGAAATGAAATGCTTTGCCAACATAGAGTTGAATTATTATTATTATTATTTTCAGAAAAGCATAGAGCTGAATTAGTATATTTGGTTTAACTGTTAAATAACATAAATAGTTATTTATGTCCACTGTGAAAACGTCAAGCCATCCAAAACCTACTATCCTCTTAATTTAAGAGAATACTAAAATGTTTCAAGTTTAAAATTTTAATATTTCTTTTGTTCAAAGAACTTAATGCATGTCCAATGTGAAGAAGTCAAGTCATCTAGAACCTACTATCCTCTTAATTTAAGAGAATACTAAAACGTTTCAAGTTTAAAATTTTAATATTTCTTTTGTTCAAAGAACTTAATGCATATATAATAAGATTTCAAAATCTAGAAGTAAACTACTTCACAGATTAAAATGCGAACAAAATGAAATTGTAACAATATATCCACCAACACCCGTCCCAATTAGGGTTTCGTAATGCCAAAAATCATCCTAGTTGTATGATTGAGTGCTTCAGGATAATATAATTTAAAACTTTGATCATGCAAGTACTACTTTAAGTATTATTTGATAGAGCATGGTAAACTTAATGGATCAAATAATCCAATGATCTAACTTTGGCATGTATGAGATGGAATGCATTAATTTTTACATCCCTAATTCTTGCCTTAAAACTTCCTTCTCTACAAGGCCTTTCAAAACTCACATTCCAAATATTCTCTTATCAAAAACACTAATTCTTGATACTAGATCATTTGTAAAAAGAATATTTGTGAGATTGAATATCATATTATGTCATTTGCTAAAATTCAAAATATCAGATAATCTTATAGGTAATACTCCGAATAATTTAGGGATGGTCATGAGTAGGATATGGGTAGAGTATACCCATACCCAACCCAATTAATTTATCCATGGATACCTGATTACCTTACCCAATTAGTACCTATGCCCAATTGTTACTCGATTTATTTACCAAATGGATATCCATACCCTACCCAAACCTGATTTCTATAAAATCACCAAATATGCTAAAAAACTACTAAAATGACCAAAATATCCTCAAAATCTCTCAAATTAGCAAAATACCCATGAAACCTCTAAAATGACCAAAATATCCCTAATATATCTAAAATCACCAATTATGCTCAAAAACCACTAAAATGACCAAAATATTTCAAAATCTATAAAATGAGCGAAATACCCATGAAACTTCTAAAATGACTAAAATACCCTTGATATCTCTAGAATAACCACTAAAATAAATACTATAAATCATATTTGTGGCCTTTCATTAAAGAGCTTCATAAGGACTATTTCTGTGTTGTACACATTTACATGAGACCTGAATGCCAGGAATTTGTATCAAAAGAAAATCGTCAAAATATAAACATTTCCATTCCAGCACAGCACCCTGACCCTAACTAAAATTTGAATTCTTCATTTTTTTTTTTAACCTATATGATTTCTAGGCAGCCATTTGGTGCATGAAAAAGAAAGTAAAAAGAAAATAGTAAAAAAGAAGAAGAATGAATTAAAGAATTAAATGAAGCTGTTGCTCCTTCTCTCCACAGTAAGGAAAATTCATTCTAAGGGTCATGAAGAAATCCTCCAGCAGCTAAAGCAGCTTGCATGACTACAGTGATAACTTCAATAGTCACATTAACATCACATTGGTTCCCAGCAAACGTAGGGCTTCCTGATTTTTTGACATCAGCCATACAGTTTATCAAGTTTTGGCTGCACTCTTGACTTAGATATCCACCTGCACCACAACACCATCACCATTATCAGTTTCAATCCTAAATTCTGTCACTACTCACTCATTCACATGACAACAACACTGTCAAAATCTAATATATTAATGATTCAATTTTATCATCTATCATCATCTTATGAACTTTGGTGCAGGTACTAATTTACATTGCATAGACACAATCGCACAAATATATAAATATGTCCCTCTCAATAAGTCTTGCCACAAAATCAATTCGATTGGCAGGTATAACAAAACTATGAATTCATGTAAATGTGATGTTACCCCAATTGCAATGTACCAATACAGTAAATTGTGAAGAAAAAAAAAATCTGTATCCTTAGCATTGCTCATATGTTCCCGTCTATCACGCTAAATAAAGAATACTTATCTCACTTTCTCCTCCTTTATTTATTTATTCATTTCTGACTATTGGTTCACAAGAAGTCCTAGCCAATTTGTTTCCCTTGTTATATGTCCATATCTCACCACCGACACTACAAAACCTATTTGTAATTTAATAATGCACCTAAATCTCACAACTAAATTATTAATGGATATTCAACAACTACAATGAATCCTTTCTCATACCCACAGTACACATACTAAATGCACCTAAATTCTCAACCCAAAAAAAAAGGCACCTAAATGTCTTGCAACTAAATTATTAATGGATATTCAACAACCACAATATGAATCCTTTCTCATACCCACAGTACACATATTAAATGCACCTAAATGCCTTGCAACTAATTTATTAATGGATATTCAACAACCACAATATGAATCCTTTCTCATACCCACAGAACACATATATAATACAGAAAGGTCCCTCTTAGCCTGTATAGTTATCTCTTTAATTATCAAATGCATCATTGTAGATGGGAAAAAAATAAATGAATGAATGTGATAGATCCATGTCTGAGATTTGAACATCACCCATTCCCTTTCTTTTCTATATATATATTCAAAGCAGATTTGTTTAATAAAAACAAGGTGGGGTGAAACTTTTTTGGCAAATCAAAAAAATGAAAAAAAATGCAAGCAATATCATCCTTTTACTCCAAAGTCAATAACTACTACACTTGAGAGGAGAGTACCAAACTCCCAACTGTCTCTTTATTATAGATAGGGATCATTTCAGGAAAGAAGATGAAAATCAATAAATAGGGATCATTTGAGGGAAGATAATGAAAATCATGAGATGGTTTTTTTTTAAATTATCATTTTGGCTTTTTAACCTTTGCTTCATGTTTCAAAATGGTTCATAACATTTCAAATATATTAGTTTGGTCTCTAACCTTTTGATATTGTGTCAAAATAATCTCTGCCATTAAGTAGAGAAAGAAAAAATCTGACGTGACTAATGCCTAATGGTGATATTAAAATATTAAATTTGATGTCACTTGGGATGTCAAATGTATACCACAATAGCCTTAAATTTATAATTTAAAGAAATAAATGAGTTAAACTCACGAGACAACTATGCATTTGGGATACATGTGAGTTTAGTTTAACTCAGTTTCTTTAAAAGAATAATAATAATAAGGGCCATGTAGCATTTAGTGTGGCATCAAAATTAATATTTTAATATCAACATTAGCTGTTCTCAAAAAAAAAAAAAAAAAATCAACATTAGCTACGTTAGATCTTTTCCAAAATACATTAGATTTTTCTTTCACCATTTATTGGTAGGGGCTATTTTTACACAATGTCAAAAGGTTAGGAACTAAACTAACACATTTAAAATGTTAGACTATTTTGAAATATGATACAAGATAGGGGAAACAAATAGTAAATAAACATTTTTCTATAATATGGTCTTCCAAGTTCCAACTATGGATAGAGTTTAATTTGGCCCTGAACTATTAATTATGTAAACTTAGATAATTTCATAATCAAGTCTCCTACATTTTAAATATAATAAAATTAATAATTGAAAATTGACTTCATTTTTTGAATTTTTTTATATTTTTCATAATACCCTTTTAACATACTTGTCATAATAACCTTTTAACATGTGCTCCTATTTGCAACATTGTTTAGTTTCATTAAAATTTAAACAAAAAACAAATTCAAAAATGAAATTGAAAGTTTAGTGATCAGATGATCCAACTTAAACTTTATCCAATAATTAGAGGACCAAAATTAGTACTTTGACCCTTTTTTTATGCTATCAATCCTACACCGTACTATATATAAAATCTAGACATTTCTTCTATTTTTTGGTAACTAATTTTTTTTTTTTTTTTATGACGTAAGAGAACTTCACTCAGATTAGTTGCAGTTGCAAAGCATACTGTACAACAATCCTTACTGTTAATCAATCTCCTATGGACAACTGACCCCACCCACCAAAACCAATTACCAGGAAATCCAGGGGCTTTTCACTCCTGATAGGCTAAGCAGTTTATACTCATGCCCAGGAGCTTTTTGTTTTTTTATGTTACTATTGAACAAGGATTTTGAAGTAAATCAAAATATGAGAGTCTGAGACCATAAAATCCTGCTGGTGTAGAAGAACTTACTTGTTGTATTTCCCACGCAATCATCATGCTTCATACAACAAGTGTCGAGGCCATCACAAGGTTGCTCCCCAGGGCATCCACTGTATAAGAGTCCACAGTACTTACCATATCTTAAAAATGGAGCAACTATCATTCCAAAAATTAAAAAAAAATTAGTTAGTCTATTATTGAAAACTTAACAAATACTCTAATAAACTAAACTTTAATTGATTCTCAAAAAAAAAAAAAAACTTACTTTAATTAATTAATTATATATATAAATATTCTAAATGATCAATATCTTCATTTAATTTTCCTTCTGATTCTATTTCTTTTCCTTTGCTCAAAAGTCTTTATTTTGAACTGATTTGCTATAAGTATTTGTATAATTATTTTGTTGTATTATATTATCAAATTTTTATTTTCATCATATATCAAAATTTTCATTCTCAACTATATATATTGAATATTCCTTAAAAAAAAAAAAAAACTATATATATTGAAGAGAGAGAGAGAGAGAGAGAGAGAACCCATTAAAGGTTTACCTGCACAGAACTCTGACTCGCATGTGTTACTGCAACCTTTATCCTACAAATGAAGAACAAAGGCAAGCTCAGGAAAATGAAACTATTTTTTGTGATATGTATGAGAGATTCTGAGGAATGAGAACAAACCAGGGAGACTAAGGCATCAGAATTTTGAAGACCAACGTTAAGTGCATAGACAGGAATGTAATGAAGGTTGAGGGCAATGAAGGAACAAGAGAGAAGAAGAGAAGCAAACTTTAAGGAATGGTGAGGAGCCATTGCTGGTGAGAGAGCTAGAGAAATTCAGGCACAGAAATATCTTGGTTTTGCTTAAAAGCTCTGATTTTTATTGAACAAAATATATATAATAAACAAATAAAGGAAAGGCCGAGATTGTGACAGGAGTACAGTAGTTTAAGGACCACTTTTTTTTTTTTTTTTTTTTTTTCAATCAACTTACGTGACAGTTACTGTGATCAGTTGTGTTGTGAACTTAGTTGAAATTATTTTTAATCAATTACGCAATTATTTTATATGTAAAATTGTGATTGGCTGTGTTGTGAACCGGTTTGAAATTACTGTTAGTCAATTTGAGGCGAGAAAAATACTTTTTTGGTTAATTGTCTGCTTAAAACCTATTAATGCTTGCCAATTACATAAATAGCCATATATAAAATAACCACTTTAGAATCTAATCCTAACAAATAAGAACCAACTCCTATTTATTTCTTTCTAAAAAATAAAAACTCCCATTTATATACCATCTAAAAAATATATATCCTAATATGCAAGTAGATAATTATTTAAATTTTGAACTTCATCAATTTGAATTGATTGGCTACTGGCAAGGTAGTTAGATCAAGATCATACATAAGATTGGTGAGAGAATTTAATGGATTGGATCAGAAATCGGAATATTCTAATTTCATTTATAAAACATAACTGGTGAGAGAATTTCATGGATTGGATCAAGAATCGGAATATTCTAATTTCATTTATAAAACATAATGAAAAATCATTAGTAATAATAATATAGGTAAAAGAATCATAAGAAAAATAGTAAATGTAACACAAATTACTTATAAAATGAACTAATTACATAGTACCAAATTACCAATACTAAATAAATAACAAATTTCAAACTTACAAGTTCCAAGCTCCAACACCTAAAATATGCATAGAGTCCCAAATTAACAAATTTGATCATTGGCTACAAAAGGAAAATTCATCCCAATTCCAAAATTACAAAGACTCTACAAATGTTTCAATTGTATTAAGATAATGAGAACAAACCCTTCAAAACCCATTACAATTTGATCAAGAAATTTTAATAGTAATACTACTGATACAACACTTTCATAATAAAATCTAGATGACAAGTTATTAAAAGTATGTAAAAAAGTGATGTCAATTGTGAGTTTAGATAAAAACCAATTACAATATACCATTTAATTTTTATTGTAAAATTATTGAAAAAAAATATTATAAAGATAACACTAAAATAATTATATTTTAACTTATTTTAACTGGATTTAAACAAAATTTGAGTTTAAAGTGTTCAAATTTTTTATTTATGAGTCAAAACAAAATAAAAAATAAAAAGTTACATATAATATATTTATTTTTTTTGAACCCCTTAGGCTAGCTGTTGCGCCGCCCCTGATTGATGGCTATGGGATACAATAGGTTGTCAGTCACTTGACTTGCTTTCACATAAACCTCCTATATTTTTTCATCCACTGCTCAACCTACCGTATTAGAATTGTGACACAAAATTGTGACACAAAAACGTGCTATCAATATTCTTTCTAGAGTAGTAAAGAAAACATAATTACTATGACTAGGAGAAAAGTAGGGAGGGTTGTCTTGTAGTAGCTCGTGACATGTTTTTGTAGTGTTGTTCACGCTTGTCCCCAAAGTTCTCTGGCTGTACAATTAAGAAATTGAACCATTATGCGAGACAGGTTGCGGGTTAACCTCGTGAACGCTGGACTCTGAAACTATTCCGATCAATTTATATAGATGTTCTATTTTTTTTGGTAAAAGACGATTTCATATAAAAACTCAACAAACTACAGCTGGAACAGAGCAAAGTCTGTTAAAAATAACACCAAAACTATCATCCTCCAAAATTTTTCCTAAGTCCACAGGTGGACTAGAAAACAACATATAGTCTTGCTCTTGATTAGCTCCTAGTCTAGCCATCAAATCAGCGCAACGGTTAGCTTCACGGTAGCAATGCTTCAACTGAACTTGTTGGAATCCGGTCATCAGTTGCCTACAGTCGTCCAAAATGGGAGATATAATCTGATTTACATAAGCAGAATTCTTCATGACATCCACAATCACTTTGGCATCTATCTCAACAATAAGACAAGGAATATTCAATCTACTACACAGCAAAAGACCATCCTTCAGCCCCCACAACTCAGCAGCAAAAACATCAGTTATTCCTATATGCCTAGTGAAACCAGCAACCCAATTCCCATGCTCATCCCTCACTACCCCTCCACAGCCCGCCTGCTCCATACCCCCAGTAATCGAACCATCAGTGTTCAATTTTTTCCATCCTATGGGCGGCTTCTCCCATTTGATTCCCTTGTTCATCCTTCGGACAGGATTGCGAGGAGAAGAGACACAAAACATAAACTCTTCTGCTTGGTTGGAGATCTCCCTAAACAGGTTCGGATTAGGGCTCTTCCTGCTGAAAACAAAAGAGTTCCTGCTCTTCCAAATGCACCACACAGCAAAGTAAAACAAGATGCTCCAAGGTGGCTTTCCTTGAATAAGACTACTTCTCACTTTCCCATTGTTACGTAGCCACTTATGCAGATCACTCCTCCAAAAATCACTATTATTTCCCTTCACTCCCAGCTGACTCCAAGTATGCTTTACCCTTGGGCAATCTCTAAGGGCATGTAAAATGGTTTCCGGCTCTCTTTGACACACAGGACACCCTTCATCCTCCACAAAACCTCTTCTACCAAGGCAAGATTTAACTCCTATGCTATTATGGAGGCATCTCCAAAGAAAAGACTTAATTCTAGGGAGAGTATCTAACTTCCATATCCAACTAGCATCTACACAACCAGCAGCTTCCACATCAACCACCTCCCTTGTAAAGGAATAGGCACTCTTGAGATCAAAACAGCCCCTAGCATTACCTCTCCATCCTAACCTGTCCCTTCCTCCATCCCCAAAGGAAATAGGAATAGCTTGAATGATCTCTTTGATTTCAAGAGTAAACTCAAAGGGGATTCTATTCCAATCCCAACCTCCATTTCCCAAAACATCTTTGATCTTCCATTGGCTTGCTTCACGGGTTAAAGGACCATGAATGAGGCTCCGAATAGGACCTTTACAAGTCCAATTATCCAGCCAAAAGCTGAGAGTGCTGCCTCTATGAACCACCCACATGCTACCTTTGTTAAAAGTTTCCCTCCCCTTCTTGATGGCTCTCCAAATCTGAGAGCAGGGCAGCCTATCCATGTTAACAGCATTTAATCTCCTATTGCTGCAATATTTTCTTTTATGCACTCTCACCCACAAAGCATCTTCCTCCGTATGGAACCTCCAGTTCAACTTAGCAAGGAGAGCAGTGTTTCTACCCTTCGCCTCATGCAAACCCAGCCCACCTTCTTCTTTAGAATTAGTAACTTTCTGCCAACCAACCCAATGGATTTTCCTTTTAGTCTCCGAAGAGCCCCATAGGAAATTTCTATTAACCCGATCTATACCATCCAGGATTCTTCCTGGTAAGTACGTGCCTTGCATGACATAAGAAGGAATTGTTGATGAGGAAGCTTGTATCAAAACAGCCCGGCCAGCCAGAGAAAGCATATTGGCTTTCCACCCGGCTAATTTATTCTTAACTCTATCCAAAATAAAATTAAACTCTTGAGTGGTGGCACCCGGATGCTTGATGGGAAAACCAAGGTATTTATCAAGAGAGGCCGTGGAAGCAAAACCAAGGATATCACAAAGCGATTCTCTTGTATCCCTATCCACATTAGGAGAAAAATACACTCTAGATTTGGTAATGCTCACAGATTGTCCCGACATGCTACAGAATTCATCCAGAACATCTCTAATAACTGCACACCCCCTGCCATCTGCCTTCCCAAATAGCACCAGATCATCCGCAAAAAATAAATGCGAAAAGGATGGCCCACTTTGAGAAGCCTTAACAGGCTGCCACAATTTTGCCTCGCATTTATCTTGTATGAGTTGACCTAGGAAGTCCATACACAAAATAAACAAATAAGGGGAGAGCGGGTCTCCTTGCCTAATCCCTCTCGAAGGATAAATGGGGTCCAAAGCTTCTCCATTCACCAATATTGAGGTCGACACTGTAGAAACACAACTCATAATAAGATCAATCAAATCAACGGGTAAATTTGCTCTAATAAGCATGCTTCTTATAAAACTCCACTCTAGCTTATCATACGCTTTCTCTAAATCCACTTTAATAGCCATATACCCCACTTTCCCCTTCTTTTTGCTAAGGGTGTGAACAATTTCCTGCACAATGATTGCATTGTCAATGCCTTTCCTCCCCGGAACAAAGGCAGTTTGGAGAGGGGATATAAGCTTCTCCAAAAAAGGCCTAAGTCTAGCAACAATAATCTTAGTAATCACTTTATAGATTGTATTGCATAAACTAATAGGCCTATAGTTCCCCAACGTTTCCGGACCTTGAATCTTAGGAATAAGGACAATGTGAGTCCTATTCAAAAACTCCGGAACTTTTCTCTCAGTAAAAACTTTCTTTACCAAATCAATCACCGAATTGCCAACAATCAACCAAAATCTATGAAAGAATCCCGCATGCAAACCATCCGGCCCTGGAGCCTTAAAAGCCTTAAGAGACCACAAAGCATTTTTAATCTCCTCCACCGAGGCAACCCCATTAATACTCACCTTTTCCTCATCTAATAAACTGCCTTGCCATAAAGTACTAAAGGGAATCAACCAAGAGGCACTATAGAGAGAGGAAGAGTACACTTCATTGAAACCACTCCAAATGGCATTTCTAATTGCCTCTTCCTCATACAACCACTCTCCTACCGAATCTTTAATAGCCAAAATCTGATTCCTTTTTCTCCTTACCAAGGTAGACACATGATAGAAGGCAGTATTTCTATCGCCTTGAATCATCCAATTAACTCTAGATTTTAAAGCCCATATCTCTTCCTCCTGATTCAGCACAGTATCAAGCTCTTTAAGCAACTCACTTTCAAGATTAAGGAGGAAGTTTGAAGGTCTAATCGCTACAGCCCGTTGAATACCATTCAAGCGGGCCATAATGTTATTTTTCCTAGCAAAAACATTTCCAAACTTCATTCTATTCCACTTCTCTGCCTCTATAGTAAAAGAATCTATAGCATCCGCAAGCGTGGGGTAATGACTCCACGCCTGAGAAACTATGCTGGGAAAGGAAGGGTCAGACAGCCAACAAGTTTGGAACTTAAAAGGTTTCTTTTTGTTAACAGCCACCCTTGGCTGCATATCCAACAGGACAGGACAATGGTCAGAGTGACATCTAGTTAAGTGAACCACTTTTGCTTCAGGGTACATAAGGCACCAACTAGGATTAACAAAAAATCTGTCAATCCTCTCTTGGATTAGAGCTTGAACATTTCTTTTATTAGTCCACGTGAAACGCGGGCCGGAAAATCCAATGTCAATCATACTACATTTATCCAAGCATTCCTTAAAAAGTAAAGATCTACTAACACTGACAGCCCTACCCCCAAATTTATCACCCTCCATAAGAGGCTCATTAAAATCTCCAGCCAAAACCCAAGGCAAATTATGCAACTCAGCAACTTTAATTAAATTTTCCCATAAAACATGTCTTTCAGCAATTCTAGGACTAGCATAAATTGCAGTTAACAACCAGCTAGAATTAGAATTTCGTACCTTAACCACAGAATGAATCTCCTGTTCCGTGTTGGCTAATGCTGTAATTTCCACCCTATCTGAATTCCACAGCAACCATAATCCACCCGCATAACCAATGGTCTCCGTGTGGATAGCACCATCAAAAGGAAGTCGATCAGTGATCTCCCTAGCTCTCTCACCACCAATTTTGGTTTCCATCACTACCAAAATAGCTGGGTTATGGCATCGAATCAACTCCCTAACATGTCTCTGAAAAGAGGGCTTCAGAGCACCCCTACAATTCCAAACTATAATATTCATCATAATAAAAACTATATCGAAAGGACAAGAATCAAACGGCAGGAGTGACTTCATCTCCACCTTCAAGCTCCATTCGATCCAAATCACCATCTCTAACGGCTGCCTCTCCTCCGGAAGCATACACCTTCGCATGACTACCCACTCCATTGGTGATATCCGGATCAACACATTTTAACCCAGCCCTTTCATCTCTGCCACTTTCATCCGAACCACCATGGAATCCCAGCACATCCTCCTCATCGCCGTCGACGCTGGTTCTTGGAGAGGTAAGCCGCCTACCATCACACTCCTCTCCGTTGGAAAAAGGATGCCGTTCCAGACATCCATCAGTTTCTTGTTGATCCCGACCACCATCTGAGCTGCACGCACCTTGCTCACCGTCGACGCCACCTCCAAACTGAAAGCCCAAACCAAAATCTGCCCCGATAGCGCACCGGTCTTGAGAAGAAAAGCCCCGAAAACTTTCTCCACTGATTTTCTGAACATCGATCAGCCCTCTTCCTTGAGCATTCAGGGGAAGCGGCGCACCAGCTATACTAGATTCCTCAACAGTGCTAGAGCGATTAGAGAGAGCTACCCTGTTTCGGGCACCACGTTTTTTGGCCTTGACTGAAACAAAAAAATTGGACGAATTGGGCGTGACACCAGTATCAACTGAACTATTTCTAATAATGGGCTTGGGCTTATAAGAGCTCATCTCCTTCCCAGGCCTGTGAAGACCCTTCTCAACATACCTCTCACTTGGGCCTGCTTCATTAGTTTCATTCAACGGCTTCAGATTCTCTTTCACCAAGCGCTGGACAGCATCAGCCATTTGAAGCCCATCAAAAGCTCTCTGGGGTGAGAGCTTTCTCTTGATATCCCTACTCGGCCCAACATTCAAACAATCTGATTCTAACGGCTTGAAAGATCGTGTTTCCTTCCCAGCTCGTGGCTGTCCATGCAAGTTCACTGTGGTCCCATCCCCCCTCTGCTGTTTTGTCCCTGGCTTCTTGCGCACTACCATTATCCACGGACCGTATGTACTCTCGGGTACATCATCTTGCGCACTACCATGCATGTTCAAGCTGGGCCCCACATTATGATTGGCGTTTACAGAGTCATGCAAGGAGCATGTCTGCGCCTCATTCGTACCATCCGTTTGGTTCATCTCCGTACTCGTCGTTGATGGCTGCCGGATAATGAACGGACAATGCTCCTTGCGGTGACCTATTCTTCCACACTCAAAGCACATCTTATGGATTCCTTCATAACACACCGGCTGCTCACGTCTCCCTATCAAAATGGTTGTAACAAGCGGCTTCTCGACATCGACCTGAACGCAGAGCCGGGCAAACCTACCTTTTGACTCAGAAGCCGTATGAGTGTCAATCCTCAACACGTTACCAATCGCTTTACCTATTTGAAGTAAAGCCTCCGCATGGTAATACTCTATTGGGAGTTCATTCAACCTTATCCACACTGCCACCGAAGACACGTTTGCCGTCGCCGGAGAAAAATCTGGTTCCCACGGTCTTATGGATAGAAAATGCTCTCCAATAAACCAAGGTCCCTTTTCCAGCGTGGCTTCATAGTCCTCTCTCAAGGAAAATCTTGTAAGAAAGAAACCATTGCTTAAATCAACGCAGTCCAATCTTCCAGCCGGTCTCCACAAAGATAACAGCCTACTTTGTAAAAAATTCAAGCCAACGGACCTCCCATATACCTTAACAATGAGTGCTTTATACCAAGGGCTACGAATCTTTTGTTTTAACTCCTTGGAAAACTTCACTGCTACCAAACCTGCCCTCAAGCCTTCAACCTCTTCATCAGAATCAACATCATCTTCCATTAGATTTCCAAAGCTAAAAGCTTGCGTGAAAGCACCAGGAATTTCACCGACTAGTTTGTCTTTGAAAGACTCAGTTCTACTCCAAACACCTCCATTGTTCCTCGGAGATGCATCAGCTGCCTCCAAACCTTTTTGGAATCCCGCATGACTAACGCCTTTAACTTTTTTCTTACTACGCAAAAGCTCCTCCTGTTCCTCCTTAGAGAGAGCACCAGAGCCTTTTTTCATCTTTTAATGTATTTATATAGATGTTCCAACAACCCACTACTGCTCGATAATTATTTTCAAAGCAACACTAGTAAATAACTTTTTGAGTAATGATAAGTAGACAAAAAATTTGGTATTTTTTTTTTTTCCACACAAGTTGAATTAACAAATTTTTATTAATTTTTATTTGAGTCTATTATTAATATAATAATATTACTATTTTACTTATTATTAATCTGTCACATCAGTTAATGTCAAATTTTTTAGGATTCTCTAAACTTTCTTATAACTTTTTTCACAATTTGTGAATTTCTTATTGAAACATCACTTTTATATACAATTCATTCATTATTGATTTTGCACTAATTATAATTTATAAGTTAGAATCTCAAGTTAGAATCCTGTTAATGAGTATCCTTAAAAAATTTGTTAATGGATCATTTTAAAATAGTTTAAATATCATTTTTATAAAAAGAATATAAAAAGCTATTAAAAAAAATGCCAGTTTGTTAGAGCTGAAAGTTTTGTACCATAAAAAATTTCTAAAATAATGCAGCATCGTTAACTTTTTCCTAATAAGTTATAGCTGAAAGTTTTGTGCCACACCCACACGGTTATTTTCATCTAAAATCAAGAAGCATATATAACAAATTAAAAACATTCCAAGTTACAAGTCCCAACACAAAACCCATGTCAGAAAAACTGAAATTTAGGTTGTCAAATTACCAATCTTTTAGATATAGAACATCAATTTTATATACTGTTCATTCATTACTGATTTTGCACCGATTATAAGTTATAAACTGAAAGTTTCGTGCCACACGTGATTTTCATCTAGAATCAAGAGACAACAAATTAAAAACCTTCCAAGTTCCAACACAAAAACCATGAAACAAAAACTGAAATTTAGATTTTTAAATTACCAATCTTTTAGATTTACTCCACCAAAAACAAAACAAACAAAAAAAATATTTCTTTTAGAAAGAAAAGAGAAATACTTTGGAAAATAGAAATGCTACATATACAGCAGTTTTGACAACAAATTTCACAAAGGCTTAGTTAGTAAGTTATTATTGATTCTTATATAAGCCCACAACACTAACATTATTTTATTATCCACTATTAACAAGTTGTTACTTTAAACACATGTGAAATTTGTTGTAAATTTTGATGTACATCTAGATTTATTGTTGAAAAAGTAATGGATATTGCTACTTTATGTTATGTAATATGTTATGTATAAAATTTGAAAATAATATGTTATGCAATACTATATTTACAACATTTTTTATTTTTTTTCTTTAAAAAAAAAAAAAAAATCCTTCCTGTTTTGATTATGCCACAATGGGACGTCTTTTATCTTGAAAGTACGATCATCATAGTTTCCACTTTCCAATTTTCTGTGACTGTTGCTCTTTGGAGACAAGGACTACTCGAATTATCAAAAAGGGAGAGAGGGAGAAAAGTGTGTAAATTTGATCTGACTTCTGAGTGAGCCAGTGAGGGACACCAAGGCAAATCAGACATAAATATCTGCGGTCACATCAGCGCATAGCTTTATGCCTTCTCTCTTTTACCCTATTATCAGTTTTGGTAACCTATAGAATCAAGTTGCCAAAGCACCATTTTAAGCATCCTCACTGACCTTTTGACAAGTGAACGAGGGAGGGGAGGGTACATCAAGTTTAATCAACTTGTGTTATTTGCAATTAGGTAGGTGAGTCTCTGCAGGATCTGTTTCTTTCATTGTTCATTTACAAAATGAGCCTGATTTTACCTTACTAAAGATCATTGTTTTTGTGTGGAAGATATGGTATAGGGTTTTGTATGTTAAAATTGAAACTAATGAGTGTTAGATGTAAATATACTGTTGTTATCTGCAATCAGTAGGATGAATCTCTTGATCATTTGATTCTTGGTGGAGCTCAGACATAGCATTAAGAACGAATGTGCTGAAATCTGTCAGTGTGAGAACTCTTGGATTACAAGTTGGCTAGAACAGTTTGAAAGGGAAACTTCAACAGAGAAAGATGCCAAGATAATGTAGGGAAAGTTTCATGAAAAATTCTTGTGCCACTTTACAAGAATTACTCAAAGTTTCATACTTTTATGGATTTTGTTAACGTGTGCCCTTAAGGCACACAATAATTAACCATTTTTTAAAATATTTTTTCGAAAATTAAAAAAGTTGTCAATACTTTTTTAATTCCCGAAAAAATATTTCCAAAAATAGATGGCTTAAAGGGCACACATTAACCAGATCCTACTTTTATTACCCCTGTGGACCCTACGGTTTCATAGAAATCAGATTCTTCATAAAGACAAAAAATTACACCGATTAAGAAATTTTGTTAATGTCAAAATTTTCTGTTGGCAGGTACAAAGAACCAAGTCATGAGAACCAAAATAGTGGTCACAAGACTCAACACCAAAAATAGGAAAGGCAAAGCAATGGAAGCAGGATGGAACTAGAATAATATAAATTTGAACCAATTTAATAGTGTCGTACAATAAATATGGGGGGTGGGGTATAACTATATTTCTTTTGCAAGTTTTAGATAAATTTAAGGGGGTAAAAATATAATATTTGAAAATTTTGGAGGGCCAATCTATATTTTTTGAAAATTTTCTAAAAACTAAGGGGTAATTTTATAAAATTGAAAAAGTTTGGGGGGCCATGGCCCCCACCCTTCTTAGTGGGTCCGCCCCTGAATGGAAAACTGGTAATGACTGCTTATTTTTGCAGGCACGTGGAGACAGAGGGTACACGGGGTGGAACTGGAATTGTGGCGAAGTCTAGACACACCCAAGAAAACATTTTTGCTGGCAATGTTTAGTTCCAATGATGGCTCACTGCATGGGAGGCTATGATTCAAGGAAGAGGGACGAGTTTCAAAAATTATGTTACTCTACTCTCCCTCAGGAATATGATTCTAGAGAATCATGAAGGGGCGAGAGAACTTGTGATTTTGCTGTACCCAGGAATGTAGCAGAAGATGCATCTTCTTTTCTAGCTATATAATTGCTGCAAGTAATATTGACCCTAGGTGTGGAAGTGGAGAAGAACGAGAACCAGTCCCACATCATTGCAAATCCTAAGTCGAATCTATTGAAGATCTCCATTTGGTCAGATTTGTTAACATTTAAATTTTATATTCTTAGAGAGTATAGAAAAATAAAAGATAAAACTAGCCCCTCGGCATGACGAGATGTAAAGGGGGTAGAATAATGACTAGGGGCAAGAGAATATGAGAGCTCCAGAGAGAGAATAAAACGAGGGACTGGCACATTTAGAAGTGTGATTCTTGAGAGCACGCTTCAAATTAGAACTTAAAAATACTCGGAAAGTGAATATTTTTTCAACAGAATTCCAGGTCAAGGGCAATACAGATTTTGCCTCAAAATCAGAGATCTCGAGCCCATACATATTTCCAATAAAAAAGAACACACAAAACAGGAGCGCACATATAACCAGACAAAGTACCAGCTTTGATTTCAACATATCAAAAATGAAGAGCTCAACATAAATGCATATCCAATATCCAAACAAGGTGCAAAACATATTAAAACAAAGTAACGTTTCAAAATCTATGAAAGTATTGAGTTCAAAGCTACATGTCTGATTTCTGGTCAACTAGCAAACTCTTTAATGCTACCATGGTTAAGAAACATTAAATGACCCACAACAACGGATAGCACTTCTTCCTCAAGATCAGCAATCTACTTGATCTTCTTCTTTGGCCTCAGCTGCAACAAGTAACAAGCAAACAATTTTTTTCATTTCACCACAAATAAATATGGGAGAAACAAGCAGAAATAATCAACCTATAAGCATATAATAACAACAAAAATTGATATACCTGGTTGCTGTGTCCACACTTCTTCTTCCTGCAGTTGACAGCACGTGGGTGCAAGCGAGCATAACATCTGCACATCACACAAAATCATTGGGAATAAAGTCAATAATCCTTCTATTGAATAATTAGGAAAATCAGGAAAAAGTTTCAATGATATACATTTAAGTAACGGCCAAACATATCTAAAATTCGAAAAAGAAATTTAATTGTAAAATGTGTGCATGACATCTGCAAGTCATAATAAACAACTTAGCATAAGAAACTTCCCTTGTTCTTAACAACAGACTAAACCAAAAACTAAATCCATTAAAACTTCTAACAGTACAGGATGATTTAACCCATGTCCAATTCAAGCACACTGAGTAGCAATACCTTCTACTGTCTATAGAAGATGAGATGAATGAGCAAAATTGATTGACATAAATTGACGACAAAAATTTCGATTCAGAGCCAAAGAAAAGCCATCATCAATTACAAAACTCCTTGTTATGAGGCAGCATGGGCCCTCAAAATTATTAAATAAATTTAATAATGAAGATGGATTTATTAATCAAACATTTCGAATAAAAAAGTCCTATATCTAAAACAAATTACTTCATTTTTCAAGATGAGAAATAGCACGGTCTAAGTCGAGAACATCAAAATTATTTGATCATAAAGTCCATTAACATGCATGACAAGTTTAAAAGTTAGAAATGAAAATAAAAAAATAAAGTAAAATATAACAGAGTTGATAAGCATAAGCAAAGCTCAATCAAACTTGCATTAAAATAACTGCATATGACTTTCTTACTTGCGGCAGATCATCTTATCTTGGTTGTATTTCCTAGCCAATTGCATCAAAGATGGCTCGATAATACCACCACGAAGCCTCAGAACAAGATGAAGAGTTGACTCTGCACAAGAGTTTACATTCAGATCAAACAATAAATAAGTCCAAAACACAAGATTTTAAAATCAACCACAAAACCAAACATGCAAATAGAATTCAGATGACGGGATTTAATTCAATATGAAAATTTCTTAGAAGCTAAAAAGGGAAGAGATTAACAATTCTTTTGAAAAATTATGTGAAACCTCATGTTTCTTTAAAACCAGGAGGGCAATGATCAATCTATCAAATTATATACACACACCCAATGGGTCTTAAACCAACTAACTGACCCTTCAGCCATTTGTTAAGGGAGAATGACAAAACCCAATGAGATATAGTTCATTGGCAAACTATCAACCTATAACTTAAATTAATTTGAGCTCATGTAGCCCTTCCAGCCATTTAACTAAACAAAGACTTAGCTCTCGCAGAACAAGGAGAACACAAATACAATTTCGCTTAAATTGTTTTAATGCGAAACCTCATGTTTCTTTACAAGTGGACTGGCAATGATTAATCTATCAAATTATACACACACACCCAATGGATCTTGAGCCCACTACCTGACCCTTCAACCAATTGTTATGGGAGAGGAACACGCCCAATTAGCCATAGGCTTCCAGCCATTTAACTAAACAAAGGCTTAAATCGTTTTACACATTTTCCCAGCATCCAAACAAAAACATCGATTAGTGTTTGGGCTCATGTTCATTAGGTCATGCTAAATTATGAACTAAACAGCAATGAAATACCATATTTCACAATCTATAACTTGAATCTAAACCTATTAGAATGTTCAAATTTCGTCTCCAACAAAACAGAACCTCAAAATCAATCAACCAAATTACACACCATAGAAATGAAATATACACAAAGAAATAAGTCTACACAATTCTTTCTTCCCTATTTTCTCGGCAACCAAACAGGGAGAACTAACTGACCTTTCTGGATGTTGTAATCGGCGAGAGTACGGCCATCCTCGAGCTGCTTCCCGGCGAAGATCAACCTCTGCTGGTCAGGTGGGATACCTAGAGACAACCAAGTTCAAAATCACAGCCGTTCAAATCTCAAACGATGATAAAAATAGCGCCGTCCGATTCAAATTTAGGAAATGAATGAAAAATCGAAAAAGCGATTATCGTAGCGAAGGCTTTTACCTTCCTTGTCTTGGATCTTGGCCTTGACATTGTCGATGGTGTCGCTGGACTCGACCTCGAGAGTGATGGTTTTCCCGGTTAGGGTTTTCACGAAGATCTGCATTTTTGCTCTCTCGCGCTCTCTCTCTCTGAGTGGGGTTTGGGGGTTTGGCGTTGGTTGTGAGGTTTATATACGTGGATATTAGGGTTTCGGTGGTGTAATGGGTGGTGTTTGGTTGCGACGTTTATTGCGTTCTGGTTGGATTGTAAAGTGCCGTAACTGCCGTTCGGTTGGGTTTTTTTGGGTTTTGCTTGTTTTTGAGGGTTGTGTGAACGTAGGAATGGGTTATGTGTTGTGGGCTTGGGTAAGAATGTGGCCTAGTAATTGGGCCTAATGTGTCAGATGGTAAAAAATGTATCTAAGCATCCAATATCCCATTGATAAATAAGTGTTACTGAATCAAAAAACTTTTTTTTTTTTTTTGGGGTATATCTTTTAAACATGGAATTTATCTTCTAGTTTAGTTTGTGATACTTAGAATATGTTTGGTAACTGTTTTTTCCCTTTATTTTCTGTTTCCAAAAACAATTTTTCATTTTTGACACTAAAAAACTTGTTTGGCAATCAAAAATGGACAGAAAACAAAAACTATTATTAAAAATTAATTTGTGAAGGAAACTAAAAACATGCAAAAATGTTATTTTCAGTTTCTAATTTTTAAAAGTCATTGAAAATTCACATTTAATTTAATGAATCTATCTCATTTAATGAGTTAGTATTAAAGTTCAAATCTTAGTAATAACATATTTTAGTATTTTCTATTTTGTTTCTTCAAAAAACTTTTTTTTTTTTTAATTTCGACTAACCAAACATGTTTTTTATTTCAAAAATATAAGAAAATTGTTTTTTTTTTTTTCAAAAAAAAGTTTTTGAAAATAAAAAACAAATACTATTTCCAAACATAACCTTAACTTTTTTGCCGTTTGTTTTATACGAGCATTTATATTAACTTTAGTGAAATTTTTCATGATGTATCAAGTGCCAACATCTCATATAGAGAAATGATTGTAGAAAAAAAAAATATTGTTATGCTCTCACATTTTTTTTATTCTCCCTTTAATTTTTTTACCTTTGTGTTTGTGTATGTTTGCAAGGTGTAAATTGTAATGTAAAACAGCCGTTTTCTTTGATTATTTCACAATGGTGTGGTTTTCCCGATGGATTTTTTTACTTTCGACACATCATCGAATTCCATGAAATTTAACAAAAATTTCACATTAAGCAAATTACGAATGAGGTAAATGTCTCATAAAGCAAACTAGAGGGGTGGCATGTGTTGCAAAAAAACACATGGTAGCTCCAAGTTTTAAGGGTATACTACATGGGGGGTATATGTAACTTGCCTTTTATTTTTATTTTTTTTAATGATTTTTAAATTAAGGTTAAATTGCATATACCACCATTTGTGATACCCTTAAGATATGGAACTATCACGTGATTTATTTTCTAACAATTATCTCCCTTGTGGTTTGCTTATGAGGCATTTTCATTAATTTTATTGGATTTTGATTATGTTGCAAATGCTAACATCATCTAGAGAGAAAGAACTGAGTAAAAAGATTGTTCTACCGTCACACTTATAGACTTATGGTTTTCTTTCTAACTTTCTCCTTCAATTCCCATTTAGATTTGTGTAAATTTACAAGTCGTAAGCTTTAAGGTAGCTTTCTTTTATTCTTACCTAATGAATGTTGTTTCCCTAATGGATGTAGATGGCAACTACCATATTTTGTGGGAGCATTTTTTTAGCATATTATACACTAGGCTTAAAGCCTAATTCCCATAGTCACTTGCAGTTAACATGGTCCATATCACATGACTATCCACAAACAAATGCATCATGCCCATTAAGCTAACCATCTTTCTACCCCTTGGCCCAAGTCCATGGAAAATTATACATTTACAGTATTTACGGTAAGGAGAAAAGTGATCTGACAGGTAGATAAGTGATTTTTAGTGAGTAATAAAATGTGTAGTTATCTCTTTGGTCAATGTGTTAGCTTAGAACACATGAACTAAGAGTTTTATTCAATTCTATCGGGTGCATAATGATTCCTCGTATTTCCTCTCAATCGTTCATATCAATTGAAATTGTCATCCATTGCTAAAAGGTCCACCAATTCTTTTGACTTTTTGATAATGCATCTTTACTTTCTAGCTGAAGTCAAATGTTACTTCACCTCGTAATTTCCCAACTAAGCTAGGTCTACCATAACCCTTTGCCCAGTGTAGGAGAAAATCTTGTATAAGCAAGTATGTACGCCCGCCTCACTATATACTTTCCCCCAATGTAGAGACCTCCTTAACCCTTTTAGATGTATGACAGGAAGCCATGATTTATCTAGCAACCAAAGACATCTCTATTATACAAAAATCAACCCATACCCATTATAAAAGATGAACTAAAGGAGGACATGAGGGAGGTAGGACACAAGGGACTCTCAGACAACATCAATATATCTAGGCTCATTCATATATTCCCCTACATAGCTTTAAAAATAGATAATAAATAAAATAAAAAAACTCCATACCACGCATGCACACACTCGATTCAAACAAATTATTTTCTTGTTTTATTATATTATTATTTGTAGTATCGAACTTTCTTGGAGCTTTAGCAGAAGCTTTTGCGAACCAAGTTTATGATCTATCTAACTTAAGGACCTGTTTGAATAGAGGGGAAAATGAGGAAAAGTGGAGGGGAGTAGAGTAGAGTTTGCTGAAAATAGGTTTGTAAGGACACGATTCTCTGGCGGCCCAATAAGGATGTTGGGCTCGCGCACGGAAGATCCCTCACAATATAATTTGTAGAGAGTGGGCTTAAAAAGCTAGCCGCTGGTCGCGGGGCGATGTCCGATCCTGGTTTTAGAGGAATTCAGGTAGAAAAAGGTGTTGGGCCTGAACATTTAAGCCCTAAGGCGTCGCACCATATGGGATGGGACTCCTCGGAGTTGATCCGAGGACTATTGAGGCCTAACCCCGGTTATCCAAAGACGGACTTTTTTCAGTGAAGTCCGGTGTTGTTGATATGTTCTCTCCCATGTGATCCTCCTTTTTCGGAGGTGGGATGGGATCCTCCTTAGATTTACTTGCTTTCTTCTTTTATACTCGTCTGCGTTAATTGTCCTTCGTCCACGTGTAGGGTCAATCTTTACAAGACTGATATTTGTCCCATCAGTCTAATCCCAGAATTGTTGGGTATGGTTGATAAGGCTGCAGAGTACGGCTCTGTCATGTGTTGGGTCTTATCTGGAGGGGTAGTAAGGATAACTTCCCCAAGATATTTTGGATCTCCTTACAAATTCGTCCCTATACCAGTTTTACCCTTTTATTTCGGTGGGATTCAGGATTTGCCGAGGACCAAACTGTCCTCGGCTGCCTTCCAAAATTGTTTTGTGCTCTGTACTGTAGAGCTTGGGCCACAGCTTTCCTCGGACTGGGCCTTCGGATTTTCCAGGAGCAATCGGGCTTGGTCCTTAAAGTATTGGGCCTCACAATAGCCCCTCAAAACCCTTCTATCCGACTTCTGGGTTGGAAGGGAGGGTTTTGGCAAACCCGGGCCCTTAATACGGTTTTTTTAGTTCAACCCCGCATTTATGTGAGCGGTTTTCCACCTGTCCAGGAGGTTAGCCGGTTTTCTAGGGATTCCGTTTAATTTGCTCGTGATCTACTCCTGCCGCTTGGCTGTCCCAGACGCGCCCTTAATGAATCCCCTTTACGAGGCTCATTTATGTCCGGCGGCTCATTTGATAAGGTGGGGAAGTGGAACGGACGCCTCTTTTTTCTTCAGATTCCTTTGGGAAACTTGAATGCATTTAATACCCTCCGTTCTGCCCTTCCTATAAGAAGGCAAGCAGGAGGCCATCACTTTCGTGCAGACTCCTCTCCTTCCCTCTGAGATCTGAAACCCGTAGCCTCCTTTAGCGCCTGCTTAGCCCGTTTGTTATACGCCATATCAGTACACGCCTACCATAACGAACGATGAAGGAACCATGCCCTTCCTCAAAACACCATGTTCCGATAAAGCTTGAAATGGCTCGATCGGGGCAAGGGTGGCGTAGACTTAAGATCTGTCCCGCCTCTCTTTCAGCCAAAATCCGAAGCAGGGGCTCGTCATGTCAAACTCTTGGCGTGACTAAGTCGAGAACACCCAATATCAGCACCACTCGGCTCCTCACGAGCGTACCTAACATGGCATCAGTGTGTTAGGAGTCAGGGTTGAGGCAGGGGCGAAGTGCTTCTGCTTCTCCCTTTCCTTGCTCACTGGTGCCCTCCTCCGTCTTCCTCTTATAGTCTTCCCAGCACCAGTTCCGCCTTGGTGCTGTCCTTCTCCCTCTTTTGCTCCTCTCTTTGTCTTTTCATTTCTCCCACTCTTCTTCTCCTCCTTCTCTTACTCATGTCCTCCATCTTCTTCATTGATTTCTTCCTTACTATTTCCTTCTTCTTCGTTCTCTTTTTTTTTTGAAGTGAGTTCTTCTTTTAGTATGAGCAACACTGAGGCAGAGATTGGAGAGACTTTGAAGACAAGTTCAAAAAGGCGCTTGATCGTTTGCTTATCTGTACTGTGGATGTTAGTATTGCTTCGGCAGCCCCTCTTTTGTATAGGCTTGTTGAAGCCTCTTTTTGTACATTGTAATAATTTTTCATATTAATAAAAGTTGTTTCTATTTCACTTTACATGTTCTGTCTCTTTGTTTTTATAAATTTGCAAGTGCTGCTCGGCTCAATAATACCGCATCTAAATCAATGACGACTAAGACCAAAATACTTAATAATAAAAAGATGTTGCCATAATCTTAATAGGAGTGCTTGGCACAATAGGGCAGACCAATAAAAAGTAGTACTTACCACCTTGGCTTGGGTCCGAGGACCATACAAGGCCTCGGTTATGTCCAGAACTTATAATAATAATAATTTTTGTACTTGGTTTCCCCATAGGTTTGAGTCCGAGGACCATACAAGGCCTTGGTTCTGTCCAAAACTTGTAATAATAATAATTTTTTGTATTTGGTTTCCCCATAGGCTTGAGTCCGAGGACCATACAAGGCCTTGGTTCTGTCCAAAACTTGTAATAATAATAACTTTTTGTACTTGGTTTCCCCATAGGCTTGAGTCCGAGGACCATACAAGGTCTTGGTTCTGTCCAAAACTTGTAATAATAATAACTTTTCGTACTTGGTTTCCCCATAGGCTTGAGTCCGAGGACCATACAAGGCCTTGGTTCTGTCCAAAACTTGTAATAATAATAACTTTTCGTACTTGGTTTCCCCATAGGCTTGAGTCCGAGGACCATACAAGGCCTTGGTTCTGTCCAAAACTTTATGCCCTTCCCTTTTTCTCTTTGCACCTGTCTTTCCTCAGGTGTCTCATAAGTTGCCGAGCAGGAAGTTGTCCTTGGTAACGGTTATTCCTTGGTGTGGGCCATAGTCCGCAGGCTTCCATGCAGAACGGGCCTGGGCCGCGAATTTATTAGGCCCACAGATTTAAAGGCATTTCCGTAGTCTTTGGTCACGCGGTACTTTTTGGCGTCCCAGTATTCGAGGTGCGTCTTCACGAGGCTCCTTTAATCTCAGGGTTGCAGACGACATTGGAAATCGAGTCGGAGACATTTTGTCTGTAGCGTTCCTTGGGACGCTGAGTGAATTAAATGCCATCACCTCATCTTTTAAATAAATAGGAGAGAAGGTTGCTTTACTTTCACACGAATTCTTCAGTCTCCCCTCTTAGTACATCATGTTTGAGGCGAGGATTGGGGCAAAGGAGCTCTCTCCGCCACGAAAGCGTCGTGTCTTCCTGCGACTCCAGATAGTGAGGTGCGGGCCAGGGAGGCGTAGACTCAAAAGAATATTTCAGTTCGAGAGAGGGGAAAGGATGTTTCTCCCTCTTTTAGTCAAAATCCGAAGCAGGTTCTGGTCATGCCAGATTTTTGGTATGCCCGAAGAAGGAATTTCCGCCATCAGCTCCGTCTGCCTTGTAGCAGGCAAATTTTTGCGGGGGCTTCCCAACTTCCGGCTCCCTGCATCTTTTCTGTAGATGGTGTTAGCCTGAGGTCAGGTTCTTTGGCTGCCTGAGTTATGGGCATGTAGAAGCGTCGAGGAATAGTTTCCTTAGACGACATCTTGGAACAGTAGCCAACCTCTCCTCTGAGATATCTCCTCGGCACCATCTTCACTCTTTTGTACTTTTCTTTTGCTTACGCAGTTAACTTTAATGTAAGCTGGTTTCAGCTTTTATTGTACACTGTACTGTTCTTTTGTCTTAACAAAAGATGTGTTTATTTCTTTATACATACTTTTTTTTTGCAACTACCACTTTGGGTCTGAATATTAAGTCTAAGCCTGCCTTTAACAATATTCTGGACGGAAGAACACTTTAATACAAACCCTTATTAGTTTAAACTCGCAAATATTATCAAGTATAACAATGGCAATCCTCAATAGATTGAATTCATGGAACTAACCGAGATAGCTGCTGAGCGCTGCGTGATGCACGCTAGACGAATATCAGAGAGGGCAGCCGAGCAGCGATGGATTTGGATCGTGCCCTTGGGGTAACATACTGTGCCGTATCGTATTAGCCCCTTTGGCACTGGGGATCTGAGGGTAGACCGGGGAACCTGTGCAATTAAAGATTGACCCAACTGTTAACGAGAAGTTCTCTTCGGATGGATTTTGAGGTTTATATGCCATAGTAGTTTCTTTCTCTTTTTTTTTTAGTTGGTTTCCCCATAGGCTTGAGTCCGTGGACCATGCGAGGCCTTGGTTCTGTCCAAAACTTGTGGTCTTTTTTATGTACTTGGTTTCCCCATAGGCTTGAGTCCGAGGACCATGCAAGGCCTTGGTTCTGTCCAAAACTTATGATCTTTTAATGTACTTGGTTTCCCCATAGGCTTGAGTCCGAGGACCATGCAAGGCCTTGGTTCTGTCCAAAACTTATGATCTTTTAATGTACTTGGTTTCCCCATAGGCTTGAGTCCGTGGACCATGCAAGGCCTTGGTTCTGTCCAAAACTTATGATCTTTTTTGTACTTGGTTTCCCCATAGGCTTGAGTCGGAGGACCATGCAAGGCCTTGGTTCTGTCCAAAACTTGTAATATTTCTCTTTTGTACTTGGTTTCCCTATAGGCATGAGTCCGAGGACCATGCAAGGCCTTGGTTCTGTCCAAAACTATGATCTTTTAATGTACTTGGTTTCCCCATAAGGCTTAGTCCGAGGACCATGCAAGGCTTGGTTCTGTCCAAACTGTATGATCTGTTACTGTACTTTGTTTCCCCATAGGCTTGGGTCCGAGGACCATGCAAGGCCTTGGTTCTGTCCAAAACTTATGATCTTTTTACGTACTTGGTTTCCCCATAGGCTTGAGTCCGAGGACCATGCAAGGCCTTGGTTTTGTCCAAAACTTATGATCTTTTTATGTACTTGGTTTCCCCATAGGCTGAGTCCGAGGACCATGCAAGGCCTTGGTTCTGTCCAAAACTTATGATCTTTTTACGTACTTGGTTTCCCCATAGGCTGAGTCCGAGGACCATGCAAGGCCTTGGTTCTGTCCAAAACTTATGATCTTTTTATGTACTTGGTTTCCCCATAGGCTTGAGTCCGAGGACCATGCAAGGCCTTGGTTCTGTCCAAAACTTATGATCTTTTTACGTACTTGGTTTCCCCATAGGCTTGGGTCCGAGGACCATGCAAGGCCTTGGTTCTGTCCAAAACTTATGATCTTTTTTATCTGTACTTGGTTTCCCAACGGCTGATCGTGGGACCATGTAAGGCCTTGCGTTCTGTCCAGAACTATGATTTTTTATGTACTGGTTTCCCCATAGGCTTGAGTCCGAGACCATGACAAGGCCTTGGTTCTGTCCAAAAACTTATACTCTTTTTATGTACTTGGTTTTCCCCATAGGCTTGAGTCCGAACCATGCAAAGGCCTTGGTTCGTTCCAAAAACTAGATCTTTTAATGTACTTTGTTTCCCCATAGCTTGAGTCCGTGGGACCATGCAAGGCCTGGTCTGTCCAAAACTTATGATCTTTTAATTACTTGGTTTCCCCATGGCTTGAGTCCGAGGACCATGCAAGGCCTTGGTTCTGTCCAAAACTTATGATCTTTTTATGTACTTGGTTTCCCCATAGGCTTGAGTCCGAGGACCATGCAAGGCCTTGGTTCTGTCCAAAACTTATGATCTTTTTATGTACTTGGTTTCCCCATAGGCTTGAGTCCGAGGACCATGCAAGGCCTTGGTTCTGTCCAAAACTTATGATTTTTTTATGTACTTGGTTTCCCCATAGGCTTGAGTCCGAGGACCATGCAAGGCCTTGGTTCTGTCCAGAACTTATGATCTTTTTATGTACTTGGTTTCCCTATAGGCTTGAGTCCGAGGACCATGCAAGGCCTTGGTTCTGTCCAGAACTTATGATCTTTTTATGTACTTGGTTTCCCCATAGGCTTGAGTCCGAGGACCATGCAAGGCCTTGGTTCTGTCCACAACTTATGATCTTTTTATGTACTTGGTTTCCCCATAGGCTTGAGTCCGAGGACCATGCAAGGTCTTGGTTCTGTCCAGAACTTATGATCTTTTTATTTGTTTTATTTTTCAACCACCAGCCCCTACACCAAGGCGGGGACAGTTGGCCTGGGGCTGGAAGCCCCTAGAGATGCCCGCGCCCTTAGCACTGCGAGGCGTAGCCCCTAACAGAAGTTTACGTCGGAGCAACAACTATATGTCGCCGGAGACGGAGGAGATCCCAGAAATTTCTGCTTGCCAATGAGTTGATTCCACCGCCACCTGCGCCAACGCGCAAGCTTTTCCCATAGACGGCGCCAATTGTAAGGACACGATTCTCTGGCGGCCCAATAAGGATGTTGGGCTCGCGCACGGAAGATCCCTCACAATATAATTTGTAGAGAGTGGGCTTAAAAAGCTAGCCGCTGGTCGCGGGGCGATGTCCGATCCTGGTTTTAGAGGAATTCAGGTAGAAAAAGGTGTTGGGCCTGAACATTTAAGCCCTAAGGCGTCGCACCATATGGGATGGGACTCCTCGGAGTTGATCCGAGGACCATTGAGGCCTAACCCCGGTTATCCAAAGACGGACTTTCTTCAGTGAAGTCCGGTGTTGTTGATATGTTCTCTCCCATGTGATCCTCCTTTTTCGGAGGTGGGATGGGATCCCCTTTAGATTTACTTGCTTTCTTCTTTTATACTCGTCTGCGTTAATTGTCCTTCGTCCACGTGTAGGGTCAATCTTTACAAGACTGATATTTGTCCCATCAGTCTAATCCCAGAATTGTTGGGTATGGTTGATAAGGCTGCAGAGTACGGCTCTGTCATGTGTTGGGTCTTATCTGGAGGGGTAGTAAGGATAACTTCCCCAAGATATTTTGGATCTCCTTACAAATTCGTCCCTATACCAGTTTTACCCCTTTATTTCGGTGGGATTCAGGATTTGCCGAGGACCAAACTGTCCTCGGCTGCCTTCCAAAATTGTTTTGTGCTCTGTACTGTAGAGCTTGGGCCACAGCTCTCCTCGGACTGGGCCTTCGGATTTTTCAGGAGCAATCGGGCTTGGTCCTTAAAGTATTGGGCCCCACAAGGTTAATTTTGAGCCTAATTTATTCTATTCCCCCTCTCTCTCCCTTAATCCAAATGGACCATAAATATTTTACCACATATTTCGTCTACGTGGACTAATGAGAATAAATACTTGTGAGCATATATGCTATGGAATGTCCCACAAAACATCGCTGAATGACTCCCATAAAGCCACAAACTTCTTCATTATGTCTGACAATACTAAATGCCTTCCACCACGACAATGCACAATGGTAAACTAAACTTTCCTTCATTGTTGATCTTTATACTATTTTTACATAGTAAAAGCAACCCCCAACAAAACACAAGTCTTAGTGTGCGTTTGTTTACACTTTTAGAGCCCAAAACGTGCGTTTCTAAGCCCAAAATCTAAAATGCATGTTTGGTAAATTATTGCTGATGATTCCTTCTTTATCAGTGGGTTGACAAGACTCGAACGTTGATCTTTGGGCTATTTCCTGTAATACAAAGGACACAGAATCAGAGGGGACCGGTGGGGACCAGCCAAAAATCCTCCGATGATCAAGTTAGTTACTTTGAATTCTTTGTAACGAAGAAATGTTCTCTCAAAAGTGAAAATGTCTGAATCCCCTTACCCTTCATCGAAGAAGCCTTATATAGTGTGTGTGTGTGGAACGGTTATCTGTTTAGTAACCGTTCCCAATGTCGAGGAGTCCGGAGAATTGGGAGTAACTTCCATACCGCTGTGGAAGTTACCTAGATCGGACGGGCCGATGAACTCGTCCATCCTTAGTAAGGATGGACGAGACCTCCATGATGAGCTCGTCCAATTTTAGTGGAAGATGGACGAGATAATCTTGGAAGGCTTGTCGTTCATAAATGATGAGTAGATTTCATGAGGTATTGCTCGTCCATATATGGATGAGGTTCGCCAGTACGCTTGCAATTTTCTCCGCCTATTGTAGCTTCTTTCGTTGGACGAGACATATGGACGAGTTATGGACTTGGATTATTTGTGACACCATCAATTGCTACTGCACGTTATCAAAAAGCAGTTTTTCCAAATACGAAGGAGTATCGTGTTTTGTAAACGGACCTTGGAGTTGCTTTCCCGAAAATGCAAATAAGTTTGAAATGTTACCGTTGGTTATTTTCAACATTATCCCTAAACTACCCTTATTTTTATTTTTTGAAATCCCAAGTTTACCAAGATCTCTATTAAAAAATAAAAAATAAAATACCACGATTCTTCTTCTACTGTTGCATGCTTCTTCTTCAATTCCAACATAAACCCATAAACCCACTATTGCTGTAGGCTTCTTCTTCTACTGTGTGATTCTTCTTCTGCAGTTGTGGCTTCTTCTCTCTTTTTTTTTGTGTGTGTGTGTGTGTGTAATATATTTCTTTCTTCTTGCCCTTTGGGTGAAGAAGAAGAACTGTATTTTGGGTAAGGAAGAAGACCTGAAGAAGAGACAAGATAGTGAGTGGAGGAAAAGAAAAGATATTTGATGGGAATAGGGGAAGAAACGAGTGGATGAGAAAAAAGTGAAGGGAAAAAAAAAAGGGTAGTGAGTTGGACACATGGATATGATGTTAGGAAATTTACTAAATAAAAATTACAATTGTGTTAAAACACAACAAATTTTCACAACAGTTGAGGTATCAAATATTTCATATGTCAAAATAAAATTAAATAAATTAATAAAATGTTAGACTAGGATTGACCACAACTAAAAACAAAGATTACTGTAAAAATATTGTGACATTTTATTATATCTCTAAACTTTTTAAATTAGTATATTTTTCTTTAGAAAAAAAATAGTGCTATTGACATAATATTTTTATAACAATTTCATAATAAAGTTTAAATAGTGAGTTGTTATTGGTTCTCATCTAGACCTACTAGTGACATTTTTTTTCCCTACCATTAACAACTTGTCATATAAACTTTATTATGAAATTTTTGTGAAAATATTGTGTCCATAACTTGCATTAAGAGAGGTAATTAAAACAAAGAATTCTTTTTATATATATTTTGTCATTTTTGGTAATTTATAACTTAAACTACCACTTTTATAAGTATTAGCCAAATACTCAACTTTTTCTAAAAGCACTTTTTGATAGTTTTTACCAAACACTCTGCTTTTTAAAAAAGCCCAATTTCATACCGCATTTTTTAAAACTGCCACTTTTTCAAAAAGCACAGTTTGAAAAAGCTAAACCAACTCACCCTTAAGCATTATTATTATTTTCGCTCACCTTTATGTTATGAACAATATTAAACCTTGCTTACTAATAGCTTTTTTACTTTAATTAAATACTTATAACTTTATTTCATTACTTAGAAGAAAACACAACGGTAACGGCCAAAGGTAAATAATTTTCAAACCCGAACCGTTCAATCAACAGTAAAAATGGGAGGTTTAAAGTTTTTAAGGTCGGATCAAGGTCAAATCAAGGTCGAACCATGATGACGTCATAATTATTTTAATAATTATTTAAAAATATAAGCAAATAAATTAAATTAATACAAATACAAAATTTGACCTAAATAATCCTAAATAAATGTAAAAATCTATATTTCAAATATATTTAAAGATATGATAAATAAAAATATTAAATCCAAAGCAAACATAATAAATAAACAAATATATAAGTACATAACAATGTTAGAGTTGATTTACTGATTATAAAAAAACGTAGTTGATTTTTACTTAAATCAACTAAATAGTAAACCAAACCAAACAGTAAACCATTGTTATCAATTTTAAATATAATAGAAAATATTATTAAAATATTAAAGGGGATAGCTGATAAAGTGTTGGGGGGGGGGGGGAATGTTGTCGAATTACACTTAAAAATATACACAGAACTCAATTTTGAGGATATCGAGTTTTACACAAAACTCGATTTTGTTAAAATTGAGTTTAAAAAACAGGGGTATTTTACTAAATAGTTTCAAAATAAGGACATTTTACTGCATAATTTTAAAATTAAGGACAAATACCCATTTTCCTTGGTAGTTGTGCCATTGTGGGACACTTGTACTGTAATGCATGAATAGAATAACAAAGCTAAAAACAAATTATATAATAAATATATCAATCTCATAAAAAAATGAATAAATAAATAAATAAATATAGATATGAATAAATAAATATGCTTATACAACTATTTTCTTTTTAGTTGTTTGTATTGATTGATTTTTCTTGGAGGTTTTCATAACAATAGTAAACGATTTATGGTTAATCAGGTTGGATCGTACAATTCGGTCCGAATTTCAAAACCATGCTATTGACATGAGTTCCGGACTCAACTCACCAAACTAGAACAAGTGTTACGCAATCCCAAGGGTCCGTTTGGATTAAGGGGGAGAGAGAGGGAGTGGAGGGGAGTTGAGTAGAGTTGGCTGAAAATAGACTAAATTTGGGTCACTTTCACTCTACTTTACCCTACTTCCCTTAATCCAAACAGATCACAAGTGTCATTTGCTTGACACCTCGCATCGTTAGTATGCCAAGTGCTCAAGTCACCCAAACAAAACTATGTAACGAAAGTTACGAAACACAAAAAAAAAAAAAAAAAAAAAAAAAAAAAAAAAAAAACTCAAAGAATCTGAACCCAGAACTCGATTTTGAGGATATCGAGTTTTACACAAAACTCGATTTTGTTAAAATTGAGTTTCAAAAACAGAAGTATTTTGCTAATAGTTTCAAAATAGGGGCATTTTACTGCATAATTTTAAAATTAAGGACAAATACTCATTTTCCCTTTGTAGTTGTGCCATTGTGGGACACTTGTACTGTAATGGATGAATAGGATAACAAAGTTAAAAACTAATTATATAATAAATATATCAATCTCTTCAAAAAAAAAAAAATATATATATATATATATAGATATGAATGAATAAATATATTTATACTGCTATTTTCTTTTTAGTTGTTTGTATTGATTGATTTTTCTTGGAGTTTTTCTTAACAATAGTGCACGATTCATGGTTAATCAGTCAGCTCATACAGTTTGGTCCGAATTTCAAAATCATGTTATTGACACGAGTTTCGGACTCGACTCACTAAACTAGAACAAGTGTTATGCAATCCCAAGGGTCCATCTGAATTGAGAGGGAGAGAGTCCGCTCATATGGTTCGGTCTGAATTTCAAAATCATGTTATTGACACGAGTTTTGGACTCGACTCACCAAACTAGAACAAGTGTTACGCAATCCCAAGGGTCCATCTGGATTGAGAGGGAGAGAGGGGAAATGGAGGGAAGTAGAATAGAATTGGCTGAAAATAGACTAATTTTAGACTAATTTCACTCTATTCTATCATAAGTGTCGTTTGCTTGACACCTCGCATCGTTAGTGCGCCAAGTGATCAACAGCTCAAGTCACCCAAACAAAAGTATGTAACTTTCGTTACAAACACAAAAAAAATTCTCAAAGAATCCCAAACCCACCAACATGATCAAAGAGACACAGTAGCGACACAATTGAGAGTTGGAGAGGTCACACTCACTTCAGAAACTCTGTTATAAAAAGTGTATGGCTCTCCCCTTAACTCTCCGCACTAAGCTCTCCATTTCCACCACTTCTGTACGATTGTTCCACGCGTCCAGAGCCAGTCCTCTCACCCAGGGCATCATCATAACACAAGCCCTTCGTCAACGCGGCTTCCACACTCAGACTCAGACTCAGAGGCTCGTCTCTCTCTTTGGTGAGCGATAAAAGGTTGGGTCATTGTTGTTGTTATAGTAGTAGTAGTAGTAGTAGAACAAGAGTGTCAATGGCAACCAAGGGTGAGGTGAAGAAGCAGGTGTTTGAATCGGAGGAGGATCTGGCTGTGTCTCTCGCTAAGTATACTGCTCAGCTGTCTGATAAGTTTTGTAAAGAGAGAGGAGCTTTCTCTGTCGTTTTGTCTGGTGGGTCTCTCATCAATTCCCTCAGGTAACAGCAATAAAGTATTTGCTTTTTGTTTTTGGGTCTTAATTTTGATTGTCATTGTGCTTGTAAATTTTTGTACTTTTGTTGTTTTTATGAGGTTTTTTGATGTACCCAGATGATATATGTTTGTTTGGTTGCTGGAAAATGGAATGTTGTAGGAAATGAAAACAAAATGGAAAATTGGGTTTAGAGCCAAAATGAACTATTGACTGTGCTTGATTTCACTGGTTTGGTGAAAAAGGGGAAGAGAATAGAGAATTGAATCATGGGTTATTCATTATTAAGGACCACATGAAGTAGGTGCAATTTTTTTTTTTTCAATTTTCCCCCTCAATTTATTATGTTCAATTTTATTGCAGAGATCAATTTACAAGTTAAAATGATTGATTGTTTGTCTTTTACTTTGCGTGATTTTATTCTGTTGAAAGGAGGGTTTAAAGATAATTAGTATGGGGTTCTTAATAATGTGAGTGGGAGTCTTGGTAATTGCTTGATGTTGGAATTGCAGGAAACTAGTGGAACCCCCGTACATTGATTCGATTGAATGGTCGAAATGGCATGTCTTTTGGTTGGATGAGAGAGTGGTGCCAAAGGATCATGAAGACAGTAACTATAAGCTTGCTTATGATGGGCTTCTTTCTAAGGTAGGATTGATTGTTGAAAGTTTTCTGATTTCATATTACTAAGAATTTCCGTAAGATTGCGCATTCAGATTGTGCTGTTCTTTGTGATATATTCATGCTTTATTTTGAATTTATGTTGGGTGTATGTGAAATTTATTATAGGAACTTTAAAAACTGTGGATCTAAGACTAATGGCTGCACTGCTTAGGTGTGGCTTTATTTGGGTAGAAAGCATTGCAAGGACAATATTAAGGTCAAAGAGATCATGGGATCAGGGTAGTGAGAAACGATGTTAATATATTATGAACAAATTTATGAGAGCATGGTTTATTTATGACTTTGTTGTGTTAAATGATTAGTTTGGTTTAGGTAAATAAGCAAAGGTTTGGGTGTTGTTAATTGATAAAATGATGTCTTATACCATTTCATGAAGATTGATAGTAATTCTAGATGCTTATCTATGATTTATATGAAAGTTTATTCTTGGTCATGTGTAGTTAGAAGGCTGGCACATCTTCTTTAGTTAACTTTTTAATAGCAAATTTTATTTTGTCTATGGCTCTTCTGCTTGTGACAGTCTTAGTTAATTTAAATCTGTTAAAAAAAATTTCTGGGCAGGTACCAATCCTCCCTGGCAATGTTTATGCCATCAATGATATTCTGTCAGCTGAGGCTGCAGCTGAAGATTATGAGACACGTCTCAGACATTTGGTTGAGAGCAATGTTATAAATTTATCAGCAGCTAGTGGGTTTCCAAAGTTTGATCTCCAGCTGCTGGGTATGGGCCCAGATGGACATGTGGCTTCTTTATTCCCAGGCCACCCTCTCGTCAAAGAGAATGAAAAATGGGTTACCTTCATTAAGGACTCGCCAAAACCACCTCCAGAAAGAATTACTTTTACCTTTCCAGTGATCAATTCGTCTGCATATATTGCCCTTGTGGTGACTGGTGCTGCTGAAGCTGGAGCAGTGCAAAATGCTTTAGGAAATAGTCAAAATTCTGAGAAGCTGCCTGTTGCAATGGTTTCACCTGAAGGGGAGTTGGCTTGGTTCTTGGATACGGCTGCAGCTTCAAAGCTGTAGGAGTGGGAATTCTACAGCTTTGTGAGTTGATCAACATGATGTATATTAGTGTGTTTTATCTTGTACTGTGGTTATCAGAGATCATATAGGTGTTCTGTTGTATTTTGTGATCTCTGTGGTATGTAACAACTAGTAAGGTTTTTCTATCTTCTGTGATGGTAATAAAAGAATGGTTTGAATAATATCTGGTTTGATATGCGATTGGATATTAGTTTTTCTATTGTTCATCCTGTTTTTCTCCCTTACACACACTCACATAAAAGTAATGTTTTTACATTTACTAACGACTAAAATGCAAATTGCACTGGTCCAATTACAAAAATCATCAACTCATTTATTTAAAATAAAAAAGTTCCTCTCTCATCTCCATTTCTCTCCCTTTTCTGTTCTCATTGCTGCTGCCCTCTTTCCTTCACTCATTTTTCTTCTTTTTCCATTGAGCTCTACTACTGACCATTCACCTGGATTCCGGGAATTTTGTCTCATCATTATTGTGGTCTAAGATGGAGGAGTGAGAGGCCATGACAACAGCATTGGTGGCAATGACCACAGCCATTGGCATGGGGGCTGCACCCATGGCCATGAGCGCCTCATCTTCACCTTCGGCTGTCAGTGGGTTTTCTAACAATAGCACGAGTGAACTTGCGATAGTGGTCTTGTTGGCTCGTTGCTCAGGAAGTTTGAAGCCCTAGCTTTTGGTTAGTGTAATGGAGGTGAGGGATTTTTTTTTCCATGTTTAGTGTTTTTGAAAATAGGTGCATAGTTTTCTAGGATTTATGCTATAGATTTTTTCTGTTATGGACTAATCTTTCCCTCTACTGGGAATTAAAATGAAATTATAAGGTCATACACTGTTTTCTTTTCTATCTTTGGCAACATAGCTCGGTAGTTAAAAGGAATTTCTTTCTTTTCATTTTTATTGATTTGTTTTGAGTTTGGGTGGGAAAAGTTTATAACTCTGCATGTGGTTTGAGTCCATTGTTGTGATCATGGATGTAGGGTTTTGATATAAAAAATCAAAAGATTCTAGGAAACTGGGTTCTGGGTTTGGCTAAAAACAGCAAGATCACAGAAAAAGGTGATTCTTTTTGAATTCAAGATTGATTTTTCATGAAAAAATTGGTGTTAGATTTAAGTTTATATTTTGAAGTGTATGGTGGCTGGATGATTTGGCGTGGCTGTGTTTTTGATGCGACTGGAGAGGTAACTGGCGCTGGCTGGGGAGACAGAAATGGAGGTGTGTTCAAAACGACGTAGTTTTAAGCGTCTCAAAACAACGTTGGTTTGAGTTAAACAGAAACGATGGATGTTACAAAAACGATGTTAAACATTAGGGGCAAAGATGAAAATATTTAAACCTCAGGGACCAAAATCAAAATGATCTCAAACATGGGTATAGTTTGCGTATCTACTGATTTATAATTGATCAACTTGTGCTACTCCATTTTTTTTACCCATTAAAAAAAAAAAAAAAAAAAAACCCTTGTGCTACTCCACAATGCAGTAATTAGTAGAGAAGGTAGCACAGTACTCTGCTGTTCCCTTTTTTTTTTCTCCCCTCCTTGTGATTCATTCTCTATTAATTTGGTGGCTGATGCTTTAGCTAAAAAAACTAGATCCCTGTACAGTACATTTGTTTCTCTATTAACTTATGATTGTTTGGGCTATTGTAGAAATCTATAAACATAAAAGTTATTTCTTAGTCATTTCTTCCAACCATGGTTGAGTTGATTTTATTTATGTTATCTTTTGAGAATTGTAATATTTATCAAAACAATAGGTGTGTGCAGAGAGGATGATTCCACCACTATTCTGCATTTTGTGGTGCAAAACGGGCAATGTTTGAAATAATTTGTTGTATTTGCCACTTCATAAGTGGCAAATACAATGGATTAGGTCAATCTAAGACAACATTTGTCTTGGAGATTTAATTAAGTTTCTTGATTGATATCTCTAATATAATATGATTTTTTGTCATCCTTTTGATATTTCTAACTTCTTTCCATCAGATTTTTTTTAGGAAATTCCCTTCCTTTGTCATAGTTGTAGTGTACACATTGCCTAGAACACGGCCTTCCTTTCTCATGGTATTGTGAAGAGAATCACATGTTGTAGTTGTTATCCGTCCTTGGTATCTGGAGGAACTTGATTTTACAACAGGCATGGGGATGCCAGGGTCTTTCTCTTGGGATTTAGTAGTTTGTTAAACTAAGATGATGAAAAACACACGTACATTAACTCATCTTATCATAGAGGACCATTTATTGGAGCTTCTAGTCAGTTGGTGTAGTCTGTTAGCCATAGGAGTGATTCTGGTTACTCTTTGTCAGTTGGTTCATCTTGCACAATGGTGAGAATCTTGAAATTTAACAGGTTGGTTTAGCAGAGAACTTTTTATCAAACCCCCCCCAAAAAAAAGGACTAATAGTAGATTACTTGGAGATTTTGTAGCTGAGCCGTCTCCCTTGAACTGGCATTATTTTCAGGGTGCAGACAAAATGGTGACACGCTGTGCTCATCTGTAGTATACTTAACTTATTATATCCTGCTATTCCTAATGATAGATTGCTAGTAACAATTTGAAGGACCGCCATTCAGCAGGTCCAGTTTTGTTTATTGATAATGTTTGAAATGAACTTGGTAGTGCCCATCGCTGTATATATGCTAATAGTTGCAGGGAATTGACATATGATCTAATGGATTTTATCTAAACATTCGCTAAACAAGAGATGTGTTTCCCAGATTCCTTTACCAGAACTGCAGGTCCTGATGACAATATGCTGGTATGTTGAATGAGATTCTCCTCGCAGTTCATTAAGACACCCATCTTGTATGTATTTGTTCATTCCTTTGTATAGAATTATTACTTTGCTTCCATGAGATGTCATGTCGAACATCATGTCTGTACTTATATGGTCACCCCAGGTAGGGTCTTCACAATTGGCGTCCCCAAATTTTGTATTTTACAAAATATGTAAAAGCTTCCTACCCAACAGAGCACCATGTCCATGTGTTAATCAATTTGTCATGTTTCTCATGCATATGATCTAAAGATAAAAGATCCAGTTATGTTGTCATGTATTGGGGTTTTTTCTGAGCTTCCTCTGTCCAGTTGACTTTCATATTGGTACAGCTACTGCAACACCAATAAGCCGTCACTCTTATGGTATTGGTAGGTCATGCTAAAAGTTGTCAATGCTTACAAGCAGTCTAAACCCATCGTATCATGTCTTCTAATATTTTTCATTAGTCTAGGATAAAATGTTCATCATGTGTTTCAGTCAATTTTCCATTACTTTGTTGGTTGTAATATGTCAGATGAATGTGTTGTGTCATTGTTGGGCTTTGAATTTGCATAAACTTGCTAAGGAAAGTGATGATGTTAGCACTTGCATTGGGTTTCTCTGGCACCTACATTTCTAACTTATTGTTGTCATTTAAAAATAAATAAATCGAAAGGGAAAAAAGAAGGAGAAGAGGAGGAAATCAAGAGTATTCCTAGAGTGATGATACTTGGAACAAAACTTGTGCATAATGATAAAGCTCACTCCACCATTAGTTTGAAATATACTCAGCGCACACACACCAACATATATATCAACTATCGTAATTTCAATTCCAGAATTTGAGATTGCTTCATTTCCTTAACTTGTTCTACTTCCTGACATGTTAAAGCAGGGTTGATTTTAATGGCTGAATTGTCACCCTAATTAACAACCTGTGTTGTGAGCACAGAGCTTTCTTTTAATCCCCTGATCCAGCTGAACTGTGGGATGGTCTCAAAATCATATATTTAAATGGTACTCAAATCTGAAATTGCTCATAACGAGTTTGTGAGTTGTGGGTTGCTTATGAGAATGGCCAGCTTCCCAACGCCTTTATATAAAAGAAAGTTGGAAAATCAATGCCTGACTTGTGCACATGACTCAAAATTAGAATACCTCCCACCCTGAACATCATCCATTGGCTCAACTAATTTTAGTTTAATTAGATACATCACATATTGTCTATTCCAGATGAATTCACTTGTATGAGGTTTTTGTATCTTTTCCTTTTTCGAACGAAGTATTGGAAAAAAATAACTTGTGTCTTAATCAATGGATGCTTTTTTTATGAGATTAATCAATGGATGCTTGCCCCAAGAAGAGAACAATATTTTATAAATAAAGATTATTCACTTATTCATGTGTTTCTTCCTTTATTATTATTATTATTATTATTTATTTATTTACTTATTGGGATAAACATCTTATCATCATGTTCAATGTAATGGATAATGGACCTTAATTTTCATGCAGAGAAGAATGGTGTGTAGAAATGGCAACCATTTATAATATTTCACATTGGGATATACTACAAACAACAAGTTCATTGATTATGTGAACTGCAAGGGTGTAGTTTTGTTGTTGAAACCTGAAAGTGGTCCTAAAGGTCTGCTCCGATCCTCTTATATATCAAAACCCGAGAACTTTAGGCTCAGACCAAAGTCACCATGGGTCCAAGCTAGACATGATGGATTTTATAGCTTGAACAAATTCCCTCTTGATTTCATTTTAAATAAATAAATAAATTAAAAAAAAAAACTCGTGAATCAGAAAAAGAAAAGGAAAAAGGGAAAAGCATCTTTTACTTTTTTATTATTTCACTCTTTGTCTATGAGATATTTTGGGGAATCCCGTAAACTGATAGTGTGGTGGATTGAATTTGAAACCTTCAAGTTTATGTCATGTCTCAGATTAATGAACCTACCACCAGGATACTCCTTTGGGCCATTCTAGAATTTGTTCTAAATATAGCAATTCTACAATCACAACAACCAATAGAAAAATAGATTTCTTGCATGGCATCCATCTAGAATAAACCCTCTAATCAATTGCTAAATTTCACAACAAAAAAGTACTTTGAGAATTCGATTACAAAGATTTTTTATTTCTTTTTAACGAACAACATGATACACAAAGTAGTGAAAATTATTGTTTCTGAGTCACTCTCACATAATTGCTCTACTGAAGTGGCTAGTAAGAAGAATATAATGCCTGCATAGAGCTTATGAACTTTCCCAAACAGGACCCTAAAAGAAGCAAAAACAACCCCTTTGAGGATGTTAATGTTAATGATCGGATTCATAGCATGCTTTCCTCATAGATGAAAACCATTTCTTATAACATATAAGACTAAAATGTACCTGCACTCTTGACCTGAGTCATGACTTATGAGACACTCTTGGTGTGTTGTCACAATCCCATAAAACAAAGAGCTCACTTTGGACCTTATTTATTCTCTTGTTTCACTTTCATGATTGTGGTAGCTAATGCAAAAAGGTGTGAAATGTAGGCCATGAAAAGTATGCAAAGGACAACTTTCATTTTGGCCCTTACAATAGATCACATCCTTGCATGCCATAGAAGAAAAGAAAAAGGAAATCTCCAAGTAATGACTCTTTGCAATTCCAGATGTTACCTTTAATTTGTACAATGAATAATCACTATATATATCTTGCAACTTGCAGCAGAAAACGTGTCTTTTTTTCTTATTAGGGACCCATAAGCTTTGTGTAAGAGTAGGAAAATCAAAAATGGCAGACCAAATGTTTTGTCACATACATCTATGAAGCTCCTTTGTCACAATTATGTAGAAAAGTAAAATGCTTGATTATTGGAGAAAATTATGGCCACCAAAAATATGTAAGATTAAATCATTGATATTCATATTGTAATTTACTATAGTAGTTCTACATTTTGTAAACCAAACCATTATATTTAAATTAAACAAACCTAATACACAATTTTTTATTTTTATAATTGCTAACGTGACTTATTATAATTCTTTTACCTAATAAAAATTGTATTTATAAGCAATAAAATTAAATGTGAAAGTGATATGATATACCTTACAATGACCTCCATTGTAAACAAGACTTCCATTTCACGCCAATGTAGGTACACTTTGGACCAAGTATTTCCCTTTTTTATTTAATATTTTCATGAATGAGTATATGAGTTTTTCTTGGGGTCTGGATTAGGTTTACTGTTTTCAGACACTTGTCACTATTTCAACAGGTCCAATAATACCAAACATTAAACCCAAACTACTCTCCTTTTCTTGCATCCTCCTTACTTTTATATTTGAGAAACGCTTTTTATTATATTTTTAAATGGTTCGTTACGAATGTCTTAAAAGATACCATTTATATTTGAGTCATGCTATTGCTAACGAGTACCTTTAACGCACTAGTTAAAAATCCAGTTAAAGAAAATTTTTATGAGAAAAGAAAAAATAATTAATGTTTTAACAATTTTTCTTATTTTTCATAAAATTAATATCAAAACTTACTTTAATTGAATTATTAACTAGTGCGTAACTCGTTAGCATTTCACTTTATATTTTATGTATAACATCACAGCGCCTACCATTGTTGAATGTTGACTAATTCCTGTTTGAATGACTTTCTTGTCCACGCCGAAGTTAGTTGTTCGTTAACCATTGGACTTTTTTTTTTTTTTTTTTTAATTTTTTTTTCGATTTGAGACTTAGTTTTATCATCAGTAAAAACCCAAACCCAACACCCCAGACAGGCTAGTCAATTCGTGCCCTGATTGATTATTAGTTTTCAAAATTAATACTATTACTCCACTAGTTGCCTCATTTATAATAAAGTGCTCAACAGCCACAATTTTTTTCTTTTTTTTATTTTACACCAAAGGTGAAAAGCATGGATTCCAATTACAATAAAGTAATCTTATTTCTTTGCAATTAATTTAAGCAACTTTTGACTGAAATGGGATGAGAAATTTTAAGATGGGGTTTTCTAAATCAATTCCTTTTTTTTTTGGACTAAAGTTGACCATTTTTCAATTGCCAATTTTGCAAATTCCAAGATAAAGGAAAAAGGAGTTACTTGCTCATGAAAATCTCAATGAACATGTAGATGAAAAATTGAGCATGCTGAAGCTGCTTTATTATTACACTTTCTTACAAAGTGCAAATGGACAATGACTTGTAATCATTTGAATGACCTAACCTGCTTTAAAGGAGTAACAATTCATGGCTTAGTCCAGCTAGATATTTTTTAACAACAAATTAAATTTCGGAAAAGTTGAAATTTTTTCTTTGTTTTATGTTCATTTTGTCTTTCTGGCCAAGAATATGAGAAGGAAATCTACCTAACAAAACAGGATAAAAAGAGAAAAGGGTCAAGCTTAGCCTATGCAACACTGTTATAATGCACAGGGTAAAAATGAAAAAAAGAAGGAAACTTTTACTCAAATTAATTTAAACTATGCATAATCAAGAAAGAGTAACTTGAAGTAGCGGTAATAGTATAATAATGAATAAACAGGTTATAAGTAAATGCTTGATTAGAGATTGACCCAGAGTTTGGCTAGGTTTTACTAAAACTCAATCCAAAAGTTTCTTCTTATTAGACATCAGTGCAAAAAATGCAGAATTCATTGTTAGGTGTGAGGAAAGCCTATTAGATTTCTCATATTCAGCACAAGGAAAAATAAAAATAAAAAAATAACCAGCAAAAATCAGATTTATCACATGCCAAACATTAGTTTTCACATCTAAATTTTGATTTGTCTTTGCATAAATAATAAGGTTGAGGTAATGATCTTTTCAAAAAAAAAAAAAAAGGTTGAGGTAATGATTTTCGAGATTCGTTAATAGAAGAGAGAGAGAAGGGGAAAAAACAACTAATTTCTACCAAAAATCATTTGTCATTATTGCCATTCATTGCTTCTTCAATCAATTCCATAATTTACTTTTAATTATAATTAAGCCATATTCAAAATGTTTGACATGATAAGTAACAAAAAGAAAAATCTAATTCGCATTACGGTTGTTGTTTTGAAATCTCATCTCATATGCGTTTGAATCTAATTTGAGAAAATAATATACTGCACGTGAAGAATTATACCTAATTTTGCCCTTTTGCATGTTTTGAAATCTAACTTAGATATTATTTTCAATTAATGAGTACATGTCAAGATGTTAAATCGATGATACAATTAATCACTAAATTAACTCGATTGGTAATTAGTTGCCAAGGAGAATAAAAAACACCAAAAGAGCTATTGGAATGGATCGGTAATGGACTCTTTGATGCATAAGTTAATAGGATTTATATCTAAATGATTGTTTATTATGAAATGAGATCAAAACTGTTTATACATTTTTTTTCCCATATAGCCTTCTGTTATGTTTGTTTTTGGGGAAAGAATAACTCGGTTATTTAAGCTCGGGATTTGAAATTCAAATATTGGAACTTCATGTCCTCAATAACATCTACAACAATAATGATTTATCTCAGTAATCTCGATGATCAGTTAGGTTTTAAATGCCATTCATTGTGAGGAGTTAGTAAATTCTCATCGTTTTCCCACTCAGATTAGCTCAGCCATGCTGAGCTCTCCTCGCTTTTGCCAAGTCGCTAGCTTAATTGGTATGGCTGAGTTGGTGTATCATCATTTTGTGACGAGTGTAATATCATCACATTGCTCATTAGAAATTTTGAATTCCATTTTAATGCCTTTTAAAATAATAATAAAGAATCCATTTTAGTAAAATATTTTTCAGTCCAAATTCAGGTGTGTCAATCTCAAAGATCAGACACAATCACACAAAAGATAAATTTGCTTACTGTGACATCTTCTAGGTGACTTTTGTAGTACTTGGAGATGGAGTCTACATTGATTAATATAAGATTGTGACAATATTAGATGAGCCACAATTGTGTTTCAATTTCCCCAATTTTTTTTAATAATAGATAACGATTGTTATTACGTAAATTATTGTGATTTATGACCAAAGTTTTGAATTCGGTAATTTGTTAATATTCACTATAAAAGTATAAAGGAAAGGCACTCGTTAGGAATCCAATTAAAAAAAGTTTTTATGGGAAAAGAAAAAATAATAATTAATGTTTTGACAGCTTTTTTTCATTTCCCATAAAAATGATGTCAAAATTTTCTTAAAATGAATTGTTAACAAGTGCCCTAAGGGCACTCGTTAGCATAACCCAAGTATAAATACCGACATGCAATTCAACTATTTATTTGGTAGTTACATCCTACTTGACAAAATTGAAGTAGAGTTGGTCAAATACACTGCATTAATTTCCTCAACCAAATTCAAACACATGATTTGATTAAATTTAATTCTCATCAATAACAAAAATACTACTATTTTTCATGTATTGATTAATTTTTTTTAAAAAATTAATAGTTGGTGGTTATTTTACAAAAGAAGTCAAATAAATATACCGTCAACTCCATGATAATTGATATTTATTATCAAATCAATAAACTCACTTCATAACGATTGCTCTTTAATGATTTTTTTTTTTTTTTGTAAGTAAGATTCAACTCCTAAATATTTCATTCGAAAACAAAACACTTTACTAATTGCGCTACCGCTAATGTATTTCACCTAATTGGAATTCAAAATTTCAAACTCCAAATCTCTCGTTGGAAAACAAAAAAACTTTACTGGCCAAGTTAAACCAAAACCCACGTGTTAGTTATAGATAAGATTAGCATTAACATTTTTGAGATTCATGTATCTATCCTAACCAAAAAAAAATCAAAGAGCATCATAATAATTAAACACAGTTCCTTCCTCACATGATTGGACTTAACAGTAACACCACCACCAACACCACTACCTGCCCAACAAAAAGCAACCAAACTCATCCAAAAGAGAAACGACACCGTTTTTTTTTAAAAAGACCTAAACTCAAAGACTTAGTCTTAATCTAGAGAGAGAAAAGACAAAAAGAAAGACCTGAAAAAAAAATTCATATATAAAAACCAAAACCCAAAAACGACTTTCAGTTTCTCTCAGTCTCATTTTCAAAACTTTTTTTCTGTTGAAATTCTCAACATCCATAGCTCTCTCTCTCTCTGAGAAGAAGAAGAAGAAGTTAAGGGCATTTTGGTAATTTTGATTATTTTCTTCATTTATTCATTCATGTTCTTCAACTACAAGAACAACAGTCCCGGCGGCGGCGGCGGCTGTGACGGCGGCGGCTGGGTCTGGATAATGGCTATGGTGGCTCCGACGAACGCGGCGGTGGTTTTCACGGCTCTCGCCGGAGTCGCCTTGGTCGCCGCCGTAGTTTTCACTGCTCGTAGGTAAATTAAAAATTAAATGCTTTACTTCCTACTTTTTTTTCGTTGTTGTGTTTGACTGAGAAAGACACTGTACTGTAGCTGTTTGTTTGAAACCCTAGAATATAGTTCTGAGAAAAAAAGTGTGTGAGTGTGTGTGTGTGTGTGAGTGTGTGAGAGAGAGAGAGAGAGTAGAAATAGATGAAAGCTCTAAGACGAAGTCACACTTCGTCGTCGTCATCGTCGTCGTCGAATTCCTCTCCTTCTTCGTCGTCGTCGTCGTGGATTCATTTGCGTTCGGTTCTATTCGTTGTTGCTTCTTCCTCACCAGCTTCTTGTTCTTCTTCTGATCGGTGAGTCCTTCTCTCTCTCTCTCTAGATTCTTCTGTGATTTTCTCTGATTGAGCTTTGATTTCTGTAAAGTTCACTGATTTCGTTTCAGATCTCAATCTTTTCCTGCTCAAAAATCGTGTTTTCTGTACCAATCTTTAGCTCAATCTACTTGCTTTTGGCTTAAATTTGCTCGTGGTTTAGTCTCCTTGTTTAAGCTTAAACAAGCTTCAATGCTCAATCTACTTGTTTAAGCTTAACCACTGTAGCTGCTACTAATTACAGATTTGTTGGAGTTGGAGTCTTGGTTTATTTATGCTTCTACTTGGTTTGGAAAGTAGATGAAAGTGGATCATTGTCAAAATGGGTTAATTTACTTTGCTTCTTTTGTTTACATACATTAAATGTTGTGATTTTTCTGTATCCGTGAAGAAAATAACTTACACATGGTTTGTGTTACCAATTAAAGACATTTCGCAGAAATTTTTGGTGGCTTATAAGGTATTTAAGGTTTTGGGAGTTCCGAGCCGGGAACTTAAAAGTTGGTAATGAATGTGATAATCAATTTTTCGTGATCTGTATGTAACATGAGTTTTCCTGTGTTGTTCTACCATGTATCTCATTTTTTTTAAAATGAAAAGGTTGATGCTTTATATGTTCATCTGGAGTAATTCATGTCCTTCACCGGGGTTTTTTTTTTTCCACCGCACCCTCTAAAAGAATAGCATTTTGGGTAATTTAGGTTTCTAAGTTTTAATGTTAATCTTGAATAAGCTAAATGACAATTTGGGGGAAATTGGTTGATGTAGCCAACACCACGTATTTGGGATCTGAGGCTTTTTAGAGTTTAAAGACGAACTGAAAGGCACTGGGTGGTGACCAATTGTATGTGTTTATTTCAAATTTGCTTTCTTTCCATCTCTGAAGACTGAAAGCAGTAAATAAAAAAAATGATGTATGATTGGAACCCCAATGAGCTTTTAATTTTGTACAAAAATGGTTGAATTTTTAGTTCAACATTTGTATTATATTTTACCATAACATGTTTGTGTGCAAGTTGGATGCTAGCACTTCAGGGTTAGGATATTTCTGGTGGCAGATTTTGACCCCTAGTTCTGGATGGAGTGATCTCATCGTGACCTCTCATTACAAATTGGTTTTGAATGGAAAATTAAAACAAACATACTATGCTTTGAGAACTCATTTTAATTTATATGTGATCATTTTTTTTACTTTTATTTTCATCTGCTGGCTTCTCTTCGGGTACGACTATTAATCTTTTTCCTTTCTTTCATTTTCAGGGGTCGTCTTAAGTCACCATGGTCACGCAGGAAAAGAAAACATGCCCTTTCACGTCAGCAATGGACAAGTTTGTTTACACCAGATGGGAAGCTCCGTGATGGTGGAGTTAAGTTTTTGAAGAAAGTTCGCAGTGGAGTGAGTTACCATCCTTCTCATTTCTCTGATATCTCTAGTCAACAACATAAATTTATATTATCCTCTGTTACTAATATTGGCTTCCTAATTTCTGATGCAGGGTGTCGATCCAAGTATTAGGGCAGAAGTTTGGCCTTTCCTTCTTGGAGTGTAAGCATTCTCAGCCTTGTGTGTGTGTGTGTGTGTGTGGCCTGTGTGGAGTAAAAAGTATTTCTATCATTATTACATTCCTGTATATGTGGGATAGCACTTGTTATCAATTTTGAGTATTGAAGTTCTATACGTTTATATCTCCATAAGTTGAAGTTTGGTCTCTGGTCCTTGGCCTATACCTTGGGGAGAATTTGGATGGCTGTTTCCTCCTTCACTCTGGATGATTTAGCAATTGCCATAATTTTATGACCTTCCATGTGCATGTTGCTGTGGAATCTTTAAGAATCTATCTGCTCTCATCTTGTGGAATCACGACTTTTTCCTCCTTATTTTCCTGAGCTACCCTTTTGTTCCTTGTTACTGGTACATGATTTGGTGCAGTTGTTTTGGTAAATCTAGTTTGGTCACTTAAAACCAACTCTTGTTCATTTTGGTGTTCCTTGATTTTCAAATCTTGTGGTTTACTGGTTCCTTATCTAGATCAATTGGGTCAGCAAAAGTTACTTTTCGAGGCTATAGACTTGTTAATTTGTGTTTATTATTCATAATGTCTGTATATTCAATTGAGGTTGGGTTTGGATCTGCATTTTGCTCTCAGTGTTTGCGTTTTTTTTTTTTTTTAAAGACCAGCTCCTCCCATGAACAGTGCACCAAGGCATATGAACAGTTAAAAAAAGAGTGAACAGTAATTTTTCACACATTTAAAAATTATTTTGCTACAGTGTTTTCAGTTTTCAGCAAAATAAGTTGTATCCAAACGGACCCTGAGTAAAGTCCAGTTCTTGGGTTATGGATAGTCAACCTATGGTTTATGGTTGGAAGCTTTTCTGCCTGGAAGCTTTTCTGCCGTTGGTAGTGTGGTTATTTTAAAATTTCAAAGCCTTCTTTTAAAATGAATCAGTTTTTTTCAGTTAGAAGTTTCATTCATTCCTCTCAAAACAACAGTATGAATTTTGGAAACTTTTGGCTTATAGAATTCATTAGTTTGAACACTGTGTTCCTTCCACTATCGGCAGTATCACTTATCATTTGAATATCTTGCTTCTCTCTGTGGTGCATTTGTTTAGATGTGCTATGCTGATTCACCAAACTGTATTTATGTTGCCTTTGTATCTAAAGGTTGATTCATACCTCTATATGTTGACTGAATTTCTTTATTTCAACAGTTATGATTTGAACAGTTCAAAAGAGGAAAGGGATAATATAAGAACCCAGAAAAGGTACATACACCAACTTCATTTAAAAGTTCCAAATTTCCAATTTATTAATTGCATCACTTCAGGATAAGTTGAGTGTGGGTTTTACACTGCATGATGAGATTCTTAATTCCATTCTCTTTAGACTCCTAACCTTAACAGTGGTTATTTTCCAATCTTTGGATGCAGAAAGGAGTATGAGAAACTTCGCAGACAATGTCGGAGACTCCTAAAACGTAGCAAAGATGACTTTAAATTGAATGAAATCGGTAGAATAAGCTGTGATGGGTACAGTGGGAGTCTTGCACATTACACAGATTCTCCGAGCTCTGAAGATGTGGTTAGCGCCAGGGAGTCCCTTTCTAGTGAGGAAAGGAGTCCAAATGTTGAATACTCTGACAATCCCTCTAGTGCAATGTTGGAAGGGGACGAAAATGCAGGACGAATCACAAATGCTGATGCTTCTACACTAGACGGCGAGTCATCAGACTCAGACTCATCTGAAAACCCTGAAGTTAGTCGGACTTTCCCCTCTACAGAAGAGAATGATCCTGACATGAATTGCAAAGAGGATTCTTCTCCCTCACGGACAGAAGTCTCTTCAAAACTCCACAAAGATGAAGATTTTTCCTCATGGCAGAGGATCATCCGCCTGGATGCTGTACGTGCCAATACAGAATGGATACCATACTCCCCATCACAAGCTGCGGTTTCAGAGGTTAGGGCACGGCGTTCAGCTGAGGCTGTGGGACTGAAGGATTATGATCACTTAGAGCCCTGCAGGATCTTCCATGCTGCCCGACTAGTTGCTATTCTTGAAGCTTATGCGCTATATGACCCTGAAATTGGCTACTGCCAGGGCATGAGCGATCTTCTTTCCCCAATAATTGCCGTAATCACAGAGGATCATGAGGCATTCTGGTGTTTTGTGGGTTTCATGAGGAAGGCTCGGCATAATTTTAGGCTTGATGAGGTGGGAATCCGAAGGCAACTTAACCTTGTTTCAAAGATTATCAAGTGCAAGGACTCTCACCTTTACAGACACCTGGAGAAGCTCCAGGCTGAGGATTGCTTTTTTGTTTATAGGATGGTGGTGGTACTGTTTAGGAGGGAATTAACATTTGAACAGACCATATGCCTCTGGGAGGTAATGTGGGCAGACCAGGCAGCCATTAGAGCTGGCATTGGCAAGTCTGCATGGGGTCGGATAAGGCAGCGAGCCCCACCCACAGATGAGTTGTTACTTTATGCAATTGCAGCTTCTGTATTGCAAAAGAGGAAACTGATCATTGAGAAGTATAGCAGCATGGACGAGATTATAAGGGAGTGTAATAGCATGGCTGGGCAACTTGATATGTGGAAGCTCCTTGATGATGCGCATGCCTTGGTGGTGACTCTCCATGATAAGATAGAGACATCTTTCTGATGGAAGTGCAATTTTTGTGCTAATGTTTTAGGCCACAGTTCTTTCTAGGGGTCGTGGCTCTTTGGCAGCATCTTCAAGTCTTTTTAGGACTGCAAAAACAATAACCTGAGGTTCTATCTGAATGGAGTGTGGAATTTATGGTGTTCATTTTGCTACCGCTTACTTTCAAGACACAGTCAAGTGAGGGTGGCAAACATTTAAGAGATGCCTTATTTAACTCAGCCAAAAAAAGAAAAAGAAAAATGCCTTATTTAGATTTATTACTTTGTATGCACCCTTATTCTCTACCAGAAATCTTCCAAGGGAAGAAAAAGCTGCACAGGCTAGCAAGAGCCTGGTTTTAGCAATCAGAATACCATTTCGGATGAGGACTAGTGAGAGTTTGGTAATAAGATCCCATTGATATTGTTATTTTAATAGATTCTCAAAAAAAAAAAAAAGAGTTATAGAGAATGGAATATGCCTCTATGTCTTAGATAATCAAGAAGGTGAAAAATGCTAGCCATTGATTGTAAAATGTTTTCAATTTTCGTTCATAGCTGTTCCCAATGATGAACCAACACTCGGGCACACACTCCCTACTTATATGTGCCCTCATTTGAAAACCCATCCCCAGGCTAGTTGAATATTGGATTTAATCTTATCCATGTGAGTGAATTGGATTTAATGATTTATCATCAAATCATTAGAATGGTCGATTTTTTTTTTCTTTAAATGTTGATAGCATATGATAAATTTAATATACTCATTTTAAAATGAATTAATTAAAGAGTTAACTAGCTTGGGGAGAATCTTCATGTGGGTCAGAACTCAGAACTAGCCCTTGAGAGAGGCAATGGCTGGACAAAAAAAATTGTGATGCATTCTCATTCTTTATACTGTAGTGCATGCTGCCAGAAACGATTTGACTTTTGGAGTCTAGGCAAAGTTGCATCCTCATATTGACCCAGAACCTATTAAAAAGCATAAGCAGCCAGAACAGTAGTCCTTAACAGATGGCACTCTTTTGGGGGGTTTACCTTCAGTCTAGATGCTGAACAAGCCCTAACGTTAGTGTTAGGTCATTCTCAAAATAGTATCCCAATTTGCTATTTTACCAATATATACACCCAAGATGAGTTTTACCCAGGTATGTATTTCTAAATTTTTTAAGCAACTGTGGATAGTGAATTCTCATATATATATATATATATATAATGTAAAACCAAATATATTATTTTATTAAAAAATATCTCACTCCAAATATAAATAAAGAACAAAAAAATTTAAATGAAATGGTAAAAGAATATAGATTAGAATGGGTGTATTGCAAAGTGAATTGATATAATAGATAAACTAACTTTTTAAATGGTAAATATAATGTAAAACTAAATATATTATTTTATTAAAAAATATCTCACTCCAAATATAAATAAAGAATAAAAAAATTTAAATGAAATGGTAAAATAATATAAATTAAAGTGTTGGGCAAATTGCAAAGTGAATTGGTATAATAGATAAAGTAACTTTTTAAATGGTAAAATACACGTTATGTAAAATACTAGGATATGTAAGTACTGGATATGAATTCTCACCGAGTCTAAATTCTAAAGCTCTCTAAAGACCAAAAATCCTGGTTTTATGATCAAGCCCAAAAATAAGCACCTTGAGTAAGGCTGGCACGAAATAGACACCACCAAGCTAAACCATGTTGACTGCTTTTGTCCATTGCCAACAGTGTCAGCCATTTTTCTGATTTCAATTTTTTTTTTAAAACAGTCGGTGGCAGTTCAGTGCCCTTGAATATTAATTCAAGTAAACTATTAATTCAAGGAGTTTTTTTTTTTTTGATGGGAAATAAGAGAATTTCATTCAACAGAAAATGAATTACAAAGAATAGCAGAAGCTTGAGCATTACAAACAAAGATCCTCAACGAGAAGATGCTCAAGAAAACTTGGAAAAGACCTTTTCCAACCCTGTGACACACCAGAAAACCCAGCCACCTTTGCAAGCTCATGGGCAACTCTGTTGCCTTCCCTTTTCAGATGTTTAAAAGAACACCAGGAAAACACAGCAGTCAATTCTCTGATGTTCCTGATTATGTGCCCAAGCTCACCACCATGGAGTTATATTATAGGCAAGTCGTTTCTCGCATAGACCCATCAGTCACAACTTTATTATTCACCAGTAACAAATTACTGTGGTTGTAAAATTTGTTGTGAAATATATTTTAGACTTAAAATTGAAAACAGCCTCTACCCTTGCTTATCTTCCAAATATAATAATACAAAGTCTAAGGCTTAATTGACACTGGCAAAAAGACCCTCAAACTATTGCTCAATTCTGACAATAACAGACAACAAAGAGAAATTTAAATTAAAACACGAGAAGTAACTGTCCTTTTTAAATTCTCAACTAATGAGGACAAATTACTCGCCCTTGGAAAGGACACATTGTAAACGGTAGTAGGCTAATCCTTCTTGGTGAAGTGTCGGACGGCAAAGGCTAAACCCAAGATCAACAGGGGAACAAGAAACTGTAAAATCTTAATCAGGAACTCGGGGGTCTTATCAGGATTGTAAGCAGCCTGTTGGGGTGGAATGTAAGTCCGTTTTTTCGGAACAGTTGATGCATCAACCTCTCCAATGTAATATTTCTCCATCATTTCTCTGGCAGAATCACTGTGGCCCACATCTTCAAAATCATTTGTTGCATCCTTCCCTGAAATATTTTGAGACAAAAATGGTCTTATATGGTTGTATATTGAGGCCCATGGGCATCATTTTGTATGCTGAAGCAAATGCAATGGTTTTACCTGTTGCGGATAATAGGACTTCATCACCTCCAGGATGATCTTCCATGAATGGTGTTACATCATACACCTAAGATTGAAACTCAAAACTTCAGTAAATAAGATAAAACAATTCCATATATTTATGAACGGAGAAAAAGAGAAAAGAACTGATTATTTTTATAGTAGGCCGAAGTCATTATTAAGAGGATTTTCCTAAACTGAATGTGGGCTCCTCATTTTCACCACAACTTGAGGATTAGATGATGCAACTTGGTGTACAAGAGTGCCGCTAAGACTTGTAAACCAAAATGATTTCATCGTGGGTGGAATCATTGCACATAGATGTTTACTTTGCTGCATGTAAATGCCTTTTCATTGAAGCAAAAACTAAAATTTTTGTTGGTCATGTAAAACTATTATAAACACCGATCAAATTAAAGAGAAGAGGGAAAGGCGTAGTTGATGGACAGCAGGTGAATAATCCTGTCCTGCCCCTTGTTGGTCCCAAGGGATGGAGGAGGTTAGGTTAGTCAAAAGATGGTTATTAGTTCAAGGACAAAAAGATTGAACCCAATAATTGAGAACCAGGCACTACCGGGAAGAGAGAGAGAGAGAGAGCCCCAATAATATCTATCATGAACAGGGCACTTTCATGAACACCATAACATGGAAAGTGTAGACCATGCTCATACTACTGTAATTAGATGACATATGTATGTAGATGTACTCCCTAAGCATCTAGATGAACATGAATTTTTTAGGCTGCTCTATGATCAATGCTACATCCCCTGGAAATAGGAATGAAGGAACGCATATTGGAACAGTGACCACCATGGAATAAATAAGTTCGGTTTTCCCCTTCGTGGTCCCCAACCAACATGCCCCCAATCTTGGGCATGTAGCACAAGATATAGGGTGGGCTTGATAGTACTTGAAAACGTACAGATGATCAAGGTCAAGCTTTGACCACAGACTACATGTAAGTTTTTGGTATCTATAGTGTAAAACCAACCACCCGGGAGGTGAGGTGTTGTAAAAGTTTGACCATGAAGAGTGAAAAATCATTCTCTCTGCAATGGCATTCGACATAACCGAGCAAGACTCAGTGTCCGACAATTCTGTTGCAACTAGAAGGATTTTATAAAACATAAGAATTGAAAGCCAATTCATGGTCACTGGAATTGGGTATGAAGAGTTTCAGAGTTCTCCGGAGTATGCAAAGCACCAAAGCAACAAAATTCAGGCAAGGGAAATAATAAGATACAGTGAAAGTGAAAAAGAAAAAAATTAAGATCTATTATAGGGACCAAGGGGAAACTTACACAAAGAAGCTTCTTAAATTCCAAAATTCAAATTGTACATTTCCCTAACGATCCGTTTGGATTGAGGGGGAGTAGAGTAGATTTAGCACAAACAGGCCATAAATTTTCTCATAAACCAAGCAGCTAAAAAAAAATCCTAACAATAGGGGAAAAAAACACATCATGAAACAGAAACACAGTCATTTTATAACATACAATATTTCCCATATAATCAAATATATATTAGCCAAGCTAACAATGAATTAAGACGAAAAGGTTTGAGATTTCCCATACTACAGAACAAAAAGTCAATTCCCTTTACACAACTGAGCCTAATCAGACACCTGCTTACTTAGTTTCAATTTCCACAGTTTTCTCAACAATCAAACGGATAGCTAATAAATCAATCCAGAAATTGAATAAATAAATAAATAAACGAAGAAAGATCTGACCTTCCCAGAAATTATAAGCCAACAATCCTTGGTCTTGTTGTGCTTTTCCACTTCTTCAAAAACGTGAACCTTTGGATCTGAAGCCATTTTTCACTGACACCAATCACAAAAACACCAAAACTTTTAAAACCCAGAAAAATTTTATAAACCAAAACCCCAAAAATTTACATTTGGGAAGGATCTAATAGGACCCAATAAGATTCCAAATCACCAAACACAAAAACACCAAATACCCATCAATGTTTATGCAGTAAAGGTCTAAAATTTATGTGTTTATATTTGATACAGAGGATCTAAAATAGAGATTCTTAGTCAAAATCAAACAAAGTAAAGTATCTTTCAAGGTTTTTTTCTTACCGAAAGAGATGAAAAAGGCTCTAACAGTCTCTCTAGCTCGTTCTTGTCAAACAGTCTGTCAAAGCTCAACAAGTCCTACGGGGGACCATTAATTTATAACACAGGTTCTTGTTCCTGTCGAATACCAAAATGCCCTTCGCATCAGAACCAATTATACAAGACTTTCTGCTTTGGAGAAAAAGTTGGTAGCAACAAGAAGGGCAATTCTATAATTTGTGTGTGGCATTACTTTTTTTTTTTTTTTTTGAGAATGATTTGCGTGTGGCATTACGTCACGTGTAAACGTTACATTTCTGTTTTTTATATTAAAGTTTATTTATTTATCTATTTGAGTAACTTGATTAATGGCATTAAAGTTGGTACGTGTGTTTCACGATAAACTTTTTTTTGATGAACTTCACGATAAACTTATGTTAGTAGAGTGATTTGAGATTATCCAAAAAAAAACAAAGGGTGATTGATTGCAAGGTTGTGTTTTGTCTTTGTTTTTTAAATGTATATAAGGAAAATGAAATATTCCCAAATTTTTATTTTTGTTTTTGTTTTTTTAAAAGCATATAGGGAAGCGGTGTTATACGGTATTGCAACTTCTGGTTAAGACTATTGCACTTTCTGTCTGTCCATGAAATATTCTGAAAATTCTATAAATCGATAGTGTAGTGCTAATTAGGAGTAAGATCCATATCAACCAATAATTTTATATATATATATATATAATATTAATAGGCAAAATTTAGAGAAAGTTCAATTAGAATTTGAAATTAGAATCCAATTTTGCATCATATGTCTAAATTTATGTGGAGATCACACTATAATTATCTATTTAAATTTGTGTCTGCGTCCACTAATTTTTTTTTTTTTTTTATAATCTTTTTGTCAAGTGAGTTAATGAGTGCAAAATACTAAGAATTTAATATTAATGAACTATAAAATAAAATATTAAAAAAATAATCACATAACTCAATAAAAATCACCACATAACAAAGATCACCAAATGCTCTATCTTATTAAAAATTAGAAAAAAAAATGATCATAAGTAGTATTAAATTTAGACAATCATTTTAATATGTGACTAGTCACGTTTACTTTTAAAAAAAAAATTTGACTAAATTATTTATATTTTTATGATAAAAATTGTGTTTAATTTTAAAGGTATTTATACGTATTCGCATGTTACATGCTTATTTTTTTAATAATTTGACTAATTATTTATATTTTTATAATAAAAATTGTATTTAATTTTAAATGCATCCATGCATTTACATGCTAGTATATATATAAAACAAAAAAAGTTTAATTTTTGATCGACTTCATAATTAATTGTCACATATGTTTTTGGGTCCCCATGATTTTAAAACATTATTATTCTATTATATATATTAATTTATTTTAGAATTTATTTTATACCTAAACCCTCTATTAAAATCTTATCAAATCATATTTTATTTAAATAGTAAAATATGTGATTCCATGCACAAACACATTCATGATAAATGTGTATTAATAACTACTGCAATTATTAAATTTCATATTTAGACAACAAATAAAAAAGAAAAAAAATTACCAATATATTTTTGTTAAACTTTCCTATGCAATGCACAAAGTACCGACTAGTTATTCAATATTTTGAAAGTATAAAAACATGATTCTCACTCCTCTCACATAAATGGTAAGTCTCATTGATTAAATTCATAGTGAGATCCATCATTCATGTAAAATAAGAGATTAACATGATGTTATACCATCCATAAAAAAAAACAATAAAAAAAAAACAATAAAAAAAAAAAACGATGTTATACTAATAAATAATTTTCCTTGTCTAGGGGCACAAGTAAATATACATTTAATAGAGTAAAAATAATGTTTCTATATGTTTTTAAAAATATAAAGTCAAATTATGTACATGTGAAGAATAACACACAAAACCATAAAACCATCTAAAAATTGTACCTAAAAAGTTTAATTTGTTACAAAGATTAAATAATAAGTTTTCTCTCTAGGTCTTCTCTCTAGAAAACCGAGAGGTGAAAAACGGCGCCGGTCCTAGACCGGGATAGTTTCTCCTTCGTGGTAGAAAAGGTGTGGTTTTTTTGCTCTGTTTTTCTCTCATCATAACAGAATGGAAGATTTAGCAAAGAAATGTGAGAATCTAAAACTCTCAGAACAAGAGGGTGATGAAGTGGATTTGGACGATCAAGAAGTAGCAGAAGGTTTTATCCTGGCCGCAAAGTTTTTAACTAAGCAACGCATTAACCTGGAAGCAATAGTTAAAGCTCTCAAGCCGATATGGAAAACGTCGAAGAACTTCGAAGTACAGGATGCTGGAGACAATACAACGCTGTTTCTGTTTCAAAACAAGTAGGATATGGAACGAGTGTTATGGGCTAGTCCGTGGTCTTTCGATAAGTATTTGGTGATCCTCCACAAGTTTGAACCAGGGGACTCTGTTTCTACTATTAGTTTTGATAAGGTTCCTTTCTGGCTTCAGATTCATGGCTTACCAATGAGGATGCAAACAAAAGATGTGGCTGAATGAATTATCGGATCTTTTAGGATGATTGAGAAAGTGGACGTAGGTGAGAAGGGTTTCAGTATGAGCAAGTATCTTCGCGTCAGGATAGTAGTGGACATTACTCAGCCACTTTGCAGAGGACGGACAGTGCGAATGGGGGGTGGAAAGGCGAGTTGGGTGGATTTCCGATATGAGAGGCTTCCCATTTTCTGCTACTGGTGTGGACTCCTAGAGCATGATGATAGGGACTGCCCTCTCTGGATCAGTAGCAAAGAGTCTCTAGGGACGGAAGACAAACAATTTGGGCCCTGGCTGAGAGCCGATTCAGACCGGTTGCAAAGACCACAGGTGGCGGAGGCGCTAAAGCGTAGAACACCGGGAAAGGCGGAGGAAAGACGGAAGGAACAACCGGAAAATCACCAGCCTACAAAACTGAACCAGGACTCTCGGATTAAGAAACACTTTCCAGCCAGTGGAGCGGCTGCGACGCCGCCAACGGAACCACCATCTGTTTCAGATATGGTAATAGAAGATTTGACGCCAACTCTATCGCGATCAGAGAGATTTGAGGAGCAATTAAGGGAGATAGATCAGGCCATAAATGCTGTTGACATTTTTAAGGGGGAAAATAACGAAAGTTTAAAACGGCAAACACAATCTAAGGGATCGCAGGATTTTAACCCAATCAGTGCAAACACACAGGCCGCATATCAAGGCCCACAATCGAGAGATACGGCTCAAATAAATATAGGAATGGGCTCATCACATTCTGGCCCATACTTTAGCCCTCAAAAGGCTTCAGCTCATTTTAGTGAGGCCCAAACTAATAAAATTATGAGTGATGGGAAAAGGAGCTTAGTGGGAGCAGATCAATCGGCCCAAGTATGTAACAAAAGTCCCACAAAAGGAGATGCGAACATAAGGCAGTCCCAGATAGAAGATTATTATTTCAATGAGGGAGTGGGTAAGGAGAAAACAGACCCAGCGAGAGGAAAGGCGATTCACACCACGGGACCACAATTTGGAGAAAATCTGGGCACATGGAAACGGATTCCTCGAGTTGGAGTACAAGGTGAGGAAGAAATCAAAGCACTAGTTGAGATTGGAGGTAAAAGGAAAAAATCAAGGGTGCTACAAAAGCTTGACGAGAATGTCGCATCTGAGAAAAGAAGCAAGTTTGACGGAGCAGTGGTGGAGATGGGTCAGCTCATGGCCAAGCATATGGGATCGGCGGAGGCTGCAGGTCAGCTCCGCCGGAAGCAATGAGTTCGCTCGTCTGGAACTGTCGGGGGTTTGGGAACCGCCGAACAGTTCGTGCTCTTGAGAAGGTAATGACTTCTGAAGATCCCATTTTAATTTTTTTAATAGAAACTAAGCTTTTTGTTTCAGAAATGGAGGAAGTAAAGGAGCGGGTTAAGCGTTCCCAAGGTTTTGTGGTACCTAGTGTCGGACGGAGTGGTGGTTTAGCGCTTCTCTGGAATCCATCGTTGATTGTTGATGTACAGTCCGCTTCGGAAAGCCACATTGATGCCATAATCAAACCAGGGGGCGATTTGGAAGAGTGGAGGTTTACGGGTTTTTACGGCAACCCGAAAACAAGCAAGAGAATTGAGTCGTGGCAACTTCTTAAACGATTATCCAACGGCAACTCCTTACCGTGGGTATGTGTGGGAGACTATAATGAGCTGATACATGATGGAGAAAAGGAAGGGGGAAGTAGGCGTCCTGCAGGGCAGATGGCAAGTTTCTGTGAAGCAATCAACACTTGTCAACTCCGTGATTTGGGATACATAGGGCAGGACTTTACATGGAGCAGAAAATTTGGCAATCGAGGATGGATTCGGGAACGACTAGACAGAGCCCTGGTCTCGGTTGGGTGGTCTAGGCGTTTCCCAGGCTTTCAATTACACCACAAGGCTAATTCAAGCTCGGATCATTGCATTTTACTACTGAAGGAGGTAATAAACTGTAAGCCAAAGCAACGAAGTCCTAAAATCTTTCGATTCGAAGAAATGTGGATTAAGGAGGAATCTTGTGCTAAGGTGGTAATGCGTGCTTGGGAAAAGGGTGAAGGCAGTGGGTCTACATCTACCCTTTCTCGATGTCTGGAAGAATGCCGTTTAGCACTGACGGTGTGGAATAAAACTTGTTTTGGTCATGTGGGTAAACAAATAGCGGCTCTTCAGAATAGGCTTGAGAGTCTGGAAAATCAAAAAGGGTCAGACACAGTTATGGCAGACCTTCAAAATACGAGGGATGAGTTGAATAAATTACTTGATATGGAAGAGACAATGTGGCACCAGAGAAGCAGGATAAATTGGCTTAGGTCAGGAGACAGGAACACGTCTTTTTTTCATACAAAGGCCTCGGGTAGATTCCAACGGAATACTATCCTAGGAGTGATGGATGACACAGGGGTCTGGAGGGATGAAGCAGAGGATATTGGAAACACCTTTGTGGGTTATTTCAAGAAGCTTTTCTCAACCTCAAACCCAGAGGTAAAAGAAGAGCTTATCAGTGCCATTCACAGAAAAGTCTCTGCTCAGACCAACTCTCTATTGACACGGGAATTCCGGGTGAAGGAAGTTGAGAGAGCTTTGAAGCAGATGTTTCCAACCACTGCCCCGGGGCCTGATGGGATGCCGCCTCTCTTCTATCAGAAATTTTGGCCTACTGTAAGTGCTGTTGTCTCTAAAACTATTTTGGATTTTTTGAATTTAGGAATTACTCCCCTGAATTTCAATGAAACCCATACTGTTTTAATTCCAAAAGTGAAAGACCCCAAACTAGTAACTGAATACCGCCCAATAAGTCTGTGTAATGTAGCTTACAAAATTGCTTCCAAGACTATTGCAAACAGGCTGAAACAGGTACTGCCAACTCTGGTCTGCGAGAATCAGAGTGCTTTTGTTGCAGAACGTCTCATCACAGACAACGTGCTGGTAGCATCAGAGACTATGTTCCATATCAGTCAAAAAAGAAATGGCAAGGAAGGGGAAATGGCTTTGAAGCTCGACATGAGCAAAGCCTATGACAGGGTTGAATGGAGATGTTTGGAGCAGATCATGAAGAAAATGGGTTTTGCAGAAAGTTGGGTTGGACTGATTATGAGATGCATAAACACAGTTACTTATGCAGTTCGCATTAACGGTACACCAATGGGGCGGATTATACCTTTAAGAGGTTTAAGGCAGGGGGATCCACTCTCTCCCTATCTTTTTCTACTGTGTGCAGAAGGTTTGTCTGCAATGCTTCACCAATCTATGCAAAATAAGAAACTACGAGGGGTTTCAGCATGTAGGAGGGGTCCAAAAGTCTCGCATCTATTTTTCGCAGACGACAGCCTAATTTTTGGCCGAGCTACTGTGGGGGAAAGTTCTGAGATTCTTAGAATTCTGAAGGTGTATGAAGACTCTTCGGGACAGCAGTTGAATAAGGAAAAAACAGCCTTCTATTTCAGTTGAAACACTCCAATAGAGGACCAGGAAGCAATCAAAAATATGTTCGGTGCTCAAGTGATCAAACAACATGAAACTTATCTAGGCCTACTCTCCTTAATTGGTAGATCCAAGACCAATACTTTTGCACAATTAAAATCGAAGGTGGCCAAGAAGCTGGCTGGTTGGAAGGAGAAGTTGCTCTCAACGGCAGGAAAAGAAGTTCTCATAAAGCCAGTGGCACAAGCGGTCCCTACCTACACAATGAGCTGCTTCAAGCTCCCAAACGCAATTTGTGATGAGCTCACTAGCATGGTTAGCCAGTTCTGGTGGGGGCAGAAGAAAGAGGAGAAAAGGGTTGCGTGGATGAGCTGGGAAAAGTTATGCCAACCAAAAGAGAAAGGGGGAATGGGGTTCCGTGATCTAAAGGGTTTCAACAAAGCACTACTAGCAAAGCAAGGGTGGAGACTCCAGACAAATACACACTCTCTGTTTGCTCGAGTGTTTAAAGCTAAGTATTTCCCGGACAGTAATTTCAGCCAAGCTAGGATTGGCCACAATCCCTCTTTCGCTTGGAGAAGCATAATGTCAGCACAGGATGTGGTGAATAAGGGGATGCGATGGAGAGTAGGAGATGGACACAGCATCAAGATATGGTCTGAAAAGTGGCTGCCTTCACCTTCCTTATATAAGGTAGCTTCTCCAAAAAACTTAATTGAGGCTGATGCCAAAGTCTGTGAACTCATTGATCATGAGAGAAAGGAGTGGAAGGTGCCTCTGGTGAGACAAATTTTCTGGCCTCATGAGGCAGATATGGTGCTAGGCATCCCTCTTAGCACAAGGCTACCTCCGGATAAGCTGGTTTGGGCTTGCACAGCGAAGGGCAGATTCACAGTTCGTAGTGCCTATCACTTAATAATGGAGGATAGTAGACAGAACAGGGAAGGGGCGAGCTCGGATAACACAGAGGTGAAGCAAATTTGGAGACGGGTTTGGAGCATGAAAACTCCAAATAAGATTAGAAATTTTGCCTGGAGGGCCTGCAGAGATATCCTTGCAAATAAAGTGAATTTGAAGAAAAGAATGATAACAAAGAATGATCTCTGCAGTGAATGTGGAAAGGAACCCGAAACTAATTGCCATATGTTTTGGTTTTGTGAGAAAGCCAAAGATATATGGGGAAATAGCAAACTAGTTTTCCCTTTTCACATTGAACCATGGTGGAGTTTCATGGATGTGGTGGGGCAGATTGTGAAAAGCAAAGTACCTGTGTCGGGGCTCTTGGAAACTACTATGACACTGTGTTGAGAGATATGGAAAAACAGAAATTCCGTCCAGCATGGAGGTACTGGTAGATCCGGAAAAGCCATTGTCCAACGGGCTTTAGCCTTAATGCAGGAGTACCATGCTGTAACAGAGGAAGCACCAACGCCCAGACCAACGGAGGCAGTGAAATGGCACCCGCCTGATCACCCTTGCTACAAGGTGAACGTGGATGCTGCTGTGCTAAAGGAGCTAAATGCCACAGGGATGGGGATGGTTGTACGAGACTGGGAAGGTAATGTGTTGACGGCAATGAGCAAGAGGCTTCCAGCTCCGTTGGCCACTTTGGAAGCTGAAGCAAAATCAATGGAGACAGCGGTCCTCTTCGCATGGGAGATGGGATTTAGGGAGGTTGTTTGTGAAACTGATTCTTTAGGCCTTTTCTAGATGCTTGCAGGAACCACGGAGGCACCCACCTGCATTGAAACTATTGTCACTAGTATCCTACTGTTAACCCAGAATTTTCGTTTTATTTCTTTTACTCATGTAAAGAGGCAGGGCAATAAGCCGGCCCATCTGTTAGCCCAATTTGCAAGACATATTGGGGACTTTGTGGTGTGGTTGGAGGAAACTCCTAGCCAAATTGAGCTCGCGTGTGCTCAGGATGTAAGCCACTTTTCTAGTAATGAATAAAGGAAAGCAGAGTCTTCCCATCAAAAAAAAAAAAAAAAAAAAAAAAACAAAACCATAATGAATTTTTGGATTATTAGTCCTTAATACCTTATTAGTTAACAAGATTCTTAGTTTATGGTTATGTAAAACTTATTTTTATTTTTTTTGTTTTTTGTACAAGTTATTTTCTAAAGAAAAATAAGTCAATAAAAATAAACTCATGCTAAGACGCATTTAAAGGAAATTAAGGGAACATGATATGCTTAAAATTTTTTTTTTAATAATTGAATAGTTGTTGTTAGTATTTTGATTGGTTTAACCTAACAAATAACTCATCCCCCCATCAATTGTCAACATGCGTTACCAAATAAGTGAGATTTATGTCAACATTAACACTTTTTGGAATGTGAGTAATTTTAAAAAATATATTTTTTTAGAAAATTATCTCATTTTTCTATATTTTGTAGCGACCTTAGAATGAGTTTGAAAATTATCTATTGACTTCTCTTATTTAATTTCACATAAATTATAGTTGTTTTTCAAAAACATTTAGCAAAAAATAACTTTATCTCATACCAAGATAAATAATGGAAGTTATGAGATAGATTTCTTTCTATCAATTTTTATCCGATATTACCAAACACGAAAAATGTGAAAAACTATCTTTATATAAGACTTTTAATTGAGTTTTAACAAACACCACACCAGTGTCACTTAACTAGTTTATTTATATTTGACAAGTCTTCCAAAACTTATTCCAAAGAATAATCCAATGAAATTCTTATCATCTTCCATAACTATTTCCTAAGGAAATAGGATGTAATAATTATTTTCATGTTTAGAGTAACTCTTTTTTTTTTCTTTTTTCTTTTTTGGCAATAAAGGAAATTTACATGGCCTTGTGGTGAGCACGAGACAGGCCAGATAAAATTCCCATTTTAGCAAGGTGTGTGGTGCGGTGATGACCTACCTTCTTTCCATGTATAGGACTGATGGAGTTGTTTCCTTGTAATAATTGAACTAAATAAATACTCACAGCTTGTCTCATGGTCATCCATACGCTGCTTATTGTGTCACAATCGTTAAGATTTGGTACTAATGATTCCCATCTGTTTTTTTTTTTGGCTGAAACTGATAATTCCCATCTCACTGATGGTCCTTGCCTCCTAGGAAGTAGAAATTGCTTTAGGACCTTTAAAAAATTTTCTTTATATATAAAATATATATTGTAGGGACACGGTTCTTTTGCGGCCCAATAATGATGTTGGGCTCGCACATGAAAGATCCCTCACAATATGATTCGTAGAGAGTGGGCCTGAAAAGCTCGCCTTTGGTCACGGGGCGATGTTCCGGTCTTGATTTTAGAGGAATTCCTGTAGAAAAAGGAGTTGGGTTTGAACATTTAAGCCCTACAGCGTCGCATCCTATGGGGTTGAACTCCTCGGACTTGATCCGAGGATCATTCAAGTCTTACCCCGGTTACCCAACGGTGGGTTTTTTCTGTGATGTGCATGTGTTGTTAAGGTGTTTTCACCCATGGCGTCTTTTTTCCTGGAGGTAGGATGGGAGCCCCCCTCCAGGTTCACTTACTTTTTCTTTTATACTAGTCTGCGTCCGTTGTCCTTCGTCCACGTATAGGGTCAACCTTTATAAGACTGATATTTGTCCCATCAGTCTAATCCCAAAATTGTTGGGGATGGTTGATAAAGCTGAAGAATACGACTCTGTTAGGTGCAGAGTCTTAACTGGGAAGGGTAGTAAGGATAACTTTCCCAAGATATTTTAGATCTCCTGACAAATTTGTTCCTTTACCTCTTTTTTACCCCTCTCCTCATTGGAGCTTTGGGTCTGCCGAGGACTAAACTGTCCTCGGCTGCATCTCCGGGCCATTTTTTGCCTTATATTTTTGAGCTCGGGCCATAACCTTTTTCGGTTTGGGCCTTTGGACTCTCCGTGAGCAAGTGGGCCTGACCCATAAATTATTGGGCCCCACATATATATATATATATATATATATATATATTTAAAATTTTTAAATCATATCTTCCATTCTATTTTTGCTGTAGATCATTCGGGCCTTTTTTGTTTGGGATCTTATAGTTTTAGATAGTTTATTTACATAGTATTCATAAAAAAAAAAAAAAAAAAAATGTAACTTTTATATTAAATATTTGACAAAAAGCTAAAGATTATTATTTTTTTTTTTAAAAGATAAACAACAAAAAAGCAAAAAGTTAAGCCAAATGCACACTTATATCTTAACTCCTAAGTGCATCGACCTCCAGTTAAATCACAACTCACAAGTGAAGAGAGTAAGGTTTTGTTCTTAGACTAACCATTTTTTCGTGGTGCTCACAGGGACCTTTGTCTATTTTGGAGTTATACTATCACTATGCGATTTTCATTATTTCACATCAATCTTAATTTTTGTGGCGAATGATGAAGGCGTGGATCACTTTGATTTCTCATTAACTTGTCTTTATTGTTTGTTTTGAATGAATGATGTGATGGATGAATACGTTTGTTTTTATTGACCTCTTTATTTCCGTAACCGGGTCTTAATTTTCATCTTATATTAACAGTTCATTCAAGTCAATGTGGCTAGCTATGGTGTTGTAACAATTGACAACTACTTCATTTATGTATAAGAAAAATTATTGAATACTTTGGAAATATCATCGTTGCGTACTTTCAACTCTCACATAAATTATAGTGTTATAGGTATACAAGTCACACAATTATTAATATTATCAATACATTGACATACATTATACATTACGTCTCATTAAAGAGAGGGTATTATATGTATTTGGTACATATATTTCCTCCTCTCACACAAGATGGACCATTGTTAATATTATCAATATATTAACACACGTTAGGCCTTAGGGGATTCACCCCATGTGAGAGAGATACATAATACATACGCTAAATGTGTGATAAATTTTTCCCTCATTAAGGAGGGGGTTCACTTCTTTCATTGAAGAAACAGTCCGAATTCTAGGCTTCATCCATGGATTCCAGTGAGTGCTTGGATCTTTCCTAATTTCTAGGCAATGAATATCTATAAATAGGAGTTAACTACTAGGCATTGAATTCCTCTAGTGGGACTAATAGGACCACTAGACCATTGACTATTGAGGAGTAACATTGGCTTTAAACCATACCTTGATCATATCAATGAGTCATGTATGATTTATGAATTCTTTCTTTTACTTCCACCACAAACAAGTAGAATCCTTTTCAAGTTACAGCTGAATGCTTGAATGAAATATGTTACAGAATATTGTTGCATAGTTAAAAGATTCACTTCTTTGTAGAGGAAAGAATGACAAGGAAGGGTACGTTTAATTGAGTAAATGAAAATTATGTTAGGAATAATAAAAATGTTTTAAGGAAACAACTACTAATATTTATAAGTTTAATTGTTACGTATGGAAAGTTTGGTTGGCACGTATGCTTTCATTGATGTCATAGACTGGGCATTGAGCAACCTGAGATTGCGATTTTTTGCACAATCAGCTGGTTGTTTTGGACTAACTGAAATGAAAGGATAACTTCAATAGGGAATTCCTTGTTTTTCTCCTAACCAGCTTGCTAGGCGTGCTGTGGAAAATATGCTATGCAGTTGGGGTGGGTTTTCATGAAATTCGTTAAGAAATGTTCATGGTTTTTCTGTGGGGATTCCCCTCTAACCAAAATTGAGAAAGTTGATGTGATTGACTATTATTAAATAAAACATAAGGAGAAGTCGTTTAAGACAATTTAGAAGATGGTTTATTAATTCAAATGAGAAAGCGAGTAGATGTGGAGAAGAAATATAATGGTGATTATTCAACTGTTAATGATTGTACATGTGTACTATTCAACTGTTAATAATTGAACATTATCGTGGTTAATTAGCTTCATTGCACTTTCAAAAGGGTCATCAATTACAACTTGGAAATTGATGTTGTCTTGTAGCTATACATTATTGTATAAGTAGATTGGGTGACGATGGGTTGTCTTTTGCAATAAGAACCAAGAAGCACACATACTTTGAGATGTCAACATTTGGTGATTTCCATGTGTCCATATTATAGTTTAAAGAATAATATGGCTTATCACTTTAGTCAATAGCTTGCCGTATTTATATCTTTGTTGCAAAATTGTGTGGTGCACTGAAATCTGAAATGCTCTTTTTTTACTACATTTTCAAAGAAGAATTGTTAGTCACATCTTTGGGGGTTTTTATCATGCTTGTTCTATTCTGTCTGCATCACACTTTTGGACCGCCATCACATCCTTCAGTTGAGAAATCCTATTTGTTCTTGTGGTATTAAATTTAGTTGCTTTTACGGCAATTCCTTTTATCTAGTTGGTGAAATTATTTATAACTTGTATGGTGTAGGACATTTTAGTTGTACCAAATATCCAAAAAAGTGAGACCATTTTAAAAATACACCCAATTATTGCAACCCGATACATTGATTCCTAAAGAAAACTCTGAGAATCCACTCACAAAAACCAACTTTGACCAACAGCAAATGAAACTTTTACAACAAAGCCAAATCCAACTTGGATCAGTTACATTTTGTTTGTAACTTTGTACACATTAGACTGCCAAAGCTTCCCTGGCACTTGTGCTCATATACATATCCTATTGCAACGTTGGAACAATATCTTAAATACTCGATTATTCAAATAGGCTTATTGTCTGATGTCATCTCTATATTAGTCTAAAGACTCTAAACTATGACTTCAGTCTTCATGTAAGATTATACCTCTGCACTAAACTTCAACACTTGATATGCTATTTGAAGCTCATGCAGATTGGAGGATTAATCTTGGCCAAAGCAAGGATTGATGCAGGGAGAATCCACAATCCATCTCCACATATGAAACCGGAAGCAACCGCAGGAACCATCAAGCTTGCCTCTTTGCTATTTAGCTTATGCCATACAAACACAATCAAACTTCCAACACACATATCAATTGCAAAGTAAGCACCAACAAGGAATGGCACAGCCATGGCCATTGGAAGTGGAACCCATTTCCCAACGTTAGTAGGGGTAAGATCTCTCAGCATGTTGGCAGCCATGGCAAAGGCAAAAAATCCATAACAAAGCTGCAAGCAATGATGGGGCAGGGCAGAGAAGCCTTCAACACCTAGAATTGCCATGTTGCGATAAATGATGGCATAAGGGGCTTTGTATTCGCCATTTGGGTTCCCAACATCAAAAGCCTTGTAGAAAAGAAAGAATGTGAGAGGAGCTACCACGCAGCCTATGGCTGTCCCAATAGCTTGGCTTACAAGCATTGATCGAGGGGAAGTGAGTGTGAGATGGCTAGTTTTTAAATCATGCATCAAATCAGAAGAGATGGAAACCATGGATTTAATCAGACCACATCCCACAAGTCCTGCAACCACACCATTATTTTTTCCACTCAAGGCAGCAAGCACAAAAAGAGCCACTTTCCCATAATTATAAGCCATGTTCATGTCAGTTAAACCTGCACCATAAGCATTGCAGAAGCAAAGAGAGGGTGCAAGAATATAGGCAACAACTACAAAATACCACTTCAACTCCGGGAACATGAGTGGAATCACAATGATAGCAACTATGGAGAAGAGTATATACCCTGTACATGCCACCCAAAATGGTATGCTGTCTCTTATGAATACCTCATTTCGTCGCAGCTCATCAAGAGGCTGATTCTGGTTTTCTGGCCCTGCAGTAGTAAAAGAAAACTGTGTAAAGGTTATACAAAAATGAAATCCTCACTGAAAGTGTAATTGCCCCATGAGGGTAGTTCCTTGAGTCTAAACACCAATTGCAGGATGCCAACAACTTAAACAATCAATTAAGTTGATTGCTAGAGTTCCTCAGTTCTTTGGTGATATGACTGCATCAGCATGCTAAGCTGTAAGTGTGTGGAGTATTTGGCACACCCAGGAGATGTAGCATAAGTGACCCACTTACATGTTTTAGGGCCCTTCTTGTTCACTCTGCCATGGATGTTTCTAGAGGTGAAATATAGTATCTTGAGAAAATTGTAGAGCCCATCCCCAAGGATCATTGCTATAGAAATAAAAACCTGCAACACACATGAGGAGATATAAGACTGGATTTGTCATATTTACAATCACTCTTCAATATAATTTAGGATTCTGCTTAAGCAATAGTCTTAAAAAGTCCAGAACCCAGACCTTGTAACCATTAAGACTCTTCATACTGCTTTCAGATAAAGTTTCAGGGAACCACTCTCCTTTGAGCCCCCTTATCAGTGGCCACATTATTCCCCAAGAGAGCACAGCACCAAAAAGCAACGACAAGTTCACAAGATGGGAACAGATCATTCCTGCTCCAATATAAGTCATACTGAAATCAAAGTAGAATCTGCAAAATTCATTTTCATTAATCAATGATATGATCACTCTCAGATAAGGCTAAAAGATATGCAGAGAAAAATTTGAAGAACGCACGAATTTTTCCAAGCTTGCAATCCAAATGTAGGGAACTGAGCAAATCCGCATGTCTCTCCAGCTGAATAGAACCATTGAAAGAAACCCCAAAGGAAACTCATCGAAAAGAATTTCATGAACCCATGAACCTGCTTCCTGCAAATAGGATTGAAACTTATTAAGAGTTGTTTCACACTTAAATTTGTTTTGAATTAATTTGAGACTAGAATTATAAAATCAATGCGTACTTGGCTATATTGTCTCCTTTAGGAGTATGAAAGCCATTAATAAGAACAGCAGTTGCAGTTCCACTTGGATATGGTAATTTGCAGTCTATTATCATGATCTGTAGAAGAACACAAATTCCATGACCAACCATTTCAAGTTCAGAAAGAGACAGAGAAACCTTGCCAGAAATTCAGATTATTATAATGCAAATGATCATATAGAATTATATATATAGATTTGGAGGACATCAAAACCCTTGAAAAATTAGCTAAACTCCCAATATTCCAAGGTCAATTTCTAATGAAAATAATATAAAAAACACAAAGTATACCTTTCTGAGAGGAACCAATGCCAACAGCCCAACAAAGCAGCTTACAAAGAGGAAACCAGTCATCCAACCAATCCCAGGCTCCTTGGTGTTAGGAGTATTCCCATCTGTATCAACCCCTGCTTGCTCATATGTCCTCCTATTCAAACCCAATAGATAAGATCCAAAACCACCTGCAATCCCATAATTGATTACATATAAAACATATGCAATAGTAACTTGTAAAATATCTAAATTAACAAAAGGCAAAAAAAAAAAAAAAAAATTGACTGTAAACAACAAAACAAGATCAAAATCACCAACCTCCAAGAGAAATGCTATAACATGCAACTGCACATGTCTGAATTATAGTGTTCTCCTGTCGAGTGAATGGAATTGAGACAATTCCAGCCTTCTCAAGTAGTGCAGTCCATGTTCTGATAAATACAAAGGCAAGGAGAGCAGCCGAGACATTGAGGTTTGGGACTAGACCAGTTGTGAGGTTTAGCTTCATCACTATCACACTATACATGATTCCAATAGCTAAGCTTGCAACAAGCCCTCTAATTGTAATCTGTCTCTTCCATGGGGCAATTCTCTTCACGTCTTCTGTCTCTTCACGAGTCTCTTCGATATCCTCTCTCTCAATGTTCTCTATCTCATTCGATTCTTCCTTGTTCATGTTCCCCATTTCAATTATCAAAATCTTCTACCTAGTCCTACACAATCCAAAAACAAAGAAAACATCAATAAAAAATCCAACTTGATGAGAAAACATTCAAGTAGACAAAATAGTACACATGAATGATCTTACCTTTGCTCTTCTTCTCTTCTCCTTTGCTCAAGAACAAAAAGGTCAGAACTTTGGAAAGCTTACAAAAATTCAAAACTGTTTCTTTGATTTCTACTTCCAAAGACCAATATATTGCCCGTGAGTGTTTGCTACCTTCTTCAATCTATACACCCACAAACCACCAGATGGGTAGTGGTGCATCTGAGCGTTGACTCACAAGAACCTGTCAAATAACAATACAACACCCACAAAACCCAATTGGGTTTTCAAATCCAATCACAGGAGTGTTAAGTTCCACACCAAAAAATGTGAGAACCACACGATTCCCTTATTGGGTCAGTCAGAGAATCTCCTTTAGACCAAGATTACTCCTACATGACAGCATTTGCAGCCAGATACCATCTTTATTTATATATGTTTTTAATACACCATGAAAATTCCATTACAGGATGAAAGGATGAGCACCACAGGCCTTACCATCAGCACAGCTCTGCATGTACTACAAAGAAGTACAACTTCCACAAGACGAGGTTTTTGTAGTACAACACCAAAACTTTCCAACTACAGCTTCATTGCATTGAACACATGTCCGGCTACAAAGGCTAAATCTTCTCGTTGACTCTTCTCTCTCATTGGAAAAGAGAAAAGTTGGTTATGATAGGAATTCAAGTGGTTGAAAAAAATGGAGTTCGGTTGGCTCTCCCTTTAGAAATTTCTAACTTTCGATGCTAGCACTCACTCACCTATAAAAGGACCAAAACAAGAACTTGAAGCATCACGCAAGCAACAGGAACTTCTCTTTGAACTCTTTTGATGGTCAACATTCCCACAAAGCGCACTAATATATTACAATTTTTTTTTTCTTTACACGATAGAATTTGTAAGTATATGTGTGGGAATATCTCATAGGTACTTAAATCTTAACATTTATACTCTCACACTTTACAAACACTAATTCTTTTTACACTAGTCAAAATCTCATGATTTATATTTCATAAAAATATACCAATTGTATGTAATTTTGAGTGTGTGATAATCATTGCTTTTGATAGAATATAAATGATAGGGTAAGATTTTTTGAGAAGTGAACATACTACGATGCAGACAATATCCAAAACTAAACACATATCTGAATTATATCATGTCCAATATAAAAAAGTAATAATATTGTACTTAGTTATACAATACATGTCCAAAATTTAACATGTATCTAAATCGTATGTTATACAATAAAAAGAAAAAAGAAAAATACCTTCACCTTTGTATATAATGATGTACTTATCTATAAACAAAGATTGTACAATATTTACGGTAATCGAGAGCCAGTGAAGTTGTTAGGTGGGGCCAAGAAAGTGTGTGGTGATTTTTTCATCTTGATCTTTTTTTTTTTTTTTTTTTTTTTTTTGTCTGATTAAGATCCGTTTATTTGGTTGAAATTGATTTTTTATTGAATATATTGTAGATAAAGACAAAAATTAATTAAAATAATATTGTAAAAATTTTAAACAGTATAAAAAAAATATAATAAAACCTATAAATAATTATAAAAATAAAATAAATAATAAAATAAGTTGACTTTTTATACTGAACCAGGCTCACCGTTATCGATGGGCATCCAATTGAATGGTTAACTTTACAAGTCACTTCTGTCCAGTGTCAAATTTTGATTGGATTTCACTACAATCGTGCCCATGAGGATAGAACGTCTCATCAACGCGCTTTGATGGAGAGAGTGTATAATTCGGTAGAATTATTTAATTCTCGCAGCACTTTTTAATGTGACTTTTAAAAAGGGATGTGTGGTGAGTAATTCTCGCAGCACTTTTTAATGTGACTTGTATCATATTTAACTTATTTAAGTAATTTAAATATGCAACTCTGTTTGGCAATGTTGTTCTACTAATATTGTTTAAATATTGTGTACTGCCGCTTGTGTGGTGAGGAAAGTTTTACTGTTCTGTCAAAGTACAAGCTTTTCCCACGTGTAGGTAGAGTGTAATTTTGCAGAATTGGTGGATTTGCTGAACTCTGATCGAATATGCTCCATAGAGGTGGCGTGGATTTTGGAAGGTATTATTATTATTATTATTATTAAGGGTAGTTTTAATTTTATTTCTTTTTCTAGTATTTTTTTGAGATATAATCGAGCTGTACTAACTTTAGCTAATGTTGCAAAAGAGAAAGAGGAGGTCATTGTTTGGTTAGAAGAATACTCCTATTTTCTTTTCTCCATTGTAAAAAGTGATATATATCAATAAAGTCTACTATCGTTTCTACTCAAAAAAAAAAAACATTGTTTAAATATTGTGAAAATATGTATGGATGAAAAAATATTACAGAAATATATGTTATGTTATTTTGAATAATAAAAATTGTTATTCAAATAACCTACCCTCAATTGCCTCAAAATTCAAAAGATAAGCAAACAGCCTCTCATTTCATGTGCTTCTTTTTCTTTTTCTTTTATTTATTTTACTATTTCTTATATTTATTTAAATTATTGATGATGCGATTAAATTTAAGTCATTCATTTCTTTGTTTTTATTAGGAGGAACATTTATGTATTTCAAAATAGATAGTATGATTTTAAGAACTCCATCATGGGATTACCTTATTAATAAGTTTAAAAGATCTTAATATGGGTTTAACGTATTCAGGACTCACATGTGAGTCATTAATTAGAGTTGACCAATTGGCCAAATGCTTAGGAATCAGGATAATGCCAGTACTTTCCTTTGTATTGTTGGTTTTGTTTAGAGATCCAATTCTTAAGGAAATATCATTTAAGTTTTTTTTTTTTTCAAATACAAATGTGTATATATATATATATATATATATTGTCCTGTTAACCTCTTAGGGCATTTGTTAATAGATTATTTTGAAAAAGATTTTATATCACTTTCATGATAAATATAAAACGATGTCAAAAAAGTCAGTTTTTTTTTTCTTTTTCTATAAAAAGTTTCTAAAAATATTCCTTAAATCAATGTCCTTAGAACATCTGTTAACTTCTCATTTTTATTTTATTTTATTTTTTTATGTGTATAGGTTTTTAAAATTATCATCTTTTGCATAGCTGAAATAAAATTGTGTATTTACATTTCAAATAAAGTAAATAGTAAATTAGGAAAATTATTCCCATCAAAAAAAAAAAAAGGAAAATTATTAATATTAGTCGTTAGTTTGTGCAATGCACGAGAAAGTTCAAAAAAAAAATTATATATGATCATATTACACTAATAAATAAATAAAAATCTAATTATAGAATTTGTATAAATAACTTACTTAATTTAATTAGTATAATTGTAATTTGTTTGGTGTTGATTTATTTATTTATTTTGTGAATCTTGTTGGTGTTGAGTTGATAGTGAATTCTAATTCTTTTTATTTTTTTACTTTTTTGAGAATCAAATTCTAATTCTCTTAGATTAACATAGTTTTAAAATGTTTGTAATTCAAAAAACCAAACTAATATAATAATGTGAAAATGTATATTTTCTATATTATTATATAGAATATAAATATAGATATAAATAAAGATAGATTATATCTATTGAATTTTCAAATAGTATCATAATTTGGGTCATCATATTATATATAATAAAAGTTGGGTTTAGACGTCGTAATTGCGCCACTTGGCTTCACTAAATTGTAGAAATTTTATTAAAATTTTAGATTTTTAAAGAACTAAAAAGAATAGTATACTATCAGAACTCTAATTTATTATTATCATTAAATAAAATTAGATTAACATTATTTTTTATTTGTTAGGATATATTTCTTAAATTAGGGGATAATATTTGACATACAAAAATTTAACTTAGATAATATTTATCATCTAATTAACATTATTATTTTTTATTTGTTAGGATATATTTCTTAAATTAGGGGATAATATTTAACATATAAAAATTTAATTTAGATAATATTTATCATCTAAATTTTAAAAAAAAATAAAAAATCTTCAAGAGGTGATTAATATAAATCTATCCCAATAAATAGTATATATCTCCAATAATTTGATAATCTCTATCTATCCCAAAAAACAGTATATATCTCCATTAATTTGATAATTTCTACGTTGATGACATTTAATATATATATATATATATATATAACAAAATTCCTTATAGCTATTAACCACGTTCTCTTTCTCTCTCTCTTTTTAAATTTCTTTTAAAATTTTTAAATTTTTTATATGTTACGTTATGTTGAATCAACTCTTTTTTTTCTTTTTCTTTTTTTCATTCTATTTATATGACCTTTTTTTAATTCCAATTTTTATGGGATAAAAACAAATACATTGATTAGATATTTTTAATTTCAATAAGATTTATATGAATTATATTTCAAATGGTACTCTACCAATATATATAACCCTATATATCCTTTTTGGAGTGAAACTTATTTCAATATGCGAATGTCCAAATCCCATGACAATGCAGGTGTGGGACCAGAGGATTTGTGACCCCGGCCCATTTTACATTAGGGCCTAAGGCCCGCGCCAAGGAGAGACATTGCCGAGGACATGCAGCGAAAGTCCAAATGGCCTGGAAATGCAGCCGAGGACGATCCTGTCCTCGGCATCCCAAAACCTAGAAGGGAAGAATGGCATGCCATCAAAGGCAACCCCCAAAGCGCTCCCAGAAGAAAGGACGAGTACAGTAGGACTCGCACGGGGTACAGTGTGGGAGCGGTTCAAGGAAAAGCTGTCACCTTCGCAATGAATACGCCAACAAACGTCTTGGCCACATTAATGGGAAAAAACCCCTGAACAGTGTGGTTTCGGTTATTGCAACTAACAGAAAATGGAGGAAGGCGGCTGATGGGACAAGCACTCGAGTGGTTACCTATCTGATCAACAGATAGAAGGTCAGGATCAACTGAGAGGGGTTATATAATGCAAGAATTCATCCACGCCAAAGAAGGAGGGCAAAATAAAGAGCATTATGTATCGTCTCTTGAACCATTGTAACCTAGTGTAAAAGGAATAATAAGAACATTAAACTTCTCGGACGAGGTCCAATGACCGGAGCCACACAGGCCGTGCCGAGGAGAACGTCTTCTTGGATATGCTCAGTTCACCCCTGTGCGATCATCATGAATACCATGACTAACGAGTGTACGTTCACCAGGGCCTAACCTTTTAGCCCACTCTCTACAAATTTATTGTTTGGGCCTTTAACGTTCGAACCCAATATCAATTTGGAATCGTTACAAATTGAGTCCTTACAATTGGTGCCATTTGTGGGGAGGCTTGTGCGTTGGTGCAGGCGACGGTTAGTCATGGTAAGATCAAGCCCTTGTCAACAAGGGCCCCTCGAAAGAAATAATTTTGGCAGTAGTGCAAGTTAAGCGAAGACCTCTCCATCATTTCCAGCAGCACGCGATTGTTACTCTAACTCAGCTCCCACTCAGGGCTACACTTCGAAGTGCCAGTGGCGCAGGCAGTTCTAGAGGTTTCTAACATCAAGTTTATGCCCCACACACATGCAAAGGGGCTAATCCTCGAGGGACCAGAAAATATAAGTGTTGGACAGAACCAATTTCTTGCATGGTCCTCGGACTCAAACCTATGGGGAAACCAACTACTTTCAAAAGAAAGTGTTAGACAGAACCAAGGTCTTACACGGTCCTCGGACTCAAACCTATGGGGAAACTAGTCACTAAAAAATATAAGCGTTAGACAGAACCAAGATCTTGCATGGTCCTCGGACTCAAACCTATGGGGAAACCAACTACTTCCAAAAGAAAGTGCTAGACAGAACTAAGGTCTTGCATGGTCCTCGGACTCAAACCTATGGGGAAACTAGTCACTAGAAAATATAAGTATTGGACAGAACTAAGGTCTTGCATGATCCTCGAACTCAAACCTATGGGGAAACCAACTACTTTCAAAGAAAGTGCTAGACAATACCAAGGTCTTGCATGGTCCTCGGACTCAAACCTATGGGGAAACTAGATACTCCAAGAAAATCTAAGTACCAGACGTGGCCTAAGAACACGCTCGGCACTTCGGATGACGCATTTAGCTCCCTAGAAATACGTGTAGATGCAAACTCAAAGCCCCATGGGCGCGCGCGGGTAAGTTATAATTCTGGGATGTAATTCCAAATATATCATATGCACAACCATTCATACATGTTAAGATAACTAATTCAAAAACCATGAGATTCGCAGTAATAGTAAATATCGGGAAGGGCAATGAGCGTATAATTTAAAGGAAAAAGGAAGAAAGGAATTTCATACATATGGTCAAAAAGTTTAGTTACAAGCAAATTCCAAGATCTTCAAAATAAAAGGGAAACTAATTAACAGCTAAACTAAAAACAAATACAAAAATTGGCCAGGGCTCCTATTTCTTCAATTCTGTTTTGGCCACTTCCTAGGAAGGTTGAGCAGGATTAGCCTCGGGACCCTGAGAGACATCCCCCTCCTGGGGAGGCCGAGCAGGATTAGCCTCAAGGCCCTCGGAGATATCAGTAAGGGGAATGGCCTGAAGGGGCTGAACTAAGAGGACCGACTCCTCGGCATCAGAGATTTTGAGCACTGACTGTGGACTTGGCAGTCTCTTGGGGCATCTCAGGATTCAAACTTCCAGGTGTTTCTGTCGCCCCATGAAGCTCTCCTCCCTTAATCGACTTGTCAGGAGTGAGAATAAGCTGAGCAGCTTTCAGCTAAGCAACTTCAATCTCCTGTGAACCACTCACAGCCTCGAAGCTGGCGGAGGCGGTTTCATGGATGGCCGGAGGATAGTACACCTTCTCCGCCTTCCAAAAGTCGGACGAAGCCTCCACCCCAGCTAATTTGAGGGCTTTATTCCAAACCTGGGAGCAGTATAGCCTGCATACTCCAGGGATTTGAGCTTTAAAGGTGGCCTGGGTATCAGCCACCCCCGCATCGTAAGCCTCCTCCTCGGCCTTGTCCTTGGAGGTCTCGGCCTCCATCTTGGCAAACTCAGCCTCAGTCTTGGCCCTCACAACTTCGTCCCTGGCCCATTCCGCGACGCCCTTGGCCCTCTCTGCCTCGGTCAGCTTCTTCTTTAAATCACCGATCTGCTCCTTGGCGATCTCCAATTGCTTATTGGCAGCAAGCAGGCGCCTCCTCTAGTCCTCGACCTGTTTTTGGGCACTGTCCAGGCCCGCCTCAGCACTATCCCTAGCTTTGTTCATCCCCTTTAAGTCCTCCCTGGCCTTCGCGAGGTCAGCCTCAGAATTTTTAAGGGTTCGCGCAGCCTCTATACGCTTATTACGCTCAAGTTTTACGGACTTACTCTGCCCTTTAGCCTCATTCTCCAGCCTATAGGTGGCCTGGACGGCCTGCCAATTGAAACAAACATATTATGAATGAAAATCTAGGAGCAAAGGTCGACAAAGTCATAGGTATTATGAGCCTTACCATGCCCAGGTATCTCTTCATGCTGAGGAAAATCTCCTGCATCCTTATATTCTTCAACTCGGTCATGTCAGTGGGGAGCAACAGGTCCTCTCCAATGTGTCGGCCACATAAGCGCCTTCGCCGACTCGGAAGCTTCTCATGGATGCATCTTCCACCAGAGACTTCAAGTGGAGCATTGGGGTAGGAAGCCAAGCATTGGGGGCAGATTGGGCATTGACCCCTTTCCCCTGGCCTTGATACCTAATCTTTAGCTGTTTTTGAACTCGCGGGGTTTCGTCCTCCTCTCAAGAGGAGTGGGATTTCCTCCTGTCCATTGGCTCCTTATCCTTGGAACTCCTCTTCTTCTTTGGGTCGGTGGGCTCAGGCCGAGGAGGCAGAGTGGATTGGGGAGGGGCAGGAAGTTTGGGTCGGGGAGATTGTGACTGCAACCGGGAAGGAGAAGACCTAATCTGGACAGGCTGTGGCTGTGGTGGGGGAGTTGGAGCATTGGACTATGACCTTCCCTGCACACCCTTCCCCGGCTGGCCCTCAAGTAGGTCAAACAAGCTAGTCAGGGGCTTTCTCTTAACACCCATCTTCATCTGAGAAGATGTTCCCACTGACAACAGTTCTGCCTCGGACAAGTCAGGGTCACCTAGGTCACCAGAAAGATCCTCGGATGGATCAGCTTGGTCAAATACACCGAACCCCTCTTCGAATAAGCCCAAATCACCTTCGTCCTCCGCTACTTGGTGGGACGGAGAAGAGCTCGCCAACAGGATGCCCTCCGGGACAGGAGATCCTTCAGAGATCAAAAACCCGTGCTCGGCTACAGTGATTTTCTGAAGCTGAGGATCGTTAGCTCTGATCACATGCTTCGGGGTGGCAAATGACTTCTGGATAGGATCGTACCCTAAGATTTTGTGAGCGACTCTGACTTGGTTGTCCTCTTCATTTACAAAAACCGCCGCCTTGAGAACGGTTTCCAAATCCTCCCGGTTGGTCAAATGAAAATGCCGGTAAAAGGCGTGTGGATCTGTAAAAAGAAGGCATGTTCATAGTTAGCAACCGAACCACACAAATTACGACGGCACGAAAGATTAGTCCCCTCCTACTCTCTGCACCCCACCTGGTTCTCCCTCCACAGTTGGGCAAGGAAGGCCATCGTGCCACTCCCCAGATACAATAAGAAAGTCCTTATTCAATCCTTTGCTGAACTCGGGGAGGCACTGGATTAGCCGAACCCTATTGGCTCTCGTCTTCATGTAATAGGATTTGCCCCTAAAATGTTGGAGGTTGTAGCACCAATTTACATCATGATGGGTCAGTCTTAACCCCATTTTTTCATTTAAGGTATCCACACAACCCAGGATCCTAAACACATTAGCAGCGCACTAGGTGGGAGCTAATCGGAAATGCCTAAGGTAATCCCTCATTACCGACCCCATGGAGATTCTCACACTCCCTTCTATAAAGGCGAGAAGGGGAATCACCACCCCGCCCATTCTTCTCTTAAGATGTTACTCCCCCTCCTTGTAGTACCTCAAACTCAAGTTAGGAGGTATCCTATAGTCGGCGATGAACTTTTCCATCGCCTCTTCGGTCTCAACCAACTTTTTTAATTTACCCATCTCTAGGAACTGCTAAACAGACTTAGGAGATGACGGGAGAAGTAGAGGAATAAGAGAAAAATAAACCCAGAAGAGAGAAAGCACGAGTTAGTAAGAGTAGAAAACTTACAGAAATGAGGAAAAGTTCCTCGGATGAGATTTTTATGTTGGAGAGAGACTTGAGTTTGGATGGAAGTTTGACTGAACCCAGGATATGTGCGCCAAATCACTTAAGTGCGAAAGTGAAAAGACAAATCAGTTCTAAAAATTATTTATACCTCCCATCAAAAGTAACTGCGCGAATTTTCCTGCCCATAAAGGTAAGGAAATCTCCATCGTTAGATTACCATCGCACCGTTGAACGTGGGAAGTACAGAGCCGCCCGCATTTAATGAAGACGCACTTCACATACCATAGCGCCAAGAATGTGTCTTGGGCAGACGAAGAGTTTCTAGTACTGATAGATGACAAAGATTGACAAGCTGTGACAGAGGCCTGATGTCATCAAAACCCTCCTCTCCGTCCGAGGAGCCAGATAGCAGGGTTTTGAGGGGCTATTGTGGGGCCAAGGGATTTGTGAACCTGGCCCACTTTACATTAGGGCTCAAGGCCCACGCCGAGGAGAGACATTGCCGAGGATATGTAGCGAAAGTCCAAATGACCTGGAAATGCAGCCGAGGACGATCTTGTCATCGACATCCCAAAACCTAGAAGGGAAGAACGACACGCCATCAAAGGAAGCCCCCAAAGCGCTCCCAGAAGAAATGACGAGTGCAGTAGGACTCGCATGGGGGTACAGTGTGGGAGCGGTTCAAGGAAAAGCTGTCACCTCCGCATTGAATGCGCCAACAAACGTCCTGGCCACATTAATGGGAAAAGACCCTTGATCAGTGTGGCTTCGGTTATTACAACTAACAGAAAGTGGAGGAAGGCGGCTGATAGGACAAGCACTCGAGTGGTTACCTGCCTGATCAACAGATGAAAGGTCAGGATCAACTGAGAGGGGTTATATAATGTAAGAATTCATCCACGCCAAAGTAGGGGGGGCAAAATAAAGAGCATTATGTATCGTCTCTTGGACCATTGTAACCTAGTGTAAAAGGAATAATAAGAACATTAAGCTCCTCGGACGAGGTCCAATGACCGGAGCCACCCAGGCCATGCCGAGGAGAACGTCTTCTTTGATACGCTCAGTTCACTCCTGTGCGATCATCATGAACACCATGACTAACGACTGTACGTTCACCAGGGCCTAACCTTTTAGCCCACTCTCTACAAATTTATTGTTTGGGCCTTTAACGTTCGAACCCAATATCAATTTGGGATCGTTACAAATTGAGTCCTTACAACAGGTATGCATTCTTTCTTCTTTTATTGTTATTTTCATTTTGTTTATTTTCTTTAGTGTTGTTATTGGTTTTTTGTCTTCATGTGATTTTAATTAATGAATTCAAAACATTCGAAAACATTGTCAAGTTTCTAAAGGCTTTTTCTTTGTTTTTATTAAATTGATTAAGTTTTGTTTAAACTAATTTTCTTAGATTTGATCTAATTTATATGCTTAGGGTTAGGGTCTTAGAATTAATGATTAAATATGGTTAGAATTAATAGATTAATTTTAACAATTTTCTTATTTGACTTTTATGTTACATCAAATTATCAAGATGATCTACACATGTATTATTGAATTATCAACTTTAATTATAAATTATAATATTATCCTTTTTGGAGTGAAGCTTATTTTAATATGTGAATGGCTAAATCTCATGACAATGCAGGTATGCATTATTTCTTCTTCTTTTATTATTATTATTTTCATTTTGTTTATTTTCTTTAGAGTTATTATTGGTTTTTTGTCTTCATGTGATTTTAATTAACGAATTCAAAACATTTGAAAATATTGTCAAGTTTCTAAAGGCTCCTTCTCTGTTTTTGTATTTATTTGTTTTTATTAATTTTATTAGGTTTTGTGTATTGATTGCCTTTTGTTTAAAGTAATTTTCTTAGATTTGATCTAATTTATATGCTTGGGGTTAAAGTCTTAGAATTAATGATTAAATATGGTTAGAATTAATAGATTAATTTTAACAATTTTCTTATTTGATTTTTATGTTACATCAAATTATCAAGATGTTCTACATGTGTATTATTGAATTATCAACTTTAATTTAAATTTATAATATTATCAAGATTATATTAATTTTAGATTTATCAATTGTTTAATACGTTTTTTTAAAATAATTATCAATTTATAATTCAATTTGGAATTATCAATTTAATTTAGTTTTAGGAAGAAATCTTAACCCCTTATTTTAGTGAGATAATTATTTACACTTTATAATTTTTTTTCTTTTATCTTTATTAAATCTATTAGAATATATAATTATTTGTACATTTATTTTATAAGTTTTTTCATAAAACCGTGCAACGCAAGGGCTTATAACTAGTTTTAAAATAAAATAGAGATTGAGAAAATGGGTGAATGGAGTAGCCTTTTTAGATCACAAGCTGGTTTTCTTTTTTTCTTTTTTCTTTTTTTTGTATTGTTAATTAATTAAAAAGTTTTTTTTTGAGAACACTTTTAATTAAAAAGTTGATAAAGACATTTGACAATGAGCTTAATCATATACATTAGACAACTACACTATCATAAATTTTCTACGAGCCAAATAAATCTGCTGATTTATAATTTATAACGAATGCACTGGCATACGAAACAAAGGGAAGTTGATATTAGGAGGTTTTTTTTTTTTTTTTTTGAGAAAGAGGTAAGTAAATTTTATTGATCTAAATCAGACCGGAATACATCATCCAAGTCATTGGGTAGCTCTTCTACCCATACATCAGTATCTGCAGATAAAACTGCTCTTCTAGCTAGGGCATGTGCTAGTTTATTACCCTCTCTACGTACATGGACAAAAGAACAATATGCTAAAGCTGAGCTGAAACATTGAATCTCTTCAATAATATGGCCAAATAGAGTACGGCTAGGACCACATGCATTGATAGCTTGAATAACTCGCTGGCAGTCACCTTCAAAACATGCTTGGGGGAGCAAAAGTTCTTTCACCAAGATCACAGCCCTACAAGCCGCAAGAGCTTCAGCATGCTCCACAGACTGGGGTTTTGGAATTCTCTGACTCAGCGCTCCCATAACGTTACCAGAGCTGTCCCGAACCACCACCCCAATACCAGCGAGCTCACTGGATTCAAAGGATGCTGATGAACCTCGAAGAACTCCACCACCAACTCTTTTGCTCGACGATAAACCTCCTGGATGGGCCACGTGGGTTGACGTTCCCGCAGCTTATTCCTACGCTGCCAAAGGCTCCAGGCAACAGTTGAGAAGAGAGCGACAAAGAAAACAGAGCCTTGCTCAAAAACAGAGACAAGTAGATCCACAAAACTCCTATGGGCTTTCCGATACAACTCTGAAAATCTAGAATCAGATTTCCAGACTGCCTTGGCTTGGTCGCACAGCCATAGAGCATGCAAGAGTGTTTCCTGGTAATCCTCGCATAAGGAGCAAGTCACGTCCACAGGAATCTTCCTTCGGACTAGATTCTGTTTTGTGGGAAGAGAGTCCTTTGCTGCGCGCCATATGAAATGCTTGATCCTTTGTGGCGCATGAATTTTCCAGATGCGCTTCCACAGTGATGAACACGCCCCTCCCGACGAAGAAGGAAGTCCATTGGTAACTTCCGCCGCCAGCATTTTGTATGCAGACTTTACCGAGTATTCTCCATTCGGAGATAATGGCCAAACCAGCGTATCCTCAGTATTCACCGCACTAACATGAATCCTCATGATCTTCTCTGCTTCCCAAGGGTAGAAAGTGTGTTGAATCAGCCCCGGATCCCATATTTTTGAATTGGGATAAAATAAGTCGCACACCTTCTCAACCCTTGCATCATTCCTAGGTGAGAATACTCTGCTCTGTCCCACATCCGGCAACCAATTATGACTCCAAATATCTATCAACCGGCCATCACCAACTCTCCACACCGCCCCCTTTTGAATAATATCTCTGGATTGTAAGATGCTTCTCCATGCATATGAGCATTTCGAAGGTATTTTGGCCTCCAAAATATTTCCAGTTGGGAAATATTTTGAGCTAAATACTCTAAATAGTAGTGATTCCCTATTATTCAAAAATCTCCAGACCTGCTTAGCAAGCATTGCCTTATTAAAATCTTGGATATCCCTAAAGCCCATACCCCCAATAGATTTGGAAGAACACAACGTACTCCACTTCACCCAATGTAACTTTTTTCTCTCACCATTCCCCCACCAGAATTTACGAATCATCATTTCGATATCTTTGCATAAACTGACTGGCAATTTGAAAACACTCATAGAGTAAGCCGGGATTGATTGAATTACTGCCTTAATCATTACCTCTTTCCCAGCTTGAGAGAGTAACTTTTCCTTCCACCCTTGCATTTTTGCCCACACTCGTTCTTTGATTTGGGTAAAGCTTGCTTTCTTCCCCCTCCCTATAAAGGAAGGTAGACCCAGGTATTTCTCATAATGTTGGATAGCCGGAAGACCAAGTGACCCCTTAATTGCTTCCTGAGTTGCTTCATCTGTGTTGCTACTGAAGAAGAGAGTGGTTTTGTCCTGGTTCACCATCTGGCCTGAAGCTGCTTCATACACTGCCAACAACTCCTTTATTTTATCACACTCTGCTAATGTAGACCTGCAGAATAGTAAGCAATCATCTGCAAAAAAGAGGTGAGTAAGCTTTGGGCCTCGCCTACTAATAGAAAAACCATGAATCTGTCCATCATCAGCTGCTCTCCTGAGAAGCGCATTTAGACCTTCGGCACAAAAGAGGAAGAGATAAGGGGATAGAGGATCCCCTTGTCTTAGTCCTCTTGTTGGAACAATCATCCCTTGTGGTTCACCATTTATCAAAATAGAGTATGACACCGTAGTAATGCATTCCATGATCAGAGATACCCAGGAATTCTGAAAACCCATCTTCAATAAAATTTTCTCCAGAAAAGCCCACTCCACCCGATCATAGGCTTTACTCATATCTAATTTTAGAGCCATAAAACCTGTCTTCCCTGAGCAAGAAGTTTTCATGTGATGGAGAGATTCAAAGGCAATCAACACATTATCAGTAATCAATCTATCAGCAATAAAAGCACTCTGGGTTTCAGATATGATACTGTTTAGGAGAGGTTTAAGCCTATTTGCAATGACTTTACTGACAACTTTATAAATCACATTACACAAGCTAATTGGTCTAAATTCAGAGACTCTCTCCGGGTTTTTTACTTTTGGAATTAAAGTAATAAACGTATGATTTATGGATTTTAAAATAGAGCCAGAATTAAGACAAGATAAAACAGCTTGAGTAATATCCATACCAACTTCCGACCAATAAGTCTGATAAAATAAAGGGGGCATGCCATCCGGGCCAGGAGCTTTCAAAGGAGCCATTTCTTTTATTGCGAATTCAACCTCCTCAGCCTTGTATGGAGCTGTGAGTTTTGAATTCATATCACTGGAAACAACTTCTTGAATCCCCTCCAAAACAAACTCTAAATTTTGCGGGTTAGATGTTGTGAAAAGTTCACCATAGAAATCAACCAAAATTTTTTTAAATGCAGCTTCCTCAGATACCCAAACATCCTCAGCATCACGTAACCCTTTAATAAAATTTCTTCGCTTCCTATTAGTTGCTAACCCATGAAAAAAAAACTAGTGTTCTTGTCACCACTTTTAATCCATTGAACCCGAGATCTTTGATGCCACATTTGTTCTTCCCTATCAAGCAAGACATTCAATTCTGATTTCAACTGCAGCACCTCTTCATGATTATTCTCCCTGACCAATCTTTCCTCTGCTTGCCATAACAATTCTTTTTTCTGCTGGATTTGGAGTTTAACATTGCCGAAATGGGACTTGCTCCACTTCTTTAAGTGCTTTTTACACCTTTTCAACTTGCTAGCAACGTTAAACATAGGAGTACCATTTGCACACTGATGAGACCAAGCTCTAGATACCGTGTTCCCACATTCCGGATTAGTGACCCACATGGCTTCGAACCGGAATGGCTTTCGCTTCCACTTCTGTTTCTCCCCGTTTGGATCAAGAGCTAATAATAGTGGTCTGTGGTCCGATGTGTAGCAATTCAAATGAGTGATTCTACCCGTCGGAAAACGAGCTAACCAATCATAGTTTGCCACCCCTCGGTCTAGGCGCTCCCAAATCCACTCACCATGACGACGACCATGCCAAGTGAACTCAGGTCCAGAGTACCCCAAGTCGACAAATCCGCAATCATCCAGCACATCTCGGAAGGACTGCATAAGATTATGGGACCGTTGTGCACCACCTCTTTTTTCCTTCGTCTCCAATAACTCATTGAAGTCTCCAAGACAACACCATGGGAGCTTTGGTTTAGAGTTCAGCATACGAAGCATGTCCCAACCCTCAGACCTTCTATACGTATCCGGTTCACCATAGAAGCCAGTCAAGCGCCATCTAATATCCGGACCGCCATGCACTAACGCGTCAACATGGTACTGTGAGAAACTATCAACCCAAACCATATCTTCTTCTTTCCACAAGAGTGCTAACCCACCGCCCCTCCCTTCACTTGGAACAGTAAAACAACCATCAAACTTCAACTGGCAACGAACCCACTCCATCCAATCTTTATCCGACCATGTTTCCGACAAAAACACGATCTCGGGACCTTGCGCTTGTACAATATCTACAAGCTCTTGAACTGCACGGCGGTTCCCAAGCCCCCGGCAGTTCCATGCTAAAAGATTCATTGGTTCCGGCGGGGTTGGGAACCAGCCTCCGCCGATAAAGTTATATCAGACTTTGCCACCTTTTTCTTATTACCCTCTGTTTCCTCTGTTTCTGCATTCTCTTCTCTGGAACTTCTTTTAGTTAAAATGGAAGAATAGTGTCCAGTGGGCTGAACATTGCTTCTTTCCCTACGGACCCAACCCTTTTCTTTATTTTTTCCTTTATCCTTCATTGCACACGGGCTAGAGGAGCGGCCCAACGAACCAGGCCCATTGCCTAAGTTTTCCTCCACTTCCTGTTGTTGTAACGTGACCTCATCTTTCTCTCCATTGACTTCTTTGACTGTTACATCATCAAATTTGGAAAGTTCATAATCAATCTCCTCCAATTGCTCCTGGAATAAATCGTTCTGTACCGTTATCTCATTATTGCAAAGCGGCACCGGCTCTGCATTAATTGGACTTTCCAAAATAGTTTCCGGTGATTCTGGGCTACCCAATTCTGCTTCCCGATCAGCCACCCGACCAGCTTGCTCACCGGTCCCCCCCATACTCTGTTCTGCAACTTGACAAGCCTTCGAACTACCTCCGCCAACTACCGTTGAACTGCCCCCTGTCGTAACGTTTTCATCGTGCCTCTCGAACCCGTTCCAACCCTCTTCCTCATCCAAGCCCGGCACACGGATCACTGTTTTCTTAAAAGGATTTGGCGTGGTTGCACGAAGCCATGCACCATATTGTTGATCACCGTCCTCAAGAGTACCTCTGCTTCTAATCCATAGTGGGCATTCTCTGTCTCCATGGATGAGTTTCCCGCACCAATAACATATGTTGGGCAGACGTTCATACCGGAAGTTTACCCAACCCTCCTTACCTCTAACCGTAGTAATGGTACGTCCACGGCATAACGGTTTATGGATATCAACCGCTACTCTTATACGGAAGAAATTTACACCATGCTGGTCTCCCTCCTCTGTCATCTTGTTCTCGACCTTACCTGCTACTGACCCAATCTTCTTCGCTAGTTCTAATGAGAAATTTCCAACCGGCAAATCATGGACCTGAATCCAGAAGCGGGTGATACTAAAATCCAGGGAACGAATGGCATCATCCCTATCAATTCTCTGCAACACCACAAGATGCCTATCAAAGGACCATGGCTCCCCCTCCAAAACCCTATCAATGTCTGCCTCCTCAGGAAAAACGAAGAGAATCTTATGGTCCCCCATATCTCTAATCTCGAAACCTTTCCTAGTCTTCCACAAGAGTGTGAACGTCCTGGCTATGGCCTCCATATTCAACACTCTCCGAGTCAGAAACTTCGCTGCCAATAAATGCTCCTCCACCGTGGTTTCCTCTTGGACAACAAACTTATCGCCTTCGCACTCTGAGAGCGAAAACTTCTTCCACGAACCCATTAACTTCTCCATCTCACTAGAAACTCACTCACTCTCTCCCTCAGATCAACAACGACGTGGAAAGAGGACTGTAGAAGCCCCACTGAGACGTAGGCACTAGACTATTCTCCTGACGGCTAGGGTTTCCCTATGTCAGAGAAACTTTTTAATAAGATTATCTCATCCCATTTTCTAATTTCTTACTTTTTTTTATACCCCATATTAGGAGGTTAATGGCTTGTTTAGTTTTAATTCTTTAAAGTGACATTGATTTATTATATAATTTAGGGTAAATTACGAAAACTATCCTTGTAGTATATTCTTCAAACATAGAGTTACCTTGTGTTTTATTTTGTGATACTTACCACCCTTGTGGTTTGCTTTATAAGATATTTACCTCTCTTTTGGTTTGCTTCATGTAGTATTTTTACTAATTTATTAAAATTCGATGACATGGCATCACAACACATATTGGGGAAAACTTAAAAGAAAAAAATTGTTCTACCTTAAAGTTTAAGCCTTGTGAACATATACAAACTCTAATGAGAATTGAAGGAAAAAGTTAGAGAGAGAACCATTACCATGAGGCCATGGTAGAACAATCTTTTTCTTCAACTTCTTCTCTATATATGATGTTTTGACACTTGCAATAAAATCAAATTCCGTTAAAGTTAGCGGAAAAGTTTCATAAGCAAACAATTTTTTATAGATGAAGTGAAACCTTGTCAAGTAGGATTTTTTGGACCCATCCTTAAGAAGTAAACCACAAATACATGACCTCCCATATCAAAAACATCTCATAAGCAAACTATAAGAGAGAGATAAATGCCTTGTAAACAAACCACAAATGAGGCCAGTGTCATAAATAAACCACATGGCGATTTTGAGGGAGTTTGGATTCGAATTATAAGTGGCTGCGTTTGCGTTTTCTTACTTTTTTTTTTTTTTTTTTTTTTTTGTTTCAGTCGCACTATTTGACCAAGTCAACCATGAATAGTGCACGAATACACTGTTCACGGACCACAAATTCCACTTTTCAGTCATTTTTTCATTAAAAATGGGTTCCACAATATTATTTACACATTTAAAAATTATTTTGTTACAGTGTTTTCAGTTTTCAGTTTTAACAAAATAAGTTCTATCCAAACAGACCATTTATATATTAAGGATAAAGACAAGGACGGTATGTGTACTTTACCTATAATTTATTCCATCTGACAGTGATTTTATCAAATTGTCAAATTAAAAATTTGAATGTAATTTGCATTTTGATTAAGTAACAATATTTTAAGGCAAAAAATAGATTATCAATTTTTAAGATTTAATCTGTTTGAGAAATCCCATAACAAATTGCTCACAAACCCTCTTCCTTTTTAAGTTAAAAAAAAGAAGTAAATAATGACAACACGGTAATACCATACTCCCTACACATCACTTGAGTTGTTGATTAAATTATAGTGCCCTTCTTTTATTTAAACAACAATCATCGTATTTTATTTTTTTAAAACAACAATTTCAACATATAACATATGTGATAACTGTTCTTTATTATTATGTCAAAACACCAATTGGTTTTGTGGGATTGGCGAGATTTAAACTCTAAATCTCTTATTCGATGAAAATAAATTTATTAATTAAGCTAATTGAAATCCACATTGTATTGTATATTTATAGTATTATTATCATATTTTCATTATGTGGCACAATATCATCTTCCTATGTATATAAATCTGAAGGTAAAATCTACGTATAGTATTTTAGGTGATATATATTAAGTTCTCCAATTAAATTCAAACTCATTGTTGTATTGACTAATGAAATACAAATAATGTATTCTTTTCCTAGGACAAATAAATTCAATTCATAATTTAATATCATGTCAAGAACATTGTAGTTTAACTGACACCTCCTAGTGTTTTTAATTGAGACATCTGGAATTCAAATCCTCCTACTCCCAACTATTGATGTATTAAAAGAGGAAAAAAAAATTCTTAAGTAAATATATTTTTATACATGAATACATATAAACATGTAGAATTGGATATACTTAATTTGAGTTCCATACTCATAAGTCTGTTCATCACTTCATCTATTATGCTTTAACTTGACTCATTTAATAGTCAAGTCTAAATTGTTGGGCTATTTGGAGTTTGATTTCGCGCTTAATTCGATTTCAACTTGACTTGACTTGAAAACATTACAACTTTAAATGAGATATTTTTGTAAGGTTTAATCCATAGAGTAGAGGCTTGGGTTTGACCCCCCTTTCTAGGTTTATATATATATAATTGCTTCAAAATTAGGGTTGATGTATTATAAATTGCCTTTGTATTATTCTCTATCATAGTGAAAACTACTACAATTCCTTGGACATAGTCATTTTGCAAAATCACATGAATTTTGTCTCAAGAGATTATTCTTTGCATGTTCTTTTCTATTTTGTTTCTAAAAAAAAAAAAAAAAAAAGGCAAATTACAACTAACCTACCTGTGATTTGGTTGAAATTTAAGTTACTCATCTGTGGTTTAAAATTTTACACTTTACCTATGGGGGCCGGTCGGTCACTAAAATTATTAAAGTCAAGTTAATTGGGCCTGTGGCCCATTCGAGGATGCCAACTTGTCTGAGGAGGCCCATATCAAATTGAAGGGGTAACCAAACGAATGGAAGAGTGAATATCACGAAAGGTGAGTTTAGTATTCGTCCAAGGACAAAATCCTTCTTGGCAATATGAGTCCGAGGACGATTAGGACGCCATCTTGTTACAAACATACTTTGGAGTTATGTCACCACTAAAGGTGGGATAAGGGACCAAAGGTAAGAGAGAGAAGGCAAACAAATATCTATGGCAACAGCTGCCTCCGCATTAATTGTCTCTCAACCAACTCTCTGGCCGCATTAATGTGGAAATAATGCCTGAATAGTAATGAAGCAGCCTTACAGCTGCTAGAAGGAGGTTCCAGAAGGTGTTAGATGGGACAGAAAGAGATCCCCTGAACTCAACCTACACGTGTGTGGTGAAGATGGTATGAAGAAGGCGGTATATAACATGAAAAAAAAGCATGCAGAAAGGGATTGGAACATAGAAAAAAAACACAAAGAACACTCAGGAAAAAAAAGCTTGAAAACCAAAGAACTGTATTTATTTTAAAGGAAAACAGATTATTATATCGGTTCTAATCCATCTATAAACGTGAGGTTGAATCTTTTTACTTTTAAAGAAGTTAATCTAGTTTTTGAACACTCACGCTCTACAAATTTTATTATTTTGACCTTTTAACGTACGAACCTAAGACCGGTTTGGGGTCGTTACAAATTGAGTCCTTACATTACCCATCCGAGATTTCACTAAAATTTAAGTTGCCTATCTATGATTTGAAATCACATGATGCAAGTGTTCCACTGGATTCTTTTTGATCTTATATTTTATGTTTTTTGTATTTTTAGAGGAGAGAAACATAAAAATGAAGCAAAATCACATATTTAGTCATGTTTTTAACAAAAATGGGTCTAATTAAACTAACCTCAAGTGAGTAAAATTTCAAATTTTAAATTAGATAACTTAAATTTTAGCCAAACCACGCGTAAGTTACGTTATAATTTGCCCAAAAAGAATAGAAAAGCTATTCAAAACTTTTGGAAATTATAAACCAAAAGCCCAAATCCGAGCCCCACACAAATTTCCAATAATCAACCAATTCAAGCCCAGCCCCTCAAATTTCCAATAACCAAAACTTACCAAAACCACCCCAAACCGACAAACCCTTTTAGGTCAAAAATATAACCCATTGTTAAGGGCAAAAAAGTACTTTCAATGATTCCCTAAATCCAGGACACACCACAGTCTCTTTCTTTTTCACTTTCATCTTGTTCCCCAAGCGTTCTTGCGTGGACACCAATTATCATCTCCGAAACCCCAAAACAAAAACAAAAAAAAAAAAAAAACTCCAATAAACCCTAAGTCCCAAATACATATTCGCAGAGAAGAAAAACCCCAAATTTCTAAATATAGTAGATAATAATGGGTGGGTCATCGGAGACGAAGTTCTTGCAAGAACTGGTGCTTTACGCGGCGAGCGCCGCCCTGAGTTGCTTGGTGTTGTTCGCGGGGCTCCGACACCTCGACCCGAACCGGGAAGCTTCCAAGAAGGCGCTCGAGCACAAGAAGGAGATCTCTAAACGCTTGGGTCGGCCTCTCATCCAGACCAACCCTTACGAGGTAAGCTTCTTCTATTAAAAAAAAAACGCCACCGTTTCGGTATGTGATTGTGTGGTTTCTTGAAGAATTTGTGAAAAAAGTTATCATTTTTATGAGTTTGGATTAATGGGTTTTTGATATTCTATGGTGAATTTGTGAAAACTTTCCCAATTGCATAGTATGTATGAAAAAAAAAAGTTGCAGTAAGTGTAGTACCTTGAACACAATTTTGGATAAAGTTTTTCTTTTTAATGAAGTTATGCATTTTTTTTTTTTTTTTGAAGATAAAAACACACTACTCAGACTGGCCATAGAGATAATATACTGCACTCACTCGAACCGGCGGCAGCATTGATAAATTTTTTTGGGTTTCATGAAGCTGCCATTCTGTTGATGATTGTGGTTTTGTTATTGGCTTTTTTCATATTGACGGGTTGGTAAATCTATAAAAAGAACATGGAGGAGCATGAATTTTTTGGTTGTGAAACAATTTCTGTTGGGACAGAAATAACTTGTATGGATGCTGTATGGATTATGAATTAGGATATGTTTGGAACGGAGTAAGATGAGGGAGAGGGGTTGAGAGGAGAGATCGCTGGTTGCCTTCACCACCCCTCTCCCCTCGTCAGTCATGTCCCTTCATCCGAACATAGAGTTAGTTGCATAAGTGTTAAGAGTCTTGTAGCTTAATTGACATCTCTTGGTGTTTCCAAAAATCCCCTCCCCATTGAATTATCAAAATAGAGTTAGTCACACGAGTGTCAACGCCCGCATTAGAATGATAAGCTAAGGAATGTGGATTACCTTTTCAGTGCAACTTGTCTTTGCGCCATAGATTTTCTCGTCTTTATTGATTAATGTTGAAATAGGGAAATTAGAATTATGTGAAATGAACTCTAGTTTGTTTTTATGCTTGACTCGTGTTTCTTCATTACTTTCAGGATGTCATAGCATGTGATGTTATAAATCCTGACCACATTGATGTTGAATTTGACTCTATTGGGGGACTGGAGGCCATCAAGGAAGCATTATATGAACTGGTGATACTTCCCCTAAGGAGACCTGAGCTTTTTTCCTATGGGAAGCTTCTAGGTCCCCAGAAAGGGGTCTTGTTGTTCGGACCTCCAGGTACTGGAAAGACCATGCTTGCCAAAGCTATTGCAAAAGAATCTGGAGCTGTTTTCATCAACGTCAGGATATCAAATCTGATGAGCAAATGGTTTGGTGATGCACAAAAGCTTGGTGAGTGTAGATTATAATTACACTCCCCCATGCCACCCCTCTGGATTTGAGGGTTTTCTGTCATTGCCTTGGCAAACATACACAACTACATGAAGTTATTTTGGCCTTGTATATATTCTGTTGTGATGGGGCTCATTATTTATGGGTAGTCAAATTTAGTTTGACTCGTGATCATAGAAGCATGAATGATCAACTAAGAGCACATGACTTACTTGATGTATTAGGTTTATTTAGCTGAACAGAATAAGACAATGCATAGATGCTTTTCTTTTGGTTAATGAGTAACGACTATATGGGAAGAAGATAGTTTAGGTGCATTCTGTTGTGGACGTTACCTTCATCCAATCTAATTGAAATGGTTTTCCAATCATAGGTTGATCATCTAAATTATAATATATTTTGCAATTTTTGTTTTTGTGCTATTAACATGAGCCTTAAATAATGAATATAAAAATAATTGGAATATATTTCATAGATATGAATTTTTATAAGAAAGTATGATTAGTATAAATGGAAGAGAATGTTGTACTTTTTGCAGGAGAGTGTATTGACAAGTATATACCTTGTTAATATTGATAGCAATCATACATAGATGTTGGGAAAAGATTTTCTGATCAAAAGTGTTGAAGTAGATCATACTATTTTTTTTAGTTGTTATTGTATTTCTTTTGCACAGTATAATGCTTTGATTTTGATGATTATTAATTTTTTACCATGGTTTTGCAGTGGCTGCTGTATTCAGCTTGGCTTATAAACTCCAGCCAGCTATCATATTTATTGATGAGGTTGATAGTTTCTTGGGTCAGCGCCGTAATACAGATCATGAAGCATTAACAAATATGAAGACTGAGTTCATGGCTTTATGGGATGGATTCACTACTGATCGTAAGTTTGTGCCTTGGACAGCACCTATGTCTTATGATTTTCTCGTTGAAAAATTGAATCTAAAGTAGGTTGTTCTTGTAGAGAATGCACGAGTGATGGTTCTTGCTGCTACTAATCGCCCATCAGAACTTGATGAAGCAATACTCCGGCGTCTTCCTCAAGCATTTGAGATTGGGATACCAGACTGCAGGGAGAGAGCTGAGATACTGAAGGTGATTCTGAGGGGTGAGAGAGTTGAAGACGACATTGACTATGTCCACATAGCTAGCTTGTGTGAAGGTTACACAGGTTCAGATCTTCTTGAACTATGCAAGAAAGCAGCCTATTTCCCTATTAGGGACCTACTAGATCAAGAGAAGAGTGGGAAAAAATCTTCTGTGAGTATATATATCATTTTCTTCTTCTACAATTTAGTCCTTTTCATTTTGTAATTAAAAAAAGAAAAAAGAAAAACACTCTCCAATTTGGTAGCATGCTTTGGTATGGCAATGAGATATTTTTCGATTGGTAAGTTACACATGCACCCGATGGGTCCACAACTTTAGCCTCCACCTAGCACTTATAAGGGTGGAGGTGCCAGTTGGGTCATTTCATTTGAATCTTTGGAACTGCCAGCCCCACCTAACCAAAAAAAAAAATTTGGAATTCTCTTGCAATATGGACTAAACTTATCTTGAATTCATGATGATGTCACCCTTTTAAATTTCACCGCATACCCAATATTCCATGAGTTCTTTTCAGATTGTAAACTCAATTCTATTTGTTAAGTACTGGTTTCATTTTCTTCCTTAATCTCCTTTGCACTGCTAAAAACCATGGATGTCCTTGGGAGTCAGAAATTTAAGAATCAGGGCAATAAACAACATTCTGTTAGTATTGCATGACAGTAAAATTCATGGCATCAAGTAACTTTTATCTTGATCCTTTGATTGGCTTTTTAAATGTTGAAAAGGGTTAACATGCCTGGAGAATAAAGGAATTCAGGTATTCTTATTGTTTAAGTAATAAAAGAATTCTAGTTATTTGTATAATTTTTTTGCAAAATTTACCTCTTTATGTAGATGTAGGGTCCGTTTGGATACAATTTATTTTACTGAAAACTAAAAACAATAAAAAAATTTACTGTTCACATGCGGGTACTGTTCATTGGTCTGTTTGTACTGTTCATGTCTCATGAACAGTGCAAGAGGCGCTGAGCTGAGGAAAAAAAAGCCAAAAACGCTGAATGCGGACGCGCAAAATGCGCAATACAAACAGATACCTAATATTCTGATAGATGCTCTTTTGTATGTGTGTTTTGTTCCAGCCACCAAGGCCATTGTCAGAATCAGATTTGGAGAGAGTTATTGCTACATCAAAAAAGACAAAGGTAGCTGCTAATGAATACACTGGATTGAGCTCACAATCACCAGGGTGGTCGAGGAATTCAGAATCAGGTGATTATCCTGTTCAAGCTGCAATAAGTGAGCTCTCTAAGCTTGTGGTTTCCCAAATCTTGAATATTCAATCAGATGCCCAGGAACCTTGAATTCATCACATTTGAAACCTACTTTCCTGAAGCAAATTTGTTATGTAGTCTAGAGCTGTAACTTCGTTAGTTATAGAGAATTACTATACATGTGTGAAATTTGTTGATGGGGTTTTCATATTTTTGGATGTCTTCCAGAATTCACATTTTGATGTAGCAATTGGAACCATCTTTTTAATGCAGCTCTGCTTTCAGTTTCTCTCCTCTTTATCTTTGAACTTTTAGAAGTTATGCTTGGTTTGTGGAATGTTATTATCACCAGAACATGATCATTGTGGTTAGTTTCTTTGATGTTCATACACTCCTCAAAGAATTGAGTCCTCCTGTGGTTCAGTCTCTATGAGGGAGCATCCAGGGGTTCATTTGACAGTCGATTTATAAGAATTTTAACCCTTGTGAGTTCCAACTCGATTGAGCAACAAGAAAATAAATTTATTACTTTTGTTTTGGTTTTTTTTTGAAGAAAGTAGTAAGTAAATAGGAACGGGAAAATAAATGTTGATAGAGTATTCTTCTCAAGGGCAATCTTTCTTGGATATTAATCAACTTTGGAGAGAATTTATTTTCCTTTCCTTTTTCTCCTTTCATTTGTAAAGCCTACAGGAGATTGAAAATCAATTGTTAATCTGAGCACTTAATGATTATATTCAGATTCACCTCATGCACAATTCGATCTCCCTAGCAACTAATCATGGATTGATATTAAGTTGGACATGATTAGTTCTTATCACCAACACTTTCTTACAATTGTGAATGAACCTAGTTTAACTCTTTTACATATTTAGCCTAAGGCTGGTGTGGATCTTATTACTTCCAACTTTCTGTACAATTAGTTCAGCTGGGTTTTTCAAGAGTTCTTAGTTCATTTATTTAGCTAGGTTGCAACAGCCAGCCACCAATATTAATACCATCTAGGAAATAGTTGGCAGTGGAATCGGTTTGGTTGGGTTTCAACTTTCAAGTGTTGTGTCAAAGCAATACTTCCTAAAAGTAGGCAGGTCCAACTAATAAAGCAAGTGCGGGCTTATCATAAACTTTGGAAGTTGCTGCCTTTTCCCTGTCACATTCATTTACTATAGAGGCAGGACCACTTGTAGCTGTAGCAACATAATAGAACAGAAACTACAAAAGCAAATTTGGAAGAAGTGATTTTCAGTAGATTTGAAATCATCAGTGAAAGGAGATTCCCATTTCCTTCTATCTAAAACTTTGTATATGATATTGATGTCGGCCTAGGTCCACAGTCTGAAATATGGGACAACAATCCATTTCCTTCTTTTTGAAGGGATTGAAAATCGTTGGAAAAAAATAACTAGTTATGGAGAAACGTCTCCACCAAATATGTTCGAGTAACGAGTTAAACCACTATGCTATTAATAACATCATGGGCCAGAAGAATAATTTGTATTCTTTCATGAAACAGAGCCATAAAAAATTATATGGTTTTTACAAATCGAATCACATTAGGAAATCGCTGTCTGCAGATTTTGTGGCTGATATGACTATGATCATGGCACAAAGACAATTGGATATCAGTAAGAGTAACCACTAACCTGTCCTATCTTGCAGCTTGAATTTGTGACACTGATTAATGGACATTCCTGTCCACAAAACAAGCATGACGTTAGGTAGTTTTGGCTGTTGATCCTTGCAAGTTAGTAACTTTTATAGAGAGTCCAAAATTTTCCACATCAAGTAAATTTGGAAGCTGATATAGTCATGCCAATTTTCCAACTAGACCGCATTTGTCATACCCCATTAAACATTGCTCCTCATTATTCAATATCCGTATCTTGGGCAACAACTAAATGCTCAAATTCATATGGTCCAATAGAGATCTACGATGGTTAAGCAGCAGAGCAAAGCAAAGCTCTGAGTGGTTAGTACCTATAGACATATATAAAAGACACACGAAACAATATTTGCACGTTAGAAAACTTGGAAAAAGATCAGTTTACTTGTTCAAAGCTGAATGCTGCCAAATTTATAGAGGTAGATATGCATGTGATTCTTTTAAACTATTTGTTTATATGTTTCTTACAAGGAAAGCCGCACACCTTGTGACTTGTGGTTTTGGGTTATAATAAATTTGTTATTGTTAGGCGATGGAGGACTATAGGGTAGATGATGACTAGCAATTGCGTTAGGAACCAAAGCTGGCAAGTTGCTCGTTCAAAATTTTTTTGTTCATAGCGCAATTAGCATGAGATCCAATCAGAATTTTGTTAGATTAATTTTTATGTTCTCATTTTTTGTCTCTAATTTTCCATACATGTTTGACTGCCTAATACCGATAGATTATTTCAATTAGTGTTTTTTTTTGGTGGCATCTAGGGTGTGTTTGAGATATCTATTTTCCATTGCCATATTTTACTTAAAAAATAAGCTGGGTAAAAAATAAAAATATTTATGAAAAATGATGTTTTTAAAAAGAGTCAGCTTATAAGCTATACCCCCCCCCCCCCCCCCCCCCCAAAAAAAAAATTGTACATAAGGTTGTAAACAAACCAAATCTTTACTGTGAGTTTAGTTTTACAGTTTTTTTTCTTTTTGTTTAAATTTTATTTAAAATAATTTAATTTTTAGATTTTTCAAAATTATAAGTTAGCTTTTGGTTTTTTGTTTCATGTTATACAAATAAGCTATTAGAAATAAATTGTTTCCAAGCGGACATGAACTAAAATTTAAATTTTACCTATGTGACGAACCAAAGTATTTGAACAAATCCAAACTTAGATATATATGCTTCCTGTAATGTGGATACGAAAGTTAATACGACTCATGATTAATATATTTCAACTTTAAAGAAAATTTGTTGACAAACGTATTTTTATTTTAAGTTTTATAAAACTATTACAACTTACAAGTGAGCTGTAAATGAATTGATTAGTAAACTGGCGTAAAGTTTGGTGCTAATATGTAACAACAAATGTAGAAATATAGGCTTCTTGGAAAAATTGTACATGAACAAATTTCGCTCAGGAAATTAACAAACTGAGTTTGAAAAAAAAGTAGTAAGTTTGGCAATAAGCTTGGGTTTAGCTTGAGCTATGATGACAGAAATAAACTAATTAGTTAGAACTCATGATGTTTGGTTTGGGTCCTCTCTTTATAATCTAAGCAACCATCAATGAATAGTTTAACAATAGCGCAACTAGCATGAGATCCTATTAGAAGTTTGTTAGATTAATTTTTCTGTTCTCATTTTTGTTCCTCTCTAATTTTCCAAACTTGTTTGACTGACTAATACCGATAGTTTATTTCAATTACACTTTTGTTTGTTTCAATGAAAAATATTGCATAAATATAGTTTTTTGTGTTTTCCAGTATTTGATAGCATTAGAAAAAGAATGACTTATTTTTAGAGATTGTTTTCCACTAATATTTTTTGGAAATCAACTATATTTTACAGTAAACTAAATAAGGGAAGTTAAAAAGATTGTTTTTCAACTCGTTTAAGGTTATTACCAAACATAAGAAAATGAGATAGCTTTATAGAAAATATTTTTTGGAAAATGACTTATTTTCTAGAAACATTGGGTCCGTTTGGATTGAGTTTATTTTTGCTGAAACTGAAAACACTGTATCAAAATAATTTTTAAATATGTGAATAGTATCGTGGGACCCATTTTTAATGAAAAAATTGTTGAAAAGTGGAATTTGTGAGTTCGTGAACAATGCACAAATGCACTATTCATGGTTGACTTGGTCAAATAGTGGGGCTGGAACAAAAAAAAAAAGGATAAATTTCACAAACCACCCTTGAGGTTTGAGATAATACCAACTAAGTTCAACAGATTTAAAAACCTACCAATTTCATCATAAAAAGACAATTTTGTCCCTGAACTTAAAAAAAAAAAAATGCTGTGACTTTTTTTTTATTTTCCCTTCTTCCTCTGTTTTCCCCCTTTCTCCTCTGAGTTCTTCATCTTCAAACCCAAAACCCATCACCAAGCCACCATGGCCAGACCCTCTATCACTGGTCCCATCGCAAGCCACCACCATCATAGGCCACCGCAAGCCACCTGACCAAGCCGTATGCCTGTATTCTCTTCGTCTTCTCCATGGGTCATGGCTCCATTGCAGGTTGTGGGTGCATCAAGTTCGGCGTGGATCATGGCAAGTTCGACGTAGGTCATGGGTCATGGCTCTCTCAAGTCCGGTGTGGTTGTGGGTTGTGGGTCTCTCAAGTCCGGTGTGGGTCATGATGGGTTGATTTATGGTTCATGGGTTTTGATTTTAGGTGGGTTCCAATGGGTTTTGGGTTGGAATTTTCTGGTTTTGATTTATTGATGGATTTTGGGATGGGTCTTGCCTTTTGGATTCAGATTTTGTGGGTTTCAATTTTGTGAATTTTGCTTTGATTTTTTTGTGGGTTTTTGTGCATTGTAGGTTCATGGTGGTGGTGGTCGGATGTTACCGTGGTGGTGGGGTGGGTTGTTGCCGTGGTGGTTAGGTGGGTGGTGTCTTTGGCGAGGTGGTTGTTGAATGGCAATGGTGACTTTGGGATATGTTTTGAGATGGAGAACTCAGAGGAGACGGGGAGAGGAAAAAGACAGAAGACAGAGGAAGAAGTGAAAAAAAAAAAAAAAAAGTTATGGTGTTTTTTTTTTTTTTTTTTTTTTTTTTTTTTTAAATTCAGGGTCAAAATTGTCTTTTAGGACGAAATTGGTAGGTTTTAAAATGTTTTGGACTTAGTTGGATATTATCACAAACCTCAAGGGTGGTTTGTGGAATTTACCAAAAAAAAAAAGCTTGAAAATGCAATAAAACTTTCAGCCACTTTCAGCCCAATCCAAATGCTCTCATTATTACCAAAATAAACATAGCGTTAAACTTTTTTTTTTTTTTTTTTGGTGGCATCTAGGGTGTATTTGAGTCTTTGAGATATCTATTTTCCATTGCCTTATTTTACTTAAAAAAATAAACCGGGTGAAAAATAAAAATATTTATGAAAAATGAGGTTTTAAAAACAAGCCAGCTAAGCTTATAAGCTATACCAACACAAAAAATAAAAATAAAAATTGCACATTAGGTTGTAAACAAAAACCAAAAAAAAAAAAAAAAAAAAAAAATTGCTAACAGTTAATTTGGTTTTACATTTTTTTTGTTTTTTGTTTAAATTTTATTTCAAATAATCTAAAGTTATAAGTTATGTTTTAGCATTTTGTCTCACATTTTGCAAATAAATTTATTAGAGATAAATTGTTCCCAAACAAACATGAACTAAAATTTAAATTTCACCTATGTGACGAACCAAAGTATTTGAATAAATCCAAGCTTAGGAATATATCATTCTTGTAATGTAGATACGAAAGTTAATACATCTCACAATTAATATATTTCAACTTTGAAGAAAAATTTGTTGACAAATGTGGAAACTTCAAATAAAATATATAGGCTTGATTAGTAAACTGGCGAATAGTTTGGCGGCTAATATGTAACAACAAATATAGAAATATATAGGCTTGGAAAAATTTTACATGTACAAATTTGAAATTTCGTTCAGGGAATTAACAAACTGAGTTTGAACAAAAAAGTATTAAGTGTGGCCATAAGCTTGGGTTTAGCTTGAGCTATGATGACAGAAATAAACTAACTAGTTAGAACCCATGATGTTTGGTTTGGGTCCACTCTTTTTAATCTAAGCAACAATCAATGAATAGTTTAATTATAGTTTATCTTTTTTTTTTTAGCCAAAAAAATGTACGAACAACAAATATACTAAAAAAAAAAATATTTTGTTTCCATTATAAGCTACCTATTCAATAAATGTTGAATATATTATTTAAAATTTTTATCTTTAGAGCAGTGTTATATACATTACAACTTCACTGCATAAGTTTTATAAATTGATGTATCATCAATCGTAAAAAAAAAAAAAAAAAATCTATTATTTATTTAATATATTATTGAAGTCATAATACAATCGTCAATTTATATTAAAATTAATTATAATTTAATAATTTTCTTATTTTAATAAAAAAAAAAATGAGGCATCATTAATTACATGCTCGATAATTGACATTTTACATTTGACAATAACGTGTTGGTTGTTACTATGCATGGATCATGTAAAGGCTAATTAATGAAAAAAAAAATACTAAAGAATATTCGATGTAAAAAGCTTTGAATTAGGCGGCATTAAAGATTTGAAGAAAAGTGTTTAAAATTCATAATCAAACCCACCATTTGTCAATCCAATTGAATAATTTGCCCACATGACCTACTCCTAATACTTTTCATAATAAATCATCTCTCTCTCTCTCTCTCCAATAGTCTATAGTCTTCGGTCGTACATTCACAGCCAAGCAAAAGAGACTAAATCCTCTCTGTCTCTCTGTCTCTCTCTCTCCACCATTTTTGACCTTTTAAACTCGCCGACTCTCCTCCTCTAAACACCCATTAAATTCACCTCCATTTCTATAATTTCATTCTCAACTCCCCGTTCGCTTTTCTTGCTTCCTTAATTTTCTCTCTATCAAAAAAAACTCAATCTTTTTCTTACCATGTTTTTGGTTCTCTTGTTCGTTACCATTTCTTTTCTTCTACTAGTTCTTAGACTCTTGTACAAAACATCCGTAATTCACATTTTCGTAAAAGGGTTACGATCCTTAGGGGACAAGTTTCACGCATACCAGTCCTACAAAATCCCACAACACAATGAACACTACCAAGAAAACCAGCTATACCACAAGATTTCAATTTACCTGAATTCGTTGCTTGCCACAATCGACGACGACTCTGATTTCACAAATTTGTTTTCGGGTTCTTCTAAATCCAATGACATCTCTCTCCACTTCGATGACAACCAAATCGTTCACGACAAATTTTTTAGCGCCCGAGTGTCGTGGACAAACGAGGAATCAGAAAAGGAAGGTTGTACTAGCAGGTCGTTTGTCCTAAGAATACGAAAAAACGACAAGAGAAGAGTTTTACGACAGTACTTACAGCATATTCTTTCGGTGGCGGACGAGGTGGAGCAGAAGAAGAAGGAGATCAAGCTGTACATGAATTTGGAACAAGGAAATAGACGGTGGAGATCAATTCCGTTCACTCATCCAGCTACCTTCGACACGGTGGTGATGGATTCTGATCTGAAAAACAAGGTTAAGTCCGATCTTGAACAGTTTGTAAAGTCCAAGCAGTACTATCACAGGTTAGGCCGTGTCTGGAAACGGAGTTATTTACTTTGCGGTCCGGCTGGTACAGGAAAAACTAGTTTTGTTGCAGCAATGGCGAGGTTTTTATGTTATGATGTGTATGATATTGATATGTCAAAGGTTCTGGACGACTCGGATTTGAAGACCCTTTTGTTGCAAACGACGTGCAAGTCACTTATTGTGATCGAAGATTTTGATAAATTCTTCATTGGAAAATCATCCACGGCGGTTAGCCTGTCCGGGATGTTGAATTTCATGGATGGCATCGAGTCGTGTTGTGGGGAAGAACGCGTTATGGTATTCACGATGAGCGGTAAGGAAGAGGTTGATCAAGCCGTGATGAGGCCAGGGAGGATTGATGTTCATGTGCAATTCCCATTGTGTGATTTTTCTGGTTTTAAGAACATGGCTAGTAGTTACTTGGGGGTGAAGGATCACAAGCTATTTCCACAATTGGAAGAGATTTTTCAAAGTGGGGCTAGTTTGAGTCATGCCGAAATTGGTGAGATTATGATCTCGAACCGGAATTCGCCGAGCCGGGCATTGAAATCGGTTATCACAGCTTTGCAGAGCAACATTGGTGGACAAAGATTGAGTGAGAGTAGTTCAGGTAGGTCTAGATCAGATGAGGCAAGTGAGCCAGCAGCAGGTGTGTTTTGTAGAGAAAGTGTTCATACAGTGAGGGAGTTTAGGAAATTGTATGGACTTTTGAAAATGGGGAGCAGAAGAAAAGAGTCAGTTGATTTGAGTTCAGCTGAGAAGGAAGGATCACAACATGGAGTTCAAAATTAATGTAGGTTTGTTTTTAATTGTTATCTATAGAAAATTTTAAATTAGAGAATTGTAATGTATTTTGCTGTTCATAGTATTTGTTTAATGATGTAAGTAGTGTACCTTTAAAACCACTTCACAATTTTCTTTTAGTTTGTTATACTTATAATTGTAAATTCTTAATTAATGACAACGTCAAGTTTTGTTTTTGTTTTTTTTTTGGTTTTTGGAGATAGTTTCAATTTATAATGTTCGTTTCTGATAAATACTCTTTATCATCAAATTAAGATACCAATTCATTTTAGTATAGGTAAGAATCTAATTTCAAATATCTTATTCGATAATAAGAGAGTTAGTTCTGTAATCCTTGATGTAACCGATATATATATATATATATATTTTTTTTTTGAGAATTAATAGCCGATATTTCTTGAAATTTGAATTTGTATAAACCTTGAAACTTTTAGTTTTCAAGTAAGTTGGAGTCGTTTTCTATATATACGGCTGCCGTTGACAAATATTGCATGGCCATGTGGTGAATTTCTAATTACATTTTATATTTATAAATGACTAAATGTAGCATTTTTCTTGAATAGTCTAAATTAATGAAAGTGTAACAAATTTTATCCCTTTGCGCTGTCTCTTGTTAAATCTAGTCTATGTATGTGATTCAATAAATGGACAAGGCACACTTTGACGAATATTAATATAAACATATGTACCAATTTTAGTAACTTTGTCCTATAAAATTACACTTTACCCCTCCTATTAATATTATCGATTCTATTAAGAGTAATCTACAACATTTCTACAAATTGTTGAGATAGCTAATTTTTATTGGTTCATATCTGAATCCACTACTTACACCACTTTTTTTACTTACTAATAACCACTTATCACATCAACAATTTGTAAAAAAAAGTTTATATATAGCATTTTCCTTCTTTTAAAGACTATAAAAAAAATCTATAGATCCAAAATCTAAAACAATATATAATCCCCAAAAAAAATTATCCCAACAACAAAAATTATGAATAGTGAAGCTAAAAAGAATTAAGCTCAATCAACTAATTTTACCAAAAACAAACAACTCGGGTCTTTAAAAAATTTTAAACAAAATAATTGTCCTTACCACCAATGTGCGTGCCCAGAATCATCTCTGTTGCAATAGTGGGATCACAATTTATTTGTATGTGGTGTTAAGCTTAATCCTACCAACAGAGACCCCAAACAAGTATTAGTGCTCCCCCTTAATTCTCTTGAGTATGCCAGCGTATACACTCTATCTGTTTTCCTCTCTTGCTTTCTCTCTCTCTTTACTCTCCCCCCAATGTCCAACCCCCTCTTCCTTGACTTCGACCTCCTCTTATAGTCTTCCGTTAGTGGGGTGACTATCATTTCCGTCTCCACTTACTCACATATTCCCATGCCTGCCAGAATCCCAAGGGATCCTTCCGAATTCAGAGGATTCCCTTGGAACTTATTCTAGACATTGGAGAGTGTTCGGGAGTAGATCCCTTTCAGGACACTAGCTCTTGGTGAACGATCTTATTGGGACTATACACAAATTTCCTTTGTGTTTGGCTCTGGCCCACTGACCTCAAAGGAATTCCTCGAGGTATGGTTGCCCCAATCCTTGGTACTTGACTAGAGATTGGACCCATTGTGATAAAGCCTAGGGTTGTTTTTCCCATGCATATTGGGCTTACATCGCCTAATGGGCCTTGGGCTTCGTCCAGGTGGGCTAGCCTGGTTCCTCGAACCCAACTCACCCACAACCTATTAATATATGAGTTTTATTTTATATTTAAGAAAGATATTATAAATGTTTTTAACCTATATGTAAAATATTTAATATATTTAGTATATATTTGTAATATATGTTTAATATATATGAAAACCAACCAAATTGTATGACATTGCACGGTCTAAAGCCACATTGTTCCGCACCATAACCAATATATTAAAGTGCGGTATAGTGCTAAATATAGCTCAAAATTGAACTGAACTACACCGTGAATACCCCTAATTGAATATCATAAACCTATTACAAAATTTCACCAATATAAGTGAAAATGGATAAAAACCTCTTAATGTGGATGAGTGCTGCCTTATATTGAGTAAAAAGAAGAAGAAGAAAAAAAAAAGTAGCACCTTACCTTGTTTTATTATAGATAATTTTACAAGAGTACTAAGCAATATGTAATTTTGTTTATTTTATTGAAATATTATGATTTAAATCTTTATTCTCCACTTGTTATTATAACAATAAAATATATAATCCAAAAGAAAGAAAAATATTTTATGTTGCAAACCGCAATGCAATGCTATGATGCATATGTGCAGTTATGGAAAAAAAAAAATCCTTTAAAAAAAAAAAAAAGAAGAGTAGCTACAGCCAACAAAATGACGGAAAATTATTAGGTACTCCCGGAATACCATAAATATGTATTCCCTCCTTTCACATGAATGATGGGTCCCATCATGAATTTAATTAGTGGGACCCACCATTCATGTGAGAGGAGGGAGTACGCATTTATAGTACTCCAGGAGTATATAATAATTTCCCCAAAATGACTGGTTCAACTTTTAATATAATGCAATTATAAATCAATTCTAGTCTCTAGATTAGGTACATACAAAGTCTACTAATTAGTGCATTAATTCAAACTTCAATGAACTAGTAATTCATCCCTAGGTTTAGGGGTTCGTTTTGTCAACTAGAACTCCAATCATGATTACAAACACATACTCTAATCATGTTAAAAAAAACACTTGCCATTTTTGTCTTCATTCGAAGCTAGAAGAAAACAAGAAACCAATCCATTATGGCATTATCAATATTTTTTTTTCTTATCACATGATAGGTCTAATGGCCAATAAGATAAACAAGCATAACCTTTGACTAATTTATTTAGGGAAATGTTAACTGTTACCATAAAGTTCTCATTAAAAATAATATATTACAAGGTTTAATTAATAAAAAATTTGAATAAATTAATGAGAGGGCCGAAAATATCACTGAAGTGACAAATAGAATTAAAAACATTAACTCTATTGACTTTACACCCTATAAAACTGATAAAAAATTTGATATAAAACTATTTCTTAACGATCATCTTACCATGCCCATTAATACTACCCACTTATTTATTTTCTCGATTCTCAAAATAAGAAAACAAAAAAAAAAAAAGTTTTATTTATTCTCTCAATAATAAGTTAGGGCACTGGGCCTTATCAAAAAAAAAGTTGGGGCACTTGGGCCTTGATTAAAAAGTTGGGCCTAGAATTAATAGTTGGGAATACAAAATTATTTGTGGAAATTCTCAATCTTGTCCCTCCCATCTTATCGCGTGCATATCACGTGAGAAATGAGCTCGCATCTTCGTCCCCATTTCGTAAAAAACTGTCAAAAATTTTCAGATCGATCAAACACACAGTTTCGTTTTTCTCGCTGAAAATCTCTGTTGTATTGCCCCAAATTTCCAATCCTTGGGTTCGTGTCCAGACTCGGTACTGTCCTCTCTTCCTAAGGTACGGAATCAATTTTCTCAATATCTAACGCTAAATCGGTTCGAATTTCCAATTGATCCTGATTTCGTCTCCTTTTTGGGCTTTAATTTTGTGATTGATTGATTGGGTAGCTAATTGTAGATGTACCCATAGAAATATCACTGGGGATTTATGTAAATGTGTTGTGGGGTTTTGAAAAACCTGAGCTTTGGTATTTCTGGCAGTTTTTCTTGAATATGTATGATATTCTGGGTATTGGGTATGTTTCATTTTTATTCAAACACACACACACACACACACACACACACAAACACTCAAATACACGTACATAAGCAATTTTTATGTATTAAGGTAGTGATGCAGGGTTTGGAAAAAAATGGGCTTGGGTGTTTTTGGTAATTAAGCAGTGTAGCTATTGTGCAATTTTGTGGTTTTTAAGCTTAGTTTGAGCTTGTATTCTTTAATTTAGTGCACATGCATTGGTTATGAGCTTATCCCATTTCTGTCTTCCTTTTAGGGTTTCTATTTCAGCTGAAAATTCATTGACTTTTGAAGAAATTTAACTTTTGCAATTGGTGATTGTGCATGTTTAGCTACAGTCTTAACATTGACACTGAATTTTGCAGGTGCATAGAGTAAGGCATTAGGATTTGGGATTTGATTTTGATCAGCATGGTAAGTTTGCACAATTAGCTTAAGACAGATCCAATTTTGTTTGATACATTTTCGAAAATGTGTCTTGACAATTTTTTTGGTCCCAGAATTACCTGATTGGTGCTTTCAAGCCAGCCTGCAACGTTTCAATCACATTTTCGGATGGAAAAACTCGCAAGCAGGTAGCAATTGATTTTAACTTTGCATGGTATTCTACTTTAAGCACTAGCCAGGGTTTACTTAAAAAGGGCAGTTTGTTGATGTTGCCAATATGTCTTTTTATTGAAAAATTGGTTTCTTCTGAGTGTTGATTTAAGGCATGGCATCAAGTGTATGTGAAATTTGGTTATGATGATGCATGGACTGTTTGAATCTCTCATGTTATTGTGATCTAAACATTTTAACAACGAAACTTACCATGTATGGTGTAGAATGATTCATCATTCAAATAAGTGCTTATGTTCTCTGCAACTGTGTGGGAGTATTACTTGGGACAATATATTTTTTTTTTTGATAGGTACCCCAGCATCGTAGATAGCCACCAATTGAGCAGTCATAAGCCAATATTACTTGGGACAATATTGGCTTATGACTGCTCAATTGGTGGCTATCTAAGATGCTGGGGTACGGATATGGGTATGGATACGGGGATACAACATTTCTTGAAAAACTTAGGATACAATACGTTGAGGATACATGTATTAATTACTTGTTAAATTTATATTTTATATAGTGTTAAGCATTTTTTTTTTAATATATTGTTAAGCATATATCAATTTAAGAGAAATAATGGATAATAAAGTGAACCCATGACCATTAAATTTTGTATAGAATACAAACCATCCAAAAGAGTAAATAAAAGATAACTAGATAAGTGTTCAACATTGAAACCAATATATAAATTATATAAATAAAAATTCTTACAAGTTTGGGCTATCTCTCACTATCGGGGGTTGAGTTACAACAGTATCTAAGTTGTATCACTGGTCCATCTAGATGTATTGGCACTTAAAAAAAAAAAATGAAAAAAGATTGGGTATGTATCTTAGAGGTATCCGGTATGATACCAGTACGATATGTATTGGATAATGGTATGTGAGCAAAAATGGAGTATCTATGCATCCTAGGTGGCTATAACTTGTTTTTTTTTGTTTGGTTGGGGGTGGGAGCTTTCACTTCCATGTGATTGCTATTCAAAATTTAATTTCTACTGAAATTGAAACATTTTTTATAGTCTTACGATTTACATTTTTTGTTTTCTATGCACTTACATAGGTCCCGCAAAAGAAGGAAAATGGTCAAACAGTTTTGGTCCCACTTTTCCAAAGTCAAGAAAACATTGCTGGGAAGGTATTTGATTGATAGCATAATTCTAAATGTTAAATTATTGTAATGCAAAATGTAAATTTATAGGAAGCGTCTAAGAATTCTAGATTGTTAACAGCATTACTTAGAAAATATTTTCTTTCTGTGGTCTTATTTTCAGATTTCTATAGAACCATTTCAAGGGAAGAAGGTTGATCACAACGGTGTGAAAGTTGAGCTCCTTGGCCAGATAGGTGTGATTTTGTTGCAAAGTTTCAGTGTGGTACATTATCAATAATTTTGTGAAACAATAGGTTTAGTGTGAGAATCACAGGATAATAATTTTTCTTTACTGAGTTATTATTGGACTTCTTGCTTGTAACAAATATTCGAAATATTAAAAGCACAATGGCTGAAGGATTTTATTTTATATTTGCTAGTGCAGTATGTAAATCTTTAAATAATGCACCTCTTTGGATGCTTATAATTTGTTTTTGAGGATTTGGATTAGTCCTGTTTATGATCTAGATGGTCACTTAATTACTATGATTCTGAATGAGTATGATATTTCCTGACGTTAGAAGGTTCAAGACTGTTTCTTTGGAATTCATGACTGATTTCTTTCATTTCAGTGTAAAGGGTGTGCATTGTTTTTAGGGAGACCAATTGCCCCAATTTGGCTTCCTTTTTTCTTACTTTTAAAGAATCTGTATTATTGACCAATTTATTTTGTGGTTACATGATTAGAGACCTTTTTAAACAAAATAAAAAAACGTTGAATGTTATACAAATAAACATGCTTGAAAGTGATAAATTTCTTTTAACTTGTTCTTCCATGATCTCAAGAGTGATACCATTACTAACTAAATATAACACGATATTAACGTTGGTTTAGCTTTGATAGATTCCAGTCATGAGCAGTGACAGAAGCATCTACTTTACTAACTTTTTCATATTTTGGTCTTATTGTTTTTCTGGTTCCCTTTCCTTAGTTGCTGGTCAAAGGACTCTCTAGGACTAATTTTTTCTCTTATTTCTGAGACAAATCATCAATGAAAATTTATTTTGCTGGCAGAGATGTATTTCGATAGGGGAAACTTCTATGACTTCACTTCCCTTGGTGAGTATACTTTGGCTTCCTAGTCATTAGCTTTAATTATAAGCTATCAACGTGGCTTCTTTTCATTTGTTTGTTGCTCCCAATTAAATAACCCCCCCCACCCCCCCAAAAAAAAAAAAAAAAAACCAAAACACTCACACACACACGCACGTGCAAAGAAGTTCCTTTCCTTCCAATTTGTATTATGCCAGGTATCATTCTGAGATTTAAAAATGTGGAAATTTATTTGATTGCTTTTAATTTTTACTGCTCTCTGTTTGTAGTCCGTGAACTGGATGTACCAGGAGATATATATGAGAGGAAAACATATCCATTTGAATTTTCTACAGTTGAAATGCCATACGAGACATACAATGGGGTGAATGTGAGGCTAAGGTAAGCTATTTATTGTATTGTAAAGCTTTCACTGTTGACGACTATATTCGTACTTTCTGTTAGTATCTCCTGTTGTGGCATTTACCATTTACAACTTGCTGTCGCTATAGTACTTACTTGCTTGGAGCTGTTGAGTAAGATAGTAATTGTTTGTGCATCCTCTGCCTTTGGTCCTATATGTAATTACCTATTTTATGATTCTGGTTTTGAACTTTGAATAATGCCTTAGGCTAGGGGCAGAACCTCCTCTCCCCTACCCCATCAGCAGCATCCTTTTATTGTGTCTCATGTAATAAAACATTTAGAAACCTGTTTTCTTCTCATTTTGTGTATTGCTTGCTTCTGAAATTTCCTGAAATTTAATATGTTATTGTGTCTTAGCAAGTCTGCTGCCTAAAGAGAGAAGACTTATTTAATCTGTTATTAGATTATAAGTTTTGGTAATAATTAATTGCATATTAGTTTGCCGACTGCAAAGTTGCTATGTATTTCATGTAATGAGTAGTCCTAATGGTAATCCTAACATTAATTTTGAGAACTTGTGATATTTTGCCGTGACTCACTGCCTGCTATTGAATTCTATTGTGTCTATAATTGTTTCTTTTTTGAAGGACGACCAATTGTGCTTATCATTTCAATACCTTTGGCTGTCTCAATATATTATTTCTTTTATTCCTTCACTAAATTATCATTTAATCATAATTAAAGGATATGACTAAGTTCATGTTAGTTTGCCTAAGTAGATTGCTATGTAATTATTACTGGTGATAATTAAATCGCCTTTTTCCAGGTATGTCCTGAAAGTCACAATCAGTCGCGGTTATGCTGGTAGCATCGTGGAATACCAGGATTTTGTGGTATTTTCTCTCTCTCTCTGCGTCGGTAATTGGTGATTAATTTGCATGTAGCCTTAGGTAGTTGTTACTTCGCTTCTTAAATTTGGTATATAATTTAGTTTAGGGAGTTTTGATTGAAGAGGAAGCTAATATTTTCCTTGTCACCTGTCTTTTGTTGGTCACACATTATCTGCTTTCAAGTTTCAACAATTATTTTGGTTCAGTGTTTGTGAAGATACAAAAGTTATACCTATGTACTTTTTCCAGTCTATTCCCTTTGGAATTTTTAACAAAAATTCTGTGCAAGTCTTTTTTCCTTTGTTATCTCTGTATTCACTACTGTTGTAGCATCTCACTTCTGGTTCGTATTTATTTATTTATTTATTTTAAGTTTTTAATTTTTGCATCAGGTTCGCAACTATACCCCACAACCATCAATTAACAACAGCATCAAGGTGAGGGCAGCAACATAGCTTTATTTGGTTAATTTTGCTGCTGTCTCAATGTCTTTGTAGGGATGCTATGGGTCATTACTTATTTAAAGACGATTTATTACATTGATGAAGTGAAAAGTCTGGTTGTAGTTGCCCATTTGATAGTGTATCATTTTGGAATTATGTTGCATTTGTCTAATGCAGTGTTACAACTAATGTCACTGGGGATTCTCATTATTTTCATGGTCTATGCAGATGGAAGTTGGAATTGAAGATTGCCTACACATCGAGTTTGAGTATAACAAAAGCAAGTATGTCAAACATGTACTATAACTGGATTTTTAAGTTGCAATTGAATATTGGCTAACCCTGACTGTAGTTAGATCTGGCTAAACCTGGTGTTTAGGGTGGTTCATTTGTACATGGTTGCCAGTTCAATCAATAATTTATAGCCTTTTTGTCTAACTATTCAGGAGTACAGAGCAAATTAAATTGTTTTATGTAGCATAAGTTGGAGGGGATCATCTATGTCATTGCTTATTATTGTTTTAAATATGCAGGTATCATCTGAAAGATGTTATTATTGGTAAGATATATTTTCTTCTTGTAAGAATCAAGATAAAAAATATGGATCTGGAGATCAGGCGTCGAGAATCAACAGGATCGGGGGCCAATACCCATGTTGAGACAGAGACACTTGCTAAATTTGAGTTGATGGATGGCGCTCCAGTCAGAGGTATTCTTTTAATTACCATGCTTATATGTACAATAAAGAAACGCTTCAATTTTATTGGCAAACGTAAAATATACCCTACCAATTTGGTTTATTGGGATCATCAGGTGAGAGGTAATTAACTTGTTGCTTCCTGATTTCACATGTTGCACTTATATCAATTTATTGAATTGCCAATAGCTGTAATGGCTTACAATCATGTGCTTGATTTTACAGGTGAATCAATTCCAATCAGACTGTTCCTTAGCCCTTACGAATTGACACCTACGTACCGAAACATCAATAATAAATTCAGTGTGAAGTATTATTTGAACCTTGTTCTAGTCGATGAAGAAGACCGACGGTATTTTAAGCAGCAGGAAATCACTATATATAGGCTTCAGGAAACTTCCTCCTGATTAATCATCTTACAGGGTATGAACATTTGATTTCAGTTGGAAAGAAAAAGAAGACTAAATTGCCTCAGAGCAACTTGTAAAGCTTTGTTAGGGTTGATTTTGGTGGTGTGAGAATCTTGTTTCTATAAACGGCTATAAATAGCTTTGTATTCTTGCCAGTGACAGTTTTCATACAAAATTGTTGCAAATTATGTACATGGGCCATGCTAGGGCGGGGAGGATATCGGCTTTCTGTTATGAAAAATCAACTGAGATCTGCCATTATGACTTACTGTTGCAGCAAAGATCTACGCTTTTGTTTAAAACTATGGAGCATCTATTTATTTTATTTTATTTTTTTCTTTTCTTGCCTTTTATTTTGTAGTTTTAGTTTTTTTGAGACGTCTATGGTGTTTCCATAAGCATACAAGGATTACTCTTTTTTAATCGTGATTGTTCTTGTTTTAATAGATATTCTGCAGGAAGATATAATCACAAGAAAAAATCTTGAATGCAGTGTTGTATGACTTCTTTTTATTGGCAAATGACATAGTAGTCCTATGTCAAATTGATGATAACTAGAGTCCTATCATTAGACAAAGAAGAATCACAACCGTGTTAACCATATCAAGGGTTAAGAAAGGCATATGAAAATCGTCTTGAACCTTTGCAAATGGTAAAGAGAAAGCTTATGCAAAGCAACAAATAAGAAAAGTAACTATATATAATTTATTAGGACACCTGGTGTCCTTATTTTCTTTTCTTTTTATCTTTCATGGTACCTAGATGCGTATGCATATACTATAATTTTAAAAACCAGACCGGATTAGTCAATTCAACTGGGAACAAATACTAAATTGGTTTGGTAAAAATTGAAAATCTGACTCTTTTCTGGTTATTTGACTATTCCAATTTTTAAAACCATGCATATATGTAATTCTTTCTAGATTTGATACACTTTTTTTTTTGGCTGAATAGAAATTTGAAACACTTGAACAGACTATGAATGAACCATCACACAGTACTTTAACAGTACTTTAAGAGTTTTAAAGCTTTTTTTTTCAGAAATTATGAACCATTTGGCAATTTTGCCAAAGAGCCTTAAGAGATTTCCTTATTCCTTAAAGTTAAATTCAAGAATAAAGTTGGTATTTAGAGTTTTTATTAAAGTTATACAATTACCCTGTAAATCAAGATCTTTGAAGTTAAAGAGAGTTTTTCACTTAAATCAAGTTGAACTACTATAAAAATTCTACACCTATACTCTACTCATAATACTATTTTCTCTTCTTTGTATTTATAGTAGACCCATCATGAATTTAATTAATATAATCCACCATACATTTCTTTTTGAGTGGTGATTATTATACACCTTGTGTACCTGGTGCATGCGTCATATAAGTTGAAATCTAAAAATGTGTTGTTTGTTTAGTAAAAGTTGTAAGTTGTAACCATTCCTTACAATCAAACTAGTTCGTAGTCAAACATTGTCCGAAATATATAATACCCGGGAGATTGAGAACACGCTGTTGGAAATTGAAAGCAACGAACTATGTTTACCACCCTGGGGAGACTGATGAGCCAGAATCTAAACCATCTCAGGGTTTGCGCTTTCTCTACAGCTACAAGAGTTGGAACCCACAATGGCAGCTTTCACTGTGACGAAGCACTCGCCTGCTTCATGCTTCGCCTCACTCACAAATTCTCTGCAGCCCAAATCGTTCGAACCCGAGACCCCAAGATTTTGGGGTCACTGGACGCGGTGGTCGACGTTGGAGGACTTTATGACTCGACCCGAGACCGCTACGACCATCACCAGAATGGCTTTGCCGAAGTGTTCGGTCATGGCTTCACTACTAAGCTCAGTAGTGCTGGCTTGGTCTACAAGGTGCTTGATTGAATTACTTGTGCTTCTGTGAATAACTTCTTTGATTTTATGTTACTTAAAAAGCATTTTTTAGTTTTGTTTTATACAATGCCAATGCATTTCTGATATGGGGTTGTTCAAAGTCTCTAGCTTTATCTCCTCATTGATTATTATGTTGATGTTATTATTAGAATTTTATTTTTACACAATTTTGTCATGATATTCATTTGGATGATCAAAGTTTTTCATCTCTAATATATGTTCAAAGTCAGAGCCTTGTGTTTTTCGAGTTTCATAAATGCCCGTTATTGAAATAAGATTACAGACCTCATAAAATAACATGCTTCTGTGAATAACTTGTTTGATTTTATGTGACTTAAAAGCATTTTCTTAGTTTTGTTTTATACAATGTCAATGCATTTCAGATACAGGGTTGTTCAAGTCTCTAGCTTTACCTCCTCATCACTCATCAGTTCCATGCACTTTCTACTTTGATTATTATGTAGATGTTATTACTATAATTTCATTTTAAAAAATTTTGTCATGATATTCGTTTGGTTGATCAAAGTTTTTCATCTCTAATATCTGTTCAAAGTCGGAACCTTGTGTTTTTCGAGTTTCATAAATGCCCATTATTGAAATAAGATTACAGACCTCATAAAGTAACCAAGTTGAAGTTGACTCGTTTGCTTGAGTTTGTTTCTTATTAGTCTTTTTACTGATATATCCATGCAATATTAACATTTTATAAGCTACTAATAACTGTACTTCTTCGTTTTCTTGCAATCTAATTTAATTTTTTTTTTCTTTAGCATTATGGGTTGGAGATAATTGCCAAGGAGCTTCAGCTTGATGAAGGACACCCAGATGTGTATCGTTTATACCTAGCAGTGTATAAAAGCTTTATGGAGGTACTAAATTGTTTTAGCTGATATATAACATAATGGGAAATTTCCTTGCTTTCTTTAATGGTAAAGATTTGCGTGTCTTCTATATGCAATATGCACTGCATTACATTTCAAATTCTTTATGCTTTTCAAGTTTCCCCAATCCTTATCAAAATGAGGGAAAGGAGGGGGTGGGGGGAATATCAAATTATCAAAAGAGAAAAAAAAAAAAAAAAAGGTAAGGTGGAGTAAGGCTTATAAGTCAACTATTGAGAATATTTATCAACTGACAATTATACTTTGTAAAATGATAGAAAGACTTGTTGAACTTCTAAATCACATTACCAAACAAGATTAACTGAAGTGTGGAAAATATACTTGTTAGTTCTTCCTGTAATACGTAATGTTTAATTTATGCAAGATATAAGCCTTTTCTTTACTTGACATGGTTTTCATTTTGGATGCGCCTAGGAATATCTATTGAAACAGTCGTTTGAATTCTCTCTTTCCATCTGTGTGTGCGCTTTAGTTGACTTAGCTTTTTATGTTTTTCTCTTTCTTTTTCAACATCACTCATTTTTAACAGGCAATTGATGCCATTGATAATGGAATCAATCAGTATGACACTGAAAAACCTCCAAAATATGTAAATAACACAAACTTGTCTTCAAGAGTGGGAAGTCTAAATTTGGACTGGGTGGATCCTGATCAATCATCTGACACAGAAAATGAGGCCTTTCAACGAGCAATGACTCTGGCTGGCAGTGAATTTTGGGAGGTATCTCAAGTCTCCTTTTGTGTGTGTGTGTGTGTGTGTTATGTTAAAATAGTTTCTCAAAAACCTGTTAACTGACTGGCAGCTCTTTCTTGAGCATACATTGTGATGTATGATTGAAGAGCAGACTAAAAGGCATCAAGCGTATTCATAATAATAACCAAATCTTTACTTTTCTTTAATCACAGAGTGTTCAATTCCATGCAAAATCTTGGTTACCAGCACGATCAATTGTAATGGAGTGTATTGCAGCAAGAGATAGTATTGATTCTAGTGGCGAAATCATGGTGCTGATGAGATCTTGCCCAGTAAGTTGGCATTACCTGCTTACCTGCCTTTATTGATAGCCTGATGAAACTTACTTTTGTTTCCAACCTCTAGCTCCTCTGGTTTTGTCTGTCTAAGGGTTGGAGTGGAAGGGACTAGGTCTTAGATTTCAATTTAAACCAGCCTAAAATTAGAAATTATATAATTATGATTATTTTTAACAATATTGATTTTTTCCAGTTTTACTTGGGTCAAATTCTATTATTGAAATGTTGAATATCTCTGTTCTGTAGGTTTCATACTGAATATATGTATTTGTTGCTAGTTGTAAGTGTTAATTTTTAATTAACATGTTGCTGAATTTTCTATGGAATTGGTATTTTAAATAAGCATGGCTTACTTTCAAACATCATAAAAAATCATTAGGAAGTCACGTTGTCTAATGTACTTTACAGGATGATCAGTTGAAGTTTACGAAATCTTGCTGAAGTCTATACAGGGAGCTAGTAACTGATCAGGGTTCTGATGCTTTATCCATGTGATTGGCTTTTGACATTTATATGTCAATTAAATCTCCAATATCTGAATTTATTGTATTTGGTACACATATGTTTATGATAACATCACCAAGAGCCTTGTAGCTCAACTAATTGGCACCTCTTGGTGTATCCAAGCCCCTTCCCTCATTGTAATTATTGAATTATCAAAAAAATTTGTTTATGATACTTTCATCCCCCCCCCACCTCCGGGGCGGTGTGTCTTGCACATGACGGTGTAGTGTTTAAGTAAAAAGGGAAAATAAGATAAATGGCTTATGGTTTAGAGTTGATATTGCAACAAAACATAAAATGAAAATGAAAAGCAACTGACTTTGGTTTTTGAATACCAGATTAAAAATTTGAGATGGCGTGTAATAAATTGTTTTGGTATTTGATATCATCCTGCTTGTTATGGAACATTCTTGCTGAATTTTCTTCTTTCAACAGTGGAAGCTTCACATTTTTGAGCTTGAGGAGGAAATGAAGATTGATCCGTCCATCAAATATGTCATTTACCAGGTACCTATAAGTGATACTTGTCTTAAAATATTTCATTTCTCTCCATATGGTGAGGACTTTTTGAGAAACGAGGGACTGTTTGACTGTATTCTTTGTAGATGAGTGGCTTAGACAATATATTAAAATATTTATATTACTCTTTATATACAGGATGATAGGAGTGGAAATTGGCGGTTGCAGGCAGTGTCAGTGTCACCTGACAAATTTGAGAGCCGGAAGCCTCTACCATATCTCTGGAGGGGTTTGGAGCATGACAAACTCTCTGAGGTTGCAGGGATACCTGGTTGCATTTTTGTCCACATGAGTGGGTTTATTGGTGGAAATAGAACTTATGAGGGTGCTCTGGCTATGGCAAGAGCATCTCTCAAGGCCTAGTAAAAGCTATTAATTGGAGATACTGTATTCACAGATTTTGAATGTTATCTGGAGCTTTTATATCCCTGATCTCTGTGACTAAGCCTCTTATGATAATTTCAGGGACCTTTCAGATATGTGTTGGACTAGCCATATGGCATACTCAATCTAATGGAGTGCTTAAAGATAAGCGTTAATCCATCTTTTGAATGAGTACACCAAGGCATTGTAACACTAATTATTACTTTGAAGAGGTACATATGATAAAAAGTAAATTTTTTAGAATTGGAACCCTTTTTTGTCAAATGAAAATTGCATTTTGTTCAAGATCATGATTGGGTTGAGTGTCAAAAGGTTAGATACCTTGTCGTATAATTTTTTGAGTTTCTTTCTGGTTAATTATTGCTGCTGTCATTTTTTGAACCAGTTGGTCTGCAGACTCAATCAGTTATATTGGAATTTTTTGCTAGTAATCTTTGGTGCTCCTCGTGTGTTACTGTTGACTCTAGTTCTAGATTTTATTTAGCTTTGAGTCTTGTAAAACTTGTCAAAACATCCTATTTTAAATGAATAGCTTCTTTTTGTTTCCCAGAGCATTTGATGGCAAAAATTTATTTCCAAACTGGAGCCCTTATCGCAAATGACAAAAAGATATTTAAAGAGTACTTAAATCTGCAAATTTTATATTGAGATGAATTTTCATGTTCTCGTTTGCTGCTATAACAGTGTTGATACTCAATTTAATTGTAATTTGCATGCCTCACAAGAGACTTGAGCATCAATAGGGGTAAATGGAGGAAAAGCAAATATCACTAGAGGGGTTTCTTTATTCAATAAAGTTGAAGATCACACTACTTGTGTCTAGTCGTTTGAGTTGAGGGTGTGTCCAAGTTCAACCTCCTACTCCTAGTGAGAAATAAACGCTGCTTCCATATTAACAATCAGTTTTATTATTATAATACATTTAGGTTCCAACTTCCAAGTAAAAATGGGTTTGATTAAAATATTTCCTACAGATTTCAACAAAAGCATCCAGTATGAATACAACTTGATCTTCATACAAAGAAGTTAATGTATGGACAAAAGTAGATCAATCATGATGAGAACTCACTGACATTCTCATTTGGGACAAAACTGGAGCTACTGTGGAAGCACCATCTATTTCTTCACTCTTCTGAAGTTATTGGCAATTCCTCTTTCGACCATTCGTATAGGCCCCCTTCTAAGTGGAAGACATTGGTATAACCATTGAGGACAAGCAAGTAGGCTGCTATAAGTGACCTGCATGGAGTAGCACAGGTAAATGTTAAGATCTCTCAGTTGAGCATTGAAGATGCAGAAGATAACCCATATAATAATAGTAATGCTGGCAAAGATGTATTACTAATTTACGTTAGCCACAAATATGTGAAACAAAGGAATTTGCAAGACTGGAAAAGAGACTAGGCTGACCCCATGCTTAGCCCAGTAGATGAGCATCATGAATGTTCTTCCCGCTATATCGAGCTATACACTACAACTGCAAGTTTCTCTACTCCTATAAATACGTGTCTATCCACATCTGAATGCCAAAACATAATTGCTTCTTCATTAAGCAGAATGACTTTAACCAGATAACATAGTATTAATATCTTTATTGACACCTCTCCAATTAGTGTGAAATACAAATTTTGCACAAGAATGCCTCTAGAGGGAAATTTGAAAAGTAGGCCACTGTCTAGCTTTCTACATGACCTACTTTACATTAATTTTATTATTGAATTAACCTCATCTTAATGTACTTTAAATTTTGAATTTTTTTTGAGAAGAAAATTTTGAATTTAGTATAATGCACATGTTGAAGTTGTCTATAGTCTATAGTGCATTGCAATGAAATCTCAAAGGAGAAAAATACAGGAAGAATTGATAAAATTCACCTTGACTGTTGACCTTCTGGGAGATTTTGGGTTGGTTTCATTGTACCCCCAGCTGAGCAGGCTACTATTATCTTTGCATTTTTATCTATTTTTGATTCCACACCTGTTAGCATATGTCAAACAGTCAGTTACTTCTAAAGCTCTTACATAGTCTAAAGTCAATGCAAAGAAGGGAACCATGATTTGACAACTATGTCATACTCTGTATGAACTCTGGATTTTCTTCTGTACCAGAGAAGATTCCAAAGAATGCAAATGCAGCCCGTCTAGCAATGTCCCACGCTGTCCACTCCTTTATAAGCCTATATATTTGCACATTAATAGCTCCTGGTGGATGAGCCTACACCCAAAAGCTTTGTAGTTATAATTGAGCATAGAAAAAGAGTATTACTTTAGCATCGTATTTATTGCTCCTGTCCATAAACGATCTACATTGATAGAATAAAAAGTGAAGAATGCTTTTTTTGTTAATATAACAGGCTCAGTTGAGGCAGTTATCAAGTCTTCTCTACCATTTTCTTAAATCCATCATTTTGGGTCCTTCTACGGGTGACTTGGGCAACTTGGTTAGTAGAAATCCATATTCATCAGTGTAATAAGTATTAATTATTACCAAAGAGTGGGACTTGCAGTAGTTTTCCCATAATTTCAGTAAGCATGCCTAATTATTACTCCAGGTCAAAACCCAGGTCACTATAGAATTTCTTCTATTATTTCAACTTCTCTTTAGCTAATTTAGTTAAAAATGTAATAAGCAGATTACCTCTTTGAATTCTGCTTCAGGCCGTACATCAAGGATCACAAAGTTGTTTTCTTTCTGGAGGCGCAGAGCCTCCTTTACATCCACACTCCTTACCTGCAAAAAGAAATATATAATTGAGAATATCGGAATATCCATCTTATGTTCCAATATGCATCACCATATTCCTTCTAGTTTTTGTCTACCTTGATACCTACATTTCATTCAACCAGAGTGATAAACTTGTGTTTCTAACCTTTTTTTGTGATGAAATACATGTTCTCTTTCCCTCATATAAACACAAGATACATGATCTCATTCTTCATTTCATGATGAATTATCTCACTCTATCCATTATTTTCTTTTTTAGCTTTTATGCAATTGAAAAAGCTGTAGTGGTCGTCGTTGCTCTGTTGATCTGTTTGTCCTCTAAAATCCTTTAGAGGTATGGATGCAACATTAAACTTTGATTGATCAGATCATGGAATGTGACAGTGTATCACCAATTCCACTAGACATTAATTTTTTTATTACTGTTGCTAGTGGCAAAAATAATTCCCATCCACTTTGAATGTGCTTTGAACCCCACATCACATGTATTTGAGAGTGCTGTTGCATAGACCTGTTGCATAAGATACAACCTCCTATTTTACACTTTAGAATTGTAGAATTAATATCTTCTTTTAGGTCTCTGGGTGTATGGCTGTGTGCTTAAGAGAGAGAGAGAGAGAGCTGAAGCTGCACCTTTTTCTGTAGCAAATATTCCCTCTTAATCTTCCAGTCTTCTTCAGCTAACCCCTCCAATAGAAGAGTAGAAAATAAACAAATTCAGTTTCAAACTAGGAGATGAGCATATCAAAACAAACTTATAGCTATTTCAGTGATCATATTGTCTTTTGAATGTGAGGATTCTTATAAATTAAGCATGGCCTAGAACAGGAGTACCTGGTGATTTTGCAGGTTTTGTGGCTGCACTTCGGATACTCAGGCCCCTTGGCACAGTATGTGACAACATTCTTTGCCTCGTGGAGCTGACTGATCTCACTGCTACCCGGAAGGAACTATGATCATGAGTATGTTTTGGAGAAAATGTTAGCAGTGATGAATGGAAATTAGGATGTAAGGAGGATGTAGATGAGTGTAGGGTAATTGAAGTTATAGTAGCCATTCTTCAAAGCTTCAAACAGCAATGAAATTTTTAAATATTAACAATTTGTTAATAGTTTGTAAGTGCTATAATTTGAACTGCTGCTGCTTATTTTGCTTCTGTTGTGTTGATGGGTTTTTGGACACTTGGGGAGGTGGCCAGGTCATTGAACATTTAGGATATTTAGTTCTGTGGGAATCTGAGTTTGTGGTGGATATATAGAAGGACCAGTTCCTTTTGGATATCTTTCAACCCCATCACTTTGTCTTCTTTCGGTGCTTTAGTAGCACTTCATCCGAGCTGGCTGCTAGCCTTTTAAGACTTTGTGTTCCCTCTTCTACATTATGTAAGATAGTGCTATTGGCATTGAGTCTCTATCAAAATTAAGTTATTGCATTGTGTTATATTACAAACACAACTATTTTCACATTCAATTGCGATTGTGAGTGGTTGATGAAATGTGGTAGGTCACACAAGACTATAGTAAACAGAAAATGTCCTGACTACTCACAATCGCACAAGTCAACAAGTTGTGAAATTGGGTATGCAATTGAGTGTGTCTCTAAAATTATTCATATTTTCTAAGCTAAATTTGTCACCTCCTACTTCAGGGAGTTTTTAATTTAATTTTTTAGGATTTTTTAAAATAAAAATTCTAGTCTTTAACTTCCATTTATTATTTATTGTAGTCCTTTTGTCCAAATCAATTCAATATGTACCATAAGATCACCTCAATGAAGTCGTTTTAGATAGCAAGTGTAAAATAGTAAAACTAATGGTGAAATTAATAACCAAAATGGTGTCATTTTAGATAGAAAGTGTAAAATACTAAAACTAACGGTGCAATTAAACAAGCGGACTAAATTGAAATTAACCTATTTTCTAATTATTTGTAATTTAACTTACTTTTTTAAATCACTGATAAAGTTGTGATCTTGTAACTTTTTGTTTACTTTTTATTCTGTTTGATTAAGATGGTGAAGGATTGTCTAAATCTGAAGGGGTTTTTATTTATTTATTTATTTTTTTTTTTTTTGAGGTAAACGATAGAAAAAGAAAGATTTCTCAATTCACCAAGAAGAAAAACATTTGCCAAAATCTAAAAAAGACCCTTGTTTTGTGATGAGTAGTGGGTCGCCATAAAAGGTGGGAAAGGTTGAATACTAATTTAAATTGGGGTCATGGAGTCATGTTATGTTAGGAACATGTTGGCATCGTTAAATAAAGATACTCTTCTTTGTCAACATCAATCATGCAATTATGCAAACACATGAGCCTCAACCTCACATGCCTCTTAATTTGTGCGTTACGACTTAAAGGGCATCAACACTTTTGTGCTGGAAGTCGTATGATGTGATCTTAAGTGAGAATGAAAAAATGAATTCCTTTCAATTTCAGTCAAAGAATGAGTTATAAATTAGCTTAGCTTCCACCAAAGCTCAGTCAGTATTGGTTATTTGACTCACTAGTTCTTCACTAATTAAGAAAAGAAAAAACCGCAACTCTAAATGAGTTAAAAAAATGTGCGTGTGTATATCAATGGATCTGCGGCTCTAACTGCGGCTAGCAGTTTTGAAATTGGCGTGTTATTGTAATTGTGTGTTTTACTTTTTTATCAAAAGAAAAGAAAAAAACCTAAAAAAGTCAGATGAAAATATTTCTTAAATTAATACTTATAAGGCATTTGATAATATTTTCCATATCCTTAATGAGTTTGGTAATTGATTATTTTAGGAAAGTTTTGATACCACTTTTATGAGAAATATAAAAAATTATAAAAAAAAAAATGGTTACTTTTTTCTTTTCTTATAAAAAAAATTGATAAAAATATTTCATAAACTAATACCCTTTAGGCATCCGTTAACATTTTCCATAATAAAAATAATTGTAGCTATTTTTTTTAGAAGAAAAATAGTGATAATTAGATGCAATGATATTGTTTTTATGCTTGTCAAAAATGTTGTATCATTATGAAAATATTCCAATTATAGCATGCTATCTTTAATTATAAAAGAATTTTGTGACATTTTTGGTTGGGGAAAGATTTGTTGGCAAATTAAGTTGTAACGACTCCTGCAAAAATACACACGTGTTAATGCCTCAAATAGACCCCATTTGGTGAAAAAATCATTCTTATCGAAAAATATAAATCTGGACAGGTGTCTAATCTTAGTTTGCAACAAATCCTTTATCTTTTTGTTTTTGTTTTTGTTTTTTTTGCTAAAATTATCCTCTTTTTTTTTTTTTTTAATTTTATTAAAAGGATGGATATATATTAATCAAATGGCAACAACCATTACAAACTGACTAGAGGCCAAAGTATTGGCAACACGCCTATAATAGTACAACCCGTTTTTATCTAACTCTATCAAAACATTCAGATCAGCAGAGGGGGGGGGGGGGAATCAAAAAACAAAATTCTCCATCATGGAACAACCCCTTTTGGCCAAGAAATCAGCGCATTGATTCGCCTCTCTAACATATGCCCCACCCGGACTTGCACTAGTCTGGCTATGAGGGATCTACAATCATTTAGCAAAGGAGAGTAACTACGGTTAGGACATTCAGCACCATTGAGCAACTCCACAATCACATTGGCATCAAGTTCCACCTCTAGCTGGTTTATGCCCAATTGAATGGCCAAGATCAGACCATCCCGCAATGCCCACCATTCAGCACACTAGTGGTATATCCAGTTGATCTTGAGTGCCCCTTGCCCAAACTCCATGACAATCCCTGATTACTCCACCTGCCTTGTTAGGATTTCCAATAGAAGCACCATCAGTATTTAATTTGTGCCAACCAATTGATGGCTTATTCCATCCCGCAATGCCCACCATTCTTAGTTTTTTTTAGTTGTTAACTTGTTATTGTCTATTATAATAACATTATAGAGCATTGTCGACATTAATAAGATAGCTTTGCATGTACAGTTCAATCTAATTATTCAACTAAAAGTCTTGAGCACTAAGTCACTTTCTTAAACTATGGCTAATTAATCTAAATCCACCAATCACGTCAACTTAGGGCTTACCCGATTTGTACATTGATCGTATATTTTAGGACAGTAGTGATATATGAACAAGATCCAACGGTTCAAAAAAAAAAAAAAAAAAACCCTGACAAGTGGGTCCCACAATTCCCTCTGAAGTCGGTACAAGATCTAAGGCGTGCAATTTTTTTAAGGGAAGTTTTGTAATGTGCTCTGCCTCGCTAACAGTAGCACCGACAGCTGCTATCATGATTTCTATAAATTTGACATTCTAGATCTCGCCACGTGGCCCATCACAGCAATTTGGATTACATTAAATGAGTCAATCCTTAAACCGCGTCCTCTGCATGTATCCTCTGCATCTCATGGTTGTACCTTTTGACTTTAATTAAATTATTGTATATGCAATTTTATTAAAGGCATCAATACATTTTTAATCATTACATTTTGACTTCATTTCTATTTTGGTCCCTACATTTCTATTTTATCATTTTTAGTTCCTAAACCAATTAACACGTTCCATTTTGGTCCTTACCGTCACTCACTTAACGGAAATATTCAATGTGGCAAACGGAATGCATTGTTGACATAGTAATTGCCAATGTGTCCATTAAAATAATATTAAAAAATGCCATGTAACGAATAAAATAGTATTAAAAATATCACATCAGCATTTAATTTTTTTTTTAAATAATTTATCAATTTTAACTAAATAAAAAAAACAACATAATTAAAATTTAAAAAATACATAAGTTTAGATCTGGTTTCATCTTCAACAAGAACACAAACCCATATTTGAATATAAGATGAACACAAAATGCTATCTAATTTTCATTTTCTTTCCTCTCCTCTCCTCTGTGCCGAAGCTCCATGGCCACCATGGCCGAAGCTTCCTCCTTTTCCAATCTCTCTACCACTCAAATTAAATCTCACACACTTTGAACACTTAAGACCCAAAACCTGATCTGAGTCCATCTCTCTCTAGATCTTGGCTTCTCTCTCTTTGATCCAAAACGAGGCACAGCCTCCCTGTTCCACCACGGAACTCAGCCAACACCACCACGGAACCCAACACTCACAAGACTCTTGACCTAAGCCCAAAATCAACAAACACTCTCTTTAAACCCAAATCTCTTTACTCCCAAATCCAGAAGCTACTCTCCGATCTACAAGTTAAGAGCATCTTGAACGGTGCTTGATCCACAAAAATGAGATGTGGAGGTTAAAGGGCAAAACAGAGGGTAAGTGTTGGGTATATGTGTTTGTGTGCTCAGTTTTGTGAGGCTTTGTGAGCATGTAACATGTGTAATAACACGCACACCCAGATTGGTGGAGGTGGAGATCGTGGTGGTTGGGTCAGATTAGTGGTGTTGGTTCAGTTTTTTTTGGGTCGCAGGTGGTGGGTAGAGCTGGGTTTTCTAGGTCTGGATTAGCCAGGTCCATTGGTGGGTTTAAAGAGAGGCTGAGATATTTTGCTTAGTGTTGGTATTGTTGAGGGATTAAGCTGGTTTTGTTCAATTTTGTGGGTATTTTGTTAATGATTGTATTGATTTAATTTTCGAATTTAAATATATTTTTTCTTTTGGATAATTTGGTTTGTGTATATATATGGATTGATTTTTTTGGGTACAATATTCCTTTATGATTTTTCTGTGTTTGATTTCTAGGTTTGTATGATTTTTTTTGGGTTTGTGCTTTTGTGTGTTCTTGATGGGTTTGTATGATTTTTTGGATTTGACGTGACATTTATTTTGAGAGTAAATAGTTTATGTTTGTTATTGTGTTCTCTGTATTTTTAAATTTGAGTTTGTGTTTGGTTTTGAGTTTGTGCTCTTATGTTCTTGTGTTGATGCTTAAATCTATGGTCATGTTCTTGTGTGTTCTCGTTCAAAATGAATTAGATCTAAATTTATGTATTTTATTGTTTTTAATTCTGTTTTTTCTTTTTTTTATTTTGTTAAAATTGATTAATAAATTTCTAAAGGGGCGGGAAACTCATGTGGCATGGGTGATGAGTGCTACAGTAGATTTTTTATAATATTTTAATTCCTCCATCAGCCACCTCAGATGTGGGGCCCAAATGATTTATGGGCCAGGCCCATCTACCCGGGGAGAATCTAAAGGCCCAAGCCGAGGAGGGCTATGGCCCAAACTCGACAAGATAGCCTTTGGATACCGCCGAGGGCAGTTCAGTCCTCGGCAGACCCAGAGTACCCCCAGAAAGAAGGGTAAAAACGGTATAGGACTGAAACTTGGAAGAAAGATCTAAAATATCCAGGGAAAGTTGCTGTTATTGCCATTTAATGCTCTGAACCTGACAGAGCCGCATTCTTTGACTTTTACAACCATCCCCAACGACTTTGGGTATGGACTGACGGGACAAGTATTAGCCTTGGAAAGGTTGACCCTATACGTGGATGAAGGATAGTGGACGCAGACGAGTATAAAAGGAAAAATAAGGAACCTAGAGAAGGGGGGGGAAAAAATTGCCAAAAACCAGAACCTCCCAGCCCACCTCCAGGAGAAAGACTCCAGGGGTGAAGGAAAACTTAAACTTGTACGAACACCATGAAAAACCCACCGCCTGTCGATCAAGGCCTAGCCTTCCAAACCCACGCTCTACAAATGATATTGTTAGGGCATTTTCACGTGCGAACCCGACACTGTTACGGTCCGCCACGAATCGTGTCCTTACAATTGGCGCCGTCTGTGGGAAAGGCTTGTGTATTGGCATAGGCGGTAGGTCGAAATAGTTCCTTTTTTATTCCTAACAATTGGTTATAGAGTTTCAGCGTAAAGTTCCGTTAGGGGCTATGCTTCTTGATTAGGGGCTACGTTTGTCAGCGTTAATCGCGCGAATAATTCTAGGGGCTTGGCCGAGGAGCTAACTCCCGTAAAACCAAGTTCCAGTGCCAAAGAAAACTAGGTTTTGGACAGAACCAGGGCATTGCATAGTCCTCGGACTCAAGCCTATGGGGAAACCAACTACTTGGATGAGGAAAACTAGGTTTTGGACAGAATCAGGGCATTGCATAGTCCTCGGACTCAAGCCTATGGGGAAACCAACTACTTGGATGAGGAAAACTAGGTTTTGGACAGAACCAAGGCATTGCATGGTCCACGGACTCAAGCCTATGGGGAAACCAACTACTTGGATGAGGAAAACTAGGTTTTGGACAGAACCAAGGCATTGCATAGTCCTCGGACTCAAGCCTATGGGGAAACCAACTACCTGGATGAGGAAAACTAGGTTTTGGACAGAACCAAGGCATTGCATAGTCCTCGGACTCAAGCCTATGGGGAAACCAACTACCTGGATGAGGAAAACTAGGTTTTGGACAGAACCAAGGCATTGCATGTGCCACTAGGTTTGGACAGAACATGGTCAAGCCTATGAAACCAACTGCCTGATGAGGAAAACTAGGTTTTGACAGAACCAAGGCATGCATGGTCCACGGACTCACTATGGGAAACCAACTACTGGATGAGAAAACTAGGTTTGGACAGAACAAGGCATTGCATAGTCCTCGAACTCAAGCCTATGGGGAAACCAACTGCCTGGATGAGGAAAACTAGGTTTTGACAGAACCAGGGCATTGCAAGCCTTGGGGAACCAACTGCTTGGATGAGGAAAACTAGGTTTGGACAGAACCAAGGCATTGCATAGTCCTCGGACTCAAGCCTATGGGGAAACCAACTGCCTGGATGAGGAAAACTAGGTTTTGGACAGAACCAAGGCATTGCATAGTCCTCGGACTCAAGCCTATGGGGAAACCAACTGCCTGGATGAGGAAAACTAGGTTTTGGACAGAACCAGGGCATTGCATAGTTCTCGGACTCAAGCCTATGGGGAAACCAACTACCTGGATGAGGAACCAACTATTTAAAAAAAAAAAAAAAAAAAAAAAAAAAACTATGGCACATAAACCTCAAAATCCATCTGAATAGAACTCCACGTTAACAGATAGGTTAATACCTTGATTGCGCGGATTCCTCGGTCTACCCTCTGATCCCCAGTATCAAAGGGGTTGATGCGATACGGCGCAACATATTACCCAAAAGCACAACCAAAGTCCCTCGCTACTCGGCTACCCTCTCGGACGAATTATTTAGAGTTTATCGTTCTCGGACATCGCTCTAGCATGCATCGCGCAGCACTCAGCGGTTATCCCGGTTAGTTCCAAGAGTTTAATTTATTGAGGATTAACCTTGTTATGCTTGATAATATTTGTAAGTTTAAACTAGTAGGAATCTGTGTTAAGGCATTTTTCTGCCTGGAATATCATTAAGGGCAAGCTTATATTTAATATTCATGCATAAAGTAGTTGTTACGGAGAAGAAAGATATGTATAGAGAAATAGACACATATTTTATTAAGACAAAGGAACAGTACAGTGTACAATGAAAAGCTGAAACAAAGCTTACATTGAAGCTAACTACGTAAGTAACGAAAAATACAAGAGAGTGAAGATAAAGCCGAGGAGGTAGCACAGAGGAGAAGTTGGCTACTGCCTCGAGACCTTATTCCTCCTCAATGCTTTTGCACGCCCATAACTCAGGCAGCAAAAGAACCCGACTTAAGCCTCACACCGCTGAGGGAAAGATGCAGGGAGCCGGAAGCTGAGGAGCCTTCACCAAAGATTTGCCTGCAACAAGGCAGAGGCGCTGGGGGCGGAGAATCTTTCTTCTGACACACCAAAAATTTGGCATGAACAGAACCTGCTTCGGATTTTAACTAAAAGAGGGAGAAACACCCTTTCCCCTCTGTCAAACTGGAATATTCTCTTGAATTTGTGCCTCCTTTACCCGTGCCTCACTACCTGGAGTCTCAGGAGGACACGGCGCCTTTGTGGCGGAGAGAGCTCTTTTGCCCCAACCATCGCTTCGAACATGATGTACTAGGAGAGAAGATTGAAGGATTTGTGCAAAAGTAAAGCGACTTTCTCTCCTATTTATTTAAGAGATAAGGTGGAGGCATTTTACTCACGCGGCGTCCCAAGGAACGCTACAAACAAAATGTCTCTGGCTCGATTTCCAACGTCGTCTGCAACCCTGAGGCTAAAGGAGTCTCGAGAAGGCGCACCTCGAACACTGAGACGCCAAAAAGTACCGCGTGATCAAAGACTACAGAAATACCTCTTAATTTGCGGGCCCAGTAAATTCGCGGCCCAGGCCCGTTCAGCATAGTAGCCCAGGGACAGAACCAAGGCCTTGCATGGTCCTCGGACTCAAGCCTATAAGGAAACCAAGTACATAAAAAATTACAAGTTTTGGACAGAACCAAGGCCTTGCATGGTCCTCGGACCCAAGCCTATGGGAAAACCAAGTACAAAAAATTATAATTATTACAAGTTTTGGACAGAACCAAGGTCTTGTATGGTCCTCGGACCCAAGTCAATAGGGAAACCAAATACTTGGATAAGAAAATGTTTGAATTTCGTAAGATGGGTTACTTGATAAAAATGTCAGGTCACTTCATCCACGGCTTAAACACCATAAAAGGTTAAGACCAATAAAGTTGTAAGGAAGGTGGTGGAACGCCCCAGCATTTAGTCGTATAAGAAGGCTGTTCATTTGGTGGGTGATATATTTTCAAATGGTTATTCCTCACACGGCATCAAACCTTCGTTTTTCTCCTCGGCTAGCATGGGGTAAGTATTACTTTTCACTGGTCGGCCTTATTGTGCCAAGCATTTCTATTAAAGTTATGGCGACATCTTTTTATTATCAAGTATTTTGGTCTTAGTCGTCATTGATTTAGATGCTATATTATTGTGCCGAGCAGCGTTTGTAAATTTAAAAAAAAAGAAAAGGCATAGAGACAAAACATGCGAAATAAAATAACAACAATTTTTATTAATACGAAAAATTATTACAACGTACAAAGAGGGGCTCAAACGAGCCTATACAAAATGTGAACTGCCTAAACAACAATTACATCCGTAGTACAGATAAGTAAACTGTCAGGCGTCTTTTAAACTAGTCTTCAAAGTCTCTCCAATCTCTGCCTCAATACTGCTCATATTACGATAAGAACCTTCTTTGGGAAAAAATGAAGGAGAAGGAAATAGTAAGGAAGAAATCAATGAAGAAGATGGAGGAGATGAATGAAGAAGATGGAGGACATGAGTAAAGAAGGAGAAGAAGAAGAGAGAAGAGATGAAAAGAAAGAAAAAGGAGCAAAAGAGGGAGAAGTGAAAGCACCAGGATGGATCTGGTGCTGGGAAGACTAAGAAAGGGAGACAGAGGATAGCACCAGTGAAGGAAGAGAGGAAGAAGTAGAGACACTTAGTCCCTACCTCGATCCTAACTCCCAACACACTGGAGCCATACTAGGTATGCTCATAGGAGAGCGGTTGGTACTGATGATGGGTGTTCTCGACTCAGTCACGCCGAAAGTTTGACGTGACAAGTCCCTACTTCAGATTTTGACTGAAAGAAGGGTGAGGTTGATTTTGAGTCTTCGCCATCCTTGTCCCGATCGAGCCATAATGAGCTTTATTGGAACATGGCGTTTATGGGAGGGGTTTGGCTCCTGCATCACTCGTTGTTATGGTAAAGTGTATCGCGATTTAGTGTATAAACCAGTGGGTAAAATGAACCCTAGGGGAGGCCAAGTATTTCAAATCTCAGAAGGATGAAAAGGGATTCTTTACAAAAACAATAACCTCCTCCCTTCCTTCTTATACAGAGGGTGGAGCGGAAGACATTTAATAGATTCAAATCTCCAAAGGAATCTGCCAACACAAACATGCCGGTTCCGTTTCTCCACCCCATCAAAACAAACCGCCGAATTAAAGTAGTCTCGTAAATAGTGGTCATTAAAAGCGCGTTTTGGATACCCAAACGATAAGAACGCATCAAGCGCGAAATCAAAAAACTGTCTCATAGACCGGTGCATTTCTTGGACAGATGAAGAGCCGCCAGCATTATTAATAGGCCAAATTGATTGGGCTGTAGGAAGAGGTTCGGCATCACCAAAACCCCCCTTTCCAACCAAGAGGTTGGACAGCCGGGTTTTGAGGGGCTATTGTGGGGCCCAAATGATTTATGGGCCAAGTCCATCTACCCGGGGAGAATCTAAAGGCCCAAGCCGAGGAGGGCTATGGCCCAAACTCGACAAGATAGCCTTTGGATACCGCCGAGGGCAGTTCAGTCCTCGGCAGACCCAGAGTACCCCCAGAAAGAAGGGTAAAAACGGTATAAGACTGAAACTTGGAAGAAAGATCTAAAATATCCAGGGAAAGCTACTGTTATTGCCATTTAATGCTCTGAACCTGACAGAGCCGCATTTTTTGGCTTTTACAACCATCCCCAACGACTTTGGGTATGGACTGACGGGACAAGTATCAGCCTTGGAAAGGTTGACCCTATACGTGGATGAAGGATAGTGGACGCAGGCGAGTATAAAAGGAAAAATAAGGAACCTAGAGAAGGGGGGGGGAAAATGGCAAAAAACCAGAGCCTCCCAGCCTACCTCCAAGAGAAAGACTCTAGGGGTGAAGGAAAACTTAAACTTGTACGAACACCATGAAAAACCCACCGCCTGTTGATCAAGGCCTATCCTTCCAAACTCACGCTCTACAAATGATATTGTTAGGGCCTTTTCACGTGCGAACCCGACACTATTACGGTCCGCCACGAATCATGTCCTTACATCAGATATTTCCGTCTGTTGACTGACGAAGAGGACAAAAATAACACGTGCTAATTGGTTTAGGGATTAAAAGTGATAAAATTAAAATGTAGGGACCAAAATGGAAAAAAGCTAAAATGTAGGAACTAAAAGTGCATTTATACCTTCATTAAAATTAATAAATAGAAAATACTACCTCCTTTACCCAATTGGCAAAATCATGAAACTAAGGGTGTGTTTGGATACCGCTTATTTTGTTGAAATTGAAAAATTATTGTTGAAAGTACTGTAAATAAAGGTAAAAGTTAGTTAAAATAGTATAGTGGAGCCCATGAATAGTGCCAAAAAGTGCAATGAGCCCATGAATAGTAGCAAAAATAAGCTAAATAGTGAAATAATTTTCATTTATAATCTCAATCCAAATGCACGCTAAAACTTTGTTTGGATTGCACTGAAAACAGGGGACGTTTGCGTTTGGCGTTTTTTCCCTGGGTCCTGTGCACTGTATAAGGGACCCGCAAGTACGAAATTAAACAAATTTTTCTTTAAAACTGGGTCTCACAGCACTATTCACACATTTAAAAATTATTTCGTTACAGTGTTTTCAGTAATAAATTTTTAGTTTTCAGCAATAAGCGATATTCAAACAGACCCTAAGAATTAGCTTCATTCGGAATATAATTTACAAACCAAAACATGCATCTGTATTCTGTACCCATTTCTTAGCAACATATATTTATTTTCACATCGTATGGGAGTTTTTTTTTAAGTGAAAAAGAAAATAAATGAATGAGTATATTGAATTTTATTTAAAATTGATCTATATATATATTAATAGGTAAAACTCAGAAAGAGTTCAATTAAAATTTATAATTGGAGTCCAATTTTCTACCATTTATCTTTAATTATTCCTTAATTTTGGTGCTATGTGGGGACTGCATAATATTATTAATTTAGGTGTCATCAACTCATAAATTACATATGGATTTACTTTGACAGATTTCATAATTTACTCTTTCAAAACTCTCTCTCCTTTTCTTAGCTCTTCCCCTTCGCAATTGCACAACTCTTCATTTCTCCAATTCTTCATGCCCCGGTTCAATTGCCTCTACCCTAAAAAATCAAAGAGCCACAACTATTAAATGAAAAAAATAAAAAATAAAAATAAAGATCTTTGTCCTTATTTAGAATTAAATAATGAAACCTTTAAGGGTCATAACTCCATTAATTAATTTGTCACTTCTATTTATATGTCACTAGCTGATTTCCCGCATGATATGCAGTGCAATTTATTATTAGTTTTTTTCAATATTTCAATATTGTAGCTTAACTGATTGACCCATAAACATTATTATAAAAAAATAAAAAACATAAAAAGGTTCAAATCCTCACCCTAACTATCAATGTATAAAAACAAAATTAATAATTTTTATTCTAAAAAATAGTATTATTTAGTTATTTTATAGACAAAATAGAAAGACAATCAGAGTAGTGTAGTGATTTGATCATACTATATATACGTGTTTACAAATTGAAAAATTGTATGATATAGTAGTTAATATAGATAGGCATGTTCCATGCCTACTAAAAAAATACAAATATCCTTCAATTATTTTTATTTTATTTTACATTCTTGATTGTGTGTTACTAATTTTTTTTTTTTTTTTTTGTTGGACATTGTTTCAGTTGTTGCAAAAACAACTGAATTTGAGAAAAAAAAACCATAATTCATATCAATTGTTTCTCACATTAGAAAAAATTCAATTGCTTTTCATATAAATCTTAGAAAAATGATATTAAAATTTTATTATGCTTAAAATAATTAATATAACAAATAAACATATTTATTATATTAGTAATCTTTCTAATTACATAAAGAGTTAGGAAATATAAGTGTTTAAGATTAATTTTAGTGAATTCATAATTATTTATTTTTCTATGGCCTTTGTGTCAATTGTTGTCAAAGCAACTAAACATGAAGAAGAATGTCATATTGTAAATAAATTATTATTATTCCAACAAAAAATTACTATTTCTTATATAGATTTTATAAAAATAATCATATAAACTCATTTAATATAAAATAATTAATGCACAACTACAGATGCATTTACTCTATTGCCTAATTTAATGAGTTCATATTCTGATATAAATGCAAATTTTGTTGAAGTAAAAGTCTAAATAAAGATTGTAAGGGGGCGAATTGATCCACGGCCCAAAAATGACCCAGAATATGGCCCAATAAGCTCACAACAATAGATTTGTTAGAGAATAAGTTGGATATTGATCGCTTAACAAGTTAACATTAATCACAATGAGAAAAGATGCCAATGAGATGACTTAGACCACAAATTATGAAGGAAAAAAGATCATCGGTTAGGCCCGAGGAATGTTTGTTTTATATATATGTATTTCTTTCTTCTTTGAACCAATATTTCAGTTCTTTGTTCCAAAGCTCTCTTTTCTCCCTCCCTTTTCTCTTTTTTTGGGGATCCCCTCATAAGGATCTTCATTTCTCTTTTATATTTACATATAGATTATCTTAGTCCTACACCTGGAGGGCTAAGATCGCATTCCCAAGACTTCTGTCTCATCCGGAATGTACTAGTAAGTTTCTGCAGTGCAATCTGAGTTGTGCCACCGTTGGTCATGGTCATTTCATCATTAATGCGGTTAGATGAGTAGTTGTCATGCATTTAATGCGAAGGGGGATAGCTTTTACACCCTTCTCCTTTCATCTCCCTCGTAACCCGTGCCGAGTCTATTTTATTCCCTCTGTGATATTTTAACTTTATTCCCTCTTTGCTGATGATTTGGTTCTCTTTGCCAAGGCCACTCCTGAAAACTGTGAGGTAGTTAAAGAGGTGCTTGACATGTTCTGTAAGGCTTTAGGTCAAACAATTAGTGGTGCCAAGTCAAGAGTCTTTTTCTCTCTAAATATTGATCAAGATAGTAAGGAAGAGTTAAGCTCCACCCTCGGATTTCAGTCGACGGATTGCTTGGGGAAGTATCTTGGATTTCCTATTAAGCATCGTGGGAGATCCAATCAGGATTTTAATTTCGTCTTGGATAAAGTTAAGAAGAAGCTGGTTGGTTGGAAGGCGAACCTTTTGTCTTTGGCAGGAAGGGCAGTGCTTATCCAAGCTTCTTCTTCGACCATACCAGCTTATGTTATGCAGTGCAATATGCTTCCTGGTAGGGTTTTGGAGGGGATTGACAGAGTTAATAGGAACTTTCTTTGGGGTTCATCCGAAGATAGAAAAAAAATGCATTGGGTGGGTTGGAGGAAGGTAACAAGACCAAAAGAGCATGAAGGGCTGGGATTACAAACGGCCAAAGGAAGGAACACGACTTTGCTTGCGAAGTTGAATTGGAGATTTCATAGTGAAAAAAATGCTCCATGGGCAAGGGTCTTAAGACTGAAATATTGTAATCATCAACGAGTAAATTCGAGGAATGAGAACCAGCTGTCTAGCTCAAGAATTTGGAAGGGTTTGAAAAAAGGAAAGGATACTTTTAGGAAGGGTGTTAGATGGATTCCAGGGTCTGATAGCAATCTTGACTTCTGGCAAGATAATTGGTCAGCTCTCGGTCCCCTTAGACAATCCATCCAAGGCCCTTTGATCCGTGAATCATTGCATCTCAAGATTCAAGATGTTGGAAATCTGGGGGGGTGGGATTGGTCAAACATCCAAATGGATCTGCCAAACAACATTAAATGGGTCATCCAAACTACCCCAATCCCTCTAGTTTCTAGATCTGAAGATAAATTGGCTTGGAATTTGTCCCCTAAAGGTGTATTTGACATGAAATCAGCGTACCTTTTAACGCTAGAACCTGATATTGAAGCTCCATTCAGGGGGAAATGGATTTGGAAACTTAAAACCTTGCCTAGAATCCAAACCTTTGTATGGAAGTGTATGCACAAAAGCATTGGTGTGAGGGAATGCCTCTCGGCAAGAGGGCTGAACTTGGATACTGTTTGTCCTACCTGCTAGGTTGGTTCTGAATCGATTTTACATGCTTTACGTGACTGCCCCTTGGTCAGAAATATTTGGCAGCAACTTGGTGTATCACCAGTAGATCCATCCTTTTTTACAGAGAGTTTAGAAGATTGGCTCACCTCCAATTGTAAGGTTGATTCCAAGTCTAATGAAGGGCAGCCCCAATGGCATCAAGTGTTCCTATTTGCTATTTGGTTGATCACGAAAAATAGAAATCAATTTGTATTCAAAGGAAGACCTCAATGTCCTAATCTTGCTAAAGAAATAAAGGCCCAAGCATTGGAATATATGCATTGTGTGTGTAGCTTTACAGCTACCAAAAAATTGGTTTTGAGAAGGATCTGGTGGGAGAAGCCCGATACTAGATGGATGAAGCTTAATACGGACGGAGCATCTAGTGGGAGTCTTGGTTTGGCTGGAGGAGGAGGTGTAATTAGAGATGAGGAAGGGAATTGGGTCATTGGCTACGCTAGGAGAATTGGGTCAGCAAACAGTTTTCTTGCTGAGCTGTGGGCTCTTAGGGATGGCCTCTTCTTATGCTTACAAGCTCACATCCAAGCTGTGATCATTGAAATGGATGCCAAAGCCATTGTAGATGCATTCTCTCATCAGAAAAACTCTAATTCTATTATTTCCTCCCTCATGGATGATTGCCGGTAGTTGGTTTCTCAGATCCCTCAGTCAAGATTTAGACATGTCTATAGGGAAGTCAATAGATGCGCAAATTGTATGGCTAAGTTAGGCACTTCTATGGGTGCTGATTTTATTGTGTTCTCTAGTCCACCTGTGGACGTTATTCCTTTCTTTGAGGCTGATAGCCATGGTCTATTTGTAAACAAGCTGTGCCCTGAATCTTGGCTTTTGTTTAGTTTAATGTCATCCCCCTTTTTACCAAAAAAAGAAAAGAAGAAGAAGAAGAAGATATTTTAACTTCATGCACTTTTCATGGTCACTACTCATCCCCAAGGTCAGTTGGTGCTCATCTCGTGGTTAACCAATGCTTGTCCCCGAGGTCTGAGATGCATCCTTGGAAATGATCTTGGCAGTCCATTTAAATGAGATTAGGAGCCTCGTCCACACAATGATAATCTCAAAGAATGTGCTACGTGGCATAACCCATACTCTCCAGTCTCCAACATGAGGTCTATACTTTTATATTGACTAGTTGATTTCTAATTTCAATCATTGTATTCATTAAATATTTTTGAGAAAAAAAATCATATTATAAATTGGCTCACTTTAATAGGCTTGTAGCTTGATAGGCTCCTCCCATCCTTAGTTCATGCCTCCCTCTTCTACTTAAAGAAAAAAAAAAAAAAAAACTTAGTTTAAATCTTGATTCAAATTAATTTGATTTTTTTAGTTAATCCCACCTACATAGAATAATATTCTCAGATTTATATAATTGGCAAAATATACAATTGATTACTTAAAAAAAAAAGATTTAAAACTATGGTTATTTCATGATTATTATTCTTACCATGAGCTCAAGACATCAATTAATTTTTAATGTAAATAAGATTTTAATCTAAATCTTTTAGTTATAGACAATTTGTTTTTACCAATTTAACTTATTGAAATCTACCTATTCAATTAAATATTGATGTGCCCATATTAAGCTTGTTTGCCAAAAGATCAAAACATATAAGGAAAAATTTAATGGGTGCCTTAAGGCATTGATTTAGGAACTATTCATAAAAACTTTTTATAGGAAACTAATTTTTTTGATAGTTTTTTATATTTATCACATGACATCAATTAATTTTTAATATAAACAAGATTCAAATCTAAATATTTTAGTTATAGACAATTTTTTTTTTTTTTTTTTTTTATCAATTTAACTAATTGAAATTTACCTTTTCAATTAAGAGTAATTCTACAAGTACAAAATATTGTACAACATTTTTACAAAATGTTGATGTGGCTAACTTCTTATTGGTTTTCATCTAAGCCTATCATTAATATCACTTTTTCAATTACCAATAATTACTCATCACATTATATTTATCACATGACATCAATTAATTTTTAATATAAACAAGATTCAAATCTAAATATTTTAGTTATAGACATATTTTTTTATTATCAATTTAACTAATTGAAATTTACCTTTTCAATTAAGAGTAATGCTACAGACACAAACTATTTTACAACATTTTTACAAAATGTTGATGTGGCTAACCTCTTATTGGTTTTCATCTAGGCCTATCATTAATATCATCTTTTTCATTTACCAGTAATCACTCACCACATTAGTAATTTGTAAAATTTTTTGTAAAATAATTTGTATTTCTAGCATTATTCTTCAATTAAATACTGATGTGCGCATATTCAGCTCCTTTGCCTAAAGCTCAAAACATACAAGGAAAAAATGTTAATAGATGCCGTAAGGGCATTGATTTAGAAACTTGTGGGGCCCGAAATCTGAGGTCTCAGCCCACTTTGTATTAGAAGCCCAAGCCCAGGCCGAGGAGCCTTATTGCTAAGGACGCGCAATGAAAGCTCCTCGAAGGTCCAAGGATGTGGCCGAGGACGACTTTACGCCCAACATCTTACAGAAAGGCCTGAAGAAAAGGACAAATTCAGTACAAGATAAGCACAAGGGAGAAGGCTGCCAACGCCTTAATGTGGAGCCCATCGCCTGACAAACCCATACTCATATCCTGCTATCCAGCCTTCCCCAACCACTCTGACGTGAGGATTGACAAGACAGGTAACCACCCTGAACAATGAGAAACGGACACGTGGGTGAAGAATGGAAAGGAAATACTAGTATAAAAGGGAAGCTCGTCGCATTGATAGGAGGGGGCTTTTCCATGACCAAAGAAAGGGAGGAGAACGAACTCATAAAGGAGGAGGGTGGCGAGGACGAGATGCTCCTCGGACTAATTCCGAGGAGATAGATCTTCACACCACATCCGTATAAGGCTTAGCCATACAGGCCTAACCGTCGCCCAACGATCAAGGTCCAGCCTTTCCAAGCCCACTCTCTATAAATCGTATTGTTAGGGCCCCTTTGCTTACGAGCCCATCCACGGGTATTTAAAAAATTGTGTCCTTACAATTGGCGCCGTCTGTGGGAAATGCTTGCGCGTTGGCGCAGGTGGTGGTGGAGTCAACTCTCTAGCAAGCAGAGGTTCGCGGAGTTTCCTCCATCTCCGGCGACACGCAGTTGTTGCCTTGACATAAATTTCTGCCAGGAGCTACGCCTTGCAGTGCCAACGGCGCGGACAGCTCCAAGGGCTTCTGACCTCAAGCCGGCTCTCCCCGCCCTGGTCTAGGGGCTTACGTTTGAAAGTAAATAAGTACAAAAAATGAAAAACTACAAGTTTTGGACAGAACCAAGGCCTTGCATGGTCCTCGGACTCAAGCCTATGGGGAAACCAAGTACAAAAAAGAAAATCCACAAGTTTTGGACAGAACCAAGGCCTTGCATGGTCCTCGGACTCAAGCCTATGGGGAAACCAAGTACAAAAAAGAAAATCCACAAGTTTTGGACAGAACAAGGCTTGCATGGTTTCGGACTCAAGCCTATGGGGAAACCAAGTACAAAAAAGAAAATCCAAGTTTGGACAGAACCAAGGCCTTGCATGGTCCTCGGACTCAAGCCTATGGGGAAACCAAGTACAAAAAAGAAAATCCACAAGTTTTGGACAGAACCAAGGCCTTGCATGGTCCTCGGACTCAAGCCTATGGGGAAACCAAGTACAAAAAGAAATCCACAAGTTTTGGACAGAACCAAGGCCTTGCATGGTCCTCGGACTCAAGCCTATGGGGAAACCAAGTACAAAAAAGAAAATCCACAAGTTTTGGACAGAACCAAGGCCTTGCATGGTCCTCGGACTCAAGCCTATGGGGAAACCAAGTACAAAAAGAAATCCACAAGTTTTGGACAGAACCAAGGCCTTGCATGGTCTTCGGACTCAAACCTATGGGGAAACCAAGTACATAAAAGAAATCTCACAAGTTTTGGACAGAACCAAGGCCTTGCATGGTCTTCGGACTCAAGCCTATGGGGAAACCAAGTACATAAAAGAAATCTCACAAGTTTTGGACAGAACCAAGGCCTTGCATGGTCCTCGAACTCAAGCCTATGGGGAAACCAAGTACAAGAAATAAAAACTACAAGTTTCGGACAGAACCAAGGCCTTGCATGGTCCTCGGACTCAAGCCTATGGGGAAACCAAGTACAAGAAAGAAAAACTACAAGTTTCGGACAAAACCAAGGCCCTGCATGGTCCTCGGACTCAAGCCTATGGGGAAACCAAGTACAAGAAAGAAAAACTACGTTACATGGACCTTAGAATCTATCCGAGGAGAACTCCCCATTAGCAGGGGTTAATCCCTAAACTGCATGGACTCCTCAGTCTACTCTCGGATTCTCAGTACCAAAGGGATTGATGTAATATGGAGCAATATGCTACCAAAAACACAATCGAAGTCCCTCACTGCTCGGCTACCCTCTCGGATGAATTATTTAGAGTTTATCGTTCTCGGGCATTTATCTAGCATGCATCACACAGCGCTCGGCTGTTATCCCGGTTAGTTCCAAGAGTTTAATTTATTGAGAATTACCATTGTTATACTTGATAATGTCAATAAATTTAAAATAATAGGAATTTGTTTTAAGGCATTTTTCTGCTCTAAGTATCATTAAAGGCAAGCATATATTTAATATTCGTTCATAAAGTAATTGCTGCCAAAAGGAAAAGTATTTAGAAAGAAGTAAACTCATCTTTTATTAAGACAAAGAAATAGTACAGTGTACAATGAAAAGCTGGAATAAGCTTATACTAAAGCTAATTACATGAGTAAAAAGAAAAAATACAAGAGAATGAAGGTAAAACCGAAGAAGAAGTACAGATGAGAGGTTGGCTGCTGTTCCGAGGAGTTGCGTAAGAAAACCCTTCCTCAATACTTTTACATGCCCATAACTCAGGCAGCCAAAGAACCCAACGTGGGGCCTGCACCGTTGAAGAAAAGGTGCAGAGAACACCTGGCTTCGGGCTAGCGCCGTTGAAGAAAAGGTGCAGAGAACCCAACTGGAGGCCTGCACCGTTGAAGAAAAGGTGCAGGGAGCCGGAAGTTGAGGAGCCCCCACGAAAATTTGCCTGCGACAAGGCAGACGGCGCTGATGGCGGAAATTCCTTCTTTTGACATACCAAAGATCTGGCATGACCAGAACTTGCTTCGGATTTTGACTAAAAGAGGGGGGAATACCATCTTTCCCCTGTCAAAACGAAAAACTGGCTTGAATCTGTGCCATCCTTGTCCGTACCATATCACCTTGAGGATTCGGTGCCTCTGAAGCGTGCGGAGACCCTTCATCCCCATCCACGCCTCAAACATCTTGCTCTGAGGCAGAGTGGCACTAGAAATGCAGATCGTGAGTATGACAGAAGAAATATGATTCTGAGGGGAACAGGAGAGTTCATGTGCAAGTGGAGTGATCCCCTACCCTATTTATACACAGAAGTAAACCGGTGGCATTTAATTCATGCAAGTTTCCAAGGAACGCTACGGACGAAGCAGACTTGGCTCAATTTCCAACCTCATCCTCAGCCGTAGGATCTGAAGATCCTCGTGAAGGCGCGCCTCGAGTACCGAAATGTCAGAGGACCCCGCGTGAGTGAAAAATAAAGGAATGACCCTTATCTTGACACGCCTCCCATGTAAATGAAAAAATACAAATAATAGTGGAGTACTGGATTTGGGCGAGCCATAATGTGGGTTTAACGTCACCAAAACCCTCCTCCCCAACTAAAAAGCCGGGCAGCAGGATTTTGAGGGGCTATTGTGGGGCCCGAAATCTGAGGTCCCAGCCCACTTTGTATTAGAAGCCCAAGCCCAGGCCGAGGAGCCTTACTGCTAAGGACGCGCAATGAAAGCTCCTCGAAGGTCCAAGGATGTGGCCGAGGACAACTTTACGCCCAACATCTTACAAAAAGGCCTGAAGAAAAGGACAAATTCAGTACAAGATAAGCACAAGGGAGAAGGCTGCCAACGCCTTAATGTGGAGCCCATCGCCTGACAAACCCATACTCATATTCTGCTATCCAGCCTTCCCCAACCACTCTGACGTGAGGATTGACAAGACAGGTAACCACCCTGAACAATGAGAAACAGACACGTGGGTGAAGAATGGGAAGGAAATACTAGTATAAAAGGGAAGCTCGTCGCATTGATAGGAGGGGGCTTTTCCATGACTAGAGAAAGGGAGGAGAACGAACTCATAAAGGAGGAGGGTGGCGAGGACGAGACGCTCCTCGGACTAATTCCGAGGAGATAGATCTTCACACCACATCCGTATAAGGCTTAGCCATACAGGCCTAACCGTCGCCCAACGACCAAGGTCCAGCCTTTCCAAGCCCACTCTCTATAAATCGTATTGTTCGGGCCCCTTTGCTTACGAGCCCATCCACGGGTCGTTAAAAAATTGTGTCCTTACAAAACTATTTATAGAAATTTTTTATAGAAAAAGAAAAAATTAATTAACTTTTTTGACAACTTTCTATATTTTTTATGACAACGGTATTAAAACTTTCTTAAAATAAGTAGTAACAAATGTTCTAATAGCACCGGTTAACCGACCAGAGGAGAGACATGAGCACACAGCATAACTATTTTTTGATACCACTAAAACAGTCATTACACAAGTTCTGGAGTAATCCAGCTATGATTTCCTGGGATGGTAGCTGCTAGATCAGCTCAGCACACAGCATAACTTGAACATTCTTTAATAAACTTAAAAAAACCAAAAGTCAAAAGTACAACAACAGAAACATTGTACAACTACGAAGGAAAGCAGAGGATAAAAACCCCAATCTTCTTCCACCTATATATATATACCATACAAATCTCTCTTCACACGTATCTCACTCTGCAGAGAACACACATAACATTTTGCTCCGCCATTTCTATTCTTTCTCTCTAGTAACTGAGTGTGAAAACCCAAAAAGCAAACCAAAAATGGAAATTTTCTACTATTTGTTGTTTGGTGGATTGGGAGCAGTGGTGGCAGCAGTGGAGCTGAGCAAAAATAACAAAGATCGAATCACCACCACACCTGCTTTCAATTCCTTCAAGAACAATTACCTTCTTGTTTACTCTCTCATGATGGGTGAGTCACAGTTCCAAAAGCCAGAGCTTTACATTTATAATTCATTTATATATCATCTGGATCTTATTTAGTTTACCTCTCTTCAGATCTCACTGTATCTTTTTTAGTTACTTTGAGATCTCAATGTGTGTGCTTTTTTCTATGTTTATGTGTAATTATATGTCTGTATGTATGTGAGTTTGGTGAATTTAGATCTGATCTGGTCTCTGTGAATTACAAAGTCCCTTTAAAAGAAGAAAAGAATTTCTGGGTCTTTTTTGTTTTTTAGATTTGGGATATGGTGGCATTGTGTTGTGGTGATCTGGGTTTTGTTGATTGAACATTTTGGGAGCGCTTTTGTTGCTTTTGAAATGTGGGCAAAAGTGTTATTGAAAGTTTGTTGCTTTGATTTTGAAGTGGTTGAGACAGTGGATCTGGATTGCATTGCTGAAGTTGATGGTATCTGGTGTAGATTAGGAATTGAGAGAACAGAAGGTTTTGCTCAAACTGAGCTTTGTACCACTACTTGGCTTAGTTTGAAAGCTTTTACTTTTTGAGGATCCATAGCTGACCCAAAAATTTTGGGACATGCACCAATGGGTTTTGAACCCACAACTTTGCCCTCCACCCAATATTGTGGGAGGACGAAGTGCCATTTGAGCCACAGCTCTCTTTCATTGTTTTCTTGGGAACCAAGAGGAGTTTTGATGTTTTTGGACATCCTCTGTTCCTGTTGTTCCCTATGGTCATTGGCGTGGTATTATTATGTTCTGGTCTGTGAATGATTGAGTTGGTTGGATCTAGTTGGTTTCTAAACCATAATACTTGCTCCGCAGTGGATATATTATTATTTTCCTCATCAATATGTACTTTTTTGGTTTATGGTAAGCACTCTTATAAATCGACATTATTTTGGCTTATATTGAGTCACAGGGATTCATTAGGAAGAAACATGAAGTGGATATAGATAAAAATTTGAAGATCTAACACTAGTTACTCTAGAAAAAAATAAGTATTCGATATTGGACATTTTAATTTCTAGTTATGTAGTCACATGAACCCGTTTATATTTTGATAACAATTTTTTTTGTTTAATAAATATTGATGAATGAAAAACTATCTTAAAAGCAAATCAAAGTAAAGGGCTGAACTAGCCAAACTCAGGCTCAGGGTTTTACAGCCTACCAATTAGACTTAGCCCAAAAATAGATAAATGAATAAAAAGCTTAATGAATTGTCAGGTAACAATTATTACAGAGAAAGCAACCCAAGGGGAATCCCCTAATTCATACAAGGAGTCCTATTTCTTGTTGGAATCTTTTGTTCACCCAAAACTGGTAAGCCTGAATATTATATCTGCAATATTAGACTTCATGACTGCATCTTCATCATTATGGTAATCAAGGTGAATGATAAATTGAGCTTGCATGTAATTATAAATATCAATTCTGGTTTTAGTTGAAAAGGAAAAAAGTTGTTTATGTTGAAGTTTCTGGTGATAGTTGTAATTCTTTGCCTAATGGATTACTGTTTATGCGGCAATAGCTGGGGATTGGCTGCAGGGTCCTTATGTCTACTATCTTTATAGTCAATATGGTTTTGGAAAAGGGGAGATCGGACAGCTGTTTATTGCTGGGTTTGGTTCATCCATGTTATTTGGGACAATTGTTGGATCTCTGGCTGACAAACAGTGAGATTTTCTTAGAACTTTGTTGTATTTTGTCATGTGTTATTGATTGAATTCATTTTCTCATGATATTTTGACTTCATGCACTTAATGCAGGGGTCGAAAGAGGGCATGTGTGACGTACTGCATAGCATACATACTGAGCTGCATCACCAAGCATTCTCCTCAATACAAGGTTTTGATGTTGGGCCGTATTTTGGGAGGTATTGCCACTTCTCTCCTATTCTCAGCTTTTGAGTCATGGCTTGTAGCAGAACACAACAAGGTGAGGGGTTGTTGCTTTACCCTTTCATGTTGATTGTTAACTTGCAAATTCACATTCAGTTGTATGGTTGATATAAATGTTCTGCTGGGTAGTCAATGGGGACTGCTTATCACTTGCAGCTGATAATGTGGAGCCATTATGCTCTCTTTGTGTTTGAAGGTAGGTGAGTAATAACGTAAATGGTAACTTGTATGGTTTAACCCTCCAGGTATTTTGACCGACCAAGCAGAGTATACAGATTTTTAATTTTCCAAAATCTACGTAGTCTCTATTTATCCCCCACCCCCTTCCCCCAACAGGGAACCGGCAGGGTGGTCAGTGAAAAATTAATTTTGTATCTTTTCAATTCCATATTGACATAAAATTCTTTATATAATACCTATCAAAAAAAAAAAAAAACTTTATATAAGCAGATTTTCCATCTCTATAGTTAATCCAAGCGTCTCGTCTGATGCAGTCATCGGCAGTAAGATACCCAAAAGAGACCGTAAACATATAATTAATGAGAGTTCTCAATAAATTCAATGTAATTAGCAGAAATAGATATTTATGCTACTTGTCAAAAAAGAAAACATATTTATGCTGCTTATAAATTTTCCACACAATTATTTTAGAATTCCATTTGCCCACAAGTTGTTTTAAATTCTAGAATATTGTAATTAGAAGGAAAAATAGTACTAGTACTCCAAGGAAGAAAACAAAAAGAGGAAGAAAGAAAGGTTGCTTCCTTTCATGGGTGTCTGAAAGACTGACACCTGGAAGCTGGACTGTTTGAAATTTCTTCAATTTAACTGCCTCGTTCTGTCCTAATTTAATTATTTGGAAACTTTCACAATGCGATATTATCAGTGTCAGTGTCCTGCTCCTGCTTCTACTTCTACTTCCTGAATTCATTATTTGGTGTCTGAAGGATATAGTTTGGAAATTATCACATTTTCAGCTTTTTTTTTTTGTTAAACCAACTTCCAGTATAATTAACAACCGATATTTGATATCTTCTATGAATGTTATCTTCTCATATTAATAAACATTAATTGTGTTTTCCCCTTAATCTGTGCAGAGGGGCTTTGAACAACAATGGCTGTCAATCACATTCTCAAAGGCAATATTTTTTGGCAATGGTCTTGTTGCCATTATTTCTGGGTTGTTTGGTAATTTACTAGTTGATACGTTTGCTCTTGGCCCTGTGGCACCCTTCGATGCTGCTTCCTGCTTTCTTGCTATTGGTATGGCCATCATTTTATCATCATGGACAGAGAACTATGGAGATCCTTCTGAGAGCAAGGACTTGCTAACCCAATTCAGGGGTGCTGCTGTGGCGATCGCTTCCGGTAAAGTTCCATTTTTGATTATACATCTGTTTTATTCTTTTTAAATACAATCATAGCATGTGGATACTGAAAATAGATCTTCAAGAGTACATATCTTTAGAGAGTGTTTGAGCCTGCATCAAGGGCATATCTTCTGATTATTCCACCCAGCAATCAATTATGCCATTCAATTCTTGTTCAAAAGATTGTTATGCTTCTGATCCTTAACATGTCTTAAGATGGTCCCGTTTACTGTGGCAAGTTGTTGGGCCTGGTCAGCTATTAGCTTGCCATTTTTTCTTATGGTTTTGTTCAGCCTGTGTATGCATTTTATAAATACTTTCATGAAATCGTCACCTTCTCTTGGATCCAGGATATTGTGAATTAATAAGTCGATTTTGACAAAAATAAAAGATCATATAGCAGGCTAGTTTTGGTTTCTTTGCCTTGCTTGTTCTTCTGTCCTCCTTTAGTATTACCTTTTGTGGTTTAGATGAGAATATTGTGTTGCTCAGTGCAATACAGCTTGCCATTTTTTTCTTATGGTTATGTTCGGCCTGTGAATGCATTTTATAAATTCTTTCATGAAATCGTCACGTTCTCTTGGATCCAGGATATTGTGAATTAATAAGTTGATTTTGAGTAAAATAATAAATCATTTATCAGGCTGATTTTGGTTTCTTTGGCTTGCTTATTCTTTCTTCATTCTCATTGTGTATTTATATGTTTCCGTGAAGTTCATTTTCTTTATTTTGCTTCATTATGTTTCTCCCTCATTTAGTATTACCTTTCGTGGTTTAGATGAGAAAATTGCATTGCTTGGTGCAATACAGTCACTGTTTGAAGGTTCAATGTACACCTTTGTGTTTCTCTGGACTCCTGCTTTGAGCCCAAATGACGAGGACATCCCTCATGGTTTCATCTTTGCGACATTTATGTTGGCTTCAATGATGGGAAGCTCCCTTGCATCTCGGTTGATGGCCCGCTCATCACTCAGAGTAGAGAGCTACATGCAGATTGTTTTTGCAGTCTCTTCTGTCTCTCTCCTGCTTCCCATTGTGACCAGTGTATGTCATGTTTCCATTATAGCACTTTGATATTGACGTAGTCTTATACTCTTCTGGTGTCTTCTAACTTCAGTAATTCAAAACAGTTCATGGTGGCACCTTCCAAGGTGAAAGGTGGAAGCATCTCATTTGCAGGCTGTATTCAAGTTGTTGGCTTCTGTGCTTTTGAGGGTTGTGTGGGAATATTCTGGCCGTCCATTATGAAAATGAGGTCCCAGTACATTCCTGAGGAGGCCAGGAGCACCATCATGAACTTCTTCCGCATTCCTCTCAATATATTTGTGTGCATTGTGCTGTACAATGTATGTTTGCTTTCCTCTAAATACTTAAATATATTACTTGATTTGAGACTTTATTGGCTAGGGCATGTGTAGATAGCCTCCCACTGTTTGTCACTGACTAGTTCTTTTGGTTTGTCTTTAAAGGTTAATGCGTTCCCCATCACGGTTATGTTTGGCATGTGCTCAATTTTCCTCTTTGTAGCATGTTTGTTGCAGAGGCGGCTCATGGTGATAGCAGAAAAGCCAAGTATAATTCCTAAACTATGTAGTCTTGCTACTTTTATTCAGCTTTAGAATTGGATTGTATCATACTTCATTCAGGCTTGTGTTGTGTTGTAATTGTCCAAAATTAAGTCCATGAATTACAATATAACCCGAATTCTAATCCAAACTCTAAATGTATGTTCCTGGATCATCTGATTCCCGTTACTTATCATGGTATTTTGGTGCTTATAGTTGACTGTGTTTGTATTTGTTACAGAGACACAAGACTGGACATCATTGAAGGAAAAAGATACTGAGGCAGACCCATTAAACATCTAATTGATTTTGAGCAACAGAACTAGGAATTTTCGAGAGGTCGGAAGCGGCTGATTGAGGGTGTATTCATTTTATAGTGATGGCTACGTTATGTAAAGATAGTGCTCCACTCAGCAAAGGAAGGGAGAAGGGGTAGTCAATCTTTCTGTAATTGTTTTCTGGCTGTCACTAAATCAACATGGCAGTGGATTAGTTATCTCTTCAACCATTCTTCAGGGAAGAAAAGATTTGCTTTTCTAATGCTGATGCTATTCTTTTCTAATAGAGATCTATAATTCTATATAGTCTGTAATGATGGAGAGCAATATTTGTTTACATTTTTGTCCATTAATATGTTGATTGAAAGTGCACTCATGAATTAATGCTCTCAATACTTTTCCTTGAATAATGAGTAAATGTATCTTATCTTAGGTGTTCAATTCAATGTTGATGTCATTATTTTTTGTGTACAAAAATTTTATTATAAGTGGAAGGGAGATCACAATTCTCCCTTGGGGTATGGCTTATCAAACATTGACAAGTTTCATACAACCAATCATATATCATATATAATTATAAATCTCTCAATCAAGAGCACTTTGATTTTGTGCCATCTATCCTTCTAATGCCCTATTATTTGGAGCAAAGTGTGTTTAGATTTTAAAAGCACCCAAATTTTCTACCTAGTGTCCTAATTATACTCTAATTGTTTGTTAATTGTATGTACATGCAAATTCAAGTTTCTTAATGTAGAAAATATAAAAAGACTATTCGAATATATTATGCTTCTGTGAGCAGTTTTCTGCCAAATTTCTAGAGTTGGCTCTTGGATCTTGCCTTTTTAATTTTTTTTTTCAATAATATTTTTACTGCAATTTTTTTGGGTTAAAATACAAATTGTATGCGAAATTCATTTTAGTGCTATAACTTTATTTTCGTTTAATTGTATTTTTTAAGTATCAAATTTATTTAAATTCAGGCATTTCGCCTAATTTTGTTTTAAAAAAGTACCCTTAAAAAATATTATTTCACATGAAAAAAATCTATAGATTCACTAAAAATATTTTATAGATTTGTTTTTTTTTTCAAAAAAATCAAAGCCAAGTTCTCTTGAAAATTTACATTCATTGATTTGTTAGTGATTTGCAATTTTATGAAAGAGTGAAATGACTTGTTTGGTTGTGTTGTAGAGTGAAATGACTTGTTTGGTTGTGTTATTTAAACATGCTGTTTAAATAACACATGTATTTTCACTACATTTTTTACCTACACGTATTTCTATAATATTTACATAACGTTACTAGAACAATATTACCAAACAGGAAAAATTGCCCCTACGTTGGTGAGCGCGAGTCCATTGGTTAGCCTATTGTTTGAGATTGATAGTTTAAGATGGTACTGTTAATGGTCCCATAAGATAACTTCATTGAGTCATTCTAGACTACATGGAAATTGATAATGTTTAACCACGGATTCCCAATTACATTTCTAAAAATCAATCTTCCAAACGGACCAAACATCACTGGCAACATTAAACTGAAAATTCAATTAACTTCATTGGATACTGCTTATTACTGAGAACTAAAAATTGAAAATACTGTAATAAAATAATTTTTAAATGTGTGAATAGTACCGTGAGACCCAGTTTTAAAGTTAAATTTACATTTTTTATAAGTTGTAGGTCTCATGTACAGTAGCTATGAACCCACAAAAATGAAATGCAGACGCACTGAATAGTGCAAAAATGTGCTATCCAAACTCATACTTTGTGTGCCAGGTGAGTCATGAAAACAATGATCCAAAACTAAGTTAATCAGATAGTCATATGTGAGACCCATTCGGTTTGGACGGTAGATCATGAAAATTGAGTGATATCACTCCGTTTTCATGATATCTCTAACGTATTCATTCACGTCGTGCGTGAGTTGTATGGTTCCTCTCTTTCTCTCAGATATCTGTTCTTTTTACTTTCTTTCTCTTTCACCTGCACTTCTATAAATTTCCGGCTAGCTAGTCTATAACCCTGCAAACCCACCAGTGCTCTAAAAAAAAAATAATAATGCACACAAAACTCAGCCCCCATGACTTCTCTCCTTCTTTTTATCTTTCTCACATCTCCCACTGTAAGCACTCTGACTCTGACTCTGACTCTCACAAATAGATGGAAGTAGGATAATGCTTCCCGTTAATTGTGTTGGGTCAATGTGTTATAGATGTTTGTTATAATTTTAACGCCTATATATGTCTAGGAGTCCAATATATAGCCTGCAGTTTCATCAGTTACTCCCTCAGCTGCCCGCCACCCACGGCCACGGCAGACCAGAGATCCCATACCACCGGTATTTTCTTTCGGGAGTCGATGTTAAAGAAAGGGACGGTGATGCCAATGCCGTACATTAAAGATAAATTGCCAGAAAGGTCCTTTTTGCCGCGCTCCATTTCGTCCAAACTGCCGTTTTCTACGTCCAAAATCTCTGAGCTGAAGTGGGTTTTTCATGCGGGTGATAATTCCACCATGGAAACTATCATAGTTGAGACCTTGACTGATTGCGAGAAATGGAGCTTTCTCGCAATCAGTTATTGTGTCAACTATCATAGTGGTGCATGGCAGCAGTGGAGCTGAGCAAAAATAACAAAGATCGAATCACCACCACACCTGCTTTCAATTCCTTCAAGAACAATTACCTTCTTGTTTATTCTCTCATGATGGGTGAGTCACAGTTCCAAACACCAGAGCTTTACATGTATAATTCATTTATATACCATCTGGATCTTTTTTAGTTTACCTCTCTTCAGATCTCAATGTATTTTTTAGTTACTTTGAGATCTCAATGTGTGCGCTTTTTTCTATGTTTATGTGTAATTATATGTCTGTATGTATGTGGGTTTGGTGAATTTAGATCTGATCTGGTGTCTGTGAATTACAAAGGCCCTTTAGAAGAAGAAAAGAAATTCTGGGTCTTTTTTGTTTTTTGGGTTTGGGATATGGTGGCATTGTGTTTTAGTGATCTGGGTTTTGTTGATTGAACATTTTGGGAGTGCTTTTGTTGCTTTTGAAATGTGGGCAAAAGTGTTATTGAAAGTTTGTTGCTTTGATTTTGAAGTGGTTGAGACAGTGGATCTGGATTGCATTGCTGAAGTTGATGGTATCTGGTGTAGATTAGGAATTGAGAGAACAGAAGGTTTTGCTCAAACTGAGCTTTGTACCACTACTTGGCTTAGTTTGAAAGCTTTTACTCTTTGAGGATCCATAGCTGACCCAAAAAATTTGGGACATGCACCAATGGGTTTTGAACCCACAACTTTGCCCTCCACCCAATATTGTGGGAGGATGAAGTGCCATTTGAGCCACAGCACTCTTTCATTGTTTTCTTGGGAACCAAGAGGAGTGTTGATGTTTTTGGACATCCTCTGTTTCTGTTGTTCCCTATGGTCATTGGCGTGGTATTATTATGTTCTGGTCTGTGAATGATTGAGTTGGTTGGATCTAGTTAGTTTCTAAACCATAATACTTGCTCCGCAGTGTATATATTCATATTTTCCTCATCAATATGTACTTTTTTGGTTTATGGTAAGCACTCTTATAAATCTACATTATTTTGGCTTATATTGAGTCACAGGGATTCATTAGGAAGAAACATGAAGTGGATATAGATAAAAATTTGAAGATCTAATACTAGTTACTCTAGACAAAAATAAGTATTCAATATTGGACATTCTAATTTCTAGTTATGTAGTCACATAAACCCGTTTAAATTTTGATAACAATTTTTTTTGTTTAATAAATATTGATGAATGAAAAACTTTCTTAAAAGCAAATCAAAGTACAGGGCTGAACTAGCCAAACTCAGGCTCAGGGTTTTACAGCCTACCAATTAGACTTAGCCCAAAAATAGATAAATGAATAAAAAGCTTAATGAATAGACAGGTAACAATTATTGCAGAGAAAGCAACCCAAGGGGAATCCCCTAATTCATACAAGGAGTCCTATTTCTTGTTGGAATCTTTTGTTCACCCAAAACTGGTAAGCCTGAATATTATATCTGCAATATTAGACTTCATGACTGCATCTTCATCATTATGGTAATCAAGGTGAATGATAAATTGATCTTGCATGTCATTATAATTATCAATTCTGGTTTTAGTTGTTTATGTTGAAGTTTTTGGTGATATTTGTAATTCTTTGCCTAATGGATTACTGTTTATGCGGCAATAGCCGGGGATTGGCTGCAGGGTCCTTATGTCTACTATCTTTATAGTCAGTATGGTTTTGGAAAAGGGGAGATTGGACAGCTGTTTATTGCTGGGTTTGGTTCATCCATGTTATTTGGGACAATTGTTGGATCTCTGGCTGACAAACAGTGAGATTTTCGTAGAACTTGGTTGCATTTTGTCATGTGTTATTGATTGAATTCATTTTCTCATGATATTTTGCCTTCATGCACTTAATGCAGGGGTCGAAAGAGGGCATGTGTGATGTACTGCATAGCATACATAATGAGCTGCATCACCAAGCATTCTCCTCAATACAAGGTTTTGATGTTGGGCCGTATTTTGGGAGGTATCGCCACTTCTCTCCTATTCTCAGCTTTTGAGTCATGGCTTGTAGCAGAACACAACAAGGTGAGGGGTTGTTGCTTTACCCTTTCATGGTGATTGTTAAATTGCAAATTCACATTCAGTTGTATGGTTGATATAAAAGTTCTGCTGGGTAGTCAATGGGGACTGTTTATCACTTTCAGCTGATACTGTGGAGCCATTATGCTCTCTTTGTGTTTGAAGGTAGGTGAATAGTAACGTAAATGGTGACTTGTATGGTTGAACCCTCTAGGTCTTTTGACTGACCAAGCAGAGTATACAGATTTTTAATTTTCCAAAATCTAAGTAGTGTCTATTTATATCCCCCCACCCCCCACCCCCCCCCCCCCCAAGCAGGGAACCAGCAATTCCGTATTGACATAAAATTCTTTATATAATACCTAAAAAAAAAAAAAAAAACCTTTATATAAAGCAAATTTTCCATTTCTATAGTTAATCCTAGCATCTGGTCTGATGCAGTCCTCGGCAGTGAGATACCCAAAAGAGACTGTAAACATATAATTAATGAGAGTTCTCAATAAATTCAATGTAATTAGCAGAAATAGATATTTATGCTACTTGTCAAAAAAGAAAATATGTTTATGCTGCTTATAATTTTTCCACAGTTATTTTAGCATTCCATTTGCCCACAAGTTGTTTTAAATTCTAGAATATTGTAATTAGAAGGAAAAATAGTACTAGTACTCCAAGGAGGAAAACAAAAAAAGAGGAAGAAAGAAAGGTTGCTCCCTTTCCTGGGTGTCTGAAAGACTGAAATCTGGAACCTGGACTGTTTGAAATTTCCAAAATTTAACTGCCTTGTTCTGTCCTAGTTTAATTATTTGGAAACTCTTTCAGAATAGAGTATTATCAGTGTACGTGTCCTGCTCCTGCTTCTACTTCTACTCCCTGAATTCATTATTTGGTGTCTGAAGGATATAGTTTGGAAATTATCACATTTTCAGCTCTTTTTTTTTTGTTAAAACCAACTTCCAGTATAATTAACAACCGATATTTGATATCTTCTAGGAATGTTATCTTCTCATATTAATAAATATTAATTGTGTTTTCCCCTTAATCTGTGCAGAGGGGCTTTGAACAACAATGGTTGTCAATCACATTCTCAAAGGCAATATTTTTTGGCAATGGTCTTGTTGCCATTATTTCTGGGTTGTTTGGTAATTTACTAGTTGATGCGTTTGCTCTTGGCCCTGTGGCACCCTTTGATGCTGCTTCCTGCTTTCTTGCTATTGGTATGGCCATCATTTTTTCATCATGGACAGAGAACTATGGAGATCCTTCTGAGAACAAGGACTTGCTAACCCAATTCAGGGGTGCTGCTGTGGCGATTGCTTCTGGTAAAGTTCCATTTTTAATTATACATCTGTTTTATTCTGAACTATGGAAATCCTTCTGAGAGCAAGGACTTGCTAACCCAATTCAGGGGTGCTACTGTGGCGATTGCTTCCGGTAAAGTTCCATTTTTAATTATACATCTGTTTTATTCTTTTTAAATACAATCATAGCATGTGGATACTGAAAATAGATCTTCAAGAGTACATATCTTTAGAGAGTGTTCGAGCCTGCATCAAGGACATATCTTCTGATTATTCCACCCAGCAATCAATTATGCCATTCAATTCTTGTTCAAAAGATTGTTATGCTTCTGATCCTTAACATGTCTTAAGATGGTCCTGTTTACTGTGGCAAGCTGTTGGTCCTTGTTAGCTTTTAGCTTACCATTTTTTCTTATGGTTTTGTTCAGCCTGTGTATGCATTTTATAAATACTTTCACGAAATCATCACCTTCTCTTGGATCCAGGATATTGTGAATTAATAAGTCGATTTTGATTAAAATAAAAGATCATATAGCAGGCTAATTTTGGTTTCTTTGCCTTGCTTGTTCTTCTGTCTTCCTTATTGTGTATTATTTGTTTCCTTGAAGTTCATTTTCTTTATTTTGCTTCATTATGTTTGTCCCTCCTTTAGTATTACCTTTTGTGGTTTAGATGAGAATATTGTGTTGCTCAGTGCAATACAGCTTGCCATTTTTTTCTTATGGTTTTGTTCAGCCTGTGAATGCATTTTATAAATTCTTTCATGAAATCTTCACCTTCTCTTGGATCCAGGATATTGTGAATTAATAAGTTGATTTTGAGTAAAATAATAAATCATTTATCAGGCTAATTTTGGTTTCTTTGGCTTGCTTATTCTTCTGTCGTTCTCATTGTGTATTTATATGTTTCCGTGAAGTTCATTTTCTTTATTTTGCATCATTATGTTTGTCCCTCATTTAGTATTACCTTTCGTGGTTTAGATGAGAAAATTTAATTGCTTGGTGCAATACAGTCACTGTTTGAAGGTTCGATGTGAACCTTTGTGTTTCTCTGGACTCCTGCTTTGAGCCCAAATGACGAGGACAACCCTCATGGTTTCATCTTTGCGACATTTATGTTGGCTTCAATAATGGGAAGCTCCCTTGCATCTCGGTTGATGGCCCGCTCATCACCTAGAGTAGAGAGCTACATGCAGATTGTTTTTTCAGTCTCTTCTGCCTCTCTCTCCTGCTTCCCATTGTGACCAGTGTATGTCATGTTTCTATTATAGCACTTTGATATTGATGTGGTCTTATACTCTTCTGGTGTCTTCTAACTTCAGTAATTCAAAACGGTTCATGGTGGCACCTTCCAAGGTGAGGTGGAAGCATCTCATTTGCAGGCTGTATTCAAGTTGTTGGCTTCTGTGCTTTTGAGGGTTGTGTGGGAATATTCTGGCCGTCCATTATGAAAATGAGGTCCCAGTACATTCCTGAGGAGGCCAGGAGCACCATCATGAACTTCTTCCGCATTCCTCTCAATATTTTTGTGTGCATTGTGCTGTACAATGTATGTTTGCATTCCTCTAAATATTTAAATATGTTGGTTGATTTGAGACTTTATGTAGGGAATTAACCCGAAATTCCCAAACCTGTGAGAAACAAAATAGAGAAAACACACGCTAAAGAAAATAATCACATGCACAAGACACTATTTACGTGTTCGGCAATTTGCCTACGTCCACGGAGTTCCAGGGATTTCACTATTATCTAGGATTTTGCTATGGCTTAGGCCTGTCAGCCCAAGGTTTTGCTCCATGAACTAAGCCTCAGAAAATCTCCTATTAAAAACCACCCAACATTATTTCAGGTCGGGTCATCATCCGGATCAAATACAACTAGGCTCCACAAAGCCTAACACTTTATTGGCCAGAGCATGTGTAGATGGCCTCCCACTGTTTGTCACTGACTAGTTCTTTTGGTTTGTCTTTAAAGGTTGATGCATTCCCCATCACGGTTATGTTTAGCATGTGCTCAATTTTTCTCTTTGTAGCATGTTTGTTGCAGAGGTGGCTCATGGTGATAGCAGAAAAGCCAAGTGTAATTCCTAAACTTTCTAGTCTTGCTACTTTTATTCAGCTTTAGAATTGGATTGTATCATACTTCATTCAGGCTTGTGTTGTGTTGTAATTGTCCAAGATTAAGTCCATGAATTACAATATAACCTGAATTCTAATCCAAACTCTAAATTTATATTCCTGGATCATCTGATACCCATTACTTATCATGGTATTTTGGTGCTTATAGTTGACTGTGTTTGTATTTGTTACAGAAACACAAGACTGGACATCATTGAAGGAAAAAGATACCGAGGCAGACCCATTAAACATCTAATTGATTTTGAGCAATAGAACTAGGAATTTTTGAGAGGTTGGAAACGGCTGATTGAGGGTGTATTCATTTTATAGTGATGGCTACATTATGTAAAGATAGATAGTGCTCCACCCAGCAAAGGAAGGGAGAAGGGGTAGTCAATCTTTCTGTAATTGTTTTCTGGCTGTCACTAAATCAACATGGCAGTGGATTAGCTGTCTATTCAACCATTCGTCAAGGAAGAAAAGATTTGCTTTTCTAATGCTGATACTATTCTTTTCTAATAGAGATCTATAATTCTATATAGTCTGTACTATTGGAGAGCAATATTTGTTTACATTTTTGTCCATTAATATGTTGATTGAAAGTGCACTTATGAATTAATGCTCTCAATATTTTTCCTTGAATAATGAGTAAATGTATATTATCTGAGGTGTTCAATTCAATCTTGATGACATTATTTTTTATGTACAAAAATTTTGCTTTAAGTGGAAGGGAGATCACAAATCTCCCCTGCAGTATGCCTTATCAAACATTGATAAGTTTCAAATAAATATCATATATATTTATAAATCTCTCAATCAAGAGCACTTTGATTTTGTGCCATCTATCCTTCTAATGTCCTATTATTTGGAGCAAAGTGTGTTTAGATTTTAAAAGCACCCAAATTTTCTACCAAAGTGTCCTAATTATACTCTAATTGTGTGTCAATGGTATTTACATGCAAATTCAAGTTTCTTAATGTAGAAAATATAAAAAGACTCTATTCGAATATATTATGCTTCTATGTAATACCATGAATGTGTATAGTTTTAGTTTATTATTTATTAGGTAGAGACATTATATACACACACACACACACACACACACAAAATATATATGTATGTATGTATTACACCCTTGCATATATAGGGAATATAAGCTTGTCTTATACTCCCTTCATGTCAATTTATTTGTTCTCTATTCTATTTTGGAATGTCTCAAAATATTGTCATGTTTTTAAAAATAAAAATTATTAATTTACTAATGTTCCTATTATACCCCTATTTTATTTTCAAAACTATTTGAAAAGAAAACTAACAAATATTTAAAAATATCAATCTAATTGAAGCACATTTTTAGTTGCCTCATTAAGAATAACATTTTTTTTTTTTTTTTTAAAGTTGATAAATTTATTTAAGGGTAGTTTTATAAATTTATACATTTTTATAAGGCAAACAAGACAATAAATGATATTCTCTTAAAAAGTTTGATTTTTCAAATAAGACAAACAAATTGGGACATATGGAGTATTATACCCCTATTTTATTTTCAAAACTATTTGAAAAGAAAACTAACAAATATTTAAAAATATCAATCTAATTGAAGCACATTTTTAGTTGCTTCATTAAGAATAACACTTTAAAAAAAAAAAAAAGTTGATAAATTTATTTAAGGGTAATTTTGTAAATTTATGCATTTTTATAAAGCAGACAAAACAATAAATGATATTCTCTTAAAAAGTTTGATTTTTCAAACAAGACAAACAAATTGAGACATATGGAGTATTATACCTCTATTTTATTTTCAAAACTATTTGAAAAGAAAACTAACAAATATTTAAAAATATCAATCTAATTGAAGTACATTTTTAGTTGCCTCATTAAGAATAACACTCTTTTTTAAAAAAAAAATTGATAAATTTATTTAAGGGTAGTTTTGTAAATTTATACGTTTTTATAACGCAGACAAGACAATAAATGATATTCTCTTAAAAAGTTTGATTTTTCAAATAAGGCAAACAAACTAGGACATATGGAGTATTATATATGAGGACAACATTGTAAGTGGCTTGAGGGCAATATCTCGGCATGTACAGGACAAATTTTGAATAATTCCACTATTATTAAATCAATTATAACATTCTCTCAAGTTTATGTGTAACTTTAGATCCACATAAAATACAATAATCCCTCTCCTTAGAAATTTATGTGAACTCACCTTAGATCTTCACCCACTTTGAATACAACCACTTCCTAGGGTTGTAACATCCAAAAACTTCTCTCAAGAGAGGGAAAAAAAAAAAAAAAAAAAAAAGAAGCCAAATTATCTTCATTATATATGCTTACGGCTAAAGAAAAATCTTATTGGAATTTGAGACAATTTTCCAATAATCTCCACCTTAACTCATATTCCATCAAGTCATCTTCTTCTTCTTCTAGGATTAGCTCCACCTTAATCAAAGCAAACTTTTCTTAGACAAAAGAATCATCACTTCCTTAACTTAAGCCATACTTGTTCACACTTGGATCAAATTCCACAAGGTGCCACCAGTTCAATCATGGTTCTAGATGACTCATCCATCTTTAATTCACACAAACCACCAACTAATCAACCAAACTCTAATACCACTTGTTGGGGAGTAAGGCCTAGGTCTGATGATCTTTATGGATTCAATGCAACTGGATGCTAAACCCAATCCAAGTCTCTTGTTTAGGAGAGAACATTGGAGATAATATAATTAAGTAGTTAAAATAACATATGTGAACACACCACTTAAATTAAAAGCTTAAGCCAACGAGTGTAAGCTTAACTATATTATATTAACCACCTACTCTTCCCATTATTATACATGGTAGGACTTCACTCACACGTGTATTAGGACAATGTGACCTTTTTTTTTTTTTTTTTTTTTTTTTTAACCGCATGAACTTCTTGTGAAGTTGTCTATGTATATGATTCGGACAAAAAAAAAAAAAAAAATCTCATTTAAAGTTTTATATATAAGATGTTAAAATAAAAATCAATACAACAAAAAATTTACACTGCCACCAAGCTGGTTTTTTAAAAAATCACACTGAGCCGGTTCCACAGTAATGCATACATACAGAGACTTTACATCAATTTTCTTGTGAAGTTCAGATTTGAAATCCATTTACAGCACCCGGCCACGTTTTGCATCAGTAGAGGCAACTTCCAAATCCCCTATGAAAAAAAGTATTTTGTCCAAGATCCCTCTACAGGATCCCTCTTCTTGTGATCCTTCACCATTGAAATCTCTTTGTGAATCTAGAGTACAACTAATTGCACCTTTCCTTTGCCTCCTTGAACCCAGATAGCGTTGGATTTCACCTTGGTGAACAAGATAGTAGTCACCACCTTCTCTTATTATCTTCAGGCCTCTGGTAACATAAACAAGCATTATCATACGTGCGCCCAAGAATTAGAACCAGAATTATCATATTAATGACTGATTTTACTGTAACTCAAGCTCCAAGTCAGACATATTCAATCTGACTGAACCTCGAGATAGATCAAAGAAGATATGCACAAAACACAAAAAGATCAAACTACTATGATAATTACTTTGTCTTTTAAAATGCATCTTCCCTTCAAACAAACAATTTACAATGGGTTTGCACTTTGCATGATCTACCTACCTCTAAATAAGGAGAGGACCATCAGCAATTTCAATCATAAGAATTTCACAAAGCAGAAAACACTTTAATTTTTAACTTTTTAATCTCTCCAGTGTCATCAAATGCAATGCTAACAAACCAACATCAAATGCAAGCTTTTTAAATTTTTTATAGTTCACACGTTACAAGTGGGGGAGAAGGGATTTGAACCCTAACTCTCCTTATAAAAGATAGCCAGCAATGTGGGAAAGATGAAGAATGTAAACTTCTGATGCATGTGGGCATGTGGGCATGTGGGAAAGGCGAAGAGAGGGGGAAGGGGGGAGGTGGAAAAGAGAAGGTGAAGAATGAGGGGTGATGAATTTCTTAGAACTTAATCATACTAACTAGGGCTATGAACTTACAATCCAACTCGATGACAACGATCTTGAACCTCATACACATCTTTCCATGATTTTGAACCAACAGGAGCATAGAACATGGCATGATCTCCTCCCCATCTTTCCCTAAATAGGTTAGACCATAGATTGTTGTCAGAGGCCAAGCCCTTCCACTTCCTGCATACTTTACAGCAGCAAAATCCCATGTTTATTGAAAAAAAAAAGAAACTCAAGCTGTGAATCAGAAAAACGAAAAAGCAATGAAAACCAGCACTTAAAGCTGGAAGTTATAAATTATAGAATTATTACAGTCCAATCAAATCATTGTTCTGGAGACCAACAGACATCAGTTAAATCAATTTTAACCACATTTATGTTTGTTTTTCTTCATGCTTCCTACTTTATCATCACTAACCAAAGGATTTCAAGGCAGAAATCCAGCATTATGCAGTGGGTGATATCTTAACTTAGGCTAAGCACATAATGTTGTGGAAAATGATTTTTTCTATTTTGTTCACCATGCCAAATAAAGGGAAAATGGATGGCTAAGAGAACAAAAACACCAAACATAATCATAGAGAAATCTGAACTAAGATGAACCTGTTAATAAGATATTTTCCTTTAACAATATAAATAAGAATATAATTTTCACACAATATGTTGTAATCCTATGAATACAATAAGAAAATGCAAATGAAAACATTGAGTGTTTTGCGTATTGCAGCATATTGTATGAGGATTTTTCAGATGAAATTTTACTCTAGGTAGTAATTTAGATATTCCCAATGTTAATTCCCCTTGTTTGGTTAACACAGAACTTGATTAAAAAATTCTGCGAATTTTTTAACTTGATACTTACAAGCATCCAAATCCTAAGTTCAAATTCCTTGGGATAACGTGTTGTTTACAAATTTTACCAACATTACTATACCATGCACCCTCATCACTATTCGTACTGTTGTCCCCATCAACACCACGGTCACTGTCCATGCCATTGTTCCTGCTATCAATTGCTCTTTTTTGGGAAATAAAATAGCAGTTTTTTTTCACTTAAATTTAAAAACTTTCCTTCTGGTAAGTTGGCTACTCAAAATCCGTAACTGGAACTAGAACAATTCCTCTATTTGAGATCTGTATAACCGTGTTCACAATCAGGTTTTCAAACTTTCTAAGTTTCTATTACCAAATCGTCATTGATGATTGATCCCCAAGCATAATTTAGAACTTGCAAAAGCTCAATCAGTCATGAACATGATCCAATCAACACTAATACCACAATTAACAACCACCAGCTCTCTACTCTCAGACTCTGATCTATCCTAACCACTCAATCAAAAAGATAAATCGAACATACATCACACACCCCATTGACAATTAACAATTCCACTAATAAACAAAGTGGATTCAACAAACCCACTTCATATATCATAAATAAATAAAAATATCTAACAGACAAAATATAACATTTCAGGTTGAATTCTCAGAACCCAGTTCAGATCTGATCCCGAATTCAGAAATCAACACAAGAAAATAAAAATAGAAAAAGCCAAAATCTGGATTTAAGAGAGAAATTTTTTGAAGTTACTAACCTTGTTGTGCAATTGCAAGGTTCTGGTGATCCAAGAAACAGAAAATCTTAAGACAGATTTCCACTGGTAAACTCTCCATATCTATTCAATGAAAAAAGTCTTACGTAAGATCAAGCTCATGTGTGTCAGCAAAGATATCTAAGAGTTCTTTTTGATGATATGCTTTCTTTGTGGAACAGTTTCTAAAAATAGTTATTTATTACAGTTTCTTTCTATTACACGTGTAGCGTTTGTACTTTGTAGTGAGTAGTTAAAACCAGGCCACGTGTCTAAAAATTACCCAAAGAAGTCTGATTGGGACAAATTTTAGTTTACAGTGATTTTTTTTTTCAAAAATGAGGAAATATTTAGTGGATCAGTGTAAAAAATGTGTGCTGTTTTGTGGACTTGAATAAGGCCCACTAATAAGAAAAATTTATTTTGGACCAAGTAACTTAGTTTACAATCCTTATATAAGAACAATATTGACATGGCCCATCCCAAGTTTGGGCCAACCTAGTCTTGAGAAGGGATGGTTGAATTAAAAATTTTGTATGAAATCCCATATTTGATTTATTTATATGAATAAAATTGAATTACCTTAATAATATATACTAACCTCATCACACATGCAAGCATGTGTGATGAGGCTCTCTTTTTATTTTGGGTTTAATCTAATTTTTAAATCTAAAATTGTCTATTGTTAGTAAAGTTATATAGGAAATTTTTTTTAAGAAGTTAAAATTTAGGATTTTGAAAAGTAGTAAACTGCTATGCTAATTTTTAGGGAAAAATATATCAAACGTTATGTGTGTTAATTTTTAGGAAAAAAAGTTATTTTGGTAGTCTCTTTATATTATTTTGTTGAATTTCAATTTTAACCTTTTAAAAAAAAAAAAGGATTATCTTAATTATTAGATTAGAGGTATTTTTGAAAATTTTGAAGTTATAACTAACTTTATGAATCCTCTTAATATATAGAGATATGTGTGTATGTATTACTTACAACCTCAATATTATAATTTTTATTTTAAAACATCAATTATAAATAGGCGGAGGAGGGAAAGATGGGTTCAAACAACAAAAATGAGGCATCACAAATGATGCCATTACCACTAAGATATCAATTTGAACAAAAAAACCTTAAATGGAATTAATAATTAGAAGAGAGTGTTTCACTTGAATGAAGATAATCCATTTCACTATGGTGATTTTATTTCTTCAGCCCAACAGTGTGCATATCAAAACATCATTTAAATTTTAAATGACATTATATTTGATATACTTTTAGATTTGTAATATTTAATCTATATCATCAAATGGATCCATTTCAAATGGAGATAATGTTTATCTTAGTGGTTGCAAGAGATGAGAAAAAGATTTATTTTTGTTAGTTTAAGACTTAAAGGGACATTAAATTAAATCCCTAATTCTAAGAATGTTGATACTTTTAAAGGGACTTCACATTCCTATAAAGGTGAGACCATGGGTGTTTTTTCTTTAATGTTTGCAAAATATAAGAGCATGCAAAAAAATATTCTTAGGATTCACCAAGAATTCTAAAGAAAGATAATCCAAACCAAAATTTTACATAGGGTTCATGTGCATTAACTCTACTAGATTTACATAGGGTTCATGTCCTACTAGATTTACACAGTGGAGTTCGCCCCATATGAATTGCTTCAAATTGAATTTCGATGGGGCTTCTTTTCCGGAGTTGGGTAAGGCTGGACTGAAAGTGGCCGTCCATGATAGTCAAGGGAACATGATTGCTTCACTGTCGGAACAAGCGCCGCTACCATTCTCCTCAGATATCGTGGAAGCCATGGCAGCTGCAAGGGCTTTGGTTTTTGCTCAAGAACTGGGTATAGCTGAATTCGTTCTTGAAGGAGATTCAGAAGTGGTGATCAACTCCTTTCGCAGCAGTGAAGCCTCTTTCTCTTCGTTTGGACACCTACTGGAATCAGCTAAGTCCATGCTTGTGTCAAGTACTTGCATAAACTTCTCCCATGTACGTAGAAGTGGTAATAAAATAGCCCATAACCTAACTAGACATGCAAGAAATGTCAGAGGTTTGTCAGTGTGGATGGAGGATGTTCCACCACACTTAATTGATGTACTCTTCGCCGATCCTGGCTGATTTTATAAAATTTTTAGTCTTCTTTCTCAAAAAAAAAAAAAATACCTCTATGATTAGCAAAAATAAACTAGCTCTACAACCTTCTCTTCTCTCTCTCTCTCTCTCTCTCTCTCTCTCTCTTTTCTTTTTGAAAATAGTAACGGGTGTCTTAAGAGTATTAGTTTATGAAATATTTTTAAAAAAATTTTAATTGTAAAAAAAAAAAAACTTATTTTTTGACAATTTTTTTATATTTTCTATAAAAGTGGTATCATCAAAACTTTCCTAAAATTATTCATTAACAAATACCCAAGAGCATTTGCTTACAGGACCCTTTTTTTTAATCTAATGACACAAGATTTTATTAATGAGCTAGTGTTACTTCAGGTTTAAGACAACTTGCCAAAAAAAAATGTCACCTTCTCAATCCATACTTAAGCCTCTATTGCATATTGTGCATTAACAAATACCCAAGACCATTCGCTAACAGGAACCCTTTTTTTTTATCTAATGACGCAAGATTTTATTAATGAGCTAGTGTTACATACTTACATTAGGTTTAAGACAAATTGCCAAAAAAATTGTCACCTTCTCAATCCATACTTCAGCCTCTATTACATATTGTGCATGTCTAAGTGATTTGTGATCACTAAATTTTCAGCTAATATTCTCTTCAAACTGTTTAGTCAAGTTTTGAGTATTATCCACAATGCTTAGTTGAAAATAAATCATCTTATTTGTGCAACCGTGGAGAAGAGCTGTCTTAGCACCCCATAGTGGTCCGGCCCCTTGTCACGAAAGTCGTTGTACTTACTGTTCGACTAGAAACAGAGAAGATGTGGTATACATGGGATTAGAGACACTGGTATATATGAGATTGTTTACATGAAGAATTTAAAGAATGAACGGCGTGGAAATTTATTAAATGTATAACACTCACCTTCAATGCATTTAACCACGCTTCATCACTACCTTTGATGGTGTTAGTATTAGAATCCCATTCCATATCGGTTCTACCAATCAGTCGGGAAAACAAATTGTATTTGATTTTGAGCCGTTTAAGTTTTCCTTTTATTTGATTGACGCTATAATGTTTTCCAGCTCAGTTGTTAAACTCATCGGTGACAGCTTGCCCACAGTCTTTTTTTATTATCCCATTACGAACATTCCCTTTACCTGTTTCTTCTATCAAAGTTACAATGAACTTCTCTTCCAGTGGTGCAGGCCAGTTCGCAATATTGAGTGTCTCTGCCATCTAATAGGACATACACACTAAGAACAAATTTTAGTAACGGTAAACATACCATTTTTGAATTTAACAGAAACATTAAACACTTACCATAGGTGCAGGAACGGAGTTGGAGGAGGATGATGAAGATGGTGCAAAGACTGAGAAGGATGATGAAAATGGTGAATTGACTGAGGAGGAAGATGAAGATACAGTGTCTGAGAGCTCCATATAATGCCAACGCGGGGTATCTGATTTCATATATATCTACTTATGAGGACTTCATTAATGCGAATAGGCGTTCGTGGATAGAGGAGTAAATATGAATCTAAAGAATTTATGAAAATTTATGAGGTAGGAGTCCAAATGAATCTGTTGTGAAAGAGGGAGAGAGATGAGTTTGAAGAGAATATTATCCACAATGCTTAGCTGAAAATAAATCAAGTTTTGAATATTATCCACAATGTTTAGTTGAAAATAAATCATCTTATTTTTAACAGCGAACACAAAAGCACATTGCATAATCCTACTAGAGAAGCCATAACTCAAATCCAACGACAAGAGTTTCCCAAGTGGTTTAGAGAACGTGTAAGACATTTGAAATTTAATCACACACTAATAAATTTAAACATTTAATTGTATTCATCATTGCTTATTACTAATTAATATCACTTGTTGTATGCCATTATAGATGAATAGATTGAAAGTTAACGATTCATCAGAAGCTACTAAACAGTTATGGTCATTAGCAAATAGTCCTAAACCATATGTGAAGGAGTACATAGTTTGTATGGTCAATGGTGTAAAGTTCCATACAAGGGACCTAGACAATCATCGTGTAACCCAAAACAGTGGTGTATGTACCGAAGGGGACCATGAGGGAGAAATGCACGACTTCTATGGTCATGTGTGCAAAATTTGAGAATTAGAGTATATGTTTCGCCATAAAGTTGTTTTGTTTCAGTGTGAATGGTACAATACTGGTACTAATGGTCGAAGGAGAACGATACGAACCGATGCACACTGCACGAGCATTGATGTTACAAGTCGATGGTATCAAAATGACCTTTTTATACTTCCTAGTCAAGCGAAACAAGTTTTCTACCTTCCAGATACGAAATTGCGTGACCCTTAGAAAATTGTGCAATACATCCAACATAGGGGAGTGTTTGATGTCCCAGAAGACGGGGGCGGAGAATCCAATGATAATACAGAAGATAGTGACGCATTCCAACAAGAAACAATTGTTGATGTTGTCCCTATCAATGTTGAAGACAATATTATTGAGTATTGTATGGGTGATGTTGAAACTGAGGTTGTTCCTGAAGGTGAAACTTCAAGAGACACTAATCAAAATGAAGAGTATGACATACCTGATGTTGATCTTGATATGGATTATGATATGTAGAGTTATAATAATTGTCTTAAATGTTATGTGCTTGTCTTAAAGTTTTATGATTGTTTTAAAGTTTTATGCTTGTCTACGTTGCAATTGTTATTGAGATGTTTTGTACTTATCTTAAATTTGATATGGATATTAATGTGGTCATTTGTTGTGTTGAGTTAGTAGCAATTGTGTTCAAATTTTGCACTTGTGAATTGCTTGATATGGATAATGATGTGGACTATAATGTTAAGTTAGTAGCAATTATACTTATCTTTCATGTCAATACATAGTTTCAAAAAATGTCCAAAAAGGCCAAATACACTTATAATATACCGAGGTATGAGATGACAAGATTGAATAGAATGAGGCAAAACCAAGAGATAATTGATGCTTTGGGATTGAAGCACATCTCAACTTCTCTAAAGGATTCCGTTCAGTTCAATTGTGCAAAAATGAAAAGAAGTAGAGCTAGTGTTGTGGTAGATGATGATTATGTACCACCTATTGGTGACGATGAGAATGATATTGAGTCATCTAACTCTTTAATCCATAAGGTACAATAGATGTTTCATAGGGTATAATAGATAATAACTTTGTCGTTCTATTATTTGTAATGACTTTGTTGTTCCATTATATGTATGTTTATTAGTTACAGATGGCACCAGGACGACTTACACGCTCGCGAGGTGAGGCATCTATCCCGGTGGTCCAATCTACGGTTCAATCTATGGAAACACCTCTTGAAACAAATCCTCCCGTCCAAAGTTCTTCTAGTGCGGAGGCTACCGACGCATTAACTAGCACGACTGGTAATTACATAAAACATACTTAATTACAACTGCACCTTGTCTTTACTATTGAGATTATACTTAATGTACATAGAATGTATTATTTTATAACATTGATAATTTTTAAATAGGATCTACTAGCAGAAATACCCGTGGAACAACACGTGGTGTAGTAGTACGGACACTTGTTGAAAAAAGTGGTAAACTGCCAGTACGTATAGTTGCAGAGTATGATGCTCCTGTTGGGAAGAATGCGTGCAAGCTTGTCAATCAAATTGGCATACAAGTGCGAAGTAATTTGTCAAGTTACAATATAAAAAATTGGAAAAGTGTTGATGCTGCTATTAGAGATGTGGTGCTTCAAAGTGTCGAGGTAAATTTATATTGATAACGTCTAACTCGTCTTTGTTGTCACTAAGCATATTAAATTCATATAAGAATAATTTTATAATACATATATACTTCAATTTACAGGATCAGTTTGAGCTAGAAGGAGATTCCAACTTAGTAACAAAAACAATAAATACAAAATGTGGAAGATTATTGAGTAGCGGCTCTAACAAGTTGTATCAGACTTATAAAAAGCTCGTACAATCTCATGGTGCTGACCATGCAAAAACCCAGCGGCCAAAGAATGCCACACTTGCGCAGTAGACTATACTCATTGAAGGGAGATGGACCAATAAGTATTGGCAGGTAAATTATTTATGCGTATATTATTATTATTATCCAATATTTACTATATTATGTTGTCAAATGATTAGATTAATACTTAGATGAAGTAAATGTATATTGTTTTAGTCACGATCTAATAAATATCTTGAATGTTCTTTATTAGGAAAAATCAAGAATTAACTCTGAAAATAGGAGCAAAACTTTAGGCAAACATAGATGCGGGACAAAGGTACTTGCTGTTAGGGTTGATGAGGAGGTGTGTTTTTCATTTTCTTAAACCTTAAGTGTATTACATGTTGTGATTAATTAACTATAAATAACTAACACTTGAATGTTAATTAATTAGACAAATAATAATGGCGGTCAAGTTCCTGAATTGGCAAAATCTACAAAGATATTCATTTCAATCCAAATACAAATAGGTGGATACAGCCTGAGGATGAAGCGACATATGTAAGTGTATCATTTCATCCCTATTATTCCATCTTTATCATGTTTGTAAAGCTATAACATATGTAGTATTAATGTTGTGATTGCTTGTTTTTTTCTCTTTCAAATGGTACGAAACTATTCTCAAAGTGCAAGAGGATCATTGTCAAGATCCTAATGCAATTCCCCTTACACAAGAGGAGATCTCAAACTTGGTTTTTAAGAAGAAATCCGGTATTGTAAAAGGACTTGGCATGAGATCTTCCTCTTCTCTAGTAACCACTGCCTCATCTAGTTCCTCGGTGGAGTATATTCATCGGTTAGAAAGTGAGATAATTGAGCTCAAAGAGGCAAGAGCTAGGGACGAAGAGGAGCGAGCTAAGGAGCAAGAGGCGCAAGCTAAGCAAGATGAGGTCCAAAAGAATATTCTTAATTTTTTGAGGAGTAAGGGTTATGATGATGCTTTTACCTATGGAGGTGGTTCATCTTCAAGCTAAATCACTTATTGGTTAGTACTTTATCTTTAAATTAAAACACTTCATTTTTTATGCATCATTTGAAACTAATATTTGTCACATGATAGGTTATTCAATCTTTAGTTTATGATACTGAAGATATAGAAGTGAAATTTCTGTTGGCACTATGTAGAATTAAATTTGACTAAAGATTTATATTTAACTAAAGATTTATATTTGTGCAGATTTCTTATTGGCGGCTTTAGGGGATTTCTTTTAAGCATTATTTGAAGACATATAAGGACATCTTCCTTTAGTTCTAATTATATTATGATACATTTTTTTGTATTGTTAAAAAACATCTTAAGTTATTGTATGTGTTGCAAACAATTATTGTATGTGTTGCAAACACTTATTGTATGGAAGGAATTTGAATTGGATACTTACTTTAATTTTAACTTGTGGAATGTATGGATCGATTTTTTATAAATGTGTTGTTGAAATAAATGTGTTAACCAAATGTGAGGTTTTAATAATGTAATGATAGGTTACAGGTTAATATCAATGCCATGAAAATAATAAAAATAGAAAATAAGTTTTAGTGAAGAATTTTTTCGTCACAAATATGGCAACAAAAAATTGTTTTAGTGACGAAATATTTCGTCACTAAATACAGCGGCCAAAATGGCCAAATGGCCATTAAATCCTAACTATCTAGTTAGTAGTTCTGCTTTCTAAACTATATTTTTTACTAGCATTTCGAGTCAAAGAGACTCCATTTAGGGTCTATAAATCGAGTTTTTGGGACTCGATTTTCATGGGTTGTTCACGTCTGATGTGACACTTTTTTCACATGGCATCTACATGGAAATCGAGTTTCTAAGACTCCATTTACATTTAAAAAGAAAACAAAAAAAACCACAAGGACAACAGGAAAAGAAAACAACAACAACGTGTTCATCAGAGAAGACAGAAAAAAAAAAAAAAAAAAAAACCCAGAGAAGAATGTGTTCATAAAAAAAGAAAGATATTACTAAATAAACAACGGCATGGATGAGATTGTTTACATGAAGAATTTAAAGAATGAACGGCGTGGAAATTTATTAAATGTATAACACTCACCTTCAATGCATCTAACCACGCCGCATCACTACCTTTGATGGTTTAGTATTAGAATCTCATTCCATATTGGTTCTACCAATCAGTCAGGAAAACAAATTGTATTTGATTTTGAGCCGTTTAAGTTTTCCATTTATTTGATCGACGCTATAGTGTTTTCCAGCACGGTTGTTAAACTCATCAGTGACAGCTTGCCCACAGCCTTTCTTTATTATCCCATTACGAACATTCCCTTTACCTGTTTCTTCTATCAAAGTTATAATAAACTTCTCTTCCAGTGGTGCAAGCCAGTTCGCAGTATTGGGTGTCTCTGCCATCTAATAGGACATACACACTAAGAACAAATTTCAGTAATGGTAAACATACCATTTTTGAATTTAACAGAAACATTAAACGCTTACCTTAAGTGCAGGAACGGAGTTGGAGGAGGATGATGAAGATGGTGCAAAGACTGAGGAGGATGATGAAAATGGTGAATTGACTGAGGAGGAAGATGAAGATACAGTGTCTGAGAGCTTCATATAATGCCAACGCGGGGTATCTGATTCCATATATATCTACTTATGAGGCTGTGCGAGTAAATTCGGTGGTTGGGGAGGTAATCAGGCCGTACGATGTGTGAGATAACGTCTGATGTGACACTTTTTCCACGTGACATCTACATGAAAATCGAGTTTCTAAAACTCGATTTCCATTTAAAAAGAAAACAAAAAAATCCACAAGGACAACAGGAAAAGAAAACAACAACAACGTGTTCATCAGAAAAGAAAGAAAAAGAAAAAAAAAAACCCAGAGAAGAATGCGTTCATCAAAGAAGAAAGATATTACTAAATAAACAACGGCCTGGATGGGATTGTTTACATGAAGAATTTAAAGAATGAACGGCGTGAAAATTTATTAAATGTATAACACTCACCTTCAATGCATCTAACCACGCCGCATCACTACCTTTGATGGTGTTAGTATTAGAATCCCATTCCATATCGGTTCTACCAATCAGTCAGGAAAACAAATTGTATTTGATTTTGAGCCGTTTAAGTTTTCCTTTTATTTGATCGACGCTATAGTGTTTTCCAGCTCAGTTGTTAAACTCATCGGTGACAGCTTGCCCACAGTCTTTCTTTATTATCCCATTACAAACATTCCCTTTACCTGTTTCTTCTATCAAAGTTACAATGAACTTCTCTTCCAGTGGTGCAGGCCAGTTCGCAGTATTGGGTGTCTCTGCCATCTAATAGGACATACACACTAAGAACAAATTTTAGTAACGGTAAACATACCATTTTTTAAATTTAACAGAAACATTAAACACTTACCTTAAGTGTAAGAACGGAGTTGGAGGAGGATGATGAAGATGGTGCAAAGACTGAGGAGGATGATAAAAATGGTGAATTGACTGAGGAGGAAGATGAAGATACAGTGTCTGAGAGCTCCATATAATGCCAACGCGGGGTATCTGATTCCATATATATCTACTTATGAGGCTGTGCGAGTAAATTCGGTGGTTGGGGAGGTAATCAGGTCGTACGGTGTGTGAGATAACGTTTGATGTGGCACTTTTTCCACATGGCATCTACATGGAAATCGAGTTTCTAAGACTCGATTTACATTTAAAAAGAAAACAAAAAAACCACAAGGACAACAGGAAAAGAAAACAACAACAACGTGTTCATCAAAGAAGAAAGAAAAAAAAAAAAAAAACCCAGAGAAGAATGTGTTCATCAAAGAAGAAAGATATTACTAAATAAACAACGGCCTGGATGAGATTGTTTACATGAAGAATTTAAAGAATGAACGGCGTGAAAATTTTGTAAATGTATAACACTCACCTTCAATGCATCTAACCACGCCACATCACTACCTTTGATGGTGTTAGTATTAGAATCCCATTCCATATCGTTTCTATCAATCAGTCGGGAAAACAAACTGTATTTGATTTTGAGCCGTTTAAGTTTTCCCTTTATTTGATCGACGCTATAGTGTTTTCCAGCTCGGTTGTTAAACTCATCGGTGACAGCTTGCCCATAGTCTTTCTTTATTATCCCATTACAAACATTCCCTTTACCTGTTTCTTCTATCAAAGTTACAATGAAGTTTTCTTCCAGTGGTGCAGGCCAATTCGCAGTATTGGGTGTCTCTGCCATCTAATAGGACATACACACTAAGAACAAATTTCAGTAACGGTAAACATACCATTTTTGAATTTAACAGAAACATTAAACACTTACCTTAGGTGCAGGAACGGAGTTGGAGGAGGATGATGAAGATGGTGCAAAGACTGAGGAGGATGATGAAAATGGTGAATTGACTGAGGAGGAAGATGAAGATATAGTGTCTGAGAGCTCCATATAATGCCAACGCGGGGTATCTGATTCCATATATATCTACTTATGAGGCTGTGCGAGTAAATTCGGTGGTTGGGGAGGTAATCAGGCCGTACGGTGTGTGAGATAACGTCTGATGTGACACTTTTTCCACGTGGCATCTACATGGAAATCGAGTTTCTATGACTCGATTTACATTTAAAAAGAAAACAAAAAAAACCACAAGGACAACGGGAAAAGAAAACAACAACAACGTGTTCATCAGAGAAGAAAGAAAAAATAAAAAAATCTAGAGAAGAATGTGTTCATCAAAGAAGAAAGATATTACTAAATAAACAACGGCCTGGATGGGATTGTTTACATGAAGAATTTAAAGAATGAACGGCGTGGAAATTTATTAAATGTATAACACTCACCTTCAATGCATCTAACCACGCCACATCACTACCTTTGATGGTGTTAGTATTAGAATCTCATTCCATATCGGTTCTACCAATCAGTCAGGAAAACAAATTGTATTTGATTTTGACCCGTTTAAGTTTTCATTTTATTTGATCGACGCTATAGTGTTTTCCAGCTCGGTTGTTAAACTCATCGGTGACAGCTTGCCCACAGTCTTTCTTTATTATCCCATTACGAACATTCCCTTTACCTGTTTCTTCTATCAAAGTTACAATGAACTTCTCTTCCAGTGGTGCAGGCCAGTTCGCAGTATTGGGTGTCTCTGCCATCTAATAGGACATACACACTAAGAACAAATTTCAGTAACGGTAAACTTACCATTTTTGAATTTAACAAAAACATTAAACACTTACCTTAGGTGCAGGAACGGAGTTGGAGGAGGATGATGAAGATGGTGCAAAGACTGAGGAGGATGATGAAAATGGTGAATTGACTGAGGAGGAAGATGAAGATACAGTGTCTGAGAGCTCCATATAATGCCAACGCGGGGTATCTGATTCCATATATATCTACTTATGAGGCTGTGCGAGTAAATTCGGTGGTTGGGGAGGTAATCAGGCCGTACGGTGTGTGAGATAACGTCTGATGTGGCACTTTTTCCACGTGGTATCTACATGCAAATCGAGTTTCTAAGACTCGATTTACATTTAAAAAGAAAACAAAAAAAACCACAAGGACAACGGGAAAAGAAAACAACAACAACGTGTTCATCAGAGAAGAAAGAAAAAAAAAAAATCTAGAGAAGAATGTGTTCATCAAAGAAGAAAGATATTACTAAATAAACAACGGCCTGGATGTGATTGTTTACATGAAGAATTTAAAGAATGAATGGCGTGGAAATTTATTAAATGTATAACACTTACCTTCAATGCATCTAACCACGCCACATCACTAACTTTGATGGTGTTAGTATTAGAATCCCATTCCATATCGGTTCTACCAATCAGTCGGGAAAACAAATTGTATTTGCTTTTGAGCCGTTTAAGTTTTCCTTTTATTTGATCGACGCTATAGTGTTTTCCAGCTCGGTTGTTAAACTCATCGGTGACAGCTTACCCACAGTCTTTCTTTATTATCCCATTACGAACATTCCCTTTACCTGTTTCTTCTATCAAAGTTACAATGAACTTCTTTTCCAGTGGTGCAGGCCAGTTCGCAGTATTGGGTGTCTCTGCCATCTAATAGGACATACACACTAAGAACAAATTTCAGTAACGGTAAACTTACCATTTTTGAATTTAACAAAAATATTAAACACTTACCTTAGGTGCAGGAACGGAGTTGGAGGAGGATGATGAAGATGGTGCAAAGACTGAGGAGGATGATAAAAATGGTGAATTGACTGAGGAGGAAGATGAAGATACAGTGTCTGAGAGCTCCATATAATGCCAACGCGGGGTATCTGATTCCATATATATCTACTTATGAGGCTGTGCGAGTAAATTCGGTGGTTGGGGAGGTAATCAGGCCGTACGGTGTGTGAGATAACGTCTGATGTGACACTTTTTCCACGTGGCATCTACATGAAAATCGAGTTTCTATGACTCGATTTACATTTAAAAAGAAAACAAAAAAAAACCACAAGGACAACGGGAAAAGAAAACAACAACAACGTGTTCATCAGAGAAGAAAGAAAAAATAAAAAAATCTAGAGAAGAATGTGTTCATCAAAGAAGAAAGATATTACTAAATAAACAACGGCCTGGATGGGATTGTTTACATGAAGAATTTAAAGAATGAACGGCGTGGAAATTTATTAAATGTATAACACTCACCTTCAATGCATCTAACCACGCCACATCAGTACCTTTGATGGTGTTAGTATTAGAATCTCATTCCATATCGGTTCTACCAATCAGTCAGGAAAACAAATTGTATTTGATTTTGAGCCGTTTAAGTTTTCATTTTATTTGATCGACGCTATAGTGTTTTCCAGCTCGGTTGTTAAACTCATCGGTGACAGCTTACCCACAGTCTTTCTTTATTATCCCATTACGAACATTCCCTTTACCTGTTTCTTCTATCAAAGTTACAATGAACTTCGCTTCCAGTGGTGCAGGCCAGTTCGCAGTATTGGGTGTCTCTGCCATCTAATAGGACATACACACTAAGAACAAATTTTAGTAACGGTAAACTTACCATTTTTGAATTTAACAAAAACATTAAACACTTACCTTAGGTGCAGGAACGGAGTTGGAGGAGGATGATGAAGATGGTGCAAAGACTGAGGAGGATGATGAAAATGGTGAATTGACTGAGGAGGAAGATGAAGATACAGTGTCTGAGAGCTCCATATAATGCCAACGCGGGGTATCTGATTCCATATATATCTACTTATGAGGCTGTGCGAGTAAATTCGGTGGTTGAGGAGGTAATCAGGCCGTACGGTGTGTGAGATAACGTCTGATGTGGCACTTTTTCCACGTGGCATCTACATGCAAATCGAGTTTCTAAGACTCGATTTACATTTAAAAAGAAAACAAAAAAACCCACAAGGACAACGGGAAAAGAAAACAACAACAACGTGTTCATCAGAGAAGAAAGAAAAAAAAAAAATCTAGAGAAGAATGTGTTCATCAAAGAAGAAAGATATTACTAAATAAACAATGGCCTGGATGTGATTGTTTACATGAAGAATTTAAAGAATGAATGGCGTGGAAATTTATTAAATGTATAACACTTACCTTCAATGCATCTAACCACGCCACATCACTAACTTTGATGGTGTTAGTATTAGAATCCCATTCCATATCGGTTCTACCAATCAGTCGGGAAAACAAATTGTATTTGCTTTTGAGCCGTTTAAGTTTTCCTTTTATTTGATCGACGCTATAGTGTTTTCCAGCTCGGTTGTTAAACTCATCGGTGACAGCTTACCCACAGTCTTTCTTTATTATCCCATTACGAACATTCCCTTTACCTGTTTCTTCTATCAAAGTTACAATGACTTCTTTTCCAGTGGTGCAGGCCAGTTCGCAGTATTGGGTGTCTCTGCCATCTAATAGGACATACACACTAAGAACAAATTTCAGTAACGGTAAACTTACCATTTTTGAATTTAACAAAAACATTAAACACTTACCTTAGGTGCAGGAACGGAGTTGGAGGAGGATGATGAAGATGGTGCAAAGACTGAGGAGGATGATAAAAATGGTGAATTGACTGAGGAGGAAGATGAAGATACAGTGTCTGAGAGCTCCATATAATGCCAACGCGGGGTATCTGATTCCATATATATCTACTTATGAGGCTGTGCGAGTAAATTCGGTGGTTGGGGAGGTAATCAGGCCGTACGGTGTGTGAGATAACGTCTGATGTGACACTTTTTCCACGTGGCATCTACATGAAAATCGAGTTTCTATGACTCGATTTACATTTAAAAAGAAAACAAAAAAAACCACAAGGACAACGGGAAAAGAAAACAACAACAACGTGTTCATCAGAGAAGAAAGAAAAAATAAAAAAATCTAGAGAAGAATGTGTTCATCAAAGAAGAAAGATATTACTAAATAAACAACGGCCTGGATGGGATTGTTTACATGAAGAATTTAAAGAATGAACGGCGTGGAAATTTATTAAATGTATAACACTCACCTTCAATGCATCTAACCACGCCACATCACTACCTTTGATGGTGTTAGTATTAGAATCTCATTCCATATCGGTTCTACCAATCAGTCAGGAAAACAAATTGTATTTGATTTTGAGCCGTTTAAGTTTTCATTTTATTTGATCGACGCTATAGTGTTTTCCAGCTCGGTTGTTAAACTCATCGGTGACAGCTTGCCCACAGTCTTTCTTTATTATCCCATTACGAACATTCCCTTTACCTGTTTCTTCTATCAAAGTTACAATGAACTTCTCTTCCAGTGGTGCAGGCCAGTTCGCAGTATTGGGTGTCTCTGCCATCTAATAGGACATACACACTAAGAACAAATTTCAGTAACGGTAAACTTACCATTTTTGAATTTAACAAAAACATTAAACACTTACCTTAGGTGCAGGAACGGAGTTGGAGGAGGATGATGAAGATGGTGCAAAGACTGAGGAGGATGATGAAAATGGTGAATTGACTGAGGAGGAAGATGAAGATACAGTGTCTGAGAGCTCCATATAATGCCAACGCGGGGTATCTGATTCCATATATATCTACTTATGAGGCTGTGCGAGTAAATTCGGTGGTTGGGGAGGTAATCAGGCCGTACGGTGTGTGAGATAACGTCTGATGTGGCACTTTTTCCACGTGGCATCTACATGAAATCGAGTTTCTAAGACTCGATTTACATTTAAAAAGAAAACAAAAAAAACCACAAGGACAACGGGAAAAGAAAACAACAACAACGTGTTCATCAGAGAAGAAAGAAAAAAAAAAAAAATCTAGAGAAGAATGTGTTCATCAAAGAAGAAAGATATTACTAAATAAACAACGGCCTGGATGAGATTGTTTACATGAAGAATTTAAAGAATGAACGGCGTGGAAATTTATTAAATGTATAACACTCACCTTCAATGCATCTAACCACGCCACATCACTACCTTTGATGGTGTTAGTATTAGAATCCCATTCCATATCGGTTCTACCAATCAGTCGGGAAAACAAATTGTATTTGATTTTGAGCCGTTTAAGTTTTCTTTTATTTGATCGACGCTATAGTGTTTTCCAGCTCGGTTGTTAAACTCATCGGTGACAGCTTGCCCACAGTCTTTCTTTATTATCCCATTACGAACATTCCCTTTACCTGTTTCTTCTATCAAAGTTACAATGAACTTCTCTTCCAGTGGTGCAGGCCAGTTCGCAGTATTGGGTGTCTCTGCCATCTAATAGGACATACACACTAAGAACAAATTTCAGTAACGGTAAACTTACCATTTTTGAATTTAACAAAAACATTAAACACTTACCTTAGGTGCAGGAACGGAGTTGGAGGAGGATGATGAAGATGGTGCAAAGACTGAGGAGGATGATGAAAATGGTGAATTGACTGAGGAGGAAGATGAAGATACAGTGTCTGAGAGCTCCATATAATGCCAACGCGGGGTATCTGATTCCATATATATCTACTTATGAGGCTGTGCGAGTAAATTCGGTGGTTGGGGAGGTAATCAGGCCGTACGGTGTGTGAGATAACGTCTGATGTGGCACTTTTTCCACGTGGCATCTACATGAAATCGAGTTTCTAAGACTCGATTTACATTTAAAAAGAAAACAAAAAAAACCACAAGGACAACGGGAAAAGAAAACAACAACAACGTGTTCATCAGAGAAGAAAGAAAAAAAAAAAAAAAATCTAGAGAAGAATGTTTTCATCAAAGAAGAAAGATATTACTAAATAAACAACGGCCTGGATGAGATTGTTTACATGAAGACTTTAAAGAATGAACGGCGTGGAAATTTATTAAATGTATAACACTCACCTTCAATGCATCTAACCACGCCGCATCACTACCTTTGATGGTGTTAGTATTAGAATCCCATTCCATATTGGTTCTACCAATCAGTCGGGAAAACAAATTGGATTTGATTTTGAGCCGTTTATGTTTTCCTTTTATTTGATCGATGCTATAGTGTTTTCCAGCTCGGTTGTTAAACTCATCGGTGACAGCTTGCCCACAGTCTTTCTTTATTATCCCATTACGAACATTCCCTTTACATGTTTCTTCTATCAAAGTTATAATGAACTTCTCTTCTAGTGGTGCAAGCCAGTTTGCAGTATTGAGTGTCTCTGCCATATAATAGGACATACACACTAAGAACAAATTTCAGTAACGGTAAACATACCATTTTTGAATTTAACAGAATTAAACACTTACCTTTGGTGCAGGAATGGAGTTGGAGGAGGATGATGAAAATGGTGCAAAGATTGAGGAGGATGATGAAAATGGTGAATTGACTGAGGAGGAAGATGAAGATACAGTGTCTGAGAGCTCGATATAATGCCAACGCGGGGTATCTGATTCCATATATATCTACTTATGAGGCTGTGCGAGTAAATTCGGTAGTTGGGGAGGTAATCAGGCCGTACGATGTGTGAGATTAATGGAGGGTGTGGGAGAGGTGACGAGGGTGTGATGAATGGTGATGCAAAACTACCAGTAAAAGGTAAAACAATTCCTGAAACTGGGTTGACTTGCTTTGCCTTAATTTCTTTGCAAATTGCATAGAAATGCTGTATCTGATTCCATATATATCTACTTATGAAAGAATTTAAAGAATTAATGAATCTAAAGAATTTATGAAAATTTATGAGAAAGCTAGGAAGCATTTGTTAATAGATCTAAAGTAGGATTTGAATCAAAAAGACTTCATTAATGCGAATAGGCCGTTCGTGGATAGAGGTGTAAATATGAATCTAAAGAATTTATGAAAATTTATGAGGTAAGAGTCCAAATGAATCTGTTGTGAAAGAGGGAGAGAGATGAGTTTGAAGAGAATATTATCCACAATGCTTAACTGAAAATAAATCAAGTTGTGAATATTATCCACAATGCTTAGCTGAAAATAAATCATCTAATTTTTAACAGCGAACACAAAAGCACATTGCATAATCCTACTAGAGAAGCCATAACTCAAATCCAACGACAAGAGTTTCCCAAGTGGTTTAGAGAACGTGTAAGACATTTGAAATTTAATCACACACTAATAATTTAAACATTTAATTGTATTCGTCATTGCTTATTACTAATTAATATCACTTGTTGTATGTCATTATAGATGAACAGATTGAAAGTTAACGATTCATCAGAAGCTACTAAGCAGTTATGGTCATTAGCAAATAGTCCTAAACCGTATGTGAAGAAGTACATAGTTTGTATGGTCAATGGTGTAAAGTTCCATACAAGGGACCTAGACAATCATCGTGTAACTCAAAACAGTGGTGTATGTATCGAAAGAGACCATGAGGGGGAAATGCACGACTTCTATGGTCATATGTGCAAAATTTGAGAATTAGAGTATATGTTTCGCCATAAAGTTGTTTTGTTTAAGTGTGAATGGTACAATACTGGTATCAATGGTCGAAGGAGAACGATACGAACCAATGCACACTGCACGAGCATTGATGTTACAAATCGATGGTATCAAAATGACCTTTTTATACTTCCTAGTCAAGCGAAACAAGTTTTCTACCTTCAAGATATGAAATTGCATGACCCTTGGAAAATTGTGCAATACATCCAACATAGGGGAGTGTTTGATGTCCCGGAAGCCGGGGGCGGAGAATTCAATGATAATACAGAAGATAGTGATGCATTCCAACAAGAAGCAATTGTTGATGTTGTCCCTATCAATGTTGAAGACAATATTATTGAGTATTGTATGGGTGATGTTGAAACTGAGGTTGTTCCTGAAGGTGAAACTTCAAGAGACACTAATCAAAATGAAGAGCATGACATACCTGATGTTGATCTTGATATGAATTATGATATGTAGAGTTATAACAATTATCTTAAATGTTATGTGCTTGTCTTAAAGTTTTATACTTGTTTTAAAGTTTTATGCTTGTCTACGTTGCAATTGTTATTGAGATGTTTTGTACTTATCTTAAACTTGATATGGATATTAATGTGGTCATTTGTTGTGTCGAGTTAGTAGCAATTGTGTTCAAATTTTGCACTTGTAAATTGCTTGATATGGATAATGATGTGGACTATAATGTTAAGTTAGTAGCGATTATACTTATCTTTCATGTTAATACATAGTTTCAAAAAATGCCTAAAAAGGTCAAATACACTTATAATATACCAAGGTATGAGATGACAAGATTGGATAGAATGAGACAAAACCAAGAGATAATTGATGCTTTAGGATTGAAGTACCTCTCAACTTCTCTAAAGGATTCCGCTCAGTCCAATTGTGCAAAAAGGAAAAGAAGTAGAGCTAATAATATGTTTACCGTTGTTTATTTATGTCTTTTCTTGCTTTGTAGAGCTTAATTAAAATTGATCCTTTAGTAATATCTTTCTTGCTTTGTAATATCTAAATAAAATTGACCCATTCATCAGAGAACAAAGCAACGTTGTTTATTACAGCTCTACTTCTTTGTAGAGAAGAATGGGTCGCCGGCCTGGATCTGGCGCAGCTTGGGTCGGCTTGAGCTGATCTCTATTTCATCTTCTTCTTCTCTTTCTTTTTTTTTCTTTCTTTCTTTCCGCGTTTTTTTCCGCTATTTCTGCATTTTGGGTCATTAATAATATTATTTTTGGGTTAGAAATCGAGTCTTAGAGACTCGATTTCCATGTAGACACCACCTGAAAAAAGTGCCACATCAGATGTTAACAACTCATGAAAATCAAGTCCCAAAAACTCAATTTATAGACCCTAAATCGAGTATTTTAAACTCGAAATGCTAGTAAAAAATATAGTTTGGGAACCAGAACTACTAACTATATAGTTGAAATTTTATGGCCATTTGGCCATTTTGGCGGAATTTTGTAAGAAATGGTTTTAGTGACAAAAATTTTCGTCGCTATATGTGTTTAGATTTTTTTAAAAATAGTTTTAGTGACGAATTTTTTCATCACTATATATACCCGAAAATAGTTTTAGTGACGAAATTGTTCGTCACTAAATATGATTTAATAAACCGAAATGGTTTTAGTGACGAAATATTTTCGTCACTAAATACTGTTTTTAGTGACGAAAACGTTTCGTCGCTAAAAGTTTTTTATATAAAAAAAAATCGAACTTTTAGTGACAAAATTTTTCGTCGTCAGGACTTTTAGCAACGGGGCTACAGCGACGAAACGAATTTCGTCACTAAAAGTCCAATTTCGTCACTAAAGATTCTTAGTGACGAAAAACAGGACTTTTAGTGATGAATTTTTTCGTCACTAAAAATACATTTTCTTGTAATGTGAATAGCCATATTTCTCTTCTCTCAACATAAAACAAGCATATATAACCTTACATTCCCTTACATGAAAAGCCCATGACTCTTCATATACTTAACCATTTAACATATTGATGTGGGTAAACTATATAACTTTTGCAGGAGATAAAAATTGACAAAGCTAGCATCTCGCTTATGGGTCTGTTCTAATTTAAGTTAGAATTTAATTTATCATTAATGACAAATTTATCAAAGCAATTGACTAAATTTTTCCAAGTTAGAAATTACAATTTACTACAACAACAGCACCATTTAAAAAAAAAAAAATGATTTTTTTTAATAATTTTTTTTTGAAAAGCAAAAAACAACTTAGGATTTACATATATATTTTTTGTAAGTAAAAAATAATTCATATCCTGTATGATACTAGTGCAAGTGGATCTTCTACCAAGATTTCCAAGAGTTTTAGATAAAAGAAAGTTGAGTTCCATATGTCTTAGTAATATCAAAATTAATTATGAATGATATGGACCCAAGATGTGACATAAGGCATTGTAATTTTATATTTCATACACAAGGCTCCGAATCGGTTTCTGGCTTTTGGCTAGGGTTACAAACAAATCAAGTTATTTATAAATAGTTTCGGCTTTGGCAAAATTTTTTATAAAAAAAAAAAAAAATTGTTCATTTAAGAAATGAGCCAAACTTAAACCTAAAATTAGGCTTAATTATTAAACAAGTCAATCTCAAACATAAAAATGTGTTTGTGAATAAGTTCGTGAATCGTGAGTTCGGGACTTGATTAAATAAAGTGTATAATATTATTTTTAATATATAAATATTTAAAATATATTTAGACATACTTGAGATTTATATAGTATAAGTTTGTAAGCAAGTTCATAAGATATTAAATTAATTATTATTTATAATTAATAATTGAAGGGGTAAAAATTGGCTTGACGGACCTTCGTTATGTTGGGCCTGATGGATTCTAGCCCATGGGCCAATAGTGGGTAAGCCCAAGGCGCAGCAGAAGCCCTGACTTGAAATACTTGCTACTTGCTACACACGCCTGAATCCTCGTAGAATCCCAAAGGAAATAGGAATCCTAGAACAAGAAGAATTCCGGAAGATACGCACATTAATGAAGATCTTCTCTACAAGGAAAACTCTTGTCCATCACGTTTAAGATTATTTAAGAGGATTCATATAAGGAAAAGACTTTTATATCAAGGAAGAGAGGCCAACCTTCTTCTACTATAAAAGCCTCAATACCCTCACAAATCAAGGTATGCATAATTTACCCTTCTCTAACACTCTAGAGTTGTAAGAATAGTTTTAACTTGACTTTCGGAGGATATTTGGACGGCACCACACCGGTGCTCTCTGTTAGGTCGCTTCTCTCTTCTTGTAGGTTGTTATTTCAAGCGTGCGAGGATCGTGTAGCTCACTGGTGATTTTTACGGCATCATCAATAATAATATAAATAGTCCATGTTAAGGTACCTTTAAGGTGGTATAAGCTCGGATTCTTCACTGTAAACGCTTGAGTTTGAGTCTCATCAATAAGTGGAGTGAACGTACATGCTTAAGTCTAAAGTTTAAAACACTCTTATATTTGATCTGCGTAGCGTTATATGAGACGCTACCCTCATTTCACTTTCCGGATTTGTTTCAAAATTGATCGAGTCAATTGTTCTTTAGGTAGTCAATAAACCAAAAGAGGGGACCTTTTAATATTCATGGTAGGTATAGGTAGGTTAAAGAAGATTATCTTGTCCTATATATAGGTCCAGTTGATTAGATTTCCCTATATCTTTATATTATTTTCCTTCGAGAAATTAGCCACATTCCCTTCAGCTAGAGTAGAAAGACTGTAGAGAGAAAAGTTCCATTTGCTCAGCCAAAAAAAGAAGAAAAAATAAAAAACCATGAGAAACGTGGCCTATACAATACACAAGTAGTTGTCTATTTCTCATTCCATATGATTAGTCCTATTCTATCTGTAATAATTACTCATGCCACAAGTAGTAGAACCCTTCGTATGCTTTTCATTTTATTAGGTGTACTTAGTAGAACTTGCATGTTTTGTGGTGCGTGAACTAATAATAATAAACACACACACACATATATATATATATATATATTAGTTTGTGAATCACAATACTATCTGTAATATTGATCCTATTATTTATTTATGTCTTTTCTTGCTTTGTAGAGCTTAATTAAAATTAAAAAAAAAAAAAAAAATCTTATGATTGCATGTTTTGCACCCAAGTTCCAAGAGAACCTTGCTGCCTCTAATATTGACATATAAAAGTGCAATAAGTTAGTCACGATTAGCATTTTCCATAAAAGTTAGGCCATGCTAGACTTTGTCTTTTTCTTTCTTTCTTAATTTCTTGGGTAGAAACAAATTTTTTGGCAGAATGTGTGGAAACAAAATTAAAATGCACAAAAGGACACCTCTTTCGATTGTAGAATATATTTATTTGTCAAACTTCTCAATACACCTTGCTTATTTCAATATTTATATGGTTTCCAGAACATTGTAGGGAAAAAATAAAAAGCAAAAGGTAGGAATATCTCAAAAATAAAAAATAAATAAATAACCTGCAAGATTCCCATATAATTATTTGTCTCCTTTTCTCGATCTTTCTAGCAATTTAATGGATTCCTAGAAGATAATTCACTAAAAAATTGATTGAAATCCATATGTTTGAAATTTAAAGGATTCCTTGAAGATATTTCACTAGGAAATGGATCGAAATCCATATGTTTGAAATATAAAATTAGTATGCATGCAGGACGTAACCAGGATATTTTACTAGGGAGGCGAATTATATATTCTTATGTTAAATTTATAAATATATGGTATACAAATTGATTAAATTTTAAAAATAATAATATTATTTCTAAACTGAAATTAATGCATCGAAAACTAAAATTGAAAGGTAAAATTAGCTAGGGTAAATATGAAATGATGACGAAAAGATTAAATTTGTGAAGTAAAAAAACTCATAAGTTCAAGTAGTGTTGCCAATGCATAAAATATACAAAAGAACACAGTGCATTATTTATTTTATTTTATTTTTTGTTAACAATACTGTGTACTTTTAGATGCAAAGAACACAATACACTACACTTTTGTATGCTTATAAAAAAGAAAGGACACATGGCGTATTTGTTAGGTAATTATTGAGTATTGTCGGATTACCATAAATGTATACTCTCTTCTTTCACATAACTATGGGTCTCACTAATTAAATTTATGATGAGACTCATAATTTATGTGAGAAAATAGAATATGCATTTATGGTACTCTAGAAGTATTCAATCATTTTCCGAATTTGTTAAGCTTTGGTAAAAGTTTATGCTTTAATTGGGTGGAGTCTACTTGATAAACTAAGAATGATGCAAACTAACTAAAGGAACAATCCTTTGATTTTAAAGGAAAGAATAAGTAAACTTACGTAGACTGGAATTTATGAAATTTTTGTGAAGGTTAATCATTACAATTTTAACAACTCAGTCTATTTTAATATGGATTTCAAAGTTTGGAGAGGGGTGGGGGCATGGCCCCCATGTGCCGCCGCTCCTTCATGCATGATGTTATTTTTGCAACTATATATTTATAATTTTCTCGTTTTCTAGATCTTTCTAGCAATTTAATGGATTCCTAGAAGATAATTCACTAGGAAATTGATTGAAATCCATATTTTGAAATATAAAATTAGCATACATGATGTTATTATTGCAACTATATATCAACAATGGTTTTTTTTTTTTTGCTGAATGTATCAACAATGGTTTGGCTCAATGATTCAGTACCCCCATTCTCTGTGCATTTTTTACAGTTGCTAGCCATAACATGTTCATTCTTACACTATTTTTGGTAATGAAGCATGCAATTCGTACAATTTCACATGCGAGAATGATTCCACTAATAAGCAGGTTTCCTAAACAGTGAAAAAGACAGCTAGTGGTATTCGCATATTCTCATTATTATAATGTTTTTCCATTTTTCTTAGAAGTTTGGAATTGTACAGTACCCATATTGTTGCTTCTTGTTAATTATTAGCAACCACCAAAGTTTAAAGATTCAAAGTCTCAAACCCCTCTTCAGTCTTATTTATTGAGCCTCCAAAGTCCAAACTCTCCTAGCTATGCATTGAAGGAGATCATCATCAAAGTTGTAAGAAGCCATATCTGGGGAAGTAGACGTGCGTGATATTGATTTGGCTCTTCTTTCTCATCACATAAGAAAAGCTATGACTATATGAGATGAGCCGAATCAATATCACTCTTGTATGCTTTCCTTGCTTTGTTCTTCTTTTGAAATGGTGTATTACATATGCTTGATCATCACTGTACCCTCTGGAGTCCCTCTATTTTCTTTCATTTACATATGCTTTTAGATTTGCAGAGATGTTCAAACAAGAAATTGTTGCAGCAAGTGTCGTCTATATCCTCCATATTTGTAGCCAGAGAGAAGATACACTAGTTTCACATCAAACTCTCTCCAACACCATAAGTAGGGTACGTATTGAATCTGTATATATATACCTATGAGTTCATATGATTCTGAGTTTAAAATATTTTCATTGGTAATAACTTGTATAAACACGCTATTTGTTGACTACTTCAACCTGGTTTTATTTTCTCTCTCAGTTCATTGCACTTACAATTATTATTGTTGTTGTTATCATCATCTTTCTTTAATAATAAAACAAGAGCATAGCTTCATTACCTTAAAATAAAAAAAAACCTCACCTATAATCACTTTGTTGCCATACTCCTTATTCCTTTCAGTTGGTCTAAATAAATTAAGCAGACTTGTTGTTGAGTCGTAATGTTTGCATTTTAATGGTTGCTTTCAGAGACTAATTAAGAGATGGTAGCTAGATTTGTCAAATTTGTTTTCTGCACAATTGGTCATTTTCCCTTCTATATGATTGAAGCAATGTAACGAAACAGCTTCGACATTACACTTAATTTCAAGAGACATAAAATACTAATAAACTGATCCTAAATCTAATCTAAATCTGGATTTGATGAATGATTGAAAGTTTCAATGTAAGAAACTAAGTGGAAACTAATAATGAAGTGGATACAAGTATAGGTCCGTACGAATAAATAAAAGAGGATGCATAAAAACTTGCTAGTTTTAAGTACAATTGTAATTAATTCTAATATACTAAGCTCCGTATTTGCTTTTGGACCGAGCTATAAAATATTTATACAACGTTAGTCGTAGTTAAATTGACTTTAAGCTTTTGGTGTTTTCCTTTGTCCCCCACATGCAAATCCAAAATTTCATCATTAATTTGCAGATTCAAGTTTTATTTCTACTCTTGCAATTTTTTTTCAACCAAAATTATTGACCATATATAAGGAAGTAGAACAACAACCTTGGAATGAGTCTCCCTATTTTGTATTGGCTTGGAATATTTCTAGATGATCTCCAAAAAGTGTAGATTTGTCGGACCCTTGTAACTACCATGTTGTTTTTATCCTACTGTTAGTCTCTAGATGTCTTATAAAATAAATCACTCTAAATTTCTTATCTTTGGATCTGCTCAAACAATGAAATCTCCCAAATGCTGTGCTAAGCTTACCAGGAGACTGGTCTACGAACATTGACATTGAATCTATACTCTTTTTAAAGGAAAGGTGGGTTCACCCTTTTCTTCTTCACCAATGCAAGCTAGCTCTTGGTCAAAGTCCTTCATTTGATAATTGTGTCATGGTGCCAGCAAGGACTTGGTCCACTTGAAAAATCTATCATAGAGTGATGTACATTAAGGATACAACAAGTTTTACTATATAGATTTTACAAACAATGTGTCACCAATTAAACAAAAAAAAAAAAAAAAAAAAAACACACACACACACACACAAATTTTGACATTCGCTAGATTTCAATATTTGAAACCTTATTATTGTTTGAAACCTTATTATTTTACAAATCATTATTTCAATATTTTTTTTAACTGAATTTAAACTCTATTCTATATTTAAACATTCCTATAGAATCTTAGTAAGTCATATTTTATTTAAATAGTATAATATATAATTTCATTTACAAACACAAACATAATAAATATTTATAATACTAGAATATATAGTTCCATATAAAAAAATCATAATAAATGTTTATTAATAACCATTAACAAATTTAAATTATATTCTATATTTAAATCATCCATTAGAATTTTAGCACATTTTTATTTTTTTAAATGGTAGAATATATAGTTCCATACTTCTATATATAAAAAAAATCCTAATAAATGTTTAGTACTAGAACATGAGAGTCTTATAGCTGAATTGACACTTCCTCGTGCACAAAATGCTTGAGAGTTTAAGAGGAAAATTGTTCGAATTATGAAGTTAACAACATATTGTAATTACATTGTGAACTAGCTTTAACACTTACACTATCAAGGACATTGGTGGCTCTCGTCAATTCACTTTACAAACTAATTGCGATCATCCAAGAGGCAATGTCGAATTTTTTGGATTAGTGGGGATTTGGGTCATATAGTTTAATTGAAAAAGAAAAGTTTCTACATATTCTAATATTTAAATGAATCTATTTTTATTTAAATTAAATATTTATATATATTTTTAAAAACACTATAAATGTATTTAGGAATTAGGATTTAGCACTTAGCACTGATATCAAATTTTTTAAAATAGGATAATTAGAGGAGAAAATAAGGAAGCCAATTTCAAAAACACCCAATAAAACAACTCATGTCAGATTATCTATCCTTATCCTATTTTAGGATTTTCCTACAATGCTTCCTTATTCTTGAAGTCACTATTTTTTTTTTTTTTTTTTGGGTGTCTTGGACTGTTGGTAATTGTGATAAAGAAAAATGAACCTTTTGAAAAGTGAGAAAAAGAATAAAATTTAAATAAAATAGGGTTCAAAATAGAAGATTTGATATATGTGAAAATAAATAATTTGACTAAAATAGGAAGAAAAAAAAAGAGTAGATTTTGCTCTTAAGTAAGAGAAAATTTTTGGTAAAAATACTAATTTCATAAAGATTATAAATTAAAAGACAAAATTTAGATACAATACTTATGTCCTATGTTATTCTTTAATTTTTCATCTTAAGATTCAGCCATGTGACTTTTTTTTCATTGGATAAAAGTGTATTTTTAATTAAACAAAGTCATATAACTAAATTTTATGATAAGAACTTAAAAAACAATTTAAGTTATACTGTAATTAAATTTTACACTAAATTAAAAATCAAATAAACTCTCTCCATAAAAAAGAGATGGTATATATTATATGGATATTACTAACATTTGCCTTTAAGGTATACAATAATAAATTATTTTTATGAAAAAATAAAAAGATTTATGAACTTTATAAAAATGTATGATTAAAATATGGTCTTAAAGGCGGGCGGACCCATGAATTTAGTTAGGAACTTCCCGTCCACACAAGGCCACCTGTATTTTGCCGTTATACTGGCGCCAATTCTCACCTTAACGTCCTTTCCACTTCGAGTCCAAGCTCAGTACCCTGTCACTCCTAACATACGTTTTTACACCCGCGGCTCAAACTCAGCCACGTGGACACTAATGCAGAAAAATTTTCTGCAGAACTGACGTGGCATCATTTCATTGGCTGTGAACATGGAAGACTATAATAACTGTACAAAGGTAAGAAACACTTTGACTTGTCTTCGATCAGCTGCTGTCTTTTTATTATGTAATTTATTTCAACGTGAATGATTTGACACTTTTCTGAGGAAAGAAAAGTATTATATTACGAACGTAAATAACATTTTTCTTTTAACTTTGTCGAAAGGGATAGTCTGTCTTTGTGTTTGAGTTGTGTGACTTGTGTCTGAGAGAGAGAGAGAGAAAAGCAGCTTTGGTTTTTGAAGAATAATAATAAAGCTCCTTGACAACCCTCTTTTCTGGGAAAGTTTTTGTTTGCTCATTTTCCTGGAAAAACTTACCAAAATAACTAGACCCATTGACTTGAAACTTGTATCTCGGGTCAGTCTCTCTCTCTCTCTCTCTAATTTGCATTATTTGGATTTGATTATGTGTTAATGTGGTAGATAGATAATATCTCTATGTTTTGTTGCTGAGTAAATTAAAAACAAGTAAAAATAAAAGAAAATGTAGTATTGGAATTTATGTTTGTATGTTGTTTTGGTTTCTAAACAATGGAAATCTCAGCTTTGAGTATGCCATAAGAATTGGGTCCTAAAAAGTGAAAAGTTTAGGATATGGTTTTTTTTTTTTTTTCTGCGTTTTCTCTTTGTCCTAATAGAGATTATATTTCAGCAGGCTTCACTGTTTCTTACCCTTATCACGCTTATGAAATTTAGACCACACCATTTGAATTTACTTTTGCTGTTGTTGGTTCCCGAACGACATGTTTGGCTGCTGAGAAAAGGTAGGAAAAGAAAAGAAATTGAAATATCTGGGGCATTTTTTTTTTCTTTTTGATATAAGACATGGGGTTCAACAACAACCACAAGTCATAGTCCCAAAACCTTTGGGCTATAGATGCTCAACCTATTAATTAGGGCCAACCATATGTATTCTTTTTTGTCATGCTATTTTATTGAAATTCATAGTCTCTGACACCTCCCTAATTGACATAAGACATTTGTTTCAAATTCAATATTTTTTTTTCTTCTATTTTCTTCACTATTTCTCAACAACTAAATATGGGTAATTCTCATCTGTTTAATACATGATCATTGAGAATTAATACCTTAATGACTTTGTTTCTTTTCTAAATAGAAAATACTTATAGGAACTATGACCAGAGTTTAAATGGGTGTTTCTAATTGTTTTCCTACTAATTTGGGCAGGCATCTGTCTTTCATGTTTGGAATGTGGTTGATGGAGCTGTTGACAATTGTTTATAGAATTTCCTGAGTAATAATATGGCAACAGGAGTGATTATTAGAACCACACCAATTCCAGTATCTGACTTATTCTCCCAGACTGTCCTTGCAATAATTGATACTGTAAATGCAGCCAAGGGTGTTCTCATTCAGAAGGAAAATTTCAAGAAATTCTCAACATACTTGGAGATACTAAAAGAGTTATTGGAGAAAAATGTAGACCATTCCAAGAGCTTAGAAAATGCTCTGCAAACTATCAACCGAGAGATTAAAGTTGCTAAGCATCTAGCACTTGAATGCCGTAAAAGAAATAGGATATATATCCTAATCACTGGCCGGAAGATTGTTAAGCTTTTAGAGGGCAGTACCAAAGAGATTGGTAGGGCGCTAAGCCTCATTCCTTTGACGTCTTTGGATGTTTCATTGGATATTAAAAACCAGGTTATCAAGCTCTCTAAGGATATGCTAGATGCAGTGTATTGGGTAACTGCAGCGGAGGATGAAGTTATAAAAAAGATTGAGTTAGGAATACAAGGGAGGAACTTTGATCGGTCATGTGCAAATCAATTGTTAGTTCATATTGCTGAGGCTATTGGGATATCCCCAGAGCAGTCTGAATTGAAGAAAGAATTTGAAGAATTCAAAAGGGAAGTTGAAGATGCAACGCTGAGAAAAGACTTGGCAGAAGATGTTCAAATGGAACAGATCATTACATTGCTTAAAAAGGCTGATGCCACAACATCTCTTGATGAAAAAGAAAAGAAATATTTTGAAATGCGAAATGCTTTAGGTAGGCAACCATTGGAACCTCTCCAGTCTTTTTATTGCCCCATCACTCAGGCTGTTATGGTTGACCCTGTGGACACTACCTCAGGTCGGACATTCGAAAGGAGTGCCATAGAGAAGTGCTTTGCTGAAGGGAACAATCTTTGTCCCTTGACCATGGTTCCCTTGAACACTTCAGTTATCCGGCCCAACAAAACTCTTCGAGAATCAATTGAAGAATGGAGGGAAAGGAACAACATCATTAACATTGTCTCTATTAAACCCAGACTCCAGTCAAGTGAAGAGACAGAAATGCTTCAGTCATTAAGCAAACTGCAGGATATATGTACAGAAAGAGAGTTGCATCGGGAATGGATGACAATGGAGGACTACATTCCAGTTCTAGTTGGACTTCTCAGTGCAAAAAATCGTGAAATAAGAAAGCACGCTCTCTTCATCTTATTTATGCTTGCAAAGGACAGTGATGACAATAAGGTACCTTCAAACTCCTGTTTTTGTTTTTAATTTTTAAGAGGCTAAACGGTTAATCTAATCTTCAAGCTATAGTACTTTATCTGGTGATGAAGTAGATATGCGTGATTTCTATTGAATGCTTCGTTTTAAGAATTCAAAATGTGTGATTACAATACATAGCTTTTCTACTTAATTATGGATATAGGCTGACCTTATTTTTATCAGTTGGTGATGGAAGGGACAGTTAAATATTAAATGAATCATGCTTTTTGACAGGAAAGAATCTCGAAAGTGGATAATGCACTTGAATCCATTGTTCGCTCACTAGCACGCCAAATTGATGAAGGCAAGTTAGCATTGCAGTTGTTACTTGAACTGTCCAGAAGTAATGTGGTACGAGATTCAATTGGATCAGTTCACGGCTGCATACTTCTCCTGGTGACCATGTTAAGTAGTGATGATATTCAAGCTGCCAAAGATGCCCAAGAGCTTCTGGAGAATTTGTCTTTCCTTGATCAGAATGTTATAGAGATGGCCAAAGCAAATCACTTTAAACCTTTGTTACAGCTTCTTTCTTCAGGTATGCTGGAACTCCAGTCAGGTTGTTAGAATTTTTGGTGTATGGTTAAAATAATTTGGGAAATGCTAATGAGTGCCCTTAGGGCACTGGTTAAGAATCTAATTAAAGAAAGTTTTTATGGGAAAAGAAAAAAAAATAATTAATGTTTTGACAGTTTTTTTCATTTCCCATAAAAGTGATGTCAAAATTTTCCTAAAATAGATTGTTAAGGAGTGCCCTGAGGGCACTCGTTAGCATGACCCTTATATCTAGTTTAATTTTTAACTTTGAGTATTATTCTGATAGTCTTTTGTGCAAAAATAGAGCAACCTTCAGTGATATTCACACTATAAAACTATGTATCACAAGGTATTTATAGAAAAACCCAACCTCACCTCATTTTAATCCTGGTAGTACTAGGTTACTTGTCATGCAACTAGTTTGGGCCCTAATAACTAGCATCCCCCCTCAAACACAAGGTGGCAAATCTGAGACTAGCTTGAGTTTGGGGAGAAGCATGCAAAAAAGTGACTAGGAGCAAGGGACTTAGTGAAAATGTCGGCATGTTGTTCATTAGAAGAGACAGATTAGAGTTGGAGAAGGTCGTGAAGGAGATGATGATGGATGAAGCAACAATCAATCTTAATATGTTTTTTCTATTCATGGAAGACATCATTGTGGATGAATAGCACTCTGATTATCAAAATAAATAAAAGTGTTAATAAAGACTCTCTTTTCCTTGAGAGAAGAGAGTGCAACCAAGTGAGCTAAGCAGTTGTGTCAGTAAGAGCATGGTATTCAGCCTCAATACTAGAGCTCTAGCAACAAGAAGTTGCATTTTACTTAGCCAAGAAATCAATACATCATCTTGCAAAAAGCAATATCCAATGGTGGAACAACTATGAATGGAATCACATGCCCGATCACCATTAGAATAGGCATGCAGTATGGAATTACTGGTAGAAGGGAAGAAAAGTCCATGAAAGTGTGTCCTTGAGATATCACAAGATGTAGAGAACCATACTTGAAGTAAACTTCTATGATCAGGACAGCATGAGAATATATAATAATTGACTGAGGATGTGTACAGCACGAGAAATATCAGGACAAGTAACAGTTAAGTACACAAGACTAGTAACTAATTGGTTTGTAGAGAGTAGCACCATGAAGAGACTCATCATTTGTGGCATGAAGCTTGATATTGTAGTCAAGAGGCACGTTAGCAAGTTTGCAATTAGTGAGACTCGCATGAGAGATGAGAACAGAGGCATGTTTTGCTGCAGAGAGATAATAGCTGTCATCAAAGGAAGCGACCTTCAGATCAATAAGTAGCTGAGAGTGCCCAAATCCTTCATTTTGTATTGGTGGCTGAGTGATCAATTTAGTTCCTCAATCCCTACAAGGTCATCTCCAATAATAACAATGTCATCAGCATGTAATAGCAATTGACTAACACTGGTATTTGTGAGATGAAGAAAGAAGGCAGAGTCATTAAGACTGAGAAGCTGGGCTGTTAAATTATAGCACTAAATTTGGCAAACCAGGCTTGGGGAGCTTGTTTGAGGCCACAAAGGACTTTGTGAAAGTGACCAACAGTGTGCGGTTGGTGATTATAGCCAGGAGGCTGCATGTCCACTATACCATCAGACCAAGTTTCAATCTTCTAAACTCATTTACAATCAACTGTAGACTTTTCTGGAGGCAAATATGAGACCCAAAATATAATTCCATGTGAAAAGAGAGTAAAATTCATTGATATTGTACATCAAAAGATATTTATAGAAAACCTAGCCTAATACTATTCTAATCCTAATTGGACTAGGTTATTGGACCTGCAAGTATAGATTTTCAAAGGCTTGGGCTTTTCTAAGATCCATCCCACTTTCCATGTATCTTGCTTGAAAGCTAAGTTGGGTCAACATGTGGTTTCAATCCCCACTCTACCACCTACTGATATGGAAGGGGCAGTCATCACAGAGCCTGTAGCTGTGCTGCAAGAAAGGTCACACCAGCTTCGAAATAGGACCATCACTCAAGTCCTAGTTCAGTGGCAAGGAGAAGGTGTTGATGATGCCACTTGGGAGAACTTATATGTGATGCAACAGAGGTTCCCTCACCTTGTGGGCAAGGTCTTTTAAAGAGGGAGGTATTGTTAGGAGTCTTAATTAGAAGGATTGCTAAATGTGATAACCTCTGCTATTTTAATGGGTTAAGTGCTTGGCTGCATGCTAAGGTACCTAATTAGCTAAAATAGCATAGGTAAGTATGTAGGAACTACAATAAGGCTATAGGGATGCTTGTACCCGAATCAGGTGTGAAGGTTTGGGAAGTTAGTTGTGACAGCTAGGACAGCTGGAGTGTGAGTTAGTTACACAGCTGTAAGCACAGCCATGTGCAGCCACTTACCAAAGAGAATTGGGGTATAAGGATGAGAGAATGTAACCATATGAGGCATGCATTGAGTAAAGCTCCATATTCTTTCTGTTATTCTATTCTTCTCTCTGTTACTTTCTCTTCTACATTCATCCAAGGAGGCTTAGCTAACCTCAAATTTAGCTATTATCACCTCATCAATTCAACACTTAACAGGCTTTACAATAAGCTTGGGCCCTAATACATTTAACATTGTGCCTTTGAGGAGCAAGATCACTGACTCAAGGAAAATTTCATATTTCTGAACTTTGGAGTCATTCTATGTCATCATCTGGAACCCTTTTCTTCAATTAACTCTATGAAGTGACTTGTATGAGCAAGAAATGCAAATATGAAAGAATATATTTTTAAATTGGTCTTTATTTATTTATTTTACTCTAAGCTTGTGGAAGACATCATATAAAATTAAAAGAAATGTGCAAAAGGTCCTTAAGAGATTAGGACAAGAGACACAAACTAAAATGCAGGCTAAAGACAGTGAAGGCAGGAAAAGTGTGTCCACAGTTGATGTTTCTTATTTTTTTTGGGAAAAATGTCCTTACATGTAGGTTATCCTTTCTGAGGTTCAATATAAAATACTTCCACACTTGAAGAGAATTCTTGATATTATGAAAATATATTCACGTGGTAATTGTATGAAGCTTTTATTTGGACTTTGAGTCTAGCATATGCAAATGTCCACGAGGTTGGATATTGGTTTACAACTTGTTACAGCTGGCTTAACTTGTGTAGTGTAACCAGGAAAGTCTTAAATTTGTTACTACTAAGTTATGATTTGATGACTGCCTTGATGCAGGACGTGAGAATGTTAGATTGGTCATGGCTGAAACTTTTTCAGAAATTGAATTGACCGATCACAATAAATTGTCCATAGTTAAAGATGGGGCATTGAGCCCCCTTCTTCAAATGCTTTCACATGGTGACTTAGAGATGAAGAAAGTGGCTGTTAAAGCTCTTCTGCAGCTCTCAGACTTGCCACAAAATGGCCTCCAGATGATCAAAGAAGGTGCAGTTGGGCCACTATTTGAACTTCTGTATCGTCATAGTTTATCATCACCACCTCTACGTGAGCAGGTAGCCGCCACAATCATGCACCTCGCAATATCAACCACTCTCCAAGAAGCTGATCAGGAGCAGATTTTGTTGTTAGAATCTGAGGAAGATATTTTTAAGCTCTTTTCACTTGTATCATTAACAGGACCAGACATACAAAGAAGCATTCTCCATACCTTTCAAGCACTGTGCCATTCTCCTAATGGTTTAGACATCAGGATGAAGTTGAGGCAGGTAATTGTTAAACTCCTAGGATCCTATTGGGAAACTAAAAAGGATTACAACAAAAAAAGCCTAAACACGATGTTCACATTTTTTTTTGTTGAACTAAAATTTTATTTTATGTATAAGTTGATTTCTCTTGTATCTCCCCATTTATTGTGGTCCCTTCTATTAGTCGAGGAATTTTTACACTTTACCATCTCAGATTAAATCATGCTTATCCTTCTTGATTGATCTTATAATTTCTAACGGAAGTGATTAGTTGGAAGCAACCACTAACTGGCATGTCTATAATTCCCAGCTCTCTGCAGTTCAAGTATTGGTTCAGTTATGTGAGGTGGATAACCATACTATACGGGAAAATGCTGTAAAGTTGTTCCATTGCTTGATAGAAGATGGAGATAAAGACACCTTTTTGGAGCATGTGGGTCAGAGATGCATTGAGACATTGCTCAGGATAATCAAAACTTCCAATGATGTAGAAGAGACTGCTGCTGCAATGGGTATTATCTCTAAACTTCCTAAGGACCCACAGCTCAATCAGTGGCTTATAAAAGCTGAGGCAGTTCAGACCATATTTTCGTGTCTGACTGATGGAAATGCGTTACACAAGAGGCAGGTAATAGAGAATGCTGTTGGAGCTCTCTGTCGTTTTACTGTCTCAACAAATCAGGAATGGCAGAAGATAGTAGCTGAAGCTGGCCTTATCCCTGTGCTGGTACATATGCTGGTTTCTGGAACTGCTTTGACAAAACAAAATGCAGCCATTTCACTTAAGCAGTTTTCAGAAAGTTCAGTTAGCTTGAGCAAGCCAATGAGGAAGCGTGGGATTTTCCAGTGTTGCTTGGCTGCACCCGAAACTGGCTGTCCTGTACATTTAGGAATCTGTACAGTTGAGTCTTCATTTTGCATTTTACAGGCCAATGCTCTGGAACCTCTTGTGAGGATGCTTGGGGAGCCTGATCTCGGGCCCTGTGAGGCTTCCTTAGATGCACTGTTGACATTGATAGATGATGAAAGATTGCAGAGTGGCAGTAAAGTGCTAGCTGAAGCAAATGCCATTGTTCCAATTATAAAATTATTGAGTTCACCTTCTGAAATATTGCAGGAGAAATCCCTTACTGCTTTAGAAAGAATTTTTCGGCTGGTGGAGTTCAAGCTAAAATATGGAACTTCAGCACAAATCCCATTGGTAGAAATAGCTCAGAGGAAAAATAGTCATATGAAATCTCTGGCTGCCAGGGTACTTGCTCAGTTGAATGTGCTTGGTCAACAGTCATCATTTTTTTGATTGATGACATTATTCATTTTGATTATACATGAATCATGTTGATCAATAATCCGTAGGTTGTAATATAAGATGGGAGGAATACAGCATAAGATATGGTGAAGTCTTTTTCTTGAGATTTCAATGAGAATTTTTCTCAACAGTTACAGAAAAGGCTGAACTAAATTCACTCACATAGAAGTTTAAGCTTTAAGGTGTCAAAGCTAGTAAACAGGCATATATACGAATGGATTTCTTTTTTTTTCTTTTTTGGAACTGAATTCAGATCAATTTTCAGAAGACAACAACTTTGCACTAAACCTCACCGTTTTTCTTGCTAACTGTTTTGTTGTATAAAATAATTAATTTAGAAGTAGCTACGTGGCACAGTATAATTAAATAATACTCTAGGAGTAGTTTACCAAAAAAAATAATACTCTAGGAGTAGTCTCCTTTCACATAATAATGAGATACTTATTGAATTTATGATGGAACTCATTACGTATTTGTGGTACTCTAAGAGTATTTTATAATTTTTCCGTGGCACAAAGGAAACACAACACCTGTCCATGTGTTTAAAATGAGTCAAATACATAATTACCATGTGCTAAATGGAGTGGCAGCCATATAGTGGCTGATCAAACAACTATAAAGAAGCAGAAATATGAATAAAATGGAGTTAGACTCGCAATTCGGTAACTGTCTCAAAAATCAGTAAAAGAATTTCAAGATATCAAGGCAGGTGTCCCAAAGAATCAAGATGTGTGCAACACGTGATTTATATCAACCACCAACAACCATCAAAGTCTCAAGTATAAATAAGGCTCGCAACATTGATATCCTGCTTAATGTGCGCGACACGTGATATATATCAGTCACCAACAATCATCAAAGACTCAGGTATAAATAAGGCTCGCATTTTAAGGGATCAAATCATCAAACATTGATATCCTTCTTGTTTATTCTTATAATTTCTCTTTTAGATTTTAATTAGCCTGTAAATACAAGTTTCTTTCCAATATTTAATCTTTTATGCAAGTAGTTTGTCTCATTGAATTTATTTTCTTGTAGTGTAGATCTTATCTATTCAACAATAGATTTGTTTGATTCAAAGTCTGCACTTAGTCATGGTTAAGTTGACGAGGTTAAAGTAACTTAGCCTCGAAAAGTTTAATTCCACATACTACAACCGTTGAATTTACTTTTTACTTGTATAACTTGCTAAAGTGCTCCTCTTCATTGAGGTATTTTTGGCCCCATCTTCATTGAGGTATTTTTGGCCCCAGAGCCCTTAAACACGAAATTAGATAGCATTCTCAAGACTGACCAAAAAGTAGCATTGAAGCTAACCTTATTTATATATATATATATATATATATATATATATCTAAAATTTCAACCTATAGCATGCTCTTTATCATCATACCTCAGGTATAATAATATACCAAAACTTCTATAAAAAATAATAATATTCCAAAATTAAACTTGGTGACATTGACAGAAACTGGTGACATTGACAGGAACTAACGACAATAAAATTGTGAGTTCACCAATTTTTTATTTTAAATGACAAAAAAAAAAAAAAAAAACATTATGATTCAACTATCCTAATCCAGTAATATTCCCATCATAATTTTATTATAAAAAAAAAAACCATTTTACTCATAGTTGAGAATGAATAATAGATAATATTCTGATTATATAACCTGCTTACATAACACAAAAAACAAAGCAATTGGATAGTGACAATGAAAGAGAATGGTATCACTACCTTGAAAAGCAAAACATCTATCATATATCCAAACCTAAAACAAACATTAAAAGAGTAAGTATCTTTAAAACCCATAATTATTTACGAGAATGGTTCAATAAAACTAAAGTCAGTCAATGATATGATTTCAAGAAAAAACTGGGCAACCATCAACAGCAATCCCCTTTGCAGTTGGGCAAGAAGCTAAGGGGCAACCTTCCCCATTATTTCCCCACCATTGAATTTGTGTGGCACCCAAGGCAAGGAACAACAACACAGTCATGAAAGCAGTTCCAGCATCAAGACCACCAGAGAGGACATAATTGTAACGCTTCCACATATCGGGTTTGTATTTGAACACCACATATCCAGAGAGAAACCCAACAATGATCCAACTAGTGAAGCTTACCGCGCTAGCTGGGGGCATCATTGATGTGGCACCCAACAGCACAGGCATGTGAATCAATCGGATCCAATTTTGATTTGGGAATGCCTTGTGTGCAAGCCAAACTAAGAGAGGTGCAATTGCTCCACCAAGAAAGAACCAATTGATATTTCCATATTCGCCAAGGTCTCCAAAGATTCTACGAGGTCCAACAAGTCCCCAAATTACGGATGCATCAAAGAAGACATGGTCCATTGGACAAGTCCAGGGGCTATCCTTAGGCAACATGGAGGTGTCACACAGGTGAGGAATGGTTTCCATCAGCCACCATGCAGTTCCTGTGTATACTATTACTGCTAAGATTGTCCCTACTACCTGGAAATGCCAACAAATTTAGTTAGGGAATATTGTTATTACTCCTACAATGTGCTTATATATAAATATAATGAATTTGCGAAACTAAGAAAACTAAACTGACTTGTGCCATAAACATTGATCTTGGCGGAATTTTCATGTAGTGGCCAAGCTTAAAGTCTGCCAAAAAGGTTAGACCTTGAGACATGCTGATGTATCCATACACCTTGAAGCACATGTTAGCAACGGGACGCTCTGGATACATGTACCCAATAACGTATTCTGTTATAATGTTCAAACCTGGCATCTGTTTTACCAGAGATTAAAATTCAGTAGATTTTTTAAAAAAAAAAAAAAAAATAGTAAAACGAAAAGCTAAAATCGTCAGTAAAGTTTAATATATCTACCTGGTTTGTGGTGGCATAGATAATACCAATTGGGAGAGTGAAGAAAACGGCAATGGCACAAGCAAGAAGTACACCCCACCAAGGCAATTGAAGTGACTCGTTGTAATACTCGCATGTAAACATTATAAGGCCAATGTTAACCACAAGGATGACAAGAAACCACCACATGGGAACTTTTTTATACTTCTTCATAAGCTTGGTATGTATATCAATTTTTGTTTTCTCTCCAAAGGCGCTTTTGCTTTGCTTCCATAGGTCTCTGTATGTGAGAAGTGAAAATAAACTTAGCTTCCAGAAGACTCTTACCAGAGCTTATATTGTCAAAAACTGACATTTTGCACCAAATAGAATTTATTTTACAGAGACTAATGATATCAATAGGAATTTAAAGAAGGGAAATCCAGTGAGTTGAAAATAGCAAAACATTTGTAGTAGCAGGATGATTAACAAAAGTTGGGACAACAATTAATTTATCATTATCTGATTTATTTTTTACTTATTAACACAATCAGCAATTCCTAAAAGGACCGTGAAGTTTCACCATTCATGGAATGCTTTAAGTTATGCTTACCTTCCACTGAAAAGGAGAACATGCACAAGAGTAGCACCAAGTGTAGCAAATCCAAGTCCGTATGTCATTGCAAAAAATGTGCTTAGATGAACAGGCCCCATCTGTGCATACGTATCACGATCAAGATGAAAATTGGAATTAATGATGCTCAAAATGTCATATTCTGAACCATTTGTTGTGTAAAGGCCGTTAGAATATATTGGGAAGGTCTTGGCATCGTAGACATTGAACCAGTATGTGATGGGTGTCATCACATACATTATGAGGAAGAATCCCACAGCAACATTGGCAGTGGCGAACCATGGACTAGCTAGTGGACTACCAAGGTATGAGGAAATTGTAGCCCAATCAATACCGAAGGAACCAATTCCAAGGCCTTGTAAGCCAGAACCCAATTGATGGACAAGAACAGACTTAGGAGCAATCCAGCAAACCCAAGAGAAAGATGTTATCATGACGAAAAAATAGCCTGGAAAGACACAGTAAGCAAAGCTACAGATCAAGACTATGAGAAAGAATTGGGTACGTGTCATGCCGCCTTCAGGCCTTTTTTCCTTCTCATGTAGAGCCCTGTAATGATGATATTAAATCCATCAAGATACAGCAATTTAATGAATATGAATATACCTATTCATTGATTATGATTACCAAATATTACAAAGGTACAATTACCTGAACAATGCAACCTGAACAAGGTTAGATGGCCACCACATTTCCCCTGGCTCTACCAGATATTTTCGGAAAAGACCCGCCCAACCAAACCCTAAAACCTACAGTTTAAACAAGAGAACTACAACATTAGACTTTGATTGTATTTATAAGTAATCCACTGCACACTTCTATATACCAACGTTGGACAATTTATTTATTGTTCAAAATATATGAAGGATTTGAAATTTTCAAATTAACATTTTAATAGCCATTATCACAATAAAATCAAATTTACATAAATAACATTTTTATTTTGACATTTGCATTAGATATCTGGAAAGTGAGTTGATAGCAAACAACTTATGGACAGATATTGCAACTTAAAATCACAGGAACAAAATTCTTCATCCCAAAGGATCCCATGTTTATTTAACTTTTTCATCATACTGAGTAACCTACAATTACCCTCAAAATCAACAATAGCTAAAAGTATTACATGATAGAGTTTCCAAGATTCTCTTCCTGACAAATTATTTAGTGCCAAATTATATTATTGTTCCAGATCTATTCTTTTCAATTTTCAAATTAGGCTGGAAGCATGTGCTAAAATTCCCACTTTAATTCTAATGTCCCAGAAAGTATAAAACATTACAACAGTCAAATATTCCACAATCCAGCATGTAAATCATCAAATAACCATTAAAAATCCTTCCTTTAACTCTTTGAAATAAAAAATAAAATAAAAAAATCAAATTTAGAAATAAAGGAATAAAACCTGTGTCGTTAACATAACAATGAAGGCTGGAAGAAATGTGAGGCTCCTCTTGTAATAGAGCCTAACTGCAGACAATATATGAGCAGCATAAACTGTGCCAGCACCCGAGTTTGCAAAGATTGTGATCAAAACATGTTCCTTGATGTTAAAAGGCCCTGGATTCATTGTAAACTCAAACCGTGTACCCTTAAAGAAAGCATCTTTTGGCAAAACCTTGGCCATGAAGTGTCCAATGGGTACCACAGCAATCTGGGCAGATATTGAACTCACTGTCAATGGCATTTTTCTGTACCAAAAGAACTGGTTCACAAAAGACAGTATGACACATGCAGCAACACCCAGAACCCACATCCTGAATGTCACTGCAGGCATAGTAGGATCATCAGTTTTGGGCACTGTTAAGTCCACTTGTTTTATGGGACACTCCTCCTTAACCTCCAAGGAATCATCCTCGATCCCATCAAACACTTCACCCATGATTATATTGAGCAAAACTTCAATGTATGTGTGATTGCTGATTTTTAGAGTAAACAGCGCAAATAACTGAGAAGAATGTGAGGAATCAAATAGCAATGGACTATGTGCATGTAGGCCTGGTGTCTATATATAAGGAGAGATTCATAAGTAGAGTCAGTTTCAAAATAGAATCCGAATCCTAACAAACATAGAATCCTTTTCTTTTATTCTTTTCCTTCTTGTGTTTTAGATAAAAACAAACACAGTACTTTTTTTCTTTTCCTTTTTGTGTTTTAGATAAAAACAAACACAGTAATTCTAACCCTTGGTAATTCAGTACTAACCCGTAAAACTCGACTAAGTCTATGATTCTAAAAGTTTCTCAAAAAAAGTCTATGATTCTAAAATATTCTAAAAAAATATGTGTAAAACTAATCAGTACCCAACAACCTTTTTGACCATCTATTTCAGATAAAATTATTAGCTACATCAGAATTCAGATGGTATTTCTTCCTCTTTTTTTATCTTTTTTTTTTTTTTAAGAGTTTCAGCTTATTTATCATCATACCAAGAAATCAATCAGTTTTTGAATTTAGATAGTATTTTTTTTCTTTTTTTTGAGAGTTCTAATTTATTTATCATCAGACTAAGACACTAATCAATTTTTGATGTATGTGAGGATTGAACCTCACATATTTTATTTAACTATAAGAGACTTTTCCCGTTGAGCTAACTAAAACTTGATAATAATTATTTAAGATGGTATATGACACCAAAGGAAGCAAGCCATCCAATAATTTTTGGATGAAATTTCATCTAATTTTTATTCAGTTTATCTTATATTATTTTGGAGAAATTTTATAAATTTCTTAATTAAATCCAAAGTCCAATCACAGTCTTGTATTCTCTTGGAAATATAATAGTTGGAATTTTTAAGCAGTAATTGTAATTTCTTTTTTTGATTATGTGTTTGAAAGTGGTGTAGTGATATAGAGAAAATATTGGGTAGGAAAAATAAGATGAATGTGAGGGGAAAGAAGGCTGAATTTTAAGAGTTCTTTTAGTTCAAAAAAAAAAAAAAAAAACTGGAGGTGTTTTATTCAGAAAATTGCTAAATTTTAGGGAATAAAAAGATGAATGTGAGAGAGAGAGAGAGAGAGAGAGAGAGAAAAAACTAAATTTTAGGAGTTCTCTTTTTGAATTCAAAATGATAGAAGCTATAAGTGTTGTAAAAAGTATAAATAGATTAATTATTTGTTTGACATTTATGATCATATTTCTAAGAAAAGTTATCATTCATTAATAAGGGTATTTTTTAACCAAATAAAAATTCAGTTCAAAGTTTTTTTTTTTTTTTTTTGGTCTAGTGTCATAATTTTTCATTCATTTCAATTTTTAGATTATGGCACAACCAAAAAAAGAAATAAATAAAGCATTAGAGATGTCATTTAGAGAGATTATACTATTTAGATAAAAAAAAAATTAAAGAAAAAAAATTACACTACTTTTCAAAGTGGACTGAGAAGATTTTTTTTTTAATTTAAATTTTTTCTTTTTTGGATAAGTTTGTTTTGAAAACATAGATTAGTAGGAGTAGGACATTTTAAGTTGAGTTGAAGATATATTTTTACCGGGTTGTTCCTAAATTTGTCTCTGTTAAACATAAGATCTAGGGGTATTTCTGAACAATATAAAAATCCAGTCCAAGGAAGGAAATCATCTTATAGATAGAATAGATTAACCTATCTACTTTTCTCCTCACATATAAGTAAATAAAAAAATTGTGAGTTCCAGTTAGCTCAACTAGTAAAGTCTTTGATGGTTGAATAAGAGATCTGCGGTTCAATCCCTGCCTACTCCAAAAACCGATTGGTGTCTTGGTCTGATGATAAAGAGCTATTATCAGGAGTGAACATCATAGGTTGAAAACTCTCTAAAAAAAAAGGTAAATAAAAAAATGAATTACAAATTATGGTAGTTCACTTCATATGTGAGATGGTAGACTAATTTTAGAATATTATGAAATTATTTTAAATTTTTATCATTCCCCTAACTATTTTTTAATAATATCTAACTATTCCTAGTATGTCCTAATTAATAATTGTTGTGCATCAATTGTAGTAACATTTTACCTCAAAAATTGTGAAATAAAAAACAATTTACTAAAGAATAAAGAATGACTGTTATGTTATTAGACTAAGACATCAATCAATTTTTAATAATATCTAACTATTCGTAGTATGCCCAAAAATTCAAAGATCACATATAATACCATCATTTTGGTCACAATTGTCTTCATAGCAGACTGTAAATGGTAAAGAAAAAATAATAGGTTCATACAGAAGTAATTTGTAATCAATTATAATCATGGTGAGTCCATGCAAAAGTGACTTATAGTCAATCATAGTGTGTAAAATAATTACAACAAAAATTGTGATGTTCATAGTGTGTAAAATAATTACAACAAAAATTGTGATGTTTTATACGATACTGTGTATGCCCAATGGCACAAGCATTGCGCATCGTGATGAAAGCTAAAATGGTCTTGTCATTTTAAAGTTGCAACAATATTATAAAAGAAAAGGCAATTTGGCCAACTTTTCCACTATACTGTTACAAACTACAGTTGCAGCCTTTTGGCTGTAACACTTCGCCTACAAAATGATAAAGAAATCATCAAAAGAAACAATTCGGCGCCCAACATGATTAAAATTATTTTGCCCATAAAAAAATTTTGTTTTGCTCCACTCTACTTAGACCACTCTGTGTTGTTTAATTTTAGAATTTTAATTGCATAATTTTTAAATTATTTAACAAAATAGGTGACTTGTTTAAATAATACACATAAATAATTGGGTAAAATATTATTTTTATCTCTAAAAAATCACAAAAATTCGTTTTTCGTTCTTAAACTTTGTAAAACGTTCTAATATTTGTCATTTTGTCTATATCTGTTAGTTAAGTCTTACATGACCTAATGTAGTACTTAACTTAGACTAATTTTCATTTTATACAAAGTCAGGTACCACATCAACACTCCGTCAAGCCACATAAAACATAAACTAACAGAAATAGACATAGGGATGAAAATCAAAACGGTTTACAAAGTTCAAAGACGAAAAATGAACTTTTTGTGATAGTTTTGGGACAAAAATAAATCTTGCCGTAAATAATTTTATAATTTACTATTGAATTCAAAAAAAAAAATTATAATTTACTATTAGGTAATGGATTGGAAAATTAATGAATACAAATTCTTGGAAAAGATATTGAGCCAAACTTCATCCCTATAAAAAAAGGGTCATCTCTTCCTAAAATTTAGATAAGTTTGGCAAAGAATCTTGAGGAGATAAGGAATGGAATTTGATCGTATTTCCTGTAAAAATTAAAAAAAAAAGAAAAAAAAAAAAAGAGAGAAATCTTATCTTTCTAAAAAAAATTTGTCTCATGTACTGTTTTTCCAAAAAAAGAAAAGAACAGAAAAATGAAGCACCAAAAGATGGTGCAGCTTCCACATGGTCAAAAGACCTTTTATGACTCGAGCCACGAGGATCACCACAAGTCAAGCGGCAACTGCACCAGTTCACCGCCGCCAATATAAGTGACCTACCCACATGGAGTCATTAGCTACCATTTAATGGTTTCACATGGACCCACCACCAACACCCAACTTATTAACCACCATTTATTACTCACATTTTCAAAAGAGAACTACTTTTTTTGATGAACTTTCAAACGAAAAAAAAGAGTACTACTTATCAGAAACTTTCAGCGTGACTTTATTAAAAGGACCCCACATCTAGAAATTAAAACTTTCTTACTAAAACGTCATTACATTTTGAAGAAGTTTGTTATTGGATAAGATGGTGGTGAAGATGTATTTAATGCTTTTTATTAGATCATCATATGTGAATCATGTTAAAAATATATGTCATTTTAGAATTGTTTAATCTTTTGACAAAGTGTACTTTACTTGTAATTAGGTAGATTTAGGATGGGTTTAAGTCTTCAAGAATCATGTTGTTCAAGTCAAGAATTAAAGTTATGCAAATCTGTTTAAAAAACAAGTGAAGAAGTGCTGTATTTTAAAACTCGATAGCGAGCTCGACAGATTACATTTATCAAGATTTAAAATGCAGTTTTAGCTCGATACTCGACAGTTGCTCGATAGATAACCTATCTATCGAGATTTACGAAAATCAATTTTTTAGATCTGATTTCATGCATATCCATGTGTATGCGTTTAGGCTTTCTTTTCTCACAATCCTAAACATATATAAGAACTATTTTAAGGGTCGTCATAAAGTTGTTGCACTTCTTGTTGCAAGCATATTGTGACCGAAAACAATTTTCCCTAATTCATCTTTCTCTTGAAGAAGCTGCCGCGTTTATACACCGTAGGGTTTTGTAATCAAGGAGTTTCATGGTCTTCATCATGTGAATGAACTGAAAAACTTTGCAGCCTATATCCTTCTCAAGTTAGTGTGTTAGTCATGTACTTGGATCCATGCATCGATTGGTTAGTCACGTACTGGGAGCCGTGCATTGAAAATATGAGATTGTCACTACAGAACAAGTCCATTTGAGTATTGGAATAAGGGTTCAACTGTAGGTTGGTATAAGGTACTAGGATTCTTTTACTTGTAACCGCTTGTTGTGATAATAGTGAATTCTTAGAAGTTGTGACCTTAAAATCACCCGATGGGGTTTTTGCCTTAGAGGTTTTTCCCATTCAAAAACAAATCACTGTATCAACTTTATTTTCCGCTGCATTTAACTTAGTTGGTGATTTGTTTGTACTACCACGCGTATTGCATGTTAATTAACTTAATTAATTCACTTGGCTAATTAATTGGTTAATTTATCACAATGGGTCAATACATTCTTGACCTATCACTTTTAAATAATATTTTTATATATTCTTTGAAATGAGTAGTTTTTTTGGTGTTCCTAGAATACGGAGAATGATACTTCATCATCTCACATTTATGTGGAATTTATTTATGAAATTTATAGTGTGGTCCACCATGAATGTGAGAGAGAAAAACATCATTTTTTGGTGCTCCAAGAATACTTAAGACTAAGAGTTTTTTTACTATCGCACACCCTTGGTGCGATAGTCACTACACAAGTATAAGTGCTTGTGGAGTGTAAGAGGCAAGGGCCAGGGTTCAAGTCTCCAGGAGGGAGTTTCACACACATATACACTTAGATTAGGTTAAAGTAGAATTCTATCTTGTATAAAAAAATAAATAAATAAAAAAAGACTAAGTGTTTTTCCTTTAAAAAGTTCATGTTAAAGAGTGGCCTTAGAGCAATTGTTAATAAAAAATTTATAAAAAAAAAAAAAAAATTATGCCACTTTTATGGAAAATTGGAAAACCATCAAGGTATGTTTGGTAACTGTTTTTTCCCCTTATTTTCTGTTTCCAAAAACAATTTTCTATTTTTGAGACTAAAAAACTTCTTTAGCAACCCAAAATGAACAGAAAACAAAAATCGTTCTCAAAACTCAATTTATGAAGGAAACTGAAAACATGCAAAATGCTGTTTTCACTTCAGTTTCTAATTTTTAAAAGTCAATGAAACACACATTTAATTTAATAAATCTGTCTCATTTAATGAGTTAGCATTAGAGTTCAAATCCTAATAACAACATATTTTAGTATTTTCTTTTTTTTCTTCAAAAAGCTATCTTTTTAATTTCAACTAACTAAACATGTTTTTTATTTTAAAAATACAAGAAAACTATTTTTTCTTTATATTCCCAAAAAAGGTTTTTGAAAATAGAAAACAAAAACTATTACCAAACATAACCTTCTTTTTTTTTTTTTTTCTTTTTTCATAAAAACTTTCCTAAATTGATTCATTAACAAATGTCATTAGGGCATTCATTAATTTTTCATTTTTAAAAAATAATAAAGTTAAATTATACACATATATCCAAAAAAAGACATACAACCACAATGACTTTGTAAGCATTTATCAATCTTTAACTTGTGCGCTAGGGGCACTCGTTAACAAATGTCCAATTTTGAATACATTATATTTCATACTTTATATTAAAAAAAATGTATAATATATGAAATCTTAAACCAAAAAACAAAAACAAAAAGTCAAGACTTTTGCTTTGCAACCTTGATGAAGGAGGCAAGTATTTGATTATGAACATGAACAAATAGAGTTTACTATCGATTTTCCCTTAAAAAAGAGTTTTATTTTGTTGTATTATTCTAATAAATTGGTGTTAGAATTTCAAAATATTAATCTACTAAAAAAAGAAGAACTAACGTATTAGTTTCTAATTCAAGAAAAAACTCAAAGTACAATATTCATACATACATATATACATACATACATATGTATGCATGTATGTATGTCTCAGTACATTAGTTTTTTTTTTTTTTTAAGCCATAAATTTTTAATTCCAAGGTAAGAGATATATATATATATATATATATATCTCTGTGTGTGTGTGTGTGTGTTATATGTCTACAAGATTATCTTATATGAAAACTTTACATCTTTCTAAACTCTACATAATATACACAAGTTTAATAATTTTTTTATAGACATGTATTACATATATTCAAGATTTGTTTTTCCAAATGTCAAATACAAAGACAATTTGAATAGAAGCCAATATAGAATTCAAAATAGTGAATAAAACCTATCAATTGGCTAAAATAAATTAAAGGAAAGAAAATAAAATCATAAACTATAAGATAAATAAATAGAAATTAAAGAAGAGAGGAAGAATTTTATACCTCTCACCAAAAAAAAAAAAAAATCTTTGGTGACTAGCCTGTTTATTTTTCTTTGAACAATGTTACCAATATCATTTTAATTTTGGCCTCTTTTAAAGGGTATTGGTAATCAAAGATAGATATTGAAGAGAGCTTAAACTAATGTGAGAAGAGTAAATCACCAAATGATGATGATAAATGATGAGAGATTTTTTGGGTGGCTAGTGAGGAAAATGAAGTTAAAAAAAGCTGTATAAATTAAGCCTTTTTCACTGTTTGAATAGCATGAGAGAAAAGAAAATAAGCCAAATTTAATGAAAAATCTATCATTTAGGCTCACATTCTCTCAATCCAAAATTCCATCCTCACAATCTAAACATAAGGTAAAGTTAGTCGACACAAAAGTTATGTATACAGTATTCATATCTTTCTAAATTTGATCATCCGTTAATTATAGATGCCTTTTTTTAGCTATGATGTTTATTGAATGGGACACACATTAACCATTTATTTTGAGAAAGTTTTTATAGAGAATTAAAAAAGTTGTCAAAATAGTTAATTATTTTTTCATTTTTTTAAAATATTTCCAAAATGGTTTACTGTACATGTACACATCAGTAAATGAAGCAACTGAAAATGGAAAATTAGAAGTCTTATCAAACTAGCAAGACCGGCAACTTTTCTGTCACGACGTTGTATTCTATTCACGATGGTCTTCATACAAACAGTGTTGTAGTTTTGGACTTTTTGACTATGGATACTTGTTTCTCAAACCAGCTATTAGTCTATGACTACAAAAAGTCTAGAGTAGAGACGAAATCTAGGAAAATCTCTATCTAGAATGGCCAAGTCTCTTTGTATATGGATAATTGGATGTTAATTATTATTCAGTAAAAAAAAAAAAAGGATGTTAATTATTAAGTCTCACAACAATATTAATATATTATGAACTCCAAGCATCCCTAATTTCACAATCGAATCTTCAATTTACTAAAGTTATAGATTTTTTTTTTTTTTTTTTTTTACAAGATAGAATTTCTACTCTAGCCTAATCTAAGTGTACATGTGTGTAAAACTCCCTTCTAGAGACTTGAATCCCGACCCTTACCCCCACACCCTTCAAGCACTTATACTTGTGGAGTGACCACTGCACCAAGGGTACGCGATGGTAAAGTTATAGATTATTAAGTGATTAGAAAAGTGATGTACCCATGTTAAAACTAGTGGGCTAAAAGTATCTACCACACACTTACAATCGGTCATATCAGCATATTATAAAATTGAATGTCTTCCTAAATTTATTCTAAGCTAGTCAAACAATAAAAAATTTGAAGTAAAGATGAATTTGAGAAAATTTTTAAAATTCAAGGTTTATTGACACATTTAGTGCGTGTTTGGTTCCAAATTAAAAAGCCAGCTTATTTTACTATTCAGCTTATTTTTGTTACTATTCATAGGCCCCATTGCACTTTTTGGTACTATTCATGGGTCTTACAGTATTATTTTAGCTAACTTTTAGCTTTGTCTACGGTACTTTCAGCAAAAAATTTCAGTTTCAACAAAATAAACGAATCTCAAACAGACCCTTAATGCGCAATTTTTGTCCCATGTTTCAAAATGGTTCTCACCCATGTTGTTAAGTTTAGTACACAATTTCATTTTAGTCATTATATATTAGAGTTTGTATCAAAAATATCCATGTTGTTAACACACACACTCTCTCTCTCAATAGACATAAAAGAAGTAAACAAAGAATTTGAATAACCAATCCCTTCCCTACGTTGTTGTTATCAAAGATTCAAAATGCATGGGATTTCGTTGAATAATCTCGACTTAAAATCAAAACAAGAATTAATAATAGGGACCTTTTTAGCACAAACTTCAAATATAAGGACTAAATTGAAACATTCTAAAGGATAGAGATCATTTTGAAATATGTGGCAAAGGTTACAATTGAACTTAGTCACTTCAATTGTAAAATTAATTTGTGAGGTTTAATTTCGGATAATTTAATCATTCGTTTTATCAAAATGAGTCAATATGATCCATCCATCCAAATGTGTCTGCATAAAAAACTATTTGATAATAACCTTGAAAATCAATTGGACAGTGACAATGAAAAAGAATGGTATCACTACCTTGAAAAGCAAAAATATCTATCATATATCCAAACCAAAAACAAACATTAAAAGAGTATATATCTTTGAAACCCATAATTATTTACAAGAATTGGTTCAATAAAACTGAAGTCAGTCAATGATATGATTTCAAGAAAAAATTGGGCAACCATCAACAGCAATCCCCTTTGCAGTTGGGCAAGAAGCTAAGGGGCAACCTTCCCCATTATTTCCCCACCATTGAATTTGCGTGGCACCCAAGGCAAGGAACAACAACACAGTCATGAAAGCAGTTCCAGCATCAAGACCACCAGAGAGGACATAATTGTAACGCTTCCACATATCTGGTTTGTATTTGAACACCACATATCCAGAGAGAAACCCAACAATGATCCAACTAGTGAAGCTTACCGCGCTAGCTGGGGGCATCATTGATGTGGCACCCAACAGCACAGGCATGTGAATCAATCGGATCCAATTTTGCTTTGGGAATGCCTTGTGTGCAAGCCAAACTAAGAGAGGTGCAATTGCTCCACCAAGAAAGAACCAATTGATATTTCCATATTCGCCAAGGTCTCCAAAGATTCTACGAGGTCCAACAAGTCCCCAAATGACAGATGCATCAAAGAAGACATGGTCCATTGGACAAGTCCAGGGGCTATCCTTAGGCAACATGGAGGTGTCACAGAGGTGAGGAATGGTTTCCATCAGCCACCATGCAGTTCCTGTGTATACTATTACTGCTAAGATTGTCCCTACTACCTGGAAATGCCACCAAATTTAGTTATGGAATGTTGTTATTACTCCTACAATGTGCTTATATATATAATGAATTTGCAAAACTAAGAAAACAAAACTGACCTGTGCCATAAACATTGATCTTGGTGGAATTTTCATGTAATGGCCAAGCTTAAAGTCTTCCAAAAAGGTTAGACCTTGAGTCATGCTGATGTATCCATACACCTTGAAGCACATGTTAGCAACGGGGCGTTCTGGATACATGTACCCAATAACGTATTCTGTTATAATGTTCAAACCTGGTGTCTGTTTACCAAAGATTAAAATTCAATAGATTTTTTATATAAAAAAAAAGTAAAAAAAAAAAAGCTAAAATCGTCAAAAAAGTTTAATATATCTACCTGGTTTGTGGTAGCACTGATAATACCAATTGGGAGAGTGAAGAAAACGGCAATGGCACAAGCTAGAAGTACACCCCACCAAGGCAATTGAAGTGACTCGTTGTAATACTCGCATGCAAACATTATAAGACCAATGTTAACGACAAGGATGACAAGAAACCACCACATGGGAACTTTTTTATACTTCTTCATAAGCTTGGTATGTATATCAATTTTTGTTTTCCCTCCAAAGGCGCTTTTGCTTTGCTTCCATAGGTCTCTGTATGTGAGAAGTGAAAATGAACTTAGCTTCCAGAAAACTCTTACCAGAACTTATATTGTCAAAAACTGGCATTTTGCACGAAATAGAATTTATTTTACAGAGACTAATGATATCAAGAGGAATTTAAAGAAGGGAAATCCTGTGAGTTGAAAATAGCAAAACATCTGTAGTAGCAGGATGATTAACAAAAGTTGGAACAACAATTAATTTACCATTAACGAAAACTTGCTGCAGTCAAAATTTAAGAAGAAAAAAAAGATCAGAGAACAAGCAGAAATGAACCCTTTTTTCCTTAGTTAAAGAAGCATAAGAAATTTAAGAATGAAAAAGAAGTGTATTCTGTTGCTAAAACGGGTGATACTTTTTGTGCATTATCTGTTTTGGCTTTTTACTCATTAACACACTTAGCAATTCCTAAAAGGACTGTGAAGTTCCGTCATTCATGTAATGCTTTAAGTAATGCTTACCTTCCACTGAAAAGGAGAACATGCACAAGAGTAGCACCAAGTGTAGCAAATCCAAGTCCGTATGTCATTGCAAAAAATGTGCTTAGATGAACAGGCCCCATCTGTCCATACGTAGCACGATCAAGATGAAAATGGGAATTAATGATGCTCAAAATGTCATATTCTGAACCATTAGTTGTGTAAAGGCCGTTAGAATATATTGGGAAGGTCTTGGCATTGTAGACATTGAACCAGTATGTGATGGGTGTCATCACATACATTATAAGGAAGAATCCCACAGCAACATTGGCAGTGGCGAACCATGGACTAGCTAGTGGACTACCAAGGTATGAGGAAATTGTAGCCCAATCAATACCGAAGGAACCAATTCCAAGGCCTTGTAAGCCAGAACCCAATTGATGGACAAGAACAGACTTAGGAGCAATCCAGCAAACCCAAGAGAAAGATGTTATCATGACGAAAAAATAGACTGGAAAGACACAGTAAGCAAAGCTACAGATCAAGACTATGAGAAAGAATTGGGTACGTGTCATGCCGCCTTTAGGCCGTTTTTCCTTCTCATGTAGAGCCCTGTAATGGTGATATTACATCCATCAAGATACAGCAATTTTATGAATATGAATGTACCTATTCATTGATTATGATTACCAAATATTACAAAGGTACAATTACCTGAACAATGCAACCTGAACAAGGTTAGATGGCCACCACATTTCCCCTGGCTCTACCAGATATTTTCTGAAAAGACCCGCCCAACCGAACCCTAACACCTACAGTTTAAACAAGAGAGCTACAACATTAGACTTAAAATGTATGAAGGATTTGAAATTTTCAAATTAACATTTTAATAGCCATTATCACAATAAAATCAAATTTACATAAATAACATTTTTATTTTAACATTTGCATTAGATATCTGGAAAGTGAGTTGATAGCAAACAATTTATGGACAGATATTGCAACTTAAAATCACAGGAACAAAATTCTTCAACCCAAAGGATCCCATGTTTATTTTACTTTTTCATCATACCGAGTAGCCTACAATTACCCTCAAAATCAATAATAGCTAAAATATTACATGATAGAGTTTCCAAGATTCTCTTCCTGACAAATTATTGAGTGCCAAATTATATTATTGTTCCAGATCTATTCTTTTAAATTTTCAAATTAGGCTGGAAGCATGTGTTAAAATTCCTACTTTAATTCTAATGTCCCAGAAAGCATAAAACATTTCAACAGTCAAATATTCCACTATCCAGCATGTAAATCATCAAATAACCATTAAAAATCCTTCCTTTAACTCTTTGAAATTAAAAAACAAAAACAGAAAAAACAAAATCAAATTTAGAAATAAAGGAATAAAACCTGTGTTGTTAACATAACAATGAAGGCTGGAAGAAATGTGAGGCTCCTCTTGTAATAGAGCCTAACTGCAGACAATATATGAGCAGCATAAACTGAGCCAGCACCCGAGTTTGCAAAGATTGTGATCAAAACATGTTCCTTGATGTTAAAAGGCCCTGGATTCATAGTAAACTCAAACCGTGTACCCTTAAAGAAAGCATCTTTTGGCAACACCTTGGCCATGAAGTGTCCAATGGGTACCACAGCAATCTGGGCAGATATTGAACTCACTGACAATGGCATTTTTCTATACCAAAAGAACTGGTTCACAAAAGACAGTATGACACATGCAGCAACACCCAGAACCCACATCCTGAATGTCACTGCTGGCATAGTAGGATCATCAGTTTTGGGCACTGTTAAGTCCACTTGTTTTATGGGGCACTCTTCCTTGACCTCCGAGGAATAATCCTCGATCCCATCAAACACCTCACCCATGATTATATGGAGCAAAACTTCAATGCATGTGTGATTACTGATTTTTAGAGTAAACAGCACAAATAACTGAGAAGAATGTGATGTATCAAATAGCAATGGACTAAGTGCATGTAGGCCTAGAGTCAATATATAAGGAGAGATTCATAAGTGCATCTCTAGCAGTCTCTTTAAATTTTTGTCCAAATAATTTTTTGTATTATTTGGACCGTAAACAATAACATTTACTTTTCTATTATTTATTTTTTCAAATACACATTCCAACACTCTTTATCCTTCCTCAATTTCATTTAAATATTATTTTTTCATTCATTCTTTATTTATTTTTTAATCTTCGTTTACTCTTACTCTATGACTTGCTGAGACTCTGTGCATGTGACCGTATTTAGTCAGATCGGTTTCTCCGTAAAATTTTTTTCTTTGTTCAGATTTTTAGCTTTGTTGTTCTAATTTAATTGGTTTTATGAGAATAAGATTGTGGTGTGTTTTGATTGAGAAGAGGAGGAGAGATATCTTTGCCTTCAAAATTTTTTCTGGGATAAAAAATCCTTGATTCTGATCTCAATAAGAGAATGCATGCATTACAAAAATTAGAAAGATTTTGATTTTTTTTTTTTTCTCGTTTTCTCAATTTGTGAGTAAAATTGTCTTTGGTTTTTCTTTCTTCAAGGCTCTGAGAGAGAGAGCTGCCTTGTTCTCTGATGAGAAGTGAGAGAGTGAAGAAACAAAGAGAAGAGAAAAGAGAAAGGGAAAGGGGTGAGAGAGAAAGATTCATTCTTATATTCAGCCGGATATTTTTTTTTAATAGGGAAAAACGGTTTGGTTTAGAGTTGCTACAATGCTCACCAGCTCAAGGGAGCTACTGTAGCTACTCTAAACAAAAAAAAAAAAAAAATTTGGAGTCGGAGAGGCATTTTTTTTTTTTTTTTTTTTTTTTTTGGCTCTCCAATATTAGCTTTAAAGGGCCTGAGATGCTCTGAGGAGAGAGCTGTACTTGTAGTTAATGTGAAAGAGTCAGTTTCAAAATAGAATTTGAATCCGAATCCTAACAAACATTGAATCCTTTTCTTTTCTTTTTTTTCTTTTTGTGTTTTAGATAAAAACAAACACAGAAATCCAAATTACCCCTATATATATATATATATATATATTATTATATATATAAAAGTGAAGACCTCGTGTTGGAGAGCATGGAATTGTGTCAAGTGGTGCATTCTTTGAAGTTCTTTTTATTTAGGCTTCTACTTCAAAGAATTTGCATTTATATCAAATTATTAGTTCATTGAATCAGCTAATAGAGTAAATGCATATACTAATCTATATATATATATATATATATATACAAAAGCCTCTGAAACTCTCACAATTTTTCACGTTAACATAATATTTAAATAAAATTATTTTTGTTTAGTCCAAACTTAGCAAAGAGTGAAACCCTATCTCTTTAACAAGTCCAACTTAAATTCAAACTCATCATTTTTTTTAAACACAATTATTTTTGTTCAATTAAACTTAACAATGACTGAAACTCTATCTCTCTAACAAGTCCAACTTAAACTCAAACTCAAATGTTGAGAATTTATCTTCAAATTTGCGAGGTTAATCATGAACACTATAAAAGTAATGAAAACCCCAATATATATATAAATATATATATATATATATATATACTTTTTTTTTTAAGCCGAGTAGAGATATGAGTTTTTCTTATGTTATTTTCTTCTCCTCTATTTTGTTAAAAAAAAAAATTATTTTATAGTTTTTCATGTATTTTTTAAAAAGTAATTTTGGTACATGAACTACCAAGCTCTCTTTAGCCCTTTTTTACAAGATAAAAAAGCTTGCAATAATTGAAATTATTCTTTTGAATGTAACTCATCTTTCTTTTATATTTCTCTATTATTTAGTCATATATATTTTGTTTTGTTTCAATAATTTTTAAGAAGTGAATCATCTGATTCTTTAACATTTTTTGGTCTTCCAAAAGTTTTAATATCTGAAGTTTTGAGTTATTTTTTTGCAATATCTAAAATTGTCTAACAAATTTTTTGTAAGCCATTGCACGTTCAAGCAATGGCTTCTTCATCAAATTGTGACACAAATTGAAGCCATATAAGAGCAAATCATACAATGGTGTAATTTCTTAATCAACTTAAGATTTTATAAAATTATTTTAATTTACCTCACAAATAGGTATCTATAGTTGTGCATTAATTATTTATATTAAATGAATTTATAAGATTATTTTCATAAACTTTATTTAAGAAATAATTTTTAGTTGAAATAATAATATTAGATTTACAATATGACATTATTCTTCATGTTTAGTTGCTTTGAAAAAAATTGACGCAAAAAAAAAAATTAAATATTTGTGAATTCACTAAAAATTAATCTTAAATCGTTAAATTTCCTAATTCCTTTCAGTGACATGTGATATATGTGTGTGTGTGTGTGTGTGTGTGTGTGTGTGTATGTATGTATGTGGAACTAACATTGTGTTATTTATTTTATGTAATTAGAAAGATAACTAATAGAATGAATATGTTTATTTTGTTATATTAATTATTTTAAGCATAATGAATTTAATATCATTTTTCTAAGATTTATATGAGAAACAATTTTTTTTTTTTTTATGTGAGGAACAATTGATTTGAAATATGGTATTCTTACTAAAATTTTAGTTGTCTTTGCAACTATTGAAACAATGTCCAACAAAAAGGGAAAAAAATAAATAACTTTACTAACACAAAATCCAAAATGTAACAAAAATAATTGAAGGATATTTGCATTTTTTGTAGGCATGAAACATGCCTATTTATATGGCCCAATATATCATGCAACAACCTAGAGGTGTATTATTCATATGAAAAATGAATTAAAAAATTGCTAAATTTTAGGGAATAAAAAGATGAATGAAAAAAAAAAAAAAAAACTACATTTTAAGAGTTCTTCAAAATGATAGTAGCTGTAAGTGTTGTAGAAAGTAGAGATAGATTAGTTATTCCTTTGACATTTATGGCCTTATTTTTAAGAGAAGTTATCATTCATTAAAGAGGGAATTTTTTGAACCAAATAAAAGTCCAATTAAAAGTTTTTTTTTTTTTTTGGTTTAGTGTCATAATTTTTCATTCATTTCAAATTTTAGATTATGACACAACCCAAAAAAAAAGTCTTAGAGCTGTCATTTAGAGAGATTATACTATTTAGATTTTTTTTTTTTAACCAAAAAAAAAAACAGAAAAATTAAACTATTTGTCAAAGTGCACTAAGAAGTTTTTATTTATTTAAATTTTTTCTTTTTGGATAGGTTTGTTTTGAAGACATAAATTAGTATGAGAGTGTCCTATTTTGTAGGCATTTTAAGTGGAGTTTGAAATATATTTTTACCAAGTTGTTCCTAATTTTGGTCCTTGTTAAATATGAGATCTAGGGGTATTTCTAAACCATATAAAAATACAGTTCAAAGAGGGGAATTTTCTTATAAATAGTATAGATAGATTAATTGGCGAAAATGGCCCACTACCACTATTTAGCAAAAAAATTAACAATCTACCACTGTTTTGGAAATATGTAAGGATCTACCATCATTTTGAAACTCGAATTTGCCATGAAACTCAAGTTCCAAAAATTCGAGATCTTTGAAAAAATATACTTCAAAGTTTCCGAAAAAATTTTTATGGTACTCGAGAAATTTTCAAAATTTTTCCATGATACTCGAATTCATGGAACTCGAGTACCATGGAAAACTCAATTTCGCCAAACTTGAGTACTCAAAAAGTAATAGATCCCTACATATTTTAGAAATAGTAGTAGACTACAACATAGTTTGCAAAAAGATGTTATTTAACTATTTTTACCTGGATTAACCAATCTACTTTTCTCCTCACATATAAGTAAATAAAAAAATAAATTACAAATTATGGTAGTCCATATGTGAGATGGTAGACTAATTTTAGAATATTATGAAATTATTTTAAATTTTTATCAAGCCCCTAACTATTTTTTAGTAATATCTAACTATTCGTGTTATGTCCTAATGATTGTTGTGCAAGTAACATTTTACCACAAAAATTGTGAAATAAAAAGCAATTTACTAAAGAATAAATAATGACTGTTGTGTCATTATTATTTATTGCTTGACTAAACAGTAAACACTTCTAGAAGTGGAAAAGTCAGCTAAGCCATTCACGTCCCATGCTAAGCAGTAAGCACAAGAAATGTGCATTCCCAAAAATTCAAAGATCACATAAAATAGCATCATTTTTGTCACAATTATTTTCATAGCAAATTGTGAATGGTAAAGAAAAAATAATAGGTTCATAAGGAAGTGACTTATAATCAATCATAATCATGATAAGTCTTTGCCATCATAGTGTGTAAAATAATCACAAAAAAGGTTGTGAAATTTTACATGATACGCAATGCTAGGCACAAGCATTGTGCATCACGATGAAAGCTAATATGGTCTTTGCTATTTTAAAGTTGCAACAATATTATAAAGGAAAAGATAATTTGGCCAACTTTTCCACTATACTATTACAGACTACCGTTGCAACTTTTCAGCACTATCACTTCGCCTACCTATACTATTTTTATTAGGAAAATGATGATAAAGATATAGTCAAAAGAAACAATTCGGCGCCCAACATGATTAAAATTATTTTGCTCCAATCTACTAAGTCCACTATGTTTAGTTTAATTTTAGATTTTTAATAGTATAATTTTTAATTTATTTAATAAAATATATGACTTATTTAAATAATACACATAAATAATTGGATAAAATATTATTTTCATCTCTAAACTATCACAAAAGTTCGTTTTTCGTTCTTAAACTTAGTAAGGCGTTTTGATTTTTGTCTCTTTATCTATTTCTGTTAGTTTATGTCTTATGTGATCTAATGGAGTGTTGATGTAGTACTTAACTTAGACTAATTTTCATTTTATACCAAGTCAGGTATCACATCAGCACTCTATCAAGTCACATGAAACATAAACTAACAGAAAAAGATGGAGGGATGAAAATCAAAACTTTTTGGATAATTTAAGGACGAAAAATAATATTTTACTCTAAATAATTTTATAATTTATTAGGTAATGGATTGGTAAATTAATGAATACCATTTCTTGGAAAAGATATTGAGCCAAACTTCATCCCTATAAAAAAAGGTCAATTCTTCCTAAAATTAAGGCAAGTTTGGCAAAGAATCTTGAGGAGATAAAGGAATGGAATTTGATCGTATTTCCTGCAAAAATTAAAAAAGAGAAGAAAAATGAAGCACCAAAAAATGATTTTGTCTCATGTAATGTTTTTCCAAAAAAAAAAAAGAAAAGAAAAGAAAAATGAAGCACCAAAAAAATGGTGAGCTTCCGGATAGTCAAAGGATCATTTATGACTCGAGCCACTAGGACCACCACAGGTCAAGCGACGACCGCACCGCTTCACCTCCGTCAATGTAAGTGACCTACCCACATGGAGTCTGTAGCTACCATTTAATGGTTTCACACGGACCCACCCTAACCCATTAAGTACCTTTTAATGCTCACATGAGTCACATTTACAAAAGAGTTCTACTTGTCAAAGATTCTCAGCATGACATTATTAAAAGGACCCCACATCTAGAAGATTAAAACTTTCTTACTAAATCATCGTTACATTTTGAAAAATCTTGTTATTGGATACGATGGTGAATAAGATGTATTTAATGCTTTTAAATAATATCTTTATATATTCTTTGAAATAAGTAATTTTTTTGGTGTTCTTAGACTATAGAAAATAATACTCCATCCTCTCACATTTATTTGGAGTTTATTTATTAAATTTATGATGAGGTCTACCATGAATGTAAGAGAAGAAAACATTATTTTTTGGTACTCTGAGAATACCTAAGACTAAGAGTTTTTCCTTTAAAAGGTTCATGTTGAAGAGTGGTCTTAGGGAAATTGTTAATAAAAAATTTTAAAAAAAAATTATGCCCTTTTTATGGAAAATTGGAAAACCGTCAGAGTATGTTTGGTAACTGTTTTTTTCCCCCTTAGTTTCTATTTCCAAAAACAATTTTCTATTTTTGAGACGAAAAAACCTGTTTAGCAACCCAAAATGAATAGAAAACAAAAACTGTTCTCAAAACTCAATTTGTGAAAGAAACTGAAAACATGCAAAAGATTGTTTTCACTTCAGTTTCTAATTTTTAAAAGTCAATGAAAACTCGCATGTAATTTAATAAATTTTTCTCATTTAATGAGTTAGCATTAGAGTTTAAATTCTAGCAATAACATATTTTAGTATTTTCTATTTTTTTCTCCAAAAAACTATCTTTTCAATTTTAACTAATTAAACATGTTTTTGATTTCAAAAATACAAAAAAATTGGTTTTTCTTTATATTCCAAAAAACAAGTTTTTGAAAATAAAAAACAAAAACTATTACCAAACATATCCTGATTGTTTTTTTTTTTTTTTTTCATAAAAACTTTCCTAAATATATTCATTAACAAATGTCCTTAGGACATTCATTAAGTTTTCACTTTTAAAAAATAATAAATTTAAATTATACACATATATCCAAAAAAAGACATACAGCTACAATGACATTGTAAGCATTTATCCGTCTTTAACCTGTGTCTTTGGGACACTCGTTAACACATGTCCAATTTTGAATACATTATATTTCGTACTTTATATTAAAATATATATAATATATGAAATCTTAAACCAAAAATCAAAAACAAAAAGTCAAGACTTTTGCTTTACAACCTTGATGTAGGAAGCAAGTACTTGATTATGAACATGAACAAATAGAATTTACTATCGATTTTTCCTTAAAAAAGAGTTTTATTTTGTTGTATTATTCTAATTAATTGGTGTTAGAATTTCAAAATATTGATCTACTAAAAAAAGAAGAACTATCATATTAGTTTCTAGTTCAAGAAAAACTCAAAGTACAACATCGTACGTACATATATACATACTTATGTATGTATTCATGTATGTATGTCTTAGTACATTAGTTTTTGTTTTTATTTTTAAGTCATAAATTTTTAATTCCAAGGTAAGATATATATATATATATATATATGTGTGTGTGTGTGTGTGTTATAAGTCTACAAGATTATCTTATACGAAAACTTTACATCTTTCTAAACTCTACATAATATACACAAGTTTTCTAATTTGTTATAGACATGTATTACATATATTCAAGATTTGTTTTCCCAAATGTCAAATACAAAGACAATTTGAGTAGAAGCCAATATAGAATTCAAAATAGTGAATAAAACCTATCAATTGGCTAAAATAAATTAAAGGAAAGAAAATAAAATAAAATCATAAACTATAAGATAAATAAATAGAAATTAAAAAAGAGAGGAAAAGTTTTATACCTCTCAAAAAAAAAAAAATCTATGGTGACTAGCCTGTTAATTTTGCTTGAGAACATTATGTTACCAATACCATTTTTATTTTGGCCTCTTTTAAAGGGTATTGGTAATCAAAGATAGATATTGAAGAGAGTTTAAACTAACGTGAGAAGAGTAAAGCACCAAGTGATGCTGAAGTGATGATGACAAATGATGAGAGATTTTTTGGTGGCTAGTGAGGAAAATGAAGTTGAAAAAAAGCTGTAGGGAAGGTGAAAGAAGTTTCTAAAGGAATCTATTGCTAAAAAATTAAAACTAAACTCTGACTAAGGTGTTGGGACTTGGAGGGGAATGGAGAATGCTTTACAAAATTTAGTCTAATTGGGTGGAGGACATGGACAAGTCGTAGGTGGGGGGCCCTATACTTTTGGTTTGGGGGCCAAGTCTTACCAAACTAAATTTTATCTCAAATTTTACCTATTAAAATTCATATTTTAGTAAATTTGGATGCACCTAGTTCCATTCCTGTGTCACATTAATCTTATGTTTGATTTGAGGAGAAGAGGAGGAAAATGAAGAGAAATTAACTCTTTTTTACAATTTGAATAGCATGAAAAAAAAAAAAAAAAAAAAAAAAAAAAAAAGAGCTAAATTTTAAGAAAAACTTATCATTTGGGCTCACATTCCCTTGATCCAAACATAGGGTAAAAGTTAATTGACACAAAAATTATGTATACATATTTTTCCTAATTTGATTATCCGTTAATTATAGACACCTTGTTTTTAGCTGTGATGTATATTCCTTTGACTGAAACGACTGAAAACGGATAATTAGAAGTCTTATCCAACGAGCAAGAATGGCAACTTTTCTGCCCCGACACATATTCTATTCACGATGGTCTTCATGCAAACAGTGTTGTAGTTTTGGACTTTTTGACTATGGATACTTGTTTCTCAAACCAGCTATGAGTCTACGACTACAAAAAGTCTAGAGTAGAGACGAAATCTAGGAAAATTTCTATCTAGAATGGCCAAGTCTCTTTGTATATGGATAATTGGATGTTAATTATTAAGTCTCACAACAATATTATGACTTATGAGCATCCCTAATTTCACAATCAAATCTTCAATTTACTAAAGTGATTAGAAAAGTGATAAACCCATGTTAAAAGTGGTGGCAAAAAGTATCCACCATGCCAAGTCTCTTTGTATATGGATAATTGGATGTTAATTATTAAGTCTCACAACAATATTATGACTTATGAGCATCCCTAATTTCACAATCAAATCTTCAATTTACTAAAGTGATAGATTGTTAAGTGATTAGAAAAGTGATAAACCCATGTTAAAAGTGGTGGGCAAAAAGTATCCACCATACACTTACAATCAGTCATATCAGCATATTATATAATTGAATGTGTTCTTAAATTTATTCTAAGCTAGCCAAACAATAAAAAATTTAAAGTAGAGATGAATTTGAGAAAAAATTTAAAATTCAAGGTTTATTGACACATTTAGTGGCAATTTTTGTCTCATATTTCAAAATGGTTCTCATTCATGTATGTGGTTAAATTTAGTACACAATTTCATTTTAGTCATTATATATTGAAGTTTGTAACAAAAAGATCCATGTTGTTAACACACACACTCTCTCAATAGACATAAAAGAAGTAAACAAAGAATTTGAATAACCAATCCCTTCCCTACTTTGTTGTTATCAAAGATTCAAAATGCATGGGATTTCGTTGAATAATCTAAACTCAAAATCAAAACAAGAATTAATAATAGGGACCTTTTTAGTACAAACTTCAAATATATGGACTAAATTGAAACATTCTAAAGGATAGAGATCATTTTGAAATATATGGCAAGGTTGAAGTTGAACTTAGTCACTTCAATTGTCCAATTAATTTGAGGTTTAATTTCAGTTAATTTAATCCTTCATTTTATCAAAATGAGTCAATATGATCTCTCCATCCAAATATGTCTGCATAAGAAACTATTTAAACTTTTTCTTTAGTTTGTATTTTTTATATTAAAAAAATACCTATCAAATACTAAGATTTACTAAATAGCACAACTCTCCAAGAGCCTTATAGCTTAACTAGATTCTTTTAATGTTTCCAACAAAAACGTCTAGATTCCCCTCCTCAACTATCAAGTTACCAATAAGAACAAAATAACACATCTCATAAATGTTTTGAATTAAAATTTTAACTTAAAAAAAAAAAAAAAAGTTTAAATAGCAGTGATATTGACTTTTTTTTCCAAAGTGGTGGAGCAAATTGACAAAATTTAAAACTGAAGAAATAATTTGATAATTAAAATAAAGTTGGGAGACTAAATTGAATGTTAACCTAATATTTTTTTCCCCAAATTGATTAAAATTGTGAAATGCTCCTATCCAATTGGGTTCAAGTGTATGAGATTGAAGCATGTGTATATAAACATACACACATTACATTACATGTCAGCGCCAATTTAGCAAGACAATCAACAAGATTAAATTCCAGCCTAGATAGTGCTATTTGAAATATTAACGTTGTTTTAGGAGCTCGAGATAGTGAGAGTTGCAATCCAACATTTATTTTTCCAGCTATTGAATTTTTTTTTTCTTGGCTCCCAATAGAAACGTTGTTCGTGAACTTTTCAATGCATTTCAAATTGGAAACTTATCTATCTAAAACAAGTTACAAGATTCCCTTTTTTGATCTAGACTTTTCTTAAGGTCAAAAATACATCATTTAGTAACCAATACATGTCAGAGCCAATTTAGCAAGACAATCAACAAGATTAAATTCCAGCCTTGACAGTGTTATTTGAAATATTAACATTGTTTCAAGAGCTCGAGATAGAGAGAGTAGCAATCCAACATTTATTTTTCCAGCTGTCGAAAATTTATTTTTCTTGGCTCCCAATAGAAACATTGTTCATGAACTTTCCAATGCATTTCAAATTGGAAACTTATCTATCTAAAACAAGTTACAAGATTCCGTTTTTTGATCTAGACTTTTCTTAAGGTCAAAAATACATCATTTAGTAACCAATACATGTCAGAGCCAATTTAGCAAGACAATCAGCAAGATTAAATTCCGGCCTTGATAGTGCTATTTGAAATATTAACGTTGCTTCAAGAGCTCAAGATAGAGAGAGTTGCAATCTAACGTTTATTTTTCCAGTTGTTGAAAATATATATTTCTTGGCTCCTAATAGAAACGTTTTTCGTGAACTTTCCAATGCATTTCAAATTGGAAACTTATCTATCTAAAACAAGTTACAAGATTCCCTTTTTTTATCTAGACTTTTCTTAAGGTCAAAAATACATCATTTAGTAACCAATACATGTCAGAGCCAATTTAGCAAGACAATCAACAGGATTAAATTCTGGCCTTGATAGTGCTATTTGAAATATTAACGTTGTTTCAGGAGCTCGAGATAGAGAGAGTTGCAATCCAACATTTATTTTTCCAGCTATTGAAATTTTTTTTTCTTGGCTCCCAATAGAAACGTTGTTCGTGAACTTTTCAATGCATTTCAAATTGGAAACTTATCTATCTAAAACAAGTTACAAGATTCCCTTTTTTGATCTAGACTTTTCTTAAGGTCAAAAACACATCATTTAGTAACCAATACATGTCAGAGCCAATTTAGCAAGACAATCAGCGAGATTAAATTCCAGCCTAGATAGTGCTATTTGAAATATTAATGTTGTTTTAGGAGCTCGAGATAGAGAGAGTTGCAATCCAACATTTATTTTTCCAGCTATTGAAATTTTTTTTTCTTGGCTCCCAATAGAAACGTTGTTCGTGAACTTTTCAATGCATTTCAAATTGGAAACTTATCTATCTAAAACCGGTTACAAGATTCCATTTTTTGAGCTAGACTTTTCTTAAGGTCAAAAATACATCATTTAGTAACCAATACATGTCAGAGCCAATTTAGCAAGACAATCAGCAAGATTAAATTCCGATCTTGATAGTGCTATTTGAAATATTAACGTTGCTTTAGGAGCTCGAGATAGAGAGAGTTGCAATCTAACATTTATTTTTCCAGTTGTTGAAAATATATATTTCTTGGCTCCTAATAGAAACGTTGTTCGTGAACTTTCCAATGCATTTCAAATTGGAAACTTATCTATCTAAAACAAGTTACAAGGTTCCCTTTTTTTATCTAGACTTTTCTTAAGGTCAAAAATACATCATTTAGTAACCAATACATGTCAGAGCCAATTTAGCAAGACAATCAGCGAGATTAAATTCCAGCCTAGATAGTGCTATTTGAAATATTAATGTTGTTTTAGGAGCTCGAGATAGAGAGAGTTGCAATCCAACATTTATTTTTCCAGCTATTGATATTTTTTTTTCTTGGCTCCCAATAGAAACGTTGTTCGTGAACTTTTCAATGCATTTCAAATTGGAAACTTATCTATCTAAAACAGGTTACAAGATTCCATTTTTTGAGCTAGACTTTTCTTAAGGTCAAAAATACATCATTTAGTAACCAATACATGTCAGAGCCAATTTAGCAAGACAATCAGCAAGATTAAATTCCGATCTTGATAGTGCTATTTGAAATATTAACGTTGCTTTAGGAGCTCGAGATAGAGAGAGTTGCAATCTAACATTTATTTTTCCAGTTGTTGAAAATATATATTTCTTGGCTCCTAATAGAAACGTTGTTCGTGAACTTTCCAATGCATTTCAAATTGGAAACTTATCTATCTAAAACAAGTTACAAGGTTCCCTTTTTTTATCTAGACTTTTCTTAAGGTCAAAAATACATCATTTAGTAACCAATACATGTCAAAGCCAATTTAGCAAGACAATCAACAGGATTAAATTCCGGCCTAAATAGTGCTATTTGAAATATATATTAACGTTGTTTCAAGAGCTCAAGATAGAGAGAGTTGCAATCCAACATTTATTTTTCCAGCTGTTGAAAGTTTATTTTTCTTGGCTCCCAATAGAAACGTTGTTTGTGAACTTTCCAATGCATTTCAAATTGGAAACTTATCTATCTAAAACAAGTTACAGGATTCCCTTTTTTGATCTAGACTTTTCTTAAGGTCAAAAATACATCATTTAGTAACCAATGATTTCTCTTACACATATTTTAGGAATAGGGTCAATAACGTAACAAGAATACATTAGTTTTTTTTTTAAGTCTTAAATTTTTAATTCCAAGGTAAAATATGTGTGTGTGCTCGCGTGTGTGTTGTATATAGAAGTTATATGTCTACAAGATTATCTTATATGAAATCTTTACATATTTCTAAACTCTACATAATATACACAAGTTTTCTAATTTGTTATAAACATGTATTACAAATATTCAAGATTTGTTTTTCCAAATGTCAAATACAAAAACAATTTGAGTAGAAGCCAATGTAAAATTCAAAATAGTGAATAAAACCTATCAATTGGCTAAAATAAATTAAAGGAAAGAAAATAAAATTATAAACCATAAGATAAATAAATAGAAATGAAAAATGAGAGGAAGAATTTTGTACCTCTAAAAAAAATCTATGGTAACTGGCCTATTAATTTTGCTAGAGAACACTATTGGCCTGTTTGGAAGTTTAAAAAATGAGGGGGAGTAGAGTAGAGGGAGGGAGAGTAATTCAATTTCCTTATTTGAAAGTTTTTTAAGGAATGAGAGGGAGGAGTTTGGAGGGGTTTCAACCACCTCTAACCCTTCATTTTTAATTACCCCAAATTAGAGAGATTTGGAAGGAGAGTAGAGTAGATAAATTATTGACTAGATAAATTTCCCAATTTACCCTTTCTAAATTAATAATAGACCAATGTTGCTAGTCCATTTTCAAATAAGGGTAAATTTGTCTATTTGAATTATTTTCTCTGCCTTCCCCCTTACTAATTTTAAAAACATCCAAACAAGGTGGAGGGAAACCATTCCCCTCTACTCTCCTCTCCACTACTCTACTCCCCTTTACTCTCCTCCCTCTCTAAACTTCCAAACAGACCATATGTTACCAATACCATTTTTATTATGGCCTCTTTCGAAGGGTATTGGTAATTAAAGATAGATATTGAAGATAAATGATGAGAGATTTTTTGGGTGGCTAGTAAGGAAAATGAAGTTGAAAAAAAGTTGTGGGGAAGGTGATAGAAGTTTCCAAAGGAATCTATTGCTAAAAAAAATTAATAATAATAATAATTATTATTATTATTATTATTATTATTATAAAAAAAATAAAAAAATAAAAAAACTAACCTCTGAGTATGTTGGGACTTGGGAGGTGGATTGAGAAAGTTTTACAAAATTTAGTCTAATTGGAAAGGGGACATGGGCAATTCATAGCTTATAGGTGGTGGGCCCCGATATTTTTGGTTTGGGGGGCTAAATCTTACCAAACTAAATTTTGTCTCAAATTTTATCTATTAAAAATCATCTTTTAGTAAATTTTGGGATGGGGGGCCTAAGTCTTACAAAACTAAAGTTTGTCTCAAATTTTATCTATTAAAAATCATATTTTGCAAATTTTAATATTTCGATTTAATTACAGTGTGTGAAGTGTAGCTGGTTCAAGAATCACATGCATGTGGCTTGAGTTTGAGGATTACTTGAGGAAGACTTTGGGTTTCTGTAGAAGTCTCACCTTATATCTCTTTAACTTATTAGTTTTTCTTTGATTTTATCTTATTGTTATTTGAATAAAGTTTGGATAGCTGACCATTGATGAATTTAATTAATGTTATTGCTTTAGCGAAGATTTAAATTTTTCTTAAATCTTAATCTTTACCATGAACTGGACAGATTTTCAATACTTTTGTTTCTGTGACAAAGTTTATCTTTGCTTTATTATTTTGTTTCTATCCGTTGAATAGATTGTGGTTGAAACGAAAATATATATCAGGAAGTGACATATCAACCACAATCTTTTCAACAGAAAGAAACAAAATAGAAAATCAAAGATAAACTTTGTCACAAAAACAAAAGTATTAGATATCTGTCCACTTAATCCAAATTTCTTATTTCTCTTTTTCTCACTTAATTCAGATTGTTTGCAAATCAATCTAAATTTTTATATATTGCTATTTTTTGAGTCTCTATGATTATCTGCTTCAATTGTTATTTACTTACAAATTTTTTGGCCTCAAATGTCCATCCTAAATTGCTAATTTTTCAATCTAGAAAGCCTCTAAAATTTATGACATTAGAAGAGATGAATTAATAGAAAATTATAACATTAAACCCAAAAATAAAAAAGAACCTCATTGCCGCCACCAACACCAACACCACCACCATCTTTTATTGGCACCACTTGTTAGCAGCAACAGGTCACCAAAGAAACCAAATAATGAAATCCTTGAGAAGAAATCCTTACTAGCAATAGTCCTTTGTCTCCTGTTTCTTCTTTATGCGTTCTTTCCAAAGTCTATTCATTCTTAACCAATACGTTGTCAAGTTGTACGCCATCCCCTACCGACGGGAAAAAATTGGAGCATAAAATTACCATGATGGGTATCCACCACCTATTTATCTTCTTCAGATCTCTTAACAAGTTTTAATTATAGATGATATCTGCCAATAATAACAAATATCAATACCCAATAATGGCAGTAGTGAATGGTTGTCTGGCGGCATTGAACGCATCTGCGATTGCTAGTAGAGCTAGCAATGGTTGGTCGGGTAGTGGGGATGTGGCACCAATGAAAGATGACGGTGGTGCCCGTGCCTAGTGGTGGAGATGTATTGACTGTTGTGTTTTAATTTTTAAGCTTTTATTTAATTAATGGAGCTAAATTAAGGAAGGCATAAAATTGGCAAGTAATTAAATAGATGGCCATGTGTCAAGTTTTTATTTGTGAAATATAGAATGTGATAGAAGATTTGCACTCTAAATACATGCCCTACATAGTGCTTTCGAATATGACATTCTATTACAAGGGTTTTTACAAACTGACAAGACAATCCATGTGACATCAACACATTAGCAACTAATAAATAAACAGATTGATTTGTCAAGTGAGGAATCAATTTACATGTCTTATTTTGAGAAGAAAATCCCATAATGTAGGCTACCTACAATGGCAATGATGAGAAACATCAACTCAGCCGCTTGCGCTGCCTTAGTGCCTACAATCAAAACCCCATTGAACTTCTTCACTAAGCCATGTTTCATCATCAACAAATTGGGATCTTATCTTATCTGCCCACTCAAACCCAGCCAAATGCTCATCTTCAAGCTGTCAGTCACCACAAATCGTTTTTGTCCATAACTTCAACCCAAAGACACAGTTTCCCCATTATCATAGTCCTCTAAAATTATTGAGAAATGCTATATATACAACATTTTCACATCAAATTTTAAGTGATAAGTTATTATTAGCAATTACTAGTGAGAAAAAAGTAATTTTAGTGATAGGTTTAAATTAGAATGAATAACAACTTACCACCTAAAAAATTGTATAAACGTAACGCTTTCCAAAATTAACACACCTATATCTCAAACCAACCTACCTCTAAACATTCATTCATCAACAAATTCAGCTTTATCTCTAATTCATGTTTGTGTGAATAAATTCACTTCCTCTATATATATATATAATTCAATAATTATGGAGATTTGAACCCTAACGTCTCTATCAGAAAAATCAAGAAATATCAGTTGAGTTATAAGGCTCTTGGCAACATTATTATATATTTTAAGTTCTTGTGAATTGACTTTGGTGTTGTCAAGACCTTTGTAACTTAACTAATTGGCATCTCTTGATGTTTCTAAATGAAACATCTAAGATTCAAATCCTCACTCCAACTATCGAATTTATATAGAAATTGATTTTGGTGTTTGTCCAATGATTGTGGCAAAATTTAGAAACAAACCACTTAAATTTCTATGCAAACTTTGCACTCAATCTACTTGTTAGAGCAACCGCATCAATTCTTTTAAAAGATTTCGTCTATTTTACCCAAAAAAAAAAAAAAAAAAAAAACCTACTTTTTCTATTTTACACCATCACTTTTACAAAACACTCACATCAATCCATCTATTATACACTATATTTTATATAAATAATATTTTTATATTCTTTTTTTAATATTATTTTATCTCTGCCGTTTCTTTTTTCTTATTCTTCCTCTTCTTTCTTATACTTTCTTTTGCCTTATCTCTCTACTATTTCCTATCTTTTTTTCTTCCTCTTCTTTCTTCCACTTTCTCTACGGTCAGATCAACACTCCATTACAAGCACCACAACCCACAAGCACCACCGAACTCCGTCGACCCACAAGCACCTATCTACACCGCCAACACCGATCCACATCACTAATCCACATGCAATGGCGGTGATGGCGATGATGATGAAATTGCCTCTCCAATCCACAATCCACGAATCCACGATTCACGATCACCGATCGATGATCCACAATCAAAGCACTACAAGCACCGATCTAGTCGACCCACAACCACAAGTTTACAAAAATTTTCTATCTCTGTCAGTGTGTCCATGTGTAAGTGTGTTTGATTTTTGATTGATTTTGTGGTATGATCGTGTGTGAGTTTGTTTAATTTTTGGTTGATTTTGTGGTGTATCCATGTTATTGTGGTGGTGATTGGCGGTGTTGGGTTGCGGAGGTGGTGTTTGGCGGTGTTGAGTTGCGGTGATGTGGGTGGTAGTGCTAGGTCTGTGTGGTTAGCTGTGGGGGTTATTAGTTGCAGAGATTATGAGTTGAAGAGAGAGAGTCAGGGAAAGAGAGAATGTGAAGGAAGAGAAAAAATATTAAAATAATATATAAAAAAGCTATAATAACTGTACATATATATACAGTTACTGTAATAATTGTGTATATTTACACACTTTTGCAAGAACTAATGTGAGATTTTTTTTTATTAAAATATGCAGAATTAAGCACTTTTTTGTATTTTGCAACCGCTGATGTAGTTGCTCTCAAAATGTCTAATGTAAAAAGCTGATGTTATCATTAATATTTACTCTTATGGTACCTATATTTTGATTTAAGTACGAATAGCTGATGTGCCCCAAATTTGAATTATTTAAAAAGAAAGAAATTTTTTATTTGATTAATTGTAATGTTGCCTTCTCAACTCCTCAAGAATATGTCGATTTGATTGATTGTGATGTTGCCTTCTCAACTCCTTACACCGCCGCTAGTTTAGAGAATTGAAAGATGTAAGATAAGGAAAAGAAGGTGAATGTCAAGGGACCAGTGATGTGGTGAGAAAATGGTTTTCATCAAACCGGGGGCTGATCATTTTTTATATACCTTTAATACAAGGATAGTTTTCTTTTCTATTTTCTTTCTTTTTTTTTTCTTTTTTTTTTTTGTTATTTGTTATTTTTATTTATTAATCAATAGCAAATTTTAATAGATAAAACTCAAACTATGACGAGTCCAGTCGCAATAGTAACACTATGGATTACTCTTTTTGTATGTGTTCTAAAATTATCACATCAATTTGCAAGGTCCAAGGTCTATGTGATAATATGTAATAAAAAATTTAGTATTATAAGTATATAACTACACTCTTTTTAGTAACCTATCCTGCAAATCCAGAATAGCGTCTTACGTAACCATTAGACACCATACAGTAACCCCTTTACACAAAACCAAAAAGAAAAGAAAAATGATTAACTCAAAACATCTAGAATATGTAAAAACCAGGAAAATATTTGAAAGAACTAAAGCCCAAGCTAATCCAAATTTCTTTGTTTTCTACCGCATGCTTGAATGGAGCACTGGCCATGAACAACTAGAGCATTTTTCTAATAAATTTGCACTCCAACAATTGATTGAAATCATAAATAGGGCATATCACAATCTCGGGATTTTCATGGAAATACATTTTTATCAGGCCTCAGGAAATTTTTCTGCTACTTAAAAGGATGGCTACAAGTACCCTGAAAATATTATCATTGTGCAAAAACTAATATCTTTATTTGCTCTAAGGGGTGTTATAAGTTATAACACAACCTTTACCCATTCTCCACCACAGACTCTAGCATCCAGTTTTAAAGAGTCAAGAATGGTCCTCACAAACTCGGACCATCAGTAGCTCTAGCAAAGGATAAGAATATAGGTTTGGCCTAAGCTCAACTTTGGAGAACTTCACAAAGCTCTTTTGAGCCAAAAAAAATTTCATATGAGGAATGCATGATGTATTCTGGAAATCCAAGAACACCATTGCAGGAGTATTTTAAGATTATCCACTGTGCCAGAAAGCTATGGACCTAATTTGTGAAAATATGCAGTGTGACACTAGACGTACAGGCCAATATCAAGAATTCAAAATTAATACTTTTTAAGGTAACAGTGGCCCACAGGCTTTGGGATATAGGATTTGGAGCATGAGGGTATTGACTACAGCCTCTGGAGCACAGCAGAAACAAGTTTTCCTAGCATCTCCTGCCTACCATAAAGTTATAAACGGGCAATAGAATACTATGAAAATACTATCCTTGTGCAAAAACTAATATCATTATTTGCTCTAAGGGGTGTTATAACACAACCTTTTCCCATTCTCCAGCACAGACTCTAGCACCCAGTTTAAAATGGTCAAGAATGGTCCTCACAAACTCGGACCATCAGTAGCTCTGGCAAAGGATAAGTAGAATATAGGTTTGGCCTAAGCTCAACTTTGGAGAACTTCACAAAACTCTTTTGAGCCAAAAATTTCATATGAGGAATGCATAATGTATTCTGGAAATCCAAGAACACCATTGCAGGAGTATTTTAAGATTATCCACTGTGCCAGAAAGCTATGGACCTAATTTGTGAAAATATGCAGTGTGACACTAGACGTACAGCCCAATATCAAGAATTCAAAATTAATACTTTTTAAGGTAACAGTGGCCCACAGGCTTTGGGATATTTGGGGCATGAGGGAATTGACTACAGCCTCCGGAGCACAGCAGAAACAAGTTTTCCTAGCATCTCCAGCCTACCATAAAGTTATAAACAGGCAATGGAATACTCAACATAAAGACCCCCCCCCCCCCCCCCAAACACACACACACACACACAAATAAATAAATAAAGGCATTTTGCTGCCAAAAATGTCCTCTTTTTTTTCTTCTTATTTTCTTTGAAAAGAAAAAAAAAAGGTTTTAAGAGAGAAATCTGGGACATTATTTGAGTAAAATGTAGAACTGAAAAATTAAACCACGTGCTTTTAACTTTTGACAACCTACTTCGAATATCACCTCACTTGCTATAAATATACTTAGAAACACAAGATTAAACCCAAAAGGCAGGACAATCAGAAGTTTACACCATCTCCAACTACGCATAAAGATAATAGTATTTAGTCAAACGTATATCGAAACAGTCCGAAGTAATTAAACGCAAAAATAGTTCACAGCATTCTAAACGAAAAGCACACTCCAAATCTCTAGCAATGGCACTGGAATTAACGAAAACCACATGGTTCAAGTCGTTCCTAACGAAAGCGCTTGTAAATCACGAAACCGCAACGCTGTTGTATCACTCCTCATTATCATAACCTCTCCAAATCGAGCGAATCCTACAGAGAAGCGCCGTTCAATGATTTTAGCGTGATTCATTGTTTTATAATGAAGTTTTCTTAGTCAGCACCTAACGGTCATGAATAATAAAGAGTCGAGCGGGTGGAAGATAACGTTAATCACCTGCAAAACCGCTTATTTCAACGCTTGCCACGATGCCCGCCACCTGACCTTGCACCAGGATAGCGAGCAAATTGCAACCTTAAATTGACCGAGTCACGGTCATGCTCATCAAATTTATAACCTGCAAAATCGATTGACTATTTTACGCTGAACATCTAGCCACGTTTTGAACGGTTAAGTAGGGCATCAGCAGACATGATATTAGACGTGTGCATCATTACCTCAACTGAAATACATAACAAACCCAAAATAAACCTGACAAACATTTAATCACTTTCCATAATACCCTGTGGATCCACCACTCATTTCCTGATCGTCAAAAGGGCACCACATTAGGACTCCCCATAACGGTGAAACAAATTCTACCATCTTTACAAGGTGTTAGGCTCACTCATCAGGCTTCCAATCTATTGCTTACACGCAAAATAAAATTGGAGGGATATTTTGCCCCAATCGAATCTGCTTTAGTTAGTTGGAGGATCAATTTTTCTTGAACAGATGAGGAAAAGGTGAGCCTAAATCTGAGGTATTTATCGCATCATCATTTTAACCAATAATCATGGTTGGCCAGCCATGTGATTAGATCCACCTCCTCAAGCAGTCTAGGTAGCCTATTTGGCCAGTTGAGCTTACATTTCATAAAGTCAACTAAACCAACCAGGTTTTTTTTATCTCATTTAAAAGAAAAATTGTTGAATATTGTACAATCCAACAGAACTGGGTTTTGAACTGTACAATCCAACAATTTTTCTTTAAAAGAAGAAAAAGAAAAAACCTGGTTGGTTTAGTTCATATCATTCTTTTAGAGGAACAGAACTTCCAAGCCCTCCAAAGTGAGTTCCTCACCTTCATTTTTTTTCATAAGTAGAAAATTTTATTTGAAAGAAGGGCTAGTTCAAATACACACTCTGTGCATTGACCCACTCCAAAGTAATTACAATCTAAGATTCAAAAGATCTAAAAACTCTAGATACACAGATGAGGTAATACTTCTCGAGGAGAGTTTCTCACCTTCATTTGAAATAACTAATCCATCAAACTAATTATTAGCAAAGTTTTTGAGATATTTTTAAAAATTTTGTGAACCTCTAGAAGCTTAGGGTTTCAAATTGCAAAAAAAAAAAAAAAAAAAACCCATTTATATTATATTCCTATTAAATTTGTACGTAATTGTTGCAATGAAGAGGAAGCCTTTTGCTTACATTATAACAACATAATGTTAGATTTAGCAAACTAAATTTCTTTTTCTTTTTTTTTTTCACATTCAATTTATTCCAAGATTTTGACATTTTAATTTCAGCAGACATGCACACAAATAAATGAAACAGGTTGATACATACTAAAATATAAAGGATTCCCAGCTACAAACATTTGTATGACATTTTTTGCCTCTATCATAAACTAATTGATGCATAAACAACAAATTTCATATAACATACTTTTTTTTTTCCTATAGAAATGGAGAAATAGAGATATATGTTAATAGCCTAAAAACACAAAATATTTAAATAAGTCTCATTTAAAAACATGCATATGCACATTGGACAAGTACAGAGACATAAAGAAGCACACTAATCAAAGGTTTAATTATTGTATGCATAAAAGTGAATCTGCGAAAAACTGTTGATAGAGGTAAAGACATTCAGAAAGGCATGGTGACCCTAGAATTTGATTCCCAAGGTAGCTTTTTCGCTTATGGGTAGGGATGGACTCTTAGTGCCAGCCCACCCCACCATTTCCTTTAACACCATGCCAAATCATAAGATTAGATGCAACAAATCTATAGTTCTATATGCCCCCCCCCCCCCCCCCCCCTCCAACCCTCACCATAAGTCAGAATAGCACACAATATTCAGTTTGAACTTTTGGTACACCTTATGGTGTAACTAGCTATTCCCCTCTTTGTGTGTGTGTGTTTTGTTTGGGGGGGGGGGGGGGGGAACCTTTTTTTTGTTGAAAATATTTCTAGGAAAACATGTTATTTCTCCACTAATGGCAATACAAAAGGACAACAGCTATAAGCAATAAAACAGATGACTTAGATACAAGATCCTAAAATTCACAAAAATCAAAGGGTAAAATATGCTCACCTTGCAATGCATCCATAGCAGTGGCTGCATGGGCTGGACTTACGAAGTCAACAAAACAAAGTACCAGTGGCTCTCCCCCAGGCTGGACAGATTAATCATCAGTGAATCCATCAATGCATGAAATATCAAAATGCACTTACAAAAAGATAACTTACATGTCGCGATTCCTTGCTCACAAGTCTTACTTCTTTGTAGCCAACAAAAGGGCGAAAGATATCTGAGAACCCAAGTGAAGGAACAAGACTAGGAAGGGAAAAGTGCAAGCAACGGTGAAGTGAAGATAAAAGAAAAGGAGCAAACAATGCCTGTTAATGTAAGCCAACATAAGGATACGAGCCACTTCCCGTCGTGTACAGTTTGGAGGTAAGCCCTCCACAAATAGTGTACTGGAAGCATCAGGAGGAAGGGGAACCTCAGACCTTCCACTTCCATATCCCAAGGTTCTGTCTTTCACAGTTGAACCTGGGTCCACACTCCCAAGACCCACAATACGTGGATCATCAACAGCACGACCTGACATTCCTCCACTCATGGCTCTAGCAGACTGCCCCCCACCATAAGATGAAACTTGCTGAAATGCATTATAAGAACAGATCTTAATATAAAATTAAACTAAGAGTGAAAAATGTGTCTCAAGATACTAAACACTAGAAATAACTATATACCGCACTGCGAAGGTAACGGTCATAGGATGCTCCAATGGAGTCAGTATCCCTCATTCCACGAAGTGTCCCTCTATCATCATCACGGGGAAAATAACTGGGCAGGTCATGACCACTGTGGACATCTTCACAATCAAGAACATACTTTCAGTAAATGAGCCCAACTTTAAAGAAGCAACATATTAAGACACATGATTCTAAATGCAGAAGAACAGCACCACTTCGTGCACAAAGTCAAACTGCCAGAGATAAAACTACTAATTAAGAAATAACAGTAAATATAAAAAATTAAAATTAAAATTAATAAGAAAAAATAATAGTAAATATAACGAATAACATAATGAAAAATAGTCGATATCCAAAGAAATCTTATTGCCACAATTACTTAAAACTTCAACTACCACATCACTCATAATTGGGTCACTGCAACTGCTGAGGGTCATTCAACATCACCAATTACACACAACATACCAGAAATGTTATATCATCAACAATAGAAAGCACCCTACCAACAACTTTTGATACATCAAAAATTGGGGTGGGGTGATTTGAACCCTGGATGTTTCCATTGGAAACAACAGGAGTGCCAACTGGGCCATAAGGCTCTCAGCAAGCATCCTATCAACAGTTATCAAATTGATAATAGAAGAGTTCAATTACCAAATGTTTATTAATGCAGCCATGGAAAAACGGAACACATGTTAGTTTCTATTTGATTTCCAATTCTAGAAATTATGGACATTCATTTCTAGGGATCAGGTGAAAGATCTGATTGAGACAAGTTTTAAATTATTGTAAAGATACTGCCCCAAGTAAACTAATAAAACTACAACATGTTTCTACTTGGGTCATTTGTGTAAGAGTTTTGATCAGTAAAATAAGGAATTCATTTATAAATAAAATGGGACAAGATCCAAGTACAGGAGGGAGTAGCAAGACAAAGAATAAGAAAGCAAAAACAAAAAATTCAACCAAGATGCAAGGTATCCCAAAAAGACAGGATCTGAAACAAAGGCAAAAGAATGCAGAGTAACTTGTTCCTACTTGAATAAATTTCACACCAGGTTTGTCTAAGAGTTATAGTTGTTATAACATGCAGGTTCAGAATCATATATGTCCCTGGGGATTATTTTGCTTCTTAACAGCCTTAGGAGTCTTTTCTACAATTTTAAAACAGTCTTACCTCTCTAACATGGTTTTCCCATATTAAGTGCTGCTTACAATGAAAAGTAAAATTCTAGAGCCTTTATGAATACGTCTCATTGTACTCAAATGAATGTTTTAAAGCAGGTTTCATCTCATTGTACCCAAAAAAATCATTTTTTTAAAGCAGGTTACATAGTGTGATTTTATTCCTCTTACCTCCCATGCTTCTTGCTTCACTTCATTATTCTTGGGTTACAATTCATAAGCCCAGAACAGCCCCATAAAGATTTTCTTTCTTCTAATTTACCCTATAATAAAACAAAAATCCCATAGTTTCCCATAGCTTTTACCACCAAATAAACCATTAAAATAAACTATAAGAAACTTAATTTTGCTGCAGCCAGAAAGATTCATACAATCTCTTATTTTTGACATAACAAAATTTATCCTATCTTTTTCAAACCATAATCATCCCCATACCTAAATCCCTTTGTCTACAATCCCAAAACAAAAACCTACAGTGTTTTCAAACCCTAAGCCCCGTGTGTAAGCAATTGTAGGCAGTTGTGTCTGTCCAAGCTCACCTATCTCCACATAGGGTAAGTAATTCTCAAAAAAATTCCTATATGTAGTCACCAAGGTTATGCTAAATCTCCTATTTCCTGTAAAGCAAGGCATCTAATGTAACAAGAGAGACATGCACACCCTCATACACAACCAGTGATCACCAGTACTACTATGTTTATTAATATGCACCAATCCTTTTTTTTTTCTGGAGAAAACCGACAAACACAATCCTTAACTTGTTTAACAGCAAACATGTCAAAATCTAAAGGCCTGGAGACAAGTTAAAATCTATGTATGAGAAATGGGATTTTTAACCAGATTTAGAATAGATCCATCATCCATCCTTCACAGTTATGGACTTACATCATTTCTAAAGTTTGAACATCACAAAGTATTTTTCTTTTAGCAGTAAATGAACATCACAAAGTCATGCACTTTCATAATTACTCTGAAATAAAATCCCATTCCAAATCTAAATTTATTGTCTTTGCCATGAACTTCATAAGTCCAATAAACTTTACAAAACACTATTATTTAAATGGCACCAAAATCTCAAAATCTCTAACTTTGTTAAGTTTGATAAGGTATTATCAATTAACCCTGATCTTTTACTAACAAAACGCATTGTTGAAAGTCCAACCAATATCATAGGACCATGGACTATCATGGAATGGTACAGATCAAGCACTAAAAGCACACCTTACCATGGAGCACACAACAATAACATAAATTCCTTAAGGTCTATCTACATTCAGATGTGAAAGGAATAAAAAGAAAACTAGCAGTCATCAGAAAGTTGTGAGTAGCCAACATCAAATTTTAGAAGTAAAAAAGAAAGACCACTAATTTCATTGAAGTCAGGAAGTTGGAGTAACATCTGATAAGCGGGCCAAGCAAATGTATATGAAAATGATCAATTCTTTTATACGTATCAAGTCTATGTTCTAATCGATATCATTTAAACACAGCCAGCTGACTGTGATTGAATTTGGTCAAATTATAAATATGTGAGCTATGTTGCAATTTATGATTCAACATCATTCACGAGGAAGAGCTATATCTCCTCATATAGATAAGCATATTATTCTCTTAAGCCTTGAAAATTATATTTCTTACCCTAAACTGAAATAAATAGTACTTATGATTCAATATCATTCAAATTCATATAACATAGCTCTCAAACTGTTATTTTACATAAAGCAATCTTAAACAAACATACCTACAGGCATGTAAGAAAATAAAACAAAAATGTAAACTTTCCTATAATCCAAGCAACAATCTTTAAGAAAGACCAGGCAACTACTAATTTCAGATATCAAACAGCTGAGACAACAACACTTTAAACAAACTGGACCTCAAAGAAATCCATTTCACCATTAAACCTAAAACAAAAACAAATCAAAATTCTTATCACAACCCAGGAAAAAAAACATAGCCCTAAGTATTCTTCAGCTAAACGGGTCCCCTTTTTTAACACAAATCAAACATTCGAAAAAAAATTTCCCAAATTTCTGTTTTTCCTCGTCTTTTATTTAATTTTCTTCGGCTTTCTCAGCAACCAAACAGGGTTAAAAGCAATAATTCTCAAAACCCTAATTTGAATCACATAGAGGAAAAAAAAAATACAAGAGGAGACAAAAAAAAAAGTAAGTAAATCGTAGAAATTAAGGTTGTTTTTTGTTTTTACCGTAATCGGAGCGAGAGCGTTTTCCGACCATCTGAGGCATCGCCTGCGACTGCGCCTGCCGTGCCTCGCCGTACCTCCAATAACCGTCCGCCATGTTTTAGAGAGAGAAAGAGAGAGAGAGAGAGAGAGAGAGATAAAAGCCCTTAGAAAGAGAGAGAGGGAGGAAAATTAGGGGATACGTGTATGAAGTGTTTTTTGCACAGACACGATTTAGATTCTCTCTCTTTTGAGGACGAGAAAGCGGCGAAGTACAGAGAACGCAACGAAAATTACTAGATTTTGTTTCTTATGCTGTTTTTTAACTCTCTTTTTTTGTTTTTTTACATTTTCGAGAAAATTCTTAACTATATTTTGTCAACAAATCTTAAGTAAGAAGTTGGTGTTACTAACTATTATTAGTAAATAAAAATATAATATTTTAATGGATTCAAATTAAAATATTTGTTATGAAAATGTTGTAATAATACAATGGGATATGAATCTGCCTTTTAAATGCATAAAAACAGTATCATCATCTTATAGTTTGCTTGTGTTTTTAATTTTGTAGAGAATGAAAAAATTGTTTTGAAAAGATGTTACTTTTGAGCTTTTAGCTTTATAAGATTTCATAGATATTCCTTCAAAAAACCATTTTTAATGAAAAATTATTTATTTTATGTTGTTTTGTGCAAGTTAGGTGAAAAAGGTTTATACCACTTGCTTGCACTGAAAATTTCCACAAATGGTGGTGGTTGTGACGGAGAAAAATGGCGGTAGTAGTGGTAGATTCAATGACAAGTCATTAATAATGGTAGCAAACAAGAGTGGTAATTGGTGATCGGTGTTTACAATGGCCAACGATTGGTGGTAGATGGGTGACTAAGTGACATAACTAAGTAGCGGGCAAAACGGGTGACAATTAATGGTTGGAGGTTAGTGGCAAAAATGATCGAGAATCGATAGAAACAAGCAACGATGTGGCCATAGACAACAAGGGGGAAGTGTTGTCAATGATATAAAGGAGTTAAAAGGAACAAGGGTTGTAGAGATGAAGCCAATGATTTTTCTCAAAGTGGCTCAATTTCATTATATCTATTCTATATCTTAATTTCATTCATTTAATATCCCCTTAGTTTGGTGTTATTGAGATAAATGATGTCATTTCTAATCTATTTGTTTCTATTTCTACATATATGGGAAGTTTAAAAAGAAGATTGTGACGATTTTAAATCTTTTAACTAGATAATTTAATATTCTAATGCATGAAGATAATTGATTCAGTTGTAGTTAGACTCTATTATGAATTTTTGACCCGCACCCATTTTAATGTAATTTTTTATTGACTCAAAAAGTAGTTTTAGGTGACTAGCATTTTCATTCACACTAACCATCCTAAACCATTTGGCGCCCAAATAAATACATCTTTTAGGTATTCTTTTTTGTCTACGATTTGGCTCAATTTTCACATCTTTTTTTTTCTTTGGGACCATATTCAGTAAAATAGTAAATAGACTTTTGACTAAAGTATTATGTTAATTAATAAAAATGAAGAATTAATTGTTGTTATGGCAAGCTTTACTATGTTTGAAATAGTTATTGAAGTTGATGCTAAACTTGTTTATGATGGATCACCAATAGAAAATGCTGGATTAGCAGGTATTAAGGGCTTAATCCCTACACTAAGCCATATGAACTATACTATGATATCCTAAAAACGAAAGTTACAATGATCTATGTAATAATTTTAAGTCCTCTAGATTATTCATGGTGCTCCTTTCTTAGAATCAAGCCTCTTATTGGTTGTGACTGTTATTTTCACTTCCTTATTCCCTGTGATCCTTCCTCATCAAGCTTAAATGACACATGTTGAGTCAATAGCAAGTGTTTGTACCTTCCATTAACTATTTCAAAGTTTACAATTTTCGGTGTAAAATAAAATACTGTCATTAGAGAAAAGTATGGGGGGAGCACATGCTTCCAAAAGAAATCACATTTTTCGACAAAAATTATAAGAATTTTCAATGGAAACTTTTTGCCGTTGGAAATGTTTCAATACTGGACAAAGCAACCGAGGGCACCATGAACTGTGAAAACTACTATTCCTTTGACTATCGATACAAAGAAAAACATGTTAAATTACAATTTACTCACTTATGGTTTAACTGAAATTTAAGCTACTTACCTCTGGTTTAAAATTTGATACTTTATCCATCTAAAGTTTGACTGAAATTTAAGTTATCTACCTATAATTTGAAATTTTATGATATAAGTGTTCTACTAGATTTTTTTTTTTTTTTTTTTTATCTTATTTGATCTTGTATTTTTATATTTTTTGTGTTTTTAGAAGAAAGAAACATAAAAGTGGAACAAAATTACATATTTAGTGTGTGTTTGGCAAAAAATATTTTTGTCAACTTATTTTATTATTCAGTTTATTTTTGCTACTATTCATGAGTCTTATTGCACTTTTTTGCACTATTCATAGGTCACACTGTACTATTTCAACTAATTTTTACCTTTATCTACAGTAGTTTAAGCAAAAGTTTTCAATTTTAACAAAATAAGCGAATCTCGAACAAACCCTTCGTGTCCATTTGACATGATTAATTTTGCCAACTTATTTTACTATTCAGCTTGTTTTTGTTATTATCCATGGGTCTCACTGTACTTTTTGATACTATTCATGAGTCTCGCTATACTATTTCAGCTAACTTTTACTTTTATCTACAATACTTTCAGCAAAAAGTTTTCATTTTCAGCAAAATAAGCGAATCACAAACGGACCCTTAGTGTGCGTTTGGCTCAAGATTAAAAAACCAGCTTATTTTACTATTCAACTTATTTTTGCTACTATTCATGACCTCATTGCACTTTTTGATACTATTCATAGGTCTCATTGTACTATTTCAACTAACTTTTATCTTTATTTACAATACTTTCAGTAAAAAGTTCTCAATTTTAGTAAAATAAACAGATCCCAAACAGACCCTTATCCTATTTTTAACCAATGTGAATTATAGAAATCTAACTCAATTAACTTCAAGTGGATAAAGTATCGAATTTTAAATACGAGGCAACTTAAATTATTTTTGTCGATCCACATTTGCCAAAAATATATATATTTTAGTAACAGGAGCTAAAGCAGTATTTTTTTGGGTGCAAGTTTCATTACAGTGGATTGATATAAAGCGGTTTTGTGCAGTGTTTTCTTCTCTACTATTTTCTAATTCCTCCTCACTCCTCACATAACTTTGTCTCTATCAACCTCATTTGTCTTTTCCCGTACGAAACTGACTAATTGGTAACACTTTTATCTTCTTTTGGATATTTTATCCGACAGTAATTTGAAAATTGGTCCCTCTAATCTTTCACACCCATCTTATATATTTCACGGTTTCAGTCCCACCCCCCAACATTGTAGTTTCTTTACTTTCTTATCTCTGAGGCCAGAATTCTGGACCTTCTTTCAAGTTTCAAGTACGAGTAATTAATTAACACAACTTTTCTAAGCTTTTCATGCATGTGTTGGAATAGTTTCTTCTAGTTTTGTTCTCTTTTTTATGGTTTGGTTTTTTAATATGTTGTTCCTTTGGTATTTCAGATATCAATGGCGGACTTTTCTTCTGGTCGTCCCTTTTACAACTGCAGGAACTGTCAAAATCCTATCGCCCTTCGCAGTGACCTTCTTTCTAAGGATTATCGAGTAAATTACTACTCATTCTTTACTCTCTGACATGTTTTGTCCTTTTTATATGTTTCCATTTGTCATCATTTCATGTGAAGTGATCTTTACAAGATCGTTATGTTCGCTAATTATTGTTGTACACTATTAAGTTACGCGCTATGTGTTATTTAAACACAGTACGTAACTATTACCACTCATATTAGACTATACTTGATTGTCATGTTGGATTACTATATAAATCTGGGTTGGTTTTTGCAATTTATTCGGTTTATTTGGTAGAGGTACAATCCTGAAAGGCCTTAAAACACATTGAGCTTTTCCAATGAGCAGAGTCAGCAGACTAGGATCCAAGTCAACTAATTTAAACACGTGTCACTCTGTTATTTTTGAGGAACACATTTTTCGTATTTTCGTCTAATTAATTTTTTTTAAGCCAAATAAACCAATAAAGATGAAGTAAAGAAAAAAAAAATTATTATATTCCTGTATATTAAAGAAAAAAGGTCCAACACTTTTTTTATTACTTCCTGTAGTGAAAATTGGGCCAGCAATGTATATATCCATTTTTGAGCAATGAACGCTAGTTTTGGACCTTTTGGAATAATCAATAAGTTTAAAATCCATAAAATAACAAACTGCAAAGGGCTATTGGGGTTCTGACTTCCCATTGTTATTAGTAAAATATAGTTACTAAACTTTTCCTATTAATTTTTGGCTCAAACTTAATTTAAAAAATTAGTCTTTGGACCTTTAAATCCTTTATACGTATAGATCAACATGAATATTTGGTAAAGGATTGGTAAGATTTCAAGATCCAACATATTTAATTACAATACTAATGGTATCTTTATAATTTTAATATTTAGCTGGGATCCACTTCTTTTGGGTTTCAAATTTAATTAAGATTTTAAGATCCTATCAAGATTTCAATTCCCATGCCCATGACCTATTGTTTCTTTCTCCTTTCATAAGAAAGAGAAATTCCAATTGAGAGAGAGATATTTGTCAAACAATTATTATTTGGTTTAAGGTTTATCCCTAGACAAAATTATTGTAGTTTGGATGGATATTCACCATCCATTGACTTTTCTCTTTATAAATTTGGCCTTTTGATCAAACTCTGCCGCCACAGACTCAAACTTGCATTTTAGGATATCCATCAACCAGTCAACAATTATCCATCAAGTTTGCTTCCACCAATTGATATTGTAATTTGAGTCCTTAACTTTTCATCTCCTTAGCTTTAGACTTTGCCATTCCTCTGGTAAGCTTTCATTTCGATGGCAGAACTCAGTGATCAACCTTTGTTCAGCTGTAAAAATTGTCAAAATCCTCTTGCACTGCGCAGTGACCTGCTTTCTAAAAATTTTTGGGTAAAGTATTTGATGTTATCTTTAACTTTTCTAGTCTCAAATCTGCTACATAGTTTAGTTTAAGAATAACATACTAATTGGAAGCAGTGAATAGCTGATAGCCATACTGGTCTAGCTTTCTCCTACAAAAGAATTCAGTGATATTTTTTCTCAACCTATTATTTTTAATACTATATAACTTATTGCAAAATGTAAGAGACTACAAAAGAGGGGAGGACTATTATCTGAAATTCTGAATTGACTGAAGATGCAAGGATAAAATATTCATTTAAACAGTTTTCTCATTGATCAAATAGTTTAGTAGCTAGATTTATTTGGACTACTTATCCAGAACTGTGCTCTTCTCTAGATATGAATCTGTACAAAAATTGGCTTAGAAACTGCATGTTATTGTGCAAACCTTTATTTTATTCAAGCTGACTTTTTGGATCTGAATTAGATGCTAAATTTTTGGTTATATTTCTTCATTAGTCATATACATATGTGTGTGTGTGTGTGATTATGTGCCATAATAATATGCTTGCCCAACTTTATTTCTGTTACTTTATTCAGGGAAAATCTGGGCCAGCATTTCTGTTTTCTCATGCAATGAACATCATTGTGGGGCAAAAAGAGGACAGGCAGCTAATAACTGGTCTATACACTATTGCTGACATCTATTGCTGCAACTGTGGTGAGGTACTAGGCTGGAAATATTTACGATCTTATGATGTCAGACACAAAAGCAAGGAAGGGAAGTTCATAATCGAGAGAGCAAAGATCAGCAAGGAATATTAAGAATCCACAGTTATGAGCCAAATAACTGTGTACTATGCTTAGCACCAAAACAATGAATAATAATTCCACTATGAGGAAGGTCCTTGTTTCATATGTCCCAGATTGAATACAAGCACATAGGCTTCACATGTTCATCGATCTGTTACTATTATATGCTGTATTTAATTTCCTAGCCGGAATCTTGTTTTAAAATCTTGGAAAATGAAATCCGCATCCAAATTTATGCAGTGTGGTTCATTTTCTCTAAGGAATAAAGTAAACTTTTGTGTAGGGGAACTGGGGCTTGAAATAGAACATTGCTTCAAGTCAGAACAGTCCAAGAATGTGCCTTTATTCCCAATATTAGTAACATACTTCGAATGAGAAGATTTAAACAAGGATCTTATGGTCCTTTATTATTATTTTTGTTGATTAGCATTTCCCTCTTATCTTCTAAGTTCCTTTTTTCTTTTTTGGGATAAATAAACTCTTTATTCAAAGCAGAGAAAACCTGCAGAACAGGAACAAAAACACTAGCACCAAACTGTTAACAGACAAACAAAACAAGCAGCTCCAAACCTCCAGCTGCTAACAAAACAGTGTACTAATCCTCATACCACAGGAACAACCAGCCAGGACAAGCAATATCAACTGCTAACTACCACAGTCAACTCCATTTATAGGAATATGAGAGCCTATACAACACAAAATAAACTAGCCATCAAAACCAGATTAAGGGATCCTCCACAGGCTACAAAGAACTTGATTCTGGATAGTATTCTTTATCATGGATTTTGATGCTAGTCTTCCTCTCACGTCTGACATAACTTTCTATTTCACTTAGCCTTCCAATTATGGACTCTTCCACTTCCATCCTTCCATGTGTGATGGCCTGCCGATTGCTGGTAATGATCTGTCAATTAAAGGAAATATGTAGAATGCATTTCAAGATGCGAGTAACGCGACAAGTTCTACGATAGAATATGGCTACAAAGGTATGGCAAATTGCATTATGAACTATAACTTTACTTTTTTTATTGGTTAACATTTTTCCAATATTGGACTGATTTGGTGTCTGCATCCAACTGCACAAGACTCACCCATTTTTACAAAGACTAGGAGAGGCCATTGGTAGACAGCGTTACCCTCAATTTTGGAGAACAGATGTAGTGCCTAACTAGTCTGCATCTTTAATGAACATACAGATAATTTAAGAGTATGTTTTAAAAAATTCTATCCACTGTTGTAGTTCCACATGTTGATTGAAAGTTTGTGCCGGGTATGATTTTAACTTTATTGTTTGATGTCATGACTCATGATCCCTGTGAAGCTAAAAGATGGAGACCCAAATGATGCAGACTAAAAATGGATCTTCAGGCCTAGATAAGAATACGCCTTGAAAATATTCTGATAGTTTACTTGGTTGATCTATTCCTGAAAGCAATAAAAAAGTGTAAGAGTGCTTGAGCTTTTAGTTGTCTTTTTAACTTGATGACATTAGGATGTGCAGATAGTTGTGAGAGAGTATGATTACCTCAAAAGAGAGTGATTAGGTTATTGGAATCAGCTCATTTTGTGTCCCCTAGAATTTTTCAATATATAAGTGTCAAGTCAATACAGCCATTGCATCGAAAATTTTAATGTTTACTCAACAACTCAAAAGGAATTTCTCTTCTGCTTTTGCCCATATGGCCTATTCTATATGCCTAGAAAGTCAATACGCCTGTAGTTTTTCTTATAATAGAGAAAAACAGGAATTATTTGCCGGTTTATTCCAAACCTCTTTTCCCTTTGTAAATTGTAAGTTTTAACTCCCAATGTTGTATATACTACTACTTTTAGTATATAAACTTTATAAACTAAAGTGTCAACATTAATATATAAACAAATTATATAATTAAGAAATTAATTTATTATATTATTAATATGACACCGATAAAATTCATTATCATATCAATTTATAATTACTTTCATAGTAAAATTTGTACAACTTTCTTTAACATTTTTCATATATAATTAAAAAAATGTTATTAAGACAAGCTTTATTAGATTAATATGTACTCCTTAGGTTGGTAAAGGACTAAATTATAAATTACATTCTCTAACTTTACTTATTCTCTAACTTTAATATGTTCTTAATTTATATGTTTAATTCCATCCGATCTCACCATTAGTTTTAGTACTATTTTAACTTTCCAAAATGGCATCTTTTTTGAACTTGCAGTTGTAGATTGCACAAAAAGACTCTACTAAAAAACAATGGCAGTTAAAAGGATTAACAAAAAAATAAAGAATAAGGATACAGCTTCTATTCAATGCTTTTTTGCATTGGATATCCCATGTTGTGTCCGAATCATGCTGTGTACTGTGCAAAAAAAGCACACAAATTTCACCCAAAAAATAAAACTTAAAACTTAATAGAACAATACTTTAAAACATATTTTTTTTTGAAAGATATAAATTTATAATTTTTATTCCTAGTAAAACTTTCTCGGAAAAAAATAGGAACAGCACGTGTGAAGGGCAGGTAAGCTCGCGCGTGAGCCTTGTCCCCTAACAAAGTCCTCAGTAGAATTAAAGAATCATCTCTCTCTTTCTCTCTCTCTCTCTTTCTCTGAAGTCACAGAATCAAGGTCTAATTCTAGGGAGCTGCCACCGTGAATCTGAGTCAGACTGGTCAGGTTAGCACAGAAAATAGAAACAAAAATAGAAAATTTATCTTTCATATCTATCTAATTTCTAATCATTTTATTTTGTATTGTATTGATTAGCTTGTTATAAGTTAAGAGCAAGAATTCTAAATTTCATTCTCTAAGCAAAGAATAATAAACACTTCCTTAAATTAATACCTGATTTTACAGCTCAGGTTCTTATCTATTTTACATTATCATACTCATTCATTTCTTTAATGGGTTTTCCTTTGTCCCTTCTCTTTCCATCAATTTTTTATCTTAAAGACTTCAACTTTTCAATCGGTGCTATTTAAAAAAAAAAAAAAAAAGACCAACTTTTTTATGTAATCCAATAATTTAATTTGTATTTTTATTTTTTTTTTCATGTTCTTGTTGTTTACTCTTTAATACTAATTCTGTCACTGTCAGACCTTAATATCTTATATGGAATCTTTACTCAACCTTGTAAAATCCAGCTTTGGTTTAGTCCTGCACGCTAACAACCCCCTTCTGTGTTCTTATCTTTCTCAGACTTTTGGGTCATCATCATTTCATCATTTGAGCTTGTTGTAGGTAAATAAGTGTTCTTTTTTTCCTTTTTTTGCATCTATATTGGTCTCACAGAATTGTAGTCTAAATTGGGTTTCATCCACCTAAGCTTTTTTGTGTTCTTGACTCTTTTTTGGGTTTCTGGGTTGGCAGGCATATTGGTCTTCGGAGCTGAAAAAATTGTTCGATAATGGCTGAATTGATGGGGCCACGATTGTACAGCTGTTGTAATTGTCGGAACCATGTTTCACTTCATGATGATATAATTTCCAAGGCTTTTCAGGTGAGTATGCTTGAAAAACCTTATTCCATTGTTTTCTTTTTGGTTATAATATTATTCTTGGTTTTAAAATGAGTGTAGAAGATTGTTCCTGAAATTTATGAGGAACCCATGAATGGAAAACTCAAAATTTGCATATATCAACTCTTGATTTACCAAAAAAGGGAAAAATAAATATAAGAACTCTTGGATTAAGGAACAAATCATAAAGGAAAGAAAGGGTCTATAATTGAATTTAGACCCCAACAAAAAGCGCAAAGAGAGAGAATTGAACTCAGAACTTCTTTTCCTTTTTTGGGTAAATTGGTTTAATTGACACTATGATAGTTTTTCAGCTTTACTACAAAGCACACTCTGGAAATAGGAGCAGCTCAGTACTTCACCAACCAAAACAAGAACAACTGGAACACTGCAATTTTAACCATGTTTATAATAAACTATAGCACAACAAAGTAGCCATATACCCAAAAATTCCTAGGGGTAACAATTATCACCCTGTAAGAGCCTTCCTTTGTAATGCCATTATGCCAATCCCCTTCATACTAACTCTGATGTGGGCAAGGCTTGTGTCCTGTTTCACACAACCAGATAAAGCCTTCTGTCTAGCGCTCCTAGTTCCCTCCAATAGCATGTTACTCTTATCATTTCATAAAAATGAATTCTGGGGTTTTTTTGGCTGATTTATGTTTGGTGTTATCAGTGCCATTTTCATATCATGTATCAAAACTCCAATCAATGTTTCTATTTTTGTTCTTGATTGTTTGTGTTAATGTTGACTATGGTAATAAGTTTTGGGCTTATTTTTGGTCCAACATTATTTTCCATAATTTTGTTATTAGGGAAGAAATGGCCGAGCTTTTTTGTTCTCCCATGCAATGAACATTGTGATAGGGCCAAAAGAAGATAGGCATCTCATGACTGGTCTCCACACTGTAGCTGATATCTATTGTGCTGATTGCCATGAGGTGTTGGGTTGGAAGTATGAAAGAGCTTATGAGGCAACACAGAAGTACAAGGAAGGAAAGTTCATATTGGAGAAATCGAAGATTGTTAAGGAGAACTGGTAGCATTTTGTTAGGGGGTCCTCATCCCATTCCTTCCAGCACTGATGTTTACTTTCTAGCGGTACATGAAGTTCATCTTGTACAGGAAGCTCTCACCCATTTGCAAATGTCATTGTTTCTCATTGTTCATTCGTGCGATGTACTTATCTCTGGAATTTGTAATTTGAGTATTCATATTCTGTGTTAATAAAATCACGGTATTGTTCAAGTGTGCAGTTTTTTTTTTTTTTTTATCTGATATGGATTTTTAGTTATAAAACTCTAGCCGGTTCTGTTTAGTTTAAAAGGCCAAAGAGAAGAAAATTTGGTGTCTTTCAAAGTGTTTGGGGTTAATCTTAGTACTTAAAAAGTCTGTCTATTTAAATAAGCAAAGTAATGCAGTAACTCACATTGATTTGGAAGGCTTGTAACAGCAAAAAAAATTAGATCTGACAATGTGCTATGGTTGAAAGCATGTTCTAGTGGAGCTGCTTTTCAGGTTTTTATTTCTATGGTATCTCTTTTCAGCTAAATGTTTGGTAATGTGAACAGAATATGCAACTTTGCTTGCATTTATACCCTAATTGCAGATACTATCTGCGCGCAAAGCATGCTTGACATGTCTTTCTTTCCATCACCAGGGCCATTTCCATGTTTACCTGATTCTGTAAGTTTATTATGTTTTTGTAAAATTACAAGGTTATTCACATGATTGGTTTCTGTTCAGTCGCCTTATACAATTTGAAAGTGACACCATTACTTTCTGATATAAGCATGGTTGTTTTCCTATTTACCTTTTGTTTTCCTATCTACCTTTTTGTTCTTTGGCATAAATCTTAATGGTTACTTATTTGCAGGTTTGAGTATGAGAATCAGTGTCTCTATAATTGAAGGTAAAATAGCTTACCAATCACCTCTTCTAGACCCTCATCCTCATGCACCCTAAAGAATTTTATCATTCTTAATGAAATGAAATTGAAACGGCATACCAATCACCTCCTGATCAATTAATATTTAGTGGATATCCAAAAATATAGCCATGGTAACAAGGAAATAAACCTATTTTCACAAAGAGCAATGGTTATTACACAGAGTACACACGTGCTTTTTAAAAAAACTAAAATCTTGACTTGAAATCAGCTAAAAACAAAGCGTGTGTGTACATTGTGTGTGTGAGTGTAAAATCATTTCCCTTTTCACAAATAAAGAAACAGCATGTTTGAAATATGATATACAAATTTATTACTATTTCTTTTGTGTTTTTTCAACTTCACACTTTAATTATTCCATTGAAACTGGCATACAGCTTGCTCCGTACTTCAATGGATAAAGAGCTTGAAACTTTAATAAATGAAGGAGCTTAATATATATATATATATATATATATATGGGTTAGGCTCAAGTTATACCTGATGTAACTCTAAGCAATGTTACACCACCCAATAATTTATTATAGAATTTATATTTTGAAAATTCCACTGTTGAATTACATGTTTTATATGTTTTTAACATTCTTATCAATTTTCATGTCAATTGGATGTTATTTACTATTCGATCAATAAACTCATCTTTTATGCAATATTTTAAACTACAAAAATTTGAATTTAAATAATTGATTGATGACATGGCTATTAATCTTTGATCACCATGAAAATTTGCAAGCATGGAGAATATACGAAAATAATGTAATCTAACGGTGGATTTGTCAAAATTTGCATCCAATTAAAAAATATTGAGTGTTGTAATATTGTTTAGAGTTACACTAGTGTAACTTAAACTCAACTCTATATATATATATATATATTTAGACACATACATTTATGAACCACCAAAAAAAAAAAATAACGCAATTTTTAACTTAATCATGATGAGTATATTTTTAACTTAATCATGCAATTTTCTTCCTCTTCTTCTTTTTAAATTATTTATAAAAAAATAAAACTGAAAAGTTAGGAGAAGAAGCTGCAAGAAAAGGTCAGAGAACAAGTTGCATGAGTTGTTTATTCTTCATTTGGCTGGTAAGAAAAGAAGCACCTAAAAAGGGCAGGGAAGAAAAGAAAATAAATTAACAATTTGACTCTAAAGATTCTCTACCACAATTGTAGGGTCTCAGTTCAGGGCCTGGGCCCAACAGTTATGGGGTTCTGGCCCAAAGAGCCCTAAATAATGAATTTATAGAGAGTAGGTTACAGAACTAGACCCTAACGAAGTGTGTGCTAGTTAACTTTGGGCCATACAACAATCAGAAATAAGAAAATCTCCTTCATGTCCATTAGATATACGGTCCGAGAAGACGTATGGGGTGTATCCATGTCTCTTATCAAAAACTATGATTTTTCTCTTCTTCTTCTGTTCTAAGTCCCTCCTTTTTTCGGTCCCCCTCTTCATGGGGACTCCCCTCTCTTATATAGCCTCTTTGAAGTCATCAGAACCTTACACTTGTTGATCATCTGGACCTTCACTTGAATGTCCGTCCCATCGGACATCTCCCCCATCTTTCTGTGAGTTGTAGTAGCCAAGATAACACTGTTCGCAAGTCCTCTCCACATTAATGCAGCCAGAAAAGTAGCTGTCATGCATTTAATGTTGCAACTGTAGTTCCTCCATTGACATCCTACACTTTCTTCCCTCTTACGGGCTTGTGGGATTCGTCCCTGCTACTAACACTCATTGGGGTGAATCTTTATTGCTGGCAGAGGGCGTGTTTGAGTCATATTTGGCACGTCCGAGGAGACATTTCTCCTCAGACCGCCTTTTAAACAAGTTTGGTCCCATAAGAATTGGGCCAGGAGCCCTTTTGGTACCCACACCTTCTCCTCGGACGTGGTCGAATTCTATATGGGCCCAAGGCCCATTGTATGTTTTGGGGACTTTACCCCTACAACAACCATCTCAAAAACAAAATTTAGAAAATAATAAATAAATAACTCACACAAACACACACACAGTGGGTTATTTTCCTTGGTCCATACTGAAATTATTTACCTGTAATGATTTTTTTTTTCTTTTTTAAGTAAAGATTAGTACTGAATTTAAAACCCTGTAGGCATGTACTAGGAAGAATTATGCTGGTCCACTATCATTTTCTAATGTCAATAATGGACCCCTTCCTTGATATGCCTCCTATCTTTTTTATTGCAGGAATCTCCTCCTAAATGGCGATTGAGGTCCTCCAAGTCCTTAGGGAATTTTTTATTTTTTAATGAATATTGTGGGGCTAAAGAAAGTGTAGCCCGGCCCAGGCCTAGTTTATCTTAAGGTCCGCGGCCCAAGCCGAGGAGAGCCATTGTCGAGGACGACCTCCTCCTCGGCACTTCACTAAATGCCCAAAGAGAGGAACAAAATGAGTGTAAGGGCAGGGCCAGGGAAAAAAGCAACCAACACAGTAATACGGAATTCGGCGTCTGACAAGCCCATGCCCATGCCCATGCTCATGCGCTTTTCCAGCAACTCCCAACCACTCTAGGTATGGGTCGACTGGACAGGCCTGCACCCTAAAAGTAAAATCAACACGTGGACGCAAAAGAGGGGGATGGAACACCAATATAAAAGGAGAAGGAAAGAAGGCTCAGGGCGAGGGCTCTGGAGAAGAAAAAAGAAAAGGGGTCTAGCTAGAAAAACCAAGCCCGCCCATGTAGGATTTTCCCGTAGGAACTACTACCAAGCCGATGATCTATGCCTAAGGCCATACCTGTGAAGCCCACTCTCTACAAATGATATTGTGAGGGCCTCCATTCATACGAGCCCAATACTGTCTTGGGATCGTAACAAATTGGGCACTTACAATTGGCGCCGTCTGTGGGGAGGTTTGTGTCTTGGTATAGATGATGGTTTGAGACAATACCCGTGTTGTTTCTACCAGCCACTTACAGTGCTCTAGCGTAAAGCTTCGATAGGGGCTATGATCCTTGACTAGGGGCTACACTTATAGCGTCAGCCACGTAGATGGTTCAAGGGGCTCGGCCGAGGATTTCATTCCCGTCAAGGCCCCACAGATGAGAAAAGAAAAATTACAAGTTTTGGACAGAACCAAGGCCTTGTATGGTCCTCGGACTCAAGCCTCTGGGGAAACCAACCACTTACAAGAAAAATTACAAGTTTTGGACAGAATCAAGGCCTTGTATGGTCCTCGGACCCAAGCCTCTAGGGAAACCAACTACTTACAAGAAAAATTACAAGTTTTGGACAGAACCAAGGCCTTGTATGGTCCTCGGACCCAAGCCTCTGGGGAAACCAACTACTTACAAGAAAAATTACAAGTTTTGGACAGAACCAAGGCCTTGTATGGTCCTCGGACTCAAGCCTCTGGGGAAACCAACTACTTACAAGAAAAATTACAAGTTTTGGACAGAACCAAGGCCTTGTATGGTCCTCGGACCCAAGCCTCTGGGGAAACCAACTACTTACAAGAAAAATTACAAGTTTTGGACAGAACCAAGGCCTTGTATGGTCCTCGGACCCAAGCCTCTGGGGTACCTACGGACAGAACCAAGCCTCTGGGGAAACCAACTACTTACAAGAAAAATTACAAGTTTTGGACAGAACCAAGGCCTTGTATGGTCCTCGGACCCAAGCCTCTGGGGAAACCAACTACTTACAAGAAAAATTACAAGTTTTGGACAGAACCAAGGCCTTGTATGGTCCTCGGACCCAAGCCTCTAGGGAAACCAACTACTTACAAGAAAAATTACAAATTTGGGACAGAACCAAGGCCTTGTATGGTCCTCGGACTCAAGCCTCTGGGGAAACCAACTACTTACAAGAAAAATTACAAGTTTTGGACAAAACCAAGGCCTTGTATGATCCTCAGACTCAAGCCTCTGGGGAAACCAACTACTTACAAGAAAAATTACAAGTTTTGGACAGAACCAAGGCCTTGTATGGTCCTCGGACTCAAGCCTCTGGGGAAACCAACTACTTACAAGAAAAATTACAAGTTTTGGACAGAACCAAGGCCTTGTATGGTCCTCGGACCCAAGCCTCTGGGGAAACCAACTACTTACAAGAAAAATTACAAGTTTTGGACAGAACCAAGGTCTTGTATGGTCCTCGGACTCAAGCCTCTGGGGAAACCAACTACTTACAAGAAAAATTACAAGTTTTGGACAGAACCAAGGCCTTGTATGGTCCTCGGACCCAAGTCTCTGGGGAAACCAACTACTTACAAGAAAAATTACAAGTTTTGGACAGAACCAAGGCCTTGTATGGTCCTCGGACCCAAGCCTCTGGGGAAACCAACTACTTACAATAAAAATTACAAGTTTTGGACAGAACCAAGGCCTTGTATGGTCCTCGGACCCAAGCCTATAGGGAAACCAAGTACTTAAAAGAAAAGCTACGTTACATGGGCCTTAGGAACTATCCGAGGAGAATTCCCCCATTAACGGTTGGGTTAATCCCTACACTGAATGGGTTGCCCATCCTGCCCTCGGACCCTCAGTACCAAAGGGACAAACGCAACTTAAAGCAATGTGCTACCAAGAAGAACACAATTGAGGTCCCTCACTGCTCGGCTACCCTCTAGGATGAATTATTTAGAGTTTATCGTTCTCGGACATTGGTCTAGCATGCATCGCGCAGCACTCAACCGTTATCCCGGTTAGTTCCAAGAGTTTAATTTATTGAGGATAACCATTGTTATACTTGATAATGTCTGTAAGTTTAAACTAGTAGGAATCTGAGTTAAGGCATTTTTTTGCTCCGAGTATCATTAAAGGCAAGCTTATATTTAATACTCATGCACAAAGTAGTTGTTGCAGAAAGGAAAAGTATTTAGAAAAAAATAAACTCATCTTTTATTAAGACAAAGAAATAGTACAGTGTACAATGAAAAGCTGAAATAAGCTTACATTAAAGCTAACTACGTAAATAAAAAGAAAAATACAAGAGAGTAAAGATAAAGCCGAAGGAGGAACACAGAGGAGAGGTTGGCTGCTCCGCCGAGATGTTGAGTAAGGGAACCACTCCTCAATACTTTTACATGCCCATAACTCAGGCAGCAAAAGAACCCGACGAGGGGCCTGCACCTTCGAAGAAAAGGTGCAGAGAGCACCTGGTTTTGGGCTAGCGCCGCTGAAGAAAAGGTGCAGGGAACCCAACTTGGGGCCTGCACCGTTGAAGAAAATGTGCAGGGAGCCGGAAGTTGGGGAGCCCCCGTAAAAATTTGCCTGCGGCAAGGCAGACGGCGCTGATGGCGGAAATTCCTTCTTCTAACATGCCAAAAATCTGGCATGACCAGAACCTGCTTCTGATTTTGACTAAAAGATAGAGGAAGACCATCTTCCCCCTGTCAAAGCGGAGGACCGGCTTGAACCTGTGTCATCCTTGCCCGTACCATATCACCTTAAGGATTCGGTGTCTCTGAAACGGGTAAAGACCCTTTATCCCCACCCATGCCTCAAGCATACTGCCCTGAGGCTAAATGACACTGAAAATGGAGACTGAGTATGGCGGATGGATTATGTTTCTGAAGAAAGCAGAAGGGTTTGTATGCAAGGGGAGTGACCCCCTATCCTATTTATACACAGAGCAGACCGGTGGCATTAAACTTGCGCAAATTTCCCAGGAACGCTACAGACAAAGCAGACTGGACTCAATTTCCAATCTCAACCGCAGCCGTAGGATCTGAAGATCCTCGTGAAGGCGCGCCTCGAGTACCGAAATATCAAAGGGCTCCGCGCGAATGAAAAATGAAGGCGCGTCCCTTGGTCTGACACGACTCCCGAGTAAATGGAAAAATGCAAATATTTATGGAGTGCAGAATCAGAACAGGCTATGATGTAGGCCCAACATTATCAAAACCCTCATTCCCAACTAAAAGTCGGGCAGCAGGCTTTTGAGGGGCTATTGTGGGGCTAAAGAAAGTGTAGCCCGGCCCAGGCCCAATTTATCTTAAGGTCCACGGCCCAAGCCGAGGAGAGCCATTGTCGAGGACAACCTCCTCCTCAGCACTTCACTAAATGCCCAAAGAGAGGAACAAAATGAGTGTAAGGGCAGGGCCAGGGAAAAAAGCAGCCAACACAGTAATACGGAATTCGGCGTCTGACAAGCCCATGCCCATGCCCATGCGCTTTTCCAGCAACTCCCAACCACTCTAGGTATGGGTCGACTGGACAGGCCTGCACCCCAAAAGTAAAATCAACACGTGGACGCAAAAGAGGGGGATGGAACACCAATATAAAAGGAGAAGGAAAGAAGGCTCAAGGCGAGGGCTCTGGAGAAGAAAAAAGAAAATGGGTCTAGCTAGAAAAACCAAGCCCGCCCATGCAGGATTTTCCCATAGGAACTACTACCAAGCCGATGATCTATGCCCAAGGCCATACCTGTGAAGCCCACTCTCTACAAATGATATTGTGAGGGCCTCCATTCATACGAGCCCAATACTGTCTTGGGATCGTAACAAATTGGGCACTTACAAATATATTTATATATTTATTCAATTTTTTGTTAAACCAAATAAATTATTTTTTCACAAGCTTGATTAATTTGTTCATTTTTCATATATAATAAAACCGCGATTAAAAATTATATTATTAATCTTATATTATTAAAAATTATATATACTTCTTATTATAAATTTAACTATCTATTTATTCTCAAAAAAAAAAAAAAATTGACTATCTATATTATTAATAAACTAAAAATAATAATTTTATACTTTTTTTCTAAGGGAAAAAAATAATAATTTGATACCTTATTGTGTACTCATTTCTATAGATAATATCCAAACAAATTAAGTCATAATCCTCTTAAAATATATGTCAAGTGATAGTTATCTTATTGTGTAATAATTATATATATATAGTCAAACCAAGATGCTAGTCAGTTTTTTGTATAAGTAAGGATTGAATCATAAATCTCTTATTCAACCATAAAAATTTTTACTAGTTGAGTTAACTGAAACCAATGGTTAGTGCTATATTTGATTGGGGTGAAAAGGCGAAAGATAGAACAAGGGGATAAAAATTATGTATTATTCATTATTTGGTTAAGGAGAGAAAATGGAGTGAAAGGAAAATGGGTGGGTGATTTTTCCCGGAAAATGGGTGGGTGATTTTTCCCCCAAAATGGAAGAAATTATTAAGTCTGGGAGGATTATCGAAGTAGTCCTCTTAAATCTCAACCAATAAATAATGTCACTTATGCAAATGTGCGAGTCAAATTCTTAATCAATACAACAATTAAATATATAAAACCACTAGGTGATGTCAACATTTACATAAATGACCATGTTTTATTAGTTTTTTTTTTTAATAGAAAGTTTCAACCTATGACATCCGCTTTTGATAATAGTTATTTATTATTAGATCAAGAAACCAATCAGTTTTTGGTGTAAACGAGGATTGAACCTCAAATTTTTTATTCAACTATAAGTGACTTTACCAGTTGAGGTAACTGGAACCTACTAATATTTCATTAGTTAGAATAACTAGAATGACCACTTCAACAATCCTATCGATGGACCTAATAATTTCTCTTGAAGAGAAAAAAAGAGGGAAATAGTAGATGCAAGGATAAAAAGACATTACTATAAATATAAGGATGTGGTTTCAGTCTAGTACCTCTAGTGCACTGGATCCGCTGCGATCATGACTCGTGTTCCAAAATGGACACATATCATGATCGCAACAAATCCAATGTCACAGGACACTAGATAGAAGCCATACCCAAAATATAATAAGGATATAACAATAATTTAATTTTTATCATTTTATTTTTCCATCCCTACTAGGCTTCTACTAAACACTTATAAATGGTAAAGAATAAAAAAAAAAAAAAATTCATCCTCCAACTTTTATATCTTCTAAACACTTTCCATTATCTCAAACAAACGCAACCTAAAACATCAAACTCATCACTTTAATAATTGTAGTTTTCAACAGCGAAAGAATACGCTGTCGTTTTATCCCGTTAGAACACAAAAAGCTACGTTTCAACAAACCACAACAGGAAAGGTAATCATTTTCCACAGAAACAAACAGCAGCGAAAGCGAGAGAGAGAGACACAGAGAGAGAGAGAGAGAGAGAGAGAGAGAGAGAAATGTACCTGAAGAAGGCGCTGTGGGCGGAGGGACTATCAGCTCCGAGACCATCGCCGGAATCAGAATCACAACCACAACAGCAGCAGCAACCGCCGCCGGAGACGGCGGTGCAAGAGCTAGTCAACTCGCTGAACCGGAAGCGGCTCTACCGCGAAGTCACTCTCGCTCTCAAAACCGGCCTCCGCGACGCCCGCGCCGAGTTCTCCTTCCTCCGCCTCCGCGGCCTCCGCAACCTCCTCAAGTTCCTCCGATCCGTCGCCGAGTCCGACTCCACCGTCCACCTCTTCTGCCAGACTCAGTCCCTCCCTGACCTCCAAGGTTATAACAACGACGTCGTCTTCTTCTTCAATTTCACCTTTAACTAACTAATTAACTAACTTTTTTTTTTTTTTTGTTACAAAAAAAAAACCAGTGGTTAGAGCTGTGTTTGAGCACTCGTTGAAAGAAAGGGAACAAGAGGAAGTGGAGAGTATAGATCACATATGTGAAGGTGTAGAGGCTTTGAAGATTACGAGTCCCTCTACTGATGCTGAGGTGGCACTCGCGCTTCGAGTTTTGGAAGGTTGTTGTTTGCTTCATAGAGAGAGCACTGCTTTGGCCCATCAACATAACGCTATTCAGGTCTCTATCTTTCTATATATTCATCTTAATTATTCATGATTTGTTTCATTCCCAGTTTTTAATTAATACCCATTAAATGTTAAATTAAAAAAAATTTAAAAAAAAATTGAATGCTTTATAGTGAAATTCAAGATTTGGATTTGGGGTATCTCCACTTTTACAACATTTTTACAAACGGTTGATTTGGCAAATTCTTACTGGTGCACCAGTAACACCACCCACCAGATCAGCCGTTTATAAAAAAGTTTGTGGCTTTAGCATGTTCCGTTGGTATGATGTAGCTAAGTTACTGTTCAATGTTAAACCAGTGTGACAATGTTACTGTCATTATCACTGTCATGTATAAGTGTAACTCTGTTACTTGTAGAGGTTATATTGAACGCTCTTTTCTTCAACGTATTGTCTTGGGGAAACCCTGCATTCCTCTTGCGCCTTTCTGTTTAACCAATGAAATTTGTATTGATTGCCCAATGACCTATAGCTCAAATGACACTTTCTTCTCCCTATAATGATGAGATGGTTGGTGAGATCATGGTTTCAAGACCCACTAATGTGTATGTAACTTTAAAAAGAAAGGTCGTACTTAATGCACAGAGCTCCCACTTTTGCGGGGTTTGGGAGAGGTCATGGTAGGCAGTCTTACACCCAATTTTGTTTGGATAGGCAGATTCCTGTACATGTAACTTACCTATTTAAAAAAAAATATATATATATATATATATATATAGTCATAACAGTCAATTTTTTTTTGGTTCTGTTCTTGGCTGTTGATTATTTGCCAAGGGTGATGGGAGTTAGAGTTTGCTGTATATAAATGTGTGAATTCTTTTATTATTTTATAATTTTTTTTATAATTGTCAGAATTCTTAATACCAAACTTAGATCTAATTTTCTATATTGCAGGTTTTAATGAACATATTATCAACTCGTGGAGTACTTGAGCAAGGTGCATGCTTAGATGCTTTAGTCTCAATAATGTTGGACTCATCAGCCAATCAAATGGTATTTCGCTATGTTGACTCTTATTTTACTGTTCATTTGTTATGGATTAGAATTTTTGTTTTGGCCAAATAATGATATGTCTTCTTGTAGCTGGCTTTTGATGATAATTAATTGTACCTTCTTTTGATGGTTTTGTTTCAGTTGATCAAAGTTTAATCCTTATTTTGTTGTTTCTTCTACCTATTGCTGTATGGCCTTAATATTTGTTCAAGTATGCTCAAGAGAGAAGATGAGTTTCTAGAGTGAGGCTCATAATATTAAGTAAATCAAGGTCACCTTACCAGCCATACAATGGCCTTAATATTTGTTCAACATGTGTTGTGTACTTTGTTCCTTATTTTCTAGGAATTTGAGGCATGTAATGGTATCGAGGAAGTTGCAGAGCTCATAAGAGACAAACAAGTGGATGAAAATCTCAGGTAATTTCTTTTGTCCTGAATCACTTTAATGCTTGTAAACATCTATACTATGCAATGTGATGGTTCCTCTCTGATGGCAAAATCAAATCGCTTTTACTTTCAATATAAACCATGTTCTATATTTCTAATTTGAAAAATATGGTAACAACTTATTAGCTGGCCCTGCTGGTTTGGCATATTCTATGGAAAAATTTTCAAACGAGCATGTTAAATTTTCTTTACTTCAACTTGAAGTTTTCTCTAATGCTAGCTTCCATGCCCCCTTTTTCTTTTATCCTCTCAGTGTTTGGGTGAATGTATCTTTCTTATCCTTTTTTTTACCTTAAAAGAGTGGTCAATAATTTTAATCTTTGGAATTGGCACTTTTGTAATCATTTTTTGTTCTGGTTTCCTTTTCAAATGATTGTGTTTTTATACGGTTAAATTTGTAGTCTTGTTAGCAAGTTGAGAAGAGACCAATTTATAGAGACCAACCGTGTCTCTAATTGAATGTTAGGGAGACACAGAAATGTCTTGAGAATGCAAAATGAATCTGACAGTAGAGCTGTCAGGGAGACGTAGAATTGGGCAACATGGGATGTTTGCCCAAAACATGTGCAAATTTCTTTGGAATTACACTAGTGTAACCTTTGAAGTCCTGTACAGACAGTCACCACATGATTGTATGCTTGCAGCATTTGCTGCCTTTTCCTAGACTACCCTTTCTTCTTTTTGTTGCAAGGTTAAGCCATTCCAACTTGACTCTTCGCCTAAACATAGTGTTGATCTAAAAAATAAATTCTTGTCTTTGTTCCTTTGTCCATACCTTGGTTCATTTGATTAGGTAAGCTGTGTTGGAGGGAACTCTCATCATTAAGACCTTTGAATGTGCCTATTATTGACATGTCGGTAGTAGTTGATATATAGCTCGTTAATTCTTCACTATTTCTCTCTTTTATCACCCCCCTTGTCTGTGTTATTTCTTACCAATTCAATACATAGTGATAAGAAATATCTTTTTCCTGTGATTAGGTTGAAATGTGGTGAGTTCTTATTGCTACTCATAGGGCATGTAAATGGGAGGGAAAGGCCTCCGTTGGCAGCCATACATGAAGATATAAGGCGACTTCTTGGAGAGAAATCTGCTTCCTTGATATGGGCAGCCAGTCAATTTGGTTCAACACTTGATCCCAAGGAAAGACTGACTGCTTTACATATCCAAGCTCGCAGGGTGCTTGAGTCACTGGACCTGTACTGAATCTTAGCTTATGAATGATGCTTTAGATAATGCTGTTACTCTCAGTGGCATTTCCAACAAATAGAAAATGCACCATTATAAGCCAGTTCTCTTCTCTAGGAAGAATATTTTAGAAAGTTATGTTTAGATATTTATATTTTGTATGATACAACATAGAGCACCAAATCTTTTTTTTTTTTTGTTGCACTTAAACAGAAATTGTAAACCCTCCTTTCATGTGAATAATCAAATTATTTAAAGTAGAGTATATTTCCTCTGCTCGCTTGTGCAATTTGTCACTTGCAAGAAACACGTGAATTTCATCTCTATCTTCAATCCAACTGCATCCCGGGCTCTTTTGCATTCTTCTGTCATTCATCATCTGTCTTGTTTTAGCTAGGTCATGCCATCTCCCTGCATGAGCATATAAGTTTGCTAATAGAATATAGTTTGAAGTATTATGCGGTTCCAACTCTATGAGCCGTTCTGCTGCAATTTCTCCTAATGCAACATTACTGTGAACTACACATCCTCCAAGCAAAGTACTCCACATCACCAAATCAGGTTCCATGGGAATTCTCTTTAAAAGTTCATAAGCATCATTAAGCTGGCCTGCACGACTTAAGAGATCAACCATACATGTATAGTGTTTCAATGTGGGTTCCACATTGTAATATCCCATCAGATCAAAGAATTCATGACCTGATTCAACTGATCCGGCATGGACACAGGAAGAAAGAACTGATAGGAAAGTCACATTGTCTGGTCCAAAACCATCTTCCAACATTTTACGAAACAATGCAATTCCTTCCTGCCCATGTCCATGCATGGCATATGCAGTAAGCATGGCATTGTGGGAAACCAAATTAGGCTTCTTGATCCTGTTATAAGCCAGCTTCGCATGCTTTATACTTCCACACTTTGCGTACATGTCCAAAAGTGCTGCTCCAATGTGGATGTCCGAGTCATAATCCAATCTGATTGAATGTGCATGAACCTGCTTACCTCGCTCAATTGTAGCCAACCTTGCACATGCCGGTAAAATGATTCCAACTGTGTATATATCAGGCCTCAAATTTGATTTCTGCATTTCAGCGAACAATTTCATGGCTGAATCATAATGTTCATTTTCCACACAGCCGGCAATAACACCGTTCCATGTATATACATTTGGGTCAAAACCATCTCCTTTCATTTTTTGAATAAGATCATGAACATGTTCTTTCTCATTACAGTATGCATAGCCTGAGATTAAGGCGTTCCAAGTTGGTGTGTCCCTTTCACTTACTGCATCAAAAGCCACCTGAGCTGCCGCTAAATTGTGGCATTTACAGTACATTTCTACCAAAGCTCCACCCACAAAGGTGTTAGATTGCAGACCTCTAACAATGGCCTGAGAATGTATTTCCTTCCCTTGTCTTAAAGAAGCCATATCAGCACAAGCACTAAGAATGCTTCCTAGAGTGAAGGAATCAGGTTCAAACCCTTCCATCAGTAAATCTCGAAACATGCTCAAAGCTTCATCATACATGAAGCTATCTGCATACCCTGAAATCATCGAGTTCCATGAAATTATATCCTTCTCATTGCCAGCTAGCTTCATCTGATCAAACAGCTCCTTGGCCTTGGAGATATCACCATTCTCACAATACCCAACAATCATTGTATTATATGACACAACATTTTTCATTGAAAACTTGAAAAATAACTTGAAAGCAGTCCCCATATCAGCACACCTCCTATACACATCAACTAATCCATTCACGACAAAAGGGTTAGACATAAACCCATGTCTTATTATATAGCCATGGAGTTCTTTGCCAAGACTTAGCTTTTCTAGTCTAGCACAAGCAGGAAGAACACTTGCCAGGGTTCGCGCATTTGGTTCAATTCCAGCTGCTTTCATTTGGTAAAGCAGTTCAATGGCTTCTTCATCATAACCATTCTGCGAAAACCCCCCAATAACTGCACTCCAAGAAACAAGATTGGGCATCGAATCCTCCAAAGACATTCTTTCCAAGAACTCCAATGCCTCATAAACCATCCCATTGGCAGCGCAAGCCGTGACAATAGAATTCCATGAAACACGGTCCTTCTTGGGCATCGTTGCTAAAACCTTCTTGGCATCATCTAAGCTTTTACATTTGCCATACATATCTATCAGAGCATTACCCACATAAATATTTGAAGCAAACTGATACTTCACTACAATCCCATGCAACTGTCTTCCTAAGTCTACTATGCCAAGACCACTACAAATCTTAAAGACTACCGGAAACACGAAAAACTCCAAGCCAATATCTTCAAATTGTAATTCTTGATAAAGCAAAAAAGCTTCCTCAAAGAATCCGTTATCCACATACACACTGAGAATCGCATTCCAAGAATACAAGTTTCTCAGCGGCATTGTTTCAAACAACAAATATGCAAATTCCAAACACCCACATCTTCCATACATTTGAAGCAACTTGGTTTCTACAAACTCATGCCCATGAAACCCAGTTTTAAGTGAGTGGGCATGTATCTGTTTTCCTAAACTTGGGCATTTGCAAGATTCGAGAATTGAAGCATACATGTTTGAATCCACTGGTTTATCAAGCATGGAGAGGTGGGTGTGCAAGGGTTGGTGGGTTAGTTTAGGCCGCTGAAAGGAGAGGCTAGTGGTTTTGTTAGGCCTGTTGGAACCAAGTGGCTGTAGTGGTAATGGTGGTAGGTGAATGATGGGTTCCAATGATTGGGTCGGCATTTTGGCTTTGGCTGTGGCTGTGAAGTGAAAAGAGAGAGATGGTAGTGGGCAACTGAGTCTGAAGAGATAGTGATGTGCCTCTGCTTCTTACTGTTACCAGTTAAGTCTGTTACCACATATTTGTGGATAGACCTAGCAAACAGGTTGGGTTAATTACATAAAACCAAATTGAATGGGGAAAAAGACGTGGCGGACTACCACTCTATTTAAAACTTGATATGATATGGCGGTTTGTTCACGAAGGCTGGGTTTGGATTGCGATGAAAAGAAAAAAAATGTGCTGTGTTTTTTTTTGTGAGTTCCGTGAATCTTTTTTCTGTAGGTTCTGTGAACAGTTCACGGGACCCGTAAATACAGATTTTAACAAATTTTTTTTTAAAACTGGATTTTACGGCATTATTCATACATTTGAAAATTATTTTATAGGTCATGCTAACGAGTGCCTTAAGGGCACTTATTAAGAATCTATTTTAGGAAAGTTTTGATATCATTTTTATGGAAAATGAAAAAAGTTGTCAAAATATTAATTAATTTTTTTTCTTTTCCCATAAAAACTTTCTTTAATTGGATTATTAAAGAGTGTCCTTAGGGCACTTGTTAGCATTTTCCTTATTTTATTGCAATATTTTTAGTTTTCAGTAATAAGCGGTGTCTAAACAGATTCTCTAATAATAAAATCATAATCATAAAATAGATAAAATGAAAAGACAAAAAGACTTGAAATAGAGAAGAGTCTATTTCAACTCGAATGGTATATATCCCGTTCACAATTTTATTATTACTTTATAAAATCAATGTTTTGTTCATTTGTTTGGTTGTAAAAGCATTCCACCTAACCAAAAGAACACACACTATTCTCTTCTTACTTCGCCGCCTAAATTTTTAAAGGTTTTGATTTGTTTCGTATTTTACCTTGTTTACATTTTTTTACATCATGAATAAAATATAAATATATGATATTGTGGGTGGAAGCGTCATATAAAACTATGGACATTTCTTGAAACATGTGAAACAAAAACTAGCAATTTTTAAGGAGATGATATTTTATATATCCGATACATGATAGACTTTCTCATTTGTAAGATTATCTCACATAGTCAAAAAAAGAGGAAAGAATAGAACATGTACCTTGCATTCACTACTTTTAGATCATACTTTCTCCCTTGTTTATCTTTACACGTTTTTCTCACACTTCATTATTTAATTCTCAACTTATTAATCATCATAGCACTCAAGTTCATTGACCAACTATTTCAATATTTCCGGCCTTGATAACTTGTTCAAACAATCTGCAGTTTTAGTTTTCAGGCCTCTGATGACTTCTATTTCATTGATCTGGTGATTAGTTTTCACTTTTCAAGCCTTTGGTGACTTGTTTAGTCACTCGGATGATTTGTATTTGAGGGCTTTTGATGGCTTGTTCATGGTGCTCTGCTGTTTCAATTTTAATGCCTTGGCAACTTGTGTAGCTGTGAATCTGTGACACTGAATCAGAATCCGATGCTATTGATGAATTTCCATTTAATCCTGCTAATCAAAATTTTAAGGTTTTGATGAATATATCTTCCTGTTTAACTTGACGAATGCACCATTCCATATATGCTGAATGCATTAGTTTGATTACAAGAAACTTTAATCGTAAATTACCTTATCTCATGTTTGGATGAACTTATTATCATCAATTTATTTTGCTTAATTGATTATCATATAAAAATACGATTGTGCCTTTAAAAGTTGTTGAGAAATATAAACCTCTTGGAGCATCTACATCGTTGGAGCTAAAATTTTTAGTGTTTAACACTTTAAAAAGCTATTTTATATATTTTAACACACAATTTCCCAACACATCCTACATCAATTTTCTTAATTTTTCTATCAGTCAAACATTATTTATTTATTTTATTTATCTTTTTTCTCTCTTCCTCTCTACTACAAAACCCAAGAAAAGGCATAATATATATAAATATATAAATATATATATATATATATATATATTTATATATTATCCCCTCTTACTACAGTGAACTGCTAGTTTTGGCAGTTTACTGTAGCAAGTTGCCAAAAAAGAAAAGAAAAAAAAGAAGGTTTAGGCACCATTGATGTTGGGCTCTTTTTGGTGTTTGAGGCGGTAAAATTATAGCTATTTAACCACCACCAATACTATGCTTTGTGGACATAAGAGCATTCACAGCAAAGTTGCTAAAAAATATAGTTTTTAACAACTCAAAACACTACTTTATTTATTTTAACACCCGACTTTATACTACACCTAACATCAAATGTTTTATTTTAGCATTCTTGATGTAGCTTGCTTTTTTGTGTTTTGGTTGCTAAAATAAGTTTTTAGTCATTTTAGCATCTTTAGCGTGAGTGCTCTTACAATTTTGCCAAACAAATGAAGTGCTAAAATAAATAACATGACAATATAGTTGCAAAGTGAAAACCGTAATGGAAATATATACACTAATAGAATTGAAGCTTTTACAATAAAATTAACTAAATTTTAGTGTTACCTCTAGTAGTGACTTAGTACTAAACCCTAGGCCTACAAACACTACTCACTCCCAACTCCTTTTAGTTATTTATAACCGGTCCTTTTATAGTCTAGCAAGTAGATCTCAAAATTCTAGAGATTGGACGACTTAATGGTTTTGATTGAGAATTAGGATTTACAATTCTCGATCTGTGGAATAGCTATGCTATTCTAGGAATGAGTCTTGAACTTGAAATGAAATTTAAAACACACAAGACTTAACTTTTTGTTTATGGTTTGCCAACCTACATATTATGAACCTAACAAAAGAGAAACTTAAAAAAGTTGTACCTCAAATTTTTAAAAGAAAAAAGAGAAGGCAAATGGTAAAGGATGTCCATTCTGCAAAGTGTAGATTACCCATAAGAACATGGGTCCTTGATTCCTTGAACTTTCCAAATTCCAATCCTTGTTTCAAAAGGTAACAAAGAGAAGATAATTAGATAAAGGATCCCATGACCTCAAAACCTAAAGAAGAAAAGAAAAAGAAAAGTAATAGTGAACTATAGGGCAATGGGTTGGTAGCATGCTTTTAAAGCCTATTATTGCTAGATCTTTAACATATTTGCTGACAAAAAAAAAGTGTCTTTTGAATTGGTGATCGAAACTTCCCCTAAAAAAACTATGAAACTTGTTGAGCTAAAATGCAATGCATAATGCAAGGGAGCGACTTTAGAACATTGGTAGATGGATCATTAGGATAGAGCTAGTCACGTAAAGGTAGCCATGATTTCGATTTCCTCGAACAATACGGTGCTTTAAATGAATCATGCACAATTGGTCATGGCAGCTTTGAGTTTTAAACTTTTAATCACAGAAAGCCAAACTCCGAAAGTTGTTAAGGCACAAATGCTTAATCCCAATAATTCAATGTACATCTTTTTTTCCTACCAAATGATCATAATGTTACATGTATTACTTTGATTATTAGAAAGAATCTTGTCCATTGTTGATGACATAATTATAGCACGATGCTCTCTTTTATTACTTTCATTAATAAAAGTTAAAAGAGTTTCTTCTATTTTCTGTGCATTTTGGATTCAAGGGTTTTAGCACTCAAGTGCAATCATTGAAATAGACGGATTTGGATTTGGTGCAATACCTAAGGTGCACCTGATCTCAATCCGAAATAAATGTATTCCATTTCCTGTGGCTATCATGCTGCGTCAATGAGATACATCATTTTTGTAAGTATCATGCTGTGTCAATAAGAGACTTCATTGATTGGAGGAAAAGAAAATGTAGGAACTAGGATGTAATTTGTATTATTGATTTGCAAAATACCCATGAATTTTCCCACAGCAGCTCAAGTATCACCAATTAAATGCAGCAATAGAACATATTGTCGAGCTCTTACTAGTGGCTTAGCTAGACATTTTTATTCTAGGTGCACTATGAGCTTGGGAATAAAAATCATGTTTTATTCTGTCTACTTTACTTTATGTTCTATCAATTGCAGTGTCAGTATGTCACATATTTTATTTTTTCTCCCTTTATAAAGCCAAAATTTAATCATAAAAAATTAGATACATGGCGTACTGTATTTGGTAGTGTAAAAGATTATTTTATTTGTTTGTGCACACATTTCTTTTATTTTTGCTCCCTTAGAAAGCCAAAGTTTAGTTAAAAAAAAGTTAGATACATGACATATTGTAGTTTATGGAGGATAAAATGAGTACTAAGTATCAAATATAAGTTTTTATCCATTTGTGCACATACTTTCTTGTCTGCTCTATAGCAATTCTAATAACATGCTTATGATGAAGAAAGAATCGTCAACTACGTGCAGAACACACAATTTTGATCCAGTGATTATATATGACATTATTGTAGCCTGTATTTGAATTTGCTACGTTTGAATTCTAGCCTGTCTAGACCTAATTAAACGGAATTTCTAGACATTAAACGTAAAGCTTAAATGCGATTGTGAAAGGTGACGACTAGAAAAAATTATTGTCGCATGGTTTTATGATATCGGCTAAGAAGTCGTACAGCATGAACATGGGTGAATTGAAAAAAAAAAAATAGTCTGATTAGCTTCTTTAGGACCACAATTCCTACCGTTGAAATTCAAATTTAACAAAAGCTATCCCTACTTCTAGCCTTGCTTAATGGTTCGACCAAAATATATTGGATAATGATGGGAAATTAATTTTGCATTGAAAATTATGTACATGAAAATGCTGAGAAATAATACAGTTATATGGTGAACCATGTCACTTGTTCATTATTTCACTAAAAAACTCCAATTTGGTTAATATTGTTGAGCCAACTTATGATAAAAAAAAATATATATATATATATATAGAAATTGACTCGGCAATTTTAAACAGATGGGAATCTTTTAATGAAATGGTGGTCCACCATGAGGACCGTATAATTTCTCATAAATTCTAAAGTTTTTTTTTTTTTTTTGAGAATCTCGAAAATACTGAAGGTACTATAACTTTTAAGTATAAAACTTATAAATTAATGTGACAATAAATATGATTAGTGAGTTTGAATTACCTTAAAAATTTGTAGATTTTCAAAAAAAAAAAATCAATTTATAAGTTTAATATAGTAAAATTTGCAGTACCTGCCGCCTAGTACACTACTAGTAAACTACTATTTGGCCAGCACATTTTTAGACAAAGTTATTCCCCATGAACCCTAATTGTCGCCGACACGAGGGGCTGAAGTTTAGTGAAAGTCTTAAATATTTCCACCCATCCCATTGACAAAAATGAGAGAGCAAAAGAAAAAAGATTCAAAGAGAGATTAATGGAGTAGATACCTATGTTTGGCAAAGAAAATGACACCTCCATGACAAGGTGGTGCCCCCATTGCAATCCAACCACACTTTAATAAAAACCCTAGTGCTAAGCACCCTAGACAACAATTAAAGGAAATCAATGAATTGTTCTCTTGCCCTCATTATATACTATACTATATACTATATATTATATACTACTACTACTACAATATATTAATAAATGGAGGGTCAATATATCTGGAGGATTTTCGGAGTGGAGGAGATTATTCCACACTCCACAGCACGCTTACCTAGGGGAATGTTTGTGGGTCCCACACCATAGCCAAACAGTGTGAGTTACAGTCAAGCAAAATATATATATTAAAGAAGAAGAAAAGAAAGAGAATATTTGTAGGACATGGAGAGTAATAATGATGACGATTCAGGAAAATGGAGCACAATGTGATGAATATTGAGGCTTGAACTATGAGTGACTTTAAAAGAATAAAATACATTTAGGTAAGGTTTTGGTGGTCAAAACTTTAAACTGGTTTTGAGCTAAGGTTAAAGGTTTTTTTTTTTTTTTTTTTTTTGGGGGGTGAAAGACTCTGACTACTATACACTGTGAATTAAGCTGATCTAGCTCTGTTTAAAAAGCGGTACGGCACTTTTATTATTAGTAATATTTTTTCTCTCTTATGATTCCCACTTTTTGATGATTAAAGTGGGTATGGCATGTGCAGAAATGGTTCATGGGGTCATACCTAGTAGTTCTGGTATTTCTTTGATCAGATCCTATTTGCTTCATGAAAGTGCTTTAATGGGGTTGAAGAATCTCTACGACCCAGATAGTGTTGATAAAGGACCTGACACTTCTGACCTGTTGGCAAAGCAAAAAAGAGAAAAAAGAGAGAACTTTTGCTGTAAAGGATTGACAGCCATCATTCCAACTCACCTTTAAAGTTCAAAGGAAATAGATATAATCCATAAAAATAAATTATCAATAATAATCAAAGCCACAAAATCCCAGTGTTAATTTAAAATAAACAAAGATTAAGATAGTCATTTGATCATTAATTTAGCTTTAGTACATGCTTCTGCGGAATATATATATAAAATATATTACTAAACTCTTGCTACCTAACAAACATGGAAGATTATTAAAATTTTGTAGCAAGATGAACAACATGATATACTGAACCCTTTGCTGTGATAGAAGAAACATAAGGAGTACTACCGAGGACCATGATGCAAAGGCCAAAGAACTAGAAGTCAGGTTTCTTTTTCTTCTAAATGAAGCCCTAAAAAGAGATATCATCAGTCTCCCTTGGCATCTTGTTCTATCTTTACACAGCATTCCGTGACACACTTTTGAAGCCAACCTAAAATAAAGCTTCAAACATCCACATTGATCAAAGTGCAAAGAAAGCAAAAAACAGAAAGTACATAGAACTAAGAAAAATAAGGGAGAGAGAAGGAAAGGGATGCGAATACTTTAAAAGAAAGAAAGAAACCCATGTACCCTGTTTGTTAGTTTTGATTAACTCAAAACAAGTCACCCACCCAAGTGGAAGAAAAACCCAAAAAAAAAAAAAAAGAGAAGAAAAAAAAGTGATTAAAAACACCAACTTCTTGTTCATCATCCATTTCTCTTTTTGGGGCTTAATTATTTACCATGATCCACCTCCTAACATTCCATTCCAATAACCAGAAGAATCTCCTTGGCCTCTATTCTGATCAAATTCACTTGTGTTTGGGACTTGTTTCAAATCCTCAATAGGAAACAAGAGCCTTGCACCAGTTTCTTGCACTCCTTGATGAAGACTACTCCCATATCCACCTTGAAACCCCTCAAGAGAAAAATTGAGACTTGGCTTGAATTCATGCATAGGAAACCCGGTTGAATACATTGCACTGGAATCAGAAACTGACATGGGCATGAAAGAGCTCAAGCCTCTTGATGTAATCCCAGTTTTGAGCAGTTCCATGGCTGAGAGTTGAGGTGAAGCAGAGGAGGTACTAGGGTTTTGATGGTGGCTTTTGCTGCTGCTGTTGTTGTTGTCACTATAGGGTACCTCAATAAACTTAGATATGGTGTTGTAGTCCTCATGAGCTGGTGGATATGCTAGGTTAAGATCTTGGCCTTGATGGATCTTAGGGTTTTGAGAAGCAGACTGAGGGAAACTTGGTGGAGAAGTCAGATCAGGAAGCTTATTCTTTGAAGATGAAGCAGGTGATGTTGATGCTAATGGTGGTGTTGGTGGAGTTGATCTTTTGTTCTTCCTTGAACCTCCACCGACAGGAACATTTCTTAAAGACCCACCTTCAGTCCAATACCTTCTACAAGTCTTGCAAAAGTATCTTGGCTGAGAGAGACTATAGTTATTATAGTAACAAAACTTGGTGTTAGTTGAATTACACCTTGGACAGTTGAGAGCTTGATCCTTTTGAGGCCTTGTCTTCATTTGCCTTGAAGCTTCCATAGGTTTAACCACTCCAATTCCCTGATAATAAATTTCAAAAATAAAAAGGAAAGAAAGAAAGGACAGGAAAAGGCCATCAGTTTATGATCAAAACAAAAGTATTTGTCACTGAAAAAGAATTTAAAGACAAAGAAAAGAGAAAGGAAAGTATAGTAGGAAACAAACAAGACAAAGAAAACAAGGAAGCTGCTTTACACTTTGAAGATTACACCAGCAATAAAAACAAATTATAATAACTTTTTCTGAGTGCTTTATAGATGGTGGGAAAAATAAAGTGCAGTACTTTCAAGAACAACATGAAAGATCTTAAAAGAGAGCACCATAAATTCAAACTATTAGTGGGGAGCTGAGCTGAAACAACATCATCTCATGGAAAAAATGAAAAGGGTATACTTATAAAATAAGCAATCAGAGAGTAAAATTTTTTAAAACTTAAAGCAAAATATTCTTTATTAGCTTTGAAAATCCCAAGCTAAGAACAAAATTTCATAATTTCATAGAGGAAAAAAAAATGAAAAAGTAGTCTCTTTTACCTGTGGCCACTGAGCTGTATCCATGGATTTAAGAGGCAGAAAAAAAAGGAAGAGGAAAAGCTATGGTCTTCCAAGAGAAGAAAATCACCCACTTTTCAAGCTGTTAGTCTTAAAGCAATATGAAACACTAGAGAAATGGCATATGTGGTGGTTCCATGTGTTGGCCAACTCTATATCTGTGAGTGAGAGGGTATTTTTGTCATTTTCCCTATCCATAATCATAGTCATATATGTTCTATTTTAAGAGTACTACTTGAGAGAATAGGTTTGAATAGGTGTGGGTGTGATCTCAGTTTTGCTCTCTAAATCTATCCATGCTATCTTAGTTTTTGAGATCATTTAACAAAGTATAAAAAAACTTATGTCTATAAAATATTGGAAACTGTTTATACTCATTTTACCAATTCTCAAAAAAACAAATTTCCTAATAGTTGTAAATATACTAATATTGTGTACACGCGTGTTGTACAATAATTAGCAGAAATTTTTTTTCATTTTCAGTTAGTCAATCTTATTCCTTGTGGGTGTGTTTGTGCGTGTGACTGTGGACTTTAGTGGGTTCTTTTTTCTGACCAGAGAATGAGGGACAATGATTCTTGCTATTCTCATTTTGCCTTATATATATATTTTATTAAATTTTCTGTGTTGAAGAGAGAGAGAGAGAGAGAGAGAGGTGTGTCTTTATATAAGTCAGTTTCAAGCTGAATCACCTTGTGTAGGCATGATGTGTTTAAAATGAGAAACCAATTTCTTTCATGGGACCTATAAACTATAATGGTAAAGTAACCTACAAGTTTTTGGTTTTTGTTTGTTTTGTCCCTAAAGTTCTATCCCATTATAGCTTAATTAATTTACTTCAAAGTTCCTTCTTTTCCAACCTGCCATTTTGATAATTGATTTCCCAAATTCTTAAATTCTTTTGAACTGAAAAAAAATTGCTTAGAAAAGTCATCTTATTACCAGTTAGCATGATGTAATTGGACATCATAATAATAAACATTATTTTTATAAAAAGCACCCAATAATTGGACACGTAAAACATTCCAAGGCACTATTTTCTTGACTTTTTAACACTGGGTTTGGATGACTGGAGCAGTACTACTACATGGGTTTAAACAGGGTTTGAAACTTAGAACTTACTTGTATTACTTGCCAATAGAGAAATAGAGAATGAAAGATGTCTTATTCCAAAATGAGAATGAATGTGTAAGGCCCCACTTGCCAAGGAAAGTAGAAGTATCACGAAGACAAACAGAGAGTGAAAAGAGGGAAAGGGAGAAGGGTGGTTTTGCAATATTGTAAATTAGAAGCGACAGGAACAACAGTGTGTGGGATCCAGTTTTGAGTGCTGTGGAATGATGTTTTGGCATAGACAAAAAAATTAAACCTCGTAGGTTATGTGACAAGGACTACCTCCACAGTTGAGTCATACTCTCCAATGGGGAAAGTATTGTGTTCATTTCTGATTGTCCATGTTATGGACATGTATCATTGTAATGAAATATGAATAAATATAGTTTTTAAATCATAGTAACACTCTCTTTCACTCTTCACAATGAATGAAATATATATATAGATTCAAACTTGACTTCTTTGGGAAGATATGTCAACCGTTAGGCTGCAAGCCTTGTGTTTTTGTAAGATATGAAAAATTATTATATATAAACACAAGTTATGAATTAAATTTAACAAAAATTAAATGACCCACATGGTTCGACTTTGGTTGAACTTCGGTCCGATCTCAAAAACTTTGAATCTTTTTTTTTTTCTCGATTCTTTAAACGACTGTATTTCAAAACTATGAGTCCAAGCTCTGCCACCACCCACAAACCCAACACCCTCCATATCCAATGACACACAACAAACCACACAAGGCTAAATTGAAGGCCACTATAATCATCCATGACTAGATTGGTAGTCACTGTTGCGACCCAACGCCACGATCCACAAACACAATCTATGAGAGTGCAAGGGAAGGGAAGCAAATTTTGATTTTATGTTTAGAGGATAGAGAAAGAGTGAATAGAAATGGAGAAAATGTTTTACATAAGCTACTATGCTTGTGTGTGTGTGTGTGTGTGCGCGCGCACGCTATTATATAGTATAGGAATGCAAAAATTATTTATTTGTAATTTTTTAATTCGTGTAAAAATGATATTATCTAAATATGGTATTATAAGTAAGATATTCAAATAAAAAAATAAAAAAAAAGCATATGTATGATTGTATTCCAATTTTACAACAAAACATATAAATAAGAATGGTTATTACATTACAACACATTATATTCCCAATAATATGAATTATCATTCTTATTGTAATTACCATTCATTATATCAAACAAGCCTTAAAATAAAAATCTCATTCCAATATACATGTGATACACACACACACACACAAAAATCACAATACTTTTAACAATTTTTGAAATGGTATGTTGTGATTAGTTTGAAATAGAAGTGTCACTTTTAGTAGTAGTTCACATGAAAGTAATGTTATACTAATTACGTACAACTTACCACTTTAGCAAAATAAATAAATAAATAAATAAATATATATATATATATATATTACTAGAAAATCCTCAAACTTTCATTATTGCAACAATTTAAACTCTCCAACTATCTCACTTTTATTTAACAATAAGAGTAGAATATTCTAGCATCTTTGCTCACCCAGGTCTAAAACATCTCTTTACATCTCTTTATCATTTAATTAACTCTATAGGAGGTAAGGACATAATCGGGAAGGTAGCTCAAGAAACTTTAGAGAAAGTCTATTGGCCAAATAGATGATAACGTGTTCCACACTCTTTATCTATTTTAGACACTTTTTTTTTTAATGAGAATATTGTAACTTTATTAAATCCATAATAAAACAATACATTATGAGCCAAAATAGACACTTCTTATGGTATATTATCCTTGCATATCACTCATTTCATATTTTAAATATAAATATCAATATTAAAAAATAAAAAATGTGAGCATCGCATGTAGAATTAGGATCACAGTTAAAAATAATTCTTTTTTATTATGTAAAAATTAATTTTGCTGCATTTTTTTATAAGATTTAGATGGTCACATAATAAATGTTTAGAATTTAAATGGACACATTTCAAAATATAATTATTGGGTTTTTTTTTTTTAAAATGTAGCCTTACTCATAGAGTAAGTCTACATTTTTTTTTTATAGGATTTAGATGGTCACATAATAAACGTTTAGAATTTAAATGGACACATTTCAAGATATAATTATTGGTTTTTTTTTTAATTTTTAAAATGTAGACTTACTCATAGAACTCTAGTGTCACAAACTTTTCGACAATTTTACCACAATTTTATTGTGTGTCGACTCGTGAATGGTAAAATCATAGACCTATTATTTTATTTCTATTACTCACGAATCGTTACATAACGAAGTTGTAGAAAAATTTGTTTTACTGTATTTACTCTTAACATCTATTTGAAATCCATTTATTTTGCTAAAATTGAAATTTTTTTCTAAATTACTGTTAATAAATGTAAAAGTTAACCGAAATAGTATAATAAAATCTATAAATAATATAAAAAAATATGATAAAACCTACAAATAATAATAAAAATAAACTAAATAATAAATTGATAAAAATATGTGCGACATTTACTCATATATCATTGATTCAATGGTTTGTCCTAATTGAGAGTGCAGGGATGAGAGCTAAAAGCTGAGCTACAAGTTTGCCACGTAACAGAACAGAGAGATTCTCCTTTTAGTGTCGGCGGCAGCGGCAGCGGCAGAGAGAGATAGAGAGACAGCGGCTCTAAATCAAATCCAAGCTAAGCTAAGCTATTAAATAGCTGTGAGCCTATGGAACAAGAAAATCGAACACGTGGCAAAAAGAATGGGGAACAATGAGAATGTCCCCACGAGAAAGAAGCCCATGAGATAGCGAAACGTGTCGTAACCTCACACATCCCATCCCATCATCAATCATATCCCCCGCATGTGCATTGTGCAGTGTCCCTCAGAAACCACCGAATCATCATCATCATCATCTTTCTTTCACCCACCGGCGGATCATTTCTGATTTAAATTATGCTCCATGGTTCTATTTTGCATTCCGACGTTAAGTTTATTGTTAACTTAGATAGAAAATTATGACATTATGTGAAAATACTTAATTGTTACTCTTCTCAATCTTTTTAAAATAAAAGAATAAATTATACTTTGCACCTTAAACTTCATATTTTCATCTTAGTTAATAACAAATTTAACGTTTGAGTACAAAATGTAATAAGGGTTATAGTTTAAAGTGCAAAATATGTGCTCGATAAGGTTAGGGTATAATCTAAGGTATAGTTTAAGGTGGTAAATTGTAATATTTCTAGAAATGAATCAAACTCAATTTATATGGGTCAAATTAGATCGAGTATGTTGATTGTGTGTATATAAATATTTTATGCCCTGTAAAAACTAAAAATATGTGTTTTTATTAATTATTTAAGTTTTTTTAATAAATGATTACAATTTATATAACATGTTTAAATTATATTTTAAAATTTCAAATTCATTAAAATATCAAAATTAATCAAACTAAAATATGAAAATAAGGAAAGTAAAATACATTTATATATATATAACAAGTCAGGTTAGATCTGATGGATTAAACAAACTATCAACCAAAACTCAACCTAACTCAACCCATATCCCTAACCGCAGTGATATTAATAGTGAGTCTCATGATTTGGATTCATAATAAGATTTGCATATTTAATAAATAAGAGAGAATTTTGTAGTCTTTAACATTTGGTTTTCAAACTTTTAATAATTCTATATCCACAATTAACTCAAAGACATGATATATATAAAGTTCAAATGATTACAACAATAAGAGGAAAATTTAGATTATAAACATTTTTATTGAAAACATTTAAAAAAAAAAAAAAAAAGTCAGTTGAATTACTAATAGTGAAATGATGAAGTTGAAGTTTATGAGAAAAAACATTGCTACATCCTATATGCAACTCCATAACTTAAATTCTCTTCTCAAAACTTGTCAATAACTTAAATATAAAATTATAAATCTTAAAGAAAATTTTACCATATTTCAGCTATAAAAAAAAAACAGTAAGAATTGGGTTCAAAATAAAGGTTGAGACAGTTTTTGTAAATAATTGAATGTAACATCAATAACTTAAGACAAAAAGTTTATAGTTTTCGTGCAATAACATTATCCATAACAGGAACTTTGAGTTCCGGCAACGGTTGAACTGTAGCTAGCATCATCTATATGAACTTTTACTTTGGCATCAATCAGAGATGTGATTTCATGGCGAATAGTGCAGCTTAAATATGATATGGCCCGATTCTCAACAAAAAAAAAAAAAAAAAAATACCATATGGCCCTACCAAAAAAAAAAAAAAAAAAACCATTGGCTAAGATGATTTGATGGGGGTAGAGTAGTGGGTTCACATCATAGGACCCACATGTCTCTCTGTGGACTTATAGTTTACTACCATACTTTGAAAAAGAAAAAGGGAAATATATATATATATATATATAAATAAATAAAAAATCTACTATTCAGCCAAATATATATATATATAATCTACTGACACACAAATTTCTATTTTTGCCACAATTTTCAGCATGGTTGATTGTGAATAAAGAGAGAAAAAAAAAGTTTATATGAAAGTAACATGTAATTAGTCATAATCTGCTATATAGGAGTGTTATAGCAAAAGTGGTAAATTTATTTGTGGTACTGGTAGAACTTAGGAAATATTTTTCTTATTTTCTCACACCCTTGCGCTAGGCAAAATTTTTATACATGCTTGTCTTGCGTGCCTTATGTAAAATTTACATGTATAGTATATATGTCTTGTGACAGTGGCACGTGAAAGACTAGCCAAAAAAAAAATCTATGAACAAGACTCATGAACATTAGAGCTTGATATAAAACTAATTGAGCCTAGACCCGTTTATAAGCATGGTAATAAGCTTTATATGAGTTCAACAAATAAACTCATATTTTGCTAAGACTATATATATGGGAGTTGGAATCACTCCTCTAAACCAAATAGGCTTGATAATAAGTTTGATATAAGTTTGATAATGTACTTGTATTAGATCTCAAGCTTAAAAGCTTGATATTGAGCTCAAGCTCAGCGTGAATAATTAATCAAGCTGAGCCAAGCCGAGCTCAATTTTTTAAACTTTTTAACAAGTTCAAGCTCAAGCCGAGCTTGAACATTTTACTTTAATTGTTGAGCCGAGTTGGAACACTCACTACTTTATAAGACACAGCTCGTTTACAACTTTTGACTTTCTGTATAGAATGGACAATGTTCAAGTAAAGAAGGATCTTAGGTAACGTGAGATAAAATCTTTTTGCTTTAAACTCGCTACTTTACAAAACATGGCTCGTTTATAACCCTTGACTTTCTATATAGAATGGACAATGTTCAAATAAAGGAAGATCTTAGGTAGCATGAGATAAAATCTTTTTGCTTTAATCTCACTGCTTTACAAAACACGGCTCGTTTACAACTCTTGACTTTCTACATAGAATGACAATATTCAAGTAAAGGAGGATATTAGGTAGCATGAGATATAAAATCTTTTTGCTTAAAAAAGGTGACTTGGGGTTGAAAATTTGCACTAACTAGGGCTTCTGTTTTAAAACATGTATAGAATCTCTTCAATAAATTAAAGTCTTTGGACTGCTTGGGTGCACGCATGAGTGCCTTCTAAAAGGCAAATGTCTCTGGAATCTTCTCAAGATAATGCATGGAGTAGAGTGAGCTATTCTGAAACTAAGGGATGGTTCTAGGAAATTTATGAAGTTAATTTGATGTGGGAGATGGTAGCAGGATCTTTCTTTGGTGTAATAATTGGCACCCAGTCGGTGTTATTTTCCAAAAGTATGGCCATAGAGTCAATTAATTAATGATGTAACAAGCAATTCTAAGGCTAGAGTAAATACTGTGTTACTGGAAAAATCTTGGGCTTGGAAACTTGCCAGGTCTGGAGAGTTGGTGGCTATCCAAAGTCAGTTGTAACAAGCAATTTTTCTTGTGCAGCTTGGGGAATATGGACAAGTTAGGGGGATCCACTCGTTCATTGAGATAAAAAAAATCACTTCAATCATTTTTCTTTTCTCTTTTATGGAGATTTTTTACAAGTCTACTAAATGTTCAGCAATACATCTTGTAAGGACCTTGTTTGAATTCCTAGCCCAAAAAATATATAGACTTAGGCCTAAAAAGCCCAAAACAATAAATTTGTAGAGAATGGATTGGAAAACAGGACTTTAATGAATTAAGCGGCAAATAAACAGATCTTGATGATAAAGAAAGGAAGATAACAAATTTACACTAAGGAAAAATATCATCGGCAATGTCTGAAGAGACTGGTTCCTATAAATTGTTCTTGAAGTTCTATTACAAGTTTAATTCCTAATTGTTATAGTGTTTTCCTTCTTTTTTTCCGATCCTCTCTTCAGGGAGGGTTTCTCTTGTTATATAGTCTCCTTTGAACGATCTTAGTCCTACACTTGTTGGTCATCTAAGCCACTACTTGGGTGCTTGTCCCATTGAACACCCCCTCAGGTCTTCTGTGAGTTGGGATAGCCAAGGCAGCACTATTTAGGGGTCTTCTCCACATTAATGCAGCCAGAAAGTTAGTTGCAGAGCATTTAATGTGGTGGTAGCAGCTTTCCCTTAGATATTTCTAAGCTCCCAGCCCTCTGGTACACTTGAGATACACGTCCTTACCACTAAAGCTTCCTGGAAGGTTACCTTGAACCTTAGGATACACATTTGAGCCGTGCTTAGCCTATCCAAGGAGACATTCCTCCTCGAACCACCCTCCCATTCGTATCTTGCTCGTTAGATTCTAAGCTTGACCCATCCAACACCATTCATTTGTTCTTGGATTACTATGCTCTCGGTCAAGGCCCAATATACCATTTGGGCCCTTAACCCTACACGTCTAAAGTCATAATTTTTTTTTTTTTTTTACAAAATTTTTCACAACTACTGAGGTGGTGACCTAAAATGATAGGTTATAATGTAATGTCCATAATGGATCCAAATAATAATCAATAAATTGACAACTGAATAATTGTAAAATTTGTTATAAAAAGGCATACGTGAAAGTACGGGACTAGTGTTCTTTAATAGCTCACTTAACACTTATCTTTATAATTTTTTTGGATGTTTAGTCCATAAACCTTTTCATTTTTATTAGTTTGCTCTAATGTGCTTCTGCTTTTGGTGGTATAGTGTGTTGTTTTTATTTGAAGAATTATTGGTATTGATAGTTGTTCCTACCATGTTCTCACTCACAACCACTGTTTCTTCTATTACTATTAAAACGAGGTTTCATTTACTTCATGGAATAATGTAGAACTTGACAAAAATGAGTTAGGATTGTATCCAGTGCATAAGTTGCATTGAACACGTTAGAATGCAGACATATGTTCGTGTCTAACGTGTCCAATACATTAATGCGCTAAACGCAAGCCGTGTCGGACAAAAAAAAGTAATAGTTTTTCATTAAAAGCTCAATATTGATTCTGCCACTAGAAGGTAAAATGTTAGTTTAGAATATTTTATGAACTTACGCTCTCATACTGCTGCTGCAAGAGCAGCTCGAAGCATAAATTGTGATATATATCATACATGTTTTTTCTAACAAGTCTAATATCTTCTTCACTGTCTTTTTCATGTCACAATTTTTATTGTGAGTTTATTTTAAAGAGTGGTTAATGGATTTATATAAGGTGTAAGGACGCGTTTCGTGGCGGACCGTAACAGTGTCGGGTTCGCACGTGAAAATGCCCCTAACAATATCATTTGTAGAGCGTGGGTTTGGAAGGCTAGGCCTTGGTTGATAGGCGGTGGGTTTTTCACGGTGTTCGTACCAGTTTAAGTTTTCCTACACCCCTGGAGTCTTTCTCCTGGAGGTGGGCTGGGAGGCTCAGGTTTCTGGCCATTTTTCCCAACCCCCCCTTTTTTTGGCGCACCTTCCTTTTTATTATATAGTCCGTCTTGGCTGATCCTGACCCTCCACTTGTAGGTCAGGCAGGAGCTTGTTTCTGTATCCATCCCATCAGCTGTCCTGTCTAACTTTCTATTAGTTGCATGGACCGACGTTCGCACCGCCCAAACGTCTTTTCTCATTAACCAGCTCTGGGTATTGGCAGGTGCATTTACTGAAGGGGGTCGACCGCACTTTCCCTGGTCCGAGTTCACACCCTGCTTCCCTATGGGCCTCATTCCGTTCACATCCCTTTGAGGGGGCTGTTTGGGGATTGCCTACACCAAGGTGTTGGTCTTCCTGTTGAAGCTATGGAATGCCGAGGACAGGGTAAGTTCTCAGCCGTTCCCCTTGCTACCTCGGCCACTGAGCATTTGTCTTCGGCAAGGTACCTCCTCGGCACGGGCCCTGGGCCCAGATAGAGTTTGGGCCGGACTGCAGAACTCTCGGACCCACATAAGGTTATAAATGACTTTCTATAAATAAAAAAAATAAAAAAAGTTGTAGTTAATGGTTTCACAGAAGATTCTAAACGACTTTCTATAAATAAATAATGAAAAATGTTGTTCCTATATATGAACATAAATTAATAAATAAAATGAATTTTATAATTTTAAAAATAATGATATTTTACCACAAAAAAAATGTGGGATTTATAGCCATTCGGATGCAATGGCTCGTGAAGTCCCCCCTTCTACCTCCCCCCAAAAAGGCATCATTTATATAGTAATAATTAGTATTATGCTTGTGTGATATATAAATTAATAAAAAAATCATATGTAAATTTAAGAAAATAATTCAATGTTTTAAATTAAATTGAACATTAAAATATAAAGTAAAAATAAACGAAATTTTTTTACTTTAAGGTTACATTTTTTTTTTTTTTTTTGATGATATAGGAGAACTTCACTCAAATTAGTTGCACATCGTAGAGCATACTGTACAACAATCCTCACTGCTAATCAAACTCTTACGGACAACTGACCCCACCCGCCAAAACCAGTTATCGGGTAATCTAGGGGCTTTTACTTCATGGTTACATGGTGAAACTACATAGGCATAAGACCAAGTTTTTATCAAAACCATATATATATATATATATATATATCAAGAGACTACAATTTAAAGTAAAGAATGAAAAATAATTTAAAATTGAAAAATATACCTCTTATAATTTTCAAGAGACTAAAATTTTAAGCCTTGACAAAATAAGTCTAATTTAAAAAAAAAAAATATAATAATAATTTTGATATATTTATTGTGCAACACATGATGAAAGCATGTCATAACACTAATAACATTTGATACAAACTACAACATATTATACGACTTTTATCATATAGATATGACATGATATGATTCTATCACTTCTAGAAGAAGAAGAAAAAGTATCAAAGTTTCGAAAGGTTAGGTATAGTTCAAGCCTACAAATGTTCAATGATTGTATCGTATCATATTTCAAACATTAGTCATAGTTTTAGTGTTAGGGGTTTTCAAGAAAAATCGACCTTATGTATTTAAACTTGAGAGTTAAGACCCATAAAGGAATTCCTTTGTCAAAAAGAGACTTTTTTTTTTTTTTTTTGTTTCCTTTATATTTGAAAATTGAAGGATTTGTTTTTATTGCACTATGTCACATTCAGTAAAGATTTATGGTACATGTATTAGATATGGTCGATGTGTCAGAGCTTGTCTCATAGATGTATTAGAAATGATACCTTGGGATGGATGTAAAGCGAAAGGAAGAAATTAGTGGATATTCTTATGGTCTAGAAGGGTTAAGCTCTTATAGAATTGATGAAAAATGGAAATTGATTAATAATTAATTAATTTCTTTTGACAATAATTTTAAAATTTCAACTAATCTATAGTTGACAATCAAGGTTATGTAATTAATATTTGGGTTAACCTCGGTATGTTAAATAACCCAAAATTGGTTCACAATCAATGTCGCCGCCCCTAAAATTCCTCTTAAAAAAGTGAAATTTTCATATAAAGTTTTGTAAAATGACAGTAAGGAAGACTTTTTTGCGAACTTTTCAAATAGGTCTTCTTTTAGCCAAAAAAGAATGAACGTTAATTTTATCTTTTCGCCATTGGTGTTTTTTCCGACCTTTACGCATTTCACCGCCCCACCAGAAATTCCCATCATCCCTCTAGTACATTCCTCAAGCACAAACAAGAGGGCAACCCTCTTTAGGGTCTTATTACAATCTTTACAAGAAAGAGACCTAATGAGTTGGTCCAACTTAGGCGGACCCACCACTAAGCAAAAATTAAGTGTGGGACCCAAAGGACATTCAAAATCAATAAAGGCCTATCCATCAAGCAAGCATGTGTGTGGACTGTGAAGGCACCTATCAGCCAAAGTAAACAAGTATCATGCTTGTAAGGTTTCCATATCTTCCTCTGTATCCTTCTTGCCTAACAACTAATATTTGATTCATTAATTTATAATATAATTTTGTACCAATCACATCATAGCTTAGTGCGTTGATGACCCAACTCAAAAAGTAACGGTGTTTAATTTTATAAAGAACACATTAATCAAATCAACACAGCAAACCAAACAGATCAGTATAAGTCCAAAAACTTGTAAAATTTTCCATAAGAAAGTGAGGTTAACCATTAATTAGCATGACAATGTTTTAGTAACCCATCGTTTGGGGTCAAATTAAATGTCATTTTGGATTGGTTTTTTGCTGGAGAAGTCATTTGTTTATTTGTCAAAAGTTTACAAAAATACAATTATAGGCTTTAAAAAAAAAGTGAAACTTTAAAAAACTTTATAAAAACAAATAAATTATTAGAAAAAAACACAACTAATCTGTATTAGTTATTATCATGGAACATTCCCTTTATAAAATGTGAAAAGAATTTCCAGTGAAGCAGTGAAATGGTTATTATTATGGAATCAATAATGACTTTTGTCGTCGAACATTAACTGTGCTACTTTGCGCCAAAGGTGAGAGGCTCAGTTGTATTAGTTTGTCATGTCACACAAGTAGGATTGCGTGTTGATAAAATGCCTTTTCCATCAATAAAAGTTTTGTAGCTCATGCATAACAAGTATGAGTTGGCCTAGTGGCTTTTAAGATCTTATGAGATCCATGAGGTTTTGAATTCAAAACCTCGAGCTAGCATTTTAGGGCCATTTCTTAGGATTCCTCCTTATAATTACTTGGTGTGTGTGGAATGGGACTACACACACTCACGGGAATAGTCAGATGCTCGAAAAGTTCTTGACACCATTTTTAGCCCCCAAAAAAAGAAGGTATGATTCATTGGAAGAACATCGAGTTGGTGACAATAAAAATAACTAGGAATCAAAAAAGAATTGGAACAATATTAAAGATAAAAGGCATGCCCATGCTACAACACCTTTTTAGTTTATTCAATTTGGCCGACAGCTTTTTCCCCAAAGAGGTCCAGCCAGTTTTATACACAACAACACTGAAACAAAGTAGGGGGGGAGATGTCGTGATCATATGCAAGATATGGGTGAGAAAGATACACAACTTGAACACATGGAATCATCAAGTATAATTACACGTATAAGTGAAAAGGACGCCGACTCAGACAGAAGGGTCATAAAGTGGCACCAATGCCATCTTAGTGCAAAATGATTATGAACTTACAGATTACTCGTTCAACTTGCATACATCAATGAACTTCTGGACTGCATTGTGATATTGGGTTCCCTGTAAGAATAATGCGCACATTAAACTCATGTTAAAAAGTCAGCTACCAACACCATCTACCCTAGCGTCACATCATATCGACAGTTCTGATAAGTTCAAAGTGATTTTTCAATCAAAAGAACCCGACATTAGAACGTACTTTTTAATTCATGCAACAAGTGAGACGTTTGATCCAGACCTTATGATCCGTTCAAGAGGGTTTCTGGCCATATATTTCAAAGACAGAGCTAAAGATGAATCCTTCTCATTCAGGATGGTCCCAGAGAAGTCTATGAAGAAGATTGCAACTCTTAATTTGACAAAAGAAAAGGCCAGAGAGAACCATCTATCCCAAGAATTAAAAAAAAAAATTTTGGATCCCCCATTTCCCACGTTTTCAGCACTTTAGTTGTCAAGCAATCTACAAGAAATGTCATTCTTGATGAAATCCAGATTTTACATACACCAATTTATATGAAATTTGGTCTTTTGTCCATCTGGTCCTTAGAGACACACACCACATGCCTACATTATATTGATGTCCAATACCGCCACAAGGTAAACAGGCCACATGCAGTACCAAAAAGTCTTTTTAGATAGTAGATTAATATGAAATGTAAGTATAGAAAATCTTCTCTCCCAGCAAGAACAAAAGTTGATATGATGTTAATATGGATCAATAAAATATTGTTTTGCTTCAAAACTATCTAGTCAACTTGGCCTTGCACTCAAGACCAGTGCCTCAAATCATTGGCTAGTGAGTTAAGGTTCAGTTGCCTCAAAAATATATAAATCTATACAAATGGCAGAGAAAAAATGAATAGATAAATTGTACCTCCCAGTAAAGCTGGTGGCAGTCCATGCACTGCCAAAACTCTATATTCTTGTTAAACAAGCAGTTGGGTATTCTTTGGAAACCTTTTGCAGCTTCAACAGCCTCTTCAGTGGATAGGGGCTTTTGAATGAACCTCCCATTGCATTTGGAGCACCTTGACATCAGCTGATCCTCACTAATTTTCAACTGGAAAGTTTCAATGACCTGCATCAATTGACAAAACATCAAGGCATCCAATCTTAGCCATCAGCACATTCTCATCACACTTCACTGTAACCTTAACCTGTCTTTTGCTCTGCAACACAGACATCTTCTACATTTCCCATTTACAGTTATATTTAGTCAATTACAATTCATACTCTTTACATGGCTACCTTCAAAAACCAGATTTCATGTTCAGACTTCGTACTATCTTTCTTCTTAATGGAATCATCATTCAGTATTCCTTATCGTTTTAGATATTAACAGTGACCCTCCACCCCTTGCATCTTTACTAAGAATATTTATTTTACTTTTTTAAAGGATAGAAGTAGTGTCGTGACTGACATCTGGGTACATATTTCAAAAAAAAGTTCCAATTGAAGAATTACTTATTAAATCTATGATCATCTTCATCGGATTTATCCTACTCAGAAGTACATCTTCATCAGATTTACCTTATTCAGAATTTTAGATCTATTAAAATTTTGAAAATATTTCAGGCATCAAGATCATTTTTAGGCGTAAATGATTATTAAAAAAAATTAGGCCTAAATGCAAAAACACCCCCTGCCCCTAGGGTTTTAATTCTTCCTTATTTTTAAAAATAATTCTTCCTTATGACCCCCTAAGGTTTTCATATCCACCAAATTGATCCATGGGACTAACTTCCTTTAGCTCTTATGGATGGGAAAATCACGTGACCAATTGCACGAACCAGTAGGTCAATCCTATTACTGTAGCACATGATAGTTACATGAATTTTCTGTTCATAAGAGCTAAGAGAAGTTAATCCCAGGGGTCAATTTGACGGATATGGAAACCTTAGGGAGTTACAGAGAAGAATGGAAACCCATAGGGGGGTTATTTTTGCAATTGACCTAAACCCTAGGGAATTTTTTGCATTTTGGCTTAATTTTTAAAACAAATGCAACACGAACCAAATAGTGCTACTTACTAATAGTTCAGCTTCAAATATTTAAATTCAAACAAGTACTTAAATTGGATAATTAAGGTGAGAAGAATCTGATTTATTGGGGGGGGGGGGGGTACTAAAATAGTTTTTTTAGCCATTTTTATCAATTGCATGGTTACATGATTTCTTAAAATTTAAATGATTTATAATTGTAAAGCAGTTCTCATAAATAAACCTCGAATGTCAAAACAAAACAATCTTCTTTTGTAATAACTGAATGCATACCTCACGTAGCTGTTCATTTTTTAGAAGACTCTTCACCCTATATATTTGATTCTTTAACAGATACTCATGTCTTAGCAGCTTAGCATCCCGTGTCAAGAGCACTCTCTTCTCTTTGAGTGCTTGTTCTATTAACTCCCTGAAAGCAATGAAATTTTTTTTTTTCAGTTTGCATAAGAAATATGACAAAGTTGACAATATAATCAACAATTTAAGGTCAAAAATATATTTATTTATTGATTGAAATCATTCATTTAAGGAACACCTGGATTCAGGCCTTTTCAAATATGGTATTGCAGCATCTATACCAACACACCGTAAATGTTTTGCCAAGCCTTCAACCTGTGTAAATGTTCTGTCAGCCTCATGCAAACAAAATAATCATAATCATTTAAATCCTAGATTGCATGGAGGTAGAGAATCTAAGGGTTTGTATTACAATACTACTGGGGTGATTCTTGTAGAGAGCGAAAGAAAAGATGAAAAGAGAGGGTTTCATTGTTAGTTGGTCAGTGACAATATTAAGAACCTGCCACTGATAAGGATTTTGCCTTAAAATTTTCAGGTAATTTGCATTCAACCATGTACAGAAAGTAAAAAAATAAGACCGTGTAACTTCGAATGAAGTATTACCTACACAGATAAGATAAAGTACTTACCATCACATCACATAGAAATTTAGGGCATCCATCACTCCCCAAGGACAAATCCCATGGTGGGGGGCCTCGCCAACCATCCAAATTTTCTAATCGGTTTTCTTTGCAATTCTCAGCCACCGGTGACCGTCTCTTTCCTTTCTTTTTGGAAACCTTAGGCTTTTTGTCCGACTCTTTCAACATAATCTTTTCCCCATATTTTTTTACAACCTTCAAGAGAGATTCATCTATAGGCATGGTGCACATTGACCTCATTCCCCCAACTGTAACTATTCTTTGAGGAAAATCAGAAGTTGTAGCCCGGACTATATCTAAAGCTTCACTAAATTTGATCCTTAAAATTTTACTATTTATATCGTCCTTCTCAAGAACCTCTTTCAACCCAAGATTCACATCAGGGGGAGCTGGTTTGTTGATATTATGAAAATAATTCCCTGCAATGAAGAGCCCAAGAAATTTCCATTACAAACTGGATATTGCCTCAATAACTAAGTGAAGAGGGGAAATAGAGGATTCTGGTTGTTCTATGTTTTTCTTTTCTTTTAAGTAATTCTGGGTGTTCAATGTTTCACTAGTGTATTTGATTTCACAGTGCTAATCCATGAACCATGACATAAGGAGAAGTATTTACTTGAAACACAATAATTTGGAAATGCAAAGAATGAAGATGATATAATAGTGTTGCGAAATGTGAATTTGCCCACCATATTGGAAGATTACTGGCACAAAACAATTTTTTTTTTTATAAGTAATAAAAAATATATTAAAAAAATAAGGGTGTCACCTGAGTATATAGGAAGTATACATCAGGGACAAAGTACAAATCAAGTGGCAAATTTTATTTATCAATAACTGATTTGCAATTAAATGGTCATGCATGTAATTCACCTTCATCATTCAGATAATCGTTGATGAATAAGGCAGAGAGATTATCTAGAGTTTTTTTTTTTTTTTTTTTTCTTTTAATGTCGTGGAACCTCACCAAGGCAGGGCCCTTTGATCCTTGGGGAGTGTAAACCACAAATACACGACCCCACCCACCAGAACCTTGTATCATCTAGAGATCTAGTAGGGCAGGAAACAGCTGAACAGTGTTCATCTATTATTCCTCATCTCTGATGTTAACCAAATGATGTTTGAATATTGAAGCCGGGAAGAATTATTATCCCAGCTTTTTTGGCTGCTTCTGCAGTCTTTCAAGAGGAGATGTCCAAGTTTGGATAGCCAGGAAGCAGCAAAAAATCCATGGTATCTCTGTCCAACTTTTTACCACCTTCAATGTATATCCACCAATATAAATTGGCAATGAGTCATCCTTTCTGATTTTTTTGATTTAAGGATCAAATATGGATATTTATAGCCATCACATCAAATTAGTTCCTAAATATTCATGAAAATTCAGAGTAGTCGTTAGATGACTCATTAAAGCAGTGCAGGAATTAATTTCCTGAAACTTTGAATGGAAATAAGTTTGTTGGACCAACTAAAATTCTAGGACATGAAGTAGAACTTCGGAGAACAATAAAATTTTGAATGACACAATTCTGTGGGGAATTCATGCTTCAGAAGTTGTGGAGATCATGAAAACAACTTACCAGTACTTGTGATATATCTGGCAATCCACACACACGAAGAACATTTTATAATGAATTACACTTGTGATTATATAGTTTCCAGCAACAAAACTCAGAAGGCATAATATGCTAAAGACATCAAACAAATAAGAAGGCGTGTGAGTGTGTGTGTGCATTCATTCATGCCATTCTATAAAGCTAAAAACTATCTTCAAAGGTACAAAAGAGCAAATATGATACACAATCAAAGACTTCTTAATTTTGTCCCAAAGATCACTGGCATACAATTATAAAAAAGGTTTAACAAAGCTCAAAATTTCAATGCACCACATACCTTCTTTCACAACCTTTGCCTGAAAGATATTAAATATTTCGAGCAAACAGTGTGCATCCATCGCTGCGTATGTTTTCTGCTCTTCTGTAAGAGGACGACGTGACCAATCACTACATTGAAGTTCCTAAAGGAGATATAAATTACATTAACAACTTGTAGAATTGAAACTGTCATCCTGAGCCAGACTGGGAACTGAAATCCCTAGGAAACAACATATCTTCTCATTTAACTTGGACAGGTGCCACAACCATGACTTGCAACAAAGCCCAAGAGAATTATCTTTCAGGTTTTATCAATTCACTCTCTCTTTGTATGTAATAACCAGTGTTTGTATTTTTTTTGGAGTATTTTGTGTGAAAATCCTGTATTAAAAAAAAAAAAAAAACAGTCTAGAGCAGAGTATGCAAATAGTGGAAAAACAGGTCCCAGAGATTAGCGAGACTTTTGATTCCTCATTCAATTATCTCGTATTGTAGATTGGAACTTTTTATCATCTTTAAGCATCACATCTGCAGGGATACAAAAGGATATCGTAGTATATTTGAGTAATTTCAACTTAAGGCTTTAAAGATCGAACATCTAGCATTCAAGATCTTTCCCTTTTTCTTTTTTCTTTTTTTCTTTTTTTTTTTTCTTTTTTTTCTAGTATGGTGAACCAAATAAAGATAGTCATTGGTGCTCATATTTTTCAGTCTTACGTTTAAAATGTTACAAGTTATCATTAATAATAATTTTTTTTTTAAAAACGGCATCTTTAACGAAACAACAGATCTTATATTTTTTCATATTAAAATGGCAACAACAAAACAACTTGGATTCATGAATTAACAGGAAGCACTATTGAAGAGGATCTTATCTTGAGCATTAAACAAACAAAATATAGGAGTTAAAGACCAAACCTTTGATAGAGAAAAGCCCAACACTTCTTCACAGATGTTTGCCAAGCTCTTAGTTTGCTTTGGTTTCTTCTTTACATGCTGCTTATGTTGCAGATGATTATATGCACTTGTAATATCCAAAAAGGGCTCAACCTATTTTCCATCGATCTATTAAACATAGTATAATATTGTATGAAAAATGTCCAATAAGTTTAAACTAATAGCAAAATATACATAAATATAAGAATTCTTTGATTCCATATGTACACACATACATTACTTTAAAAATCGTGGAGACTGCCTTAGTTCCCGTCAGCATACAAGAATCCTCTTCCTCTACACCCCACCACCCTCCTCCCCCTCACCCACACCCCCCCCCCCCCCCCCCACCCCCCCCCCCCCCCCCGGGGGGGGTTTTGAAAAATATATTATAAACTTTCAATGAGGAAATGGATATAAACATGAAAAACATTTTCCCACTCCCCTACTACTAAATAAGTATCCCCCTCTTTCCTAATAATCAAAGTGGTTTCTTGCTTCCCTACTGAAAACTTAAGGCATGTCAGCTTCAATATTTAAAACTTTACCGAATATTATAATGAAGTATATTCCAAAACATTTTGTTTGCTTGGTTAATAAAAAACAAGACATCAACCATAGTCTACCACTTATCAATTATCATACCATTATACGATTCAAGCTTCACATTTCATAATAAAAATTAAGGATATCTTAGGCGTAACAAGCTCAACCTTAACTAACTAACTCAAAAGAACATCAAGTTTTGTCCTTTTAATGAATAGATATGTGAAGAATGCAGCCACAAAATTGTCAGCATTTTCTAATAGAATGTTACAGAAATAACTCCACATTGTACTAAACATAATCCCCATTACTCATAAATATAGCTCAATTTAAATACACTCCAAGCTCAAATTTTTACAACCCATGTTATACATTAAAGAAAAAAAAAAAAACTTTTTTTGGTCAAAAACATAACTTGAATTGAATGAAAGAAACGAAAATGAAAAACCCAATTGAAACCCACTTCATTTTTACAAATTCCTACACTTTTCTCAGCAACCAAACAGGGTAAAAAAAAAAAAAAAAAGTTGAAGCACTTACTCTGTCAAACCCAGGATCACAGCCTTGTGCACAAAAAGTGGAGGACAAGTAAACCAAATCCTGCTTAAATCTAAAACCCAGTTTCAATATATCAGGGGAAACAAAAACATCCCTGAGAATTTCCCAGATTGAAGGCAGAGGAATTGAGAGCAGGTCAAGAAGGAAAGTCACCGAGTCAAGTGACTCGGTTGACTCGTCCGAGTCAGGGGTGAGTCGGGGGCCGAGTTGGCAGGCGAGTTGGAGAAGAGCGACGGTGGGGAAAGAGGATTGGGGGGTGCGGATGGGTTTCCACTCGGCGTCGAGGGCGACGATTGAGGAGCGAGTCAGAGACTGAGTTAGGTGAGTGAACTCGGGCGAGTCGGTGGAGGAGACGATGTGGATTTTGAGGGGATTTGGGTTTTGGGGATCCATGTGGAAAATGGGGGCAGTGTGGATCGGCTCTTCTCGTTATAAATAAAGAGGGCTTTTTTTTCGGGTCGGGTCAAAGAAAAAAAACTAAATTCTTATAACATATCAATGAAACTAATCAATTCTAATCTAAACAAATCTAATCAATTCTAATCTAAATTAATATATTTGAATAAATAATATATATTATCATTAATTAACTATTTTAAGAAAATTTTGATACAATTTTTATTGAAAATATAAAATGCCATAAAAAAATTAGAGAAATGCTTTGTTCAATTCACAATACTTTCATAACAAATTATAAGTGGTAAGTTGTTATAAGTTATTATTGGTAGTTAGAAAAGTAATTTAAGTGGAAGGTTTAAATTAAAATTGATAATAACTTATCACTTATAATTTGTAATGAACGTGGTGTGCAAATGTTATAAGGTAGCACTTTTCAAAAAATGAATTACTTTTTTTTTTTTCCTATAACAAATTTCTAAAAACATGTTATAAAACAATGTTGTTAGGGCATTCGTTAATTTTTCTCCTTATCCAATACCAATACTAATTAAATAAATAAGGCAGGTAACATTCATCCTCTCTAAAATAAAACACCCTTTGTCCTCAGGGTGTTTTTTGACTTTCTTTTCTTATTTTTCCCACCTCGATGTAGTATTTCTCCTTTTTTTTTCAATGTTGGCCTGTTATATTTGATATTTTTTATAATTTTTTTTCCAAGAGAAAAAAAAAAAATACAAAGTTTAGAAGTCAATTTGCATTGTCAACCTCTATTGTTAATGCCTCGATTTCTAAAAATATTCAAATCAAATTTAAAAATAACACCTATGAAAATTGATATTGATTTATTGGAGCATCATTCAAGATTGTGTTCACAAATATCAGATTTATACCCCCATGCTCCCCTAAGTTCAAATCTCAGTTTCGTCCCAGTATAAAACCATAATACACAATATTTGTCATCATCCTATAGTCATAAAAAAATTCTTTGGTTAAAAAAAAAAAAAAAAGAGGTAGTTAATATTCCCAAAGCATCTTAGATCTTGTAGTTCAATAGACATTTTCTTATGTTTTAAATGGGCATGTTTAGAGTTAAATCCTCTTTTCACCAACTATTGAATTGTCAAAATAAATAAAATAAAAAATTCATAAAAAGAAAAAGCCATTATTGCAAACCGAATGAGTAATTATTTAGTATGGTCAAATTACAACAATATGGTACTCCTTAAATTCTCTCTCTTACATGAATATAATAGGAAGTAGTACTCTTGAAATACTGAATAATTATTAATTTATTTTTTTGATAAAAAAATGGATAGAATGAGCGACTTGAGTTGACGTCTTTCACCTAAGCGCAATCAATTCAAGGACGGACCCAGGTGGGGGCTCGGGCCTCCCTTGGGTCCAATTTTTTATTATTATTATTATATATAGTTATTATATATTTTATTTTTGTAGTTGGGCACTCTTTTCAAAATCTTAGGCTCTCATTTTCTCCAATCAGTTTAGCTAGTCTAACCCAAATAGTAACTATCCAACCTAAAAAATTAACAAAAACAATAAAAACATTCATAATGGTGATTTTATATTAGCAAAAAAACTATTTTTCCACTATAGAACCAAAAAATCATGTGTTATAAGAATAGCCAAAGCTAAATTTTTTGCAATTAAAGTAAACTGGTATAAATAATAGTTGATTATAGCAAGTTGTTAAAAATAAAATAAAATATTTTATTAAGATTATATTTATTCTCTCAATTAAAAATCTCAAATTCTCTATCTTCCTTTATTATTTTAATGAGTTGTTTATATTTGTGGGGCCTGAAAATTGGAGTCCCGGCCCACTTCACATTAAGGGCCCAAAGCCCAGGCCGAGAAGCCCTATTGTCAGGGACACACAAATAGAAGCTCCCTGAAGGCCCAAGAATGTGGCTGAGGACGATTTTATGCCTGACATCTCACAAAACGCCCGAAGAAAATGACAGATTCAGCACAGGAGCAACACAATGGAAAAGGCTGCCAGCACCTTAATGTGGAGCCCATCGCCTGACAAACCCATATTCATACCATGCTATCCAGATCTTCCCCAACCACTCTGACGTGAGGGTTGACAAGACGAATAACCACCCCAAATAAGGAGAAACTGACACGTATGTGAAGAACGGGAGAAAATACTAGCATAAAAGGGGGAGGAGGGGAACCCAAAGGGGGGGGGGGGGCGAGGATAAGACACTCCTCGGACTAATTCCGAGGAGATAGATCTTTCAAACCCCATCCATGTAAGGTTTGGCCTTACAGGCCAAATCCACCTTCGCATGGGCTTCCATGAAAATCCGGATCAGACCCCTGCCCAGCGCTCAATGGCAGGCCTTTTCCAAACCCACTCTCTACAAATCATATTGTTCGAGCCCTTTACACACGAGCCCAACGTCATCCTTGGGTCGTAAAGATCGTGTCCTTACAATTGGCGCCATCTGTGGGAAGGCTTGCGCGTTGGCGCAGGTGGCGGTGGAGTCAACTCTCTAGCAAGCAGAGGTTCGCGGGGTTTCCTCCACCTCCGGCTACATGCAGTTATTGCTCCGGTATAAACTTCTGCTAGGGGCTACGTCTTGCAGTGCCAACGGCGCGGATAGCTCCAGGGGCTTCTGGCCTCAAGCCGTCTCTCCCCGCCCTGGTCTAGGGGCTTACGTTCAAAAAATAAATAAAAAACTACAAGTTTTGGACAGAACCAAGGCCTTGTATGGTCCTCGGACTCAAGCTTATGGGGAAACCAAGTACATAAAAGAAATCTTACAAGTTTTGGACATAACCAAGGCCTTGTATGGTCCTCGGACTCAAGCCTATGGGGAAACCAAGTACATAAAAGAAATCTTACAAGTTTTGGACAGAACCAAGGCCTTGTATGGTCCTCGGACTCAAGCCTATGGGAAAACCAAGTACATAAAAGAAATCTTACAAGTTTTGGACAGAACTAAGGCCTTGTATGGTCCTCAGACTCAAACTTGTGGGGAAACCAACTACTTAAAAGAAAAACTACGTTACATGAACCTTAAAATCCATCCGAGGAGAACTCCCCGTTAACAATGGGGTTAATCCCTAAACTGCACGGATTCCCCAGTCTACCCTCGGATCCCCAATACCAAAAGGATTGATGCAATATAGCGCAATATGTTACCAAAAACACAATCGAAGTCCCTCACTACTCGGCTACCCTCTCGGACGAATTATTTAGAGTTCATCGTTCTCGGACATTTGTTTTGCATGCATCGCACAGTGCTCGGCCGTTATTCCGGTTAGTTTCAAGAGTTTGATTTATTGAGAATTACCATTGTGATACTTGATAACATCGATAAGTTTAAACTAGTAGGAATTTGTTTTAAGGCATTTTTCTGCTCCAAGTATTATTAAAGGCGAGCGTATATTTAATATTCATGCACTAAGTAGTTGCAGAAAAGAAAAGTATCTAGAAAGAAATAAACTCATCTTTTATTAAGACAAAGAAACAGAACAGTGTACAATGAAAAGCTGGAATAAGCTTATACTAAAGCTAACTACGTAAGTGAAAAGAAAAAAAAAAAAAAATACAAGAGAATGAAGATATAGCCGAAGAAGAAGCACAGAGGAGAAGTTGGCTGCTGTTCCAAGATGTTGAGTAAGGGAACCATTCCTCAATACTTTTACATGCCCATAGCTCAGGCAGCAAAAGAACCCGACGAGGGGCCTGCACCGTTGAAGAAAAGGTGCAGAGAGCACCTGGCTTCGGGCTAGCGCCGCTGAAGAAAATGTGCAGGGAACCCAACTTGAGGCCTGCACCGTTGAAGAAAATGTGCAGGGAGCCGGAAGTTGAGGAGCCCCCGCGGAAATTGAGGAGCCCCCGCTGATGGCGGAAATTCCTTCTTCTGACACACCAAAAATCTGGCATGACCAGAACCTGCTTCGGATTTTGACTGAAAGAGGGAGAAATACCCTCTTCCTCCTGTCTAAACGGGAGATTGGCTTGAATCTGTGCCATCCTTGTCCGTACCACATCACCTTGAGGATTCGGTGCCTCTGAAGCGTGCGAAGACCTTTCATCCCCATCCACGCCTCAAACATCTTGCTTTGAGGCAGAGTGGCGCTAGAAATGGAGATCGTGAATATGGAAGAAGAAGTATGATTCTGAAGGGAACAGGAGAGTTCATGTGCAAATGGATTGACCCCCTACCCTATTTATACACAGAGCAAACCGGTGGCACTTAATTTATGCGAATTCCCAAGGAGCGCTACGGACAAGGTAGACTTGACTCAATTTCCAATCTCATTCTCAGCCGTAGGATCTGAAGATCCTCGTGAAGGCGCGCCTCGAGTACCGAAATATCAAAGGACTCTGCGTGAATGGAAAATAAAGGAACGTCCCTTGTTTTGACACGACTCCCATGTAAATGGAAAAGCATAAATAATAATACAGGATGTGAGCAAGTCACGAGGTGGGCTCAGCATCACCAAAACCCTTCTTCCCAACTAAAAAGCCGGGAAGCAGGATTTTGAGGGGCTATTGTGGGGCTTGAAAATTGGAGTCCCGGCCCACTTCACATTAAGGGCCCAAAGCCCAAGCCGAGAAGCCCTATTGTCAGGGACACACAAATAGAAGCTCCCTGAAGGCCTAAGGATGTGGCCGAGGACGATTTTATGCTCGACATCTCACAAAACGCCCGAAGAAAAGGACAGATTCAGCACAGGAGCAACACAATGGAAAAGGCTGCCAGCACCTTAATGTGGAGCCCATCGCCTGACAAACCCATATTCATACCATGCTATCCAGATCTTCCCCAACCACTCTGACGTGAGGGTTGACAAGACGAGTAACCACCCCAAATAAGGAGAAACTGACACGTATGTGAAGAACGGGAGAAAATACTAGTATAAAAGGGGGAGGAGGGGAACCCAAAGGGGGGGGGGGGCGAGGATAAGACACTCCTCGGACTAATTCCGAGGAGATAGATCTTTCAAACCCCATCCATGTAAGGTTTGGCCTTACGGGCCAAATCCACCTTCGCATGGGCTTCCATGAAAATCCGGATCAGACCCCTGCCCAGCGCCCAATGGCAGGCCTTTTCTAAACCCACTCTCTACAAATCATATTGTTCGGGCCCTTTACACACGAGCCCAACATCATCATTGGGTCGTAAAGATCGTGTCCTTACAATATTATTTTAAACAAAGTGATAAAAAAAAAACATTTGATATTGGGTGTATTGTAAAGTGGGGTGGTAAAATAGATAAAATAACTTTTTATGGTGTTAAAACTAAAATTTTTAGCACCACTACTATAAATGCTCTAACTTCAAAAAAAAAAAAAAAAAAAATCCTAGCCAACCTTGTATTAAAAAAAAATTGTTTTGTTTTGTCTTTATTGGTAGATGATTACATGTTAATATATTTAGAAATAATGATTTTGTGTATTTATAATTATTTAATACCATATGAATGCTTATTGAGTTTTTTTTTTTTTTTTTTTTTTTTTTTTTTTTCACTTTATACTCTGGCTCCTATTGGCTTAAAATCTTGGATCTGTCTTTGGCGATCATAGTTAATTATTAATTTACTACCATATAAGTAAAACAACATGAAATGAAATTAATATAAAAGTGTTATGGATCATACTCAAAAAGGCCACAGCATAAGGCCCAACAACAAAATACGACCTTTGCCGGCAAAAAAATTATTGGCGTGGGTTTAAGTTTAATCCACGTGGGCAGCCCAACGCCTGAAAACAGTGGCGCCAAAATTACCCATTTCCCGCGAAACCAAAATTTAGCGCCAAATCATTTCATTCAACATAAATAAATTCACACAATACCAATCAAATGATTACTACAACAACCATTTGAGACATTTCTTTGAAGCTTTCAGCTATGGCGTCGAGACCAACAGCGAGAATGGTGCTGAGGCGAAGGACTCAAGCTCCGAAGCCAGTGGGCGTGAAAGTGGAAGATGGGTCGGAGTCAGAAAATGGGTCGGGGTCGGATTCAGAGTACGACGGCGTTAGCTGCCAGGAATGTGGGTCGGGTGATTTCGGGTCGAAGCTTCTTCTGTGTGACAAATGCGATAAAGGGTACCATTTGTTTTGCCTTAGGCCCATCCTTGTCTCCGTCCCCAAAGGCTCTTGGTTTTGTCACTCTTGCTCCAATCGCCATAACAAGTTGAAGTGTAAGTTCACAGCTTATTATTTTATTTTTTTTATTTAAAGAAATTTATTTGATGTAGTTTTGGATACTCACATGCTTATTTTATTGATTTTTATTATTGGGGTTTTTTTTTTTTTTTTTTTGATGCTAATTGCCAACTAGGTTGTGTCAAATGCTTTGTTTTGATGCGTATCTATGGGTTTTATTGTGTACATGTATTAGATATGGGTTTTCATTTGATCCCTTTAATTAAATCAAGGACTTTTGGTGGTTGATTTATACATTTCATGCCCATTTTGCACATTACATACAGTGTTTTCTTTATCTAATGGTCCTTTTGACTAAGGGGTGAGATGGAGAGTAGAGTAAAGTTGGCTGGAAATTAGTCTAATTTTTGGCCAACTCTACTCTACTCCATATGTTTCCCTCAATACAAACAAACCATAAAAGAGCACCTTTGCATTAGGATGATTGGGTTTTTTTTTTTTTTTTTTTTTTTTTTTTTAAGGCACATAATAAAATAAACCCTTTTAATATTTCCCTAATTTATTCAAGCCCAAGAGTGTCATTTTCAAAATATTTGAGAACTTAGGGACATTTTTTTGATAGTAAGCTAATAAATCTCATGGTTGTATTACATTGGTTAATGAGCTACATCATTGAATTTAATTGGGGAGCCTGAGAGACAATACTTACAAAATTGTACTAAATTTTGCCCTTTGTTAAAATTTAATTAATCATTTAGCATAACTGGTAAAGATTGAAGATTGAACAGCCTAAAATATTGTCTGTCTATTTGCATTGTAATTTGTCTCATTTCAATTGGTTTCTTCAATGATGATGTGCAGCATTCCCCCTTGTTCAAACCAAAATTGTTGATTTCTTCCGCATTCAAAGATCTTCAGACTCAAGAAACAAACTAGTTGAAGGTAAAGAGAGTTTTGAACAATGTTGCAATTCTTCTGTCTAACACTTGTTTTTAATTTTTTTTTTCATCTCTTATAGTTTGAAACTAATGTAGTATTTTTTTTTTTTTAGATTACCGAAAGAAACGGAGGCGACCTAGTAGCATAGTGATATCAAAGAAGAGAAGAAGGTTGTTACCATTCAACCCGAGTGAGGATCCTGCGAGGAGATTAGAGCAAATGGCGTCACTTGCAACGGCATTGACAGCCACTCGAACAGAATTTAGTAATGAACTCACATACAGACCTGGCATGGCACCGAGGTCAGCTAATCGTGCAGCCCTTGAGCTGGGGGGAATGCAGGTAGATTGGAAATCAGTGGCTTTTAAATGAATATTTTCATTTTGGTCATGCAAAACTGTACATATACATTGTTATTAGTTCTCAAATCTCACTTGAGGGATATATACATGAAATACTCTTTTGCTGCTAGAGGTAACGTTTTGAAATTGATTGGTCAATATCTGATACCATTATGTCATAACTGGATTTCAGGTATTGTCAAAAGAAGATAATGAAACCTTAAATTTGTGCCAGAACATGATGGAGACGGGGGAATGGCCACCTCTCATGGTTGTTTTTGATCCTCAAGAAGGGTAAGTGATATACAATTAAGCTCTAAATTGATTGTTGCACATTTGGGTACTAGCTTTAGTAACCTTGTTTGATTAAACAGGTTCACGGTTGAGGCAGATAGATTTATAAAGGACTTAACGATAATTACAGAATATGTTGGAGATGTTGATTACTTGAAGAATCGTGAAAATGATGATGGGGATAGCATGATGACATTGCTTTCTGCGACTGATACTTCAAAAAGCCTTGTCATTTGTCCTGACAAGCGTAGTAACATTGCGCGCTTCATCAATGGCATTAACAATCACACGTCGTAAGCTCATTTTCCATCTCAAATCTTGAATCTTGAATTTCTCCCTTTCAATCAGCACTAGCTACGCTTGTCAAATAATAGCCTCCAGAAAAATCTTCATGCTGGGACAGATGGATGAGAGGGATACATTGTTTTTTTCATGATTTAGACACTTATAGGATGGTTATGACTTATGGCACCCTGCAGAATTTTGTTATGTTCTGTGAAACATAACATACTGCATATCATAGTCAGATAGCATTCCAGCACATGGATTGCCATTGGCAGTATCAATACATAATAGGAGTCATTTCTGGCAATGAAAATAGAAAGCAGTTTATTTAGGGCTCAGGAGACCTCTAGAGTAGCAAAGTGTTCAGAGAAACTAATAGGCCATTTAATTGTGTAAAGAGCACAAGATACTCACCTAGTCACCTATTTTTTTGTTCTAGTCTAAATTAAAATCTAATATCTACCTCTGCCCTTCCCAGCCCAAGAAATATCTCAATATTTTTGTAAGCTGCATTAAGCTTCTTTAATTACCATGGGACACTCATATACAGCTTAATGCTTATTTTCTATAGCCGTCCAATTGGGCATCACATTTTCATTGTAAAATTGTAGATATTTTTGAAAGGATAGGGGCTATGTTTGGTGCAATCTAATGAAGCAAACTGATCTTTTGTTGCAGGGAAGGTAGAAAGAAGCAGAATCTCAAATGTGTGAGGTTTGATGTCAACGGACAGTGTCGGGTCTTACTGATTGCAAACAGAGATATACGAAAAGGAGAGAGATTGTACTATGATTACAATGGATATGAGAATGAATACCCAACTGAGCATTTTGTCTAACACTTTTTCCTTGTCACACATACCCTCACGGCCTCATTGAGTTCAATGAAAGCATTTGGCCACTAACAGGCTAATTATATTGTCAATTTTTCATGATCTCTTTCCCTTAGCCCACAATTCTCTTTTTATTTAACTGCAAATGTTGAAGAATGATACTCATTTAGGTGAGACATCGGAATAAGTCACTGCAATTCCAGTGCCATTCTTGACCAATTTGAAAGTCCTATGATTTTATAGTGTTCAAGTGCCTTGAGACTAGCACAAAATGCATTATTTATTTATTTTTTTACATAGTAACAATGATTATAATGGTGTAAAATTCCTACAAATTCAAAAAAGTTGATTCCAAGGGCGTGCAAAAAAAGGAAACTTGCGGGTAATAGTAAACCTTTGGAGTTGGAGTGACTGCAATAATTGAAGTAGAGTTGATTGTACTGAACGTGGACAGAGTTGTAAAAACTTTATTGTGGTTAACTATGATGGGGAATTTTCATAACCTGCTCCACTGGATCTTTTGGAACCTTTTACCAACTTGAAAGTGACTTCAAAGGGTCCTCCACCTTCAATTTCTCATCTTGCAATAGTATTCATTGTGGTTGAGAAACTCCTTAAGATTCAAATCATTAAAATTCAGTAACTACTAGCTATGAAATATTGAGAAATGCCCTTTAAAAAAAGGACAAGAAGAAGATAAGCATTCAGAATAATTCAAAAAGAAAACCCTCAATTCTACAGTTTGAACTTTGTCACTCTGAATGATATGAAGAGATAACTAACTGCTAAGCAACTGAATATTTGTGTGTTACTGTTAAGTGATGTTTTGGTTTGTTTGACAGAAAAGGAGGAAACCAAAAAAAAAAGGGTTGTAAGTAAACAAAGTATATTAATAATAAAAGTACATTAAAATATAAAAACGGATCCGTGGCGCAATGGTAGCGCGTCTGACTCCAGATCAGAAGGTTGCGTGTTCGATTCACGTCGGGTTCACTTTTTGGGCCTTTTTGGAGCTTCATTTTTAGTTGGCCCAATAACTTTTTCTTTTTCATTTTTGGGCCTTTTCGGAGCTTCATATTTAGTTGGCCCAATAGCTTCTTTTTCATTTTTTTTTTCTTTTTTCCTTTTTTAAATTTCTAATTTAAAATTAAAAAAGAGAAAGAGATCAAACCGCGTAAAGATTGTTTTTTTTTGGGTCTATGTCAAACTACGATGATGCTACATGAAAGGCTAGTATGGTATCCATCGTAATTAATGCACATTTCATTTTGCACGTCAAAATCATAGAAGTAGGTCTCATACTATACTATGTGTTAACATCAAAATTAATATTTTTGCCAATTTTTAATTATTTTATAAAACAAATTGTGTACCTATTTTAGTAGGTAAATTTGACTAATCAAACTTAAAAGGTGATTGATTGGATCCATTAAGTTTTGGTAATGATGATTAGATTATCGGTGGGTAAAACTTTAGTTCAGTGCATTTAACAAGACTTAAGGTCAATATGTGATCAATTTTAGATAAGTGCTATGTTTATATTGCATCTAGTGAATAGAGCACTAGACACAAGCCAAACTCTAGAATAATACGCTAAGTTATACAATAAACAAGTTCAAATATCTTTTTTTATTTAGACCCTAAATAGTTCAATTTTTTAATTAGTTTTCCAAATCAATTAGTTGAACTGCATTTTTGACATTTTCTTTTCTCCCTTCCGCTTGGGGCACATGAACCATGTACTGGATTATTCATTTTCCTTGAATAATTGAGCAGACGTTTTGATGCTTATAATTGTTTCTTTAATGATTCTTTACATTATTCCATGTCTTATAGAGAGCTCAATGTGATTAAATCATAAAGAAAACTTAGAAAAGACACCAGACAAAGTTGGCATTGCATTATTAGTAATAATTACAAACTTGGCAGTGCTTTGTAGTGTTACTAAACAAAAATAAAAACAAAATGCTTTTGCTATGGCGTTCATTTATTCTCTAACATGGATTTGTAGCCAATAATATGGCATGGGAATAATGATAGAGAAACATTATGCACAGAAAACGTGTACAATTGTAATTTCTGCTGCAGAAATTAAAATAACTTTGAAGTCAATTAAAACCAATCTAAGTGATTCTAATTCCTCTTAGCCAAACTTGTGCCCTCTATAGGCTCTTAGCTATGAATAAAATGAGAGAAAATGACAAGAAGAAAAAAAAAATAGAGGGCAACGGTGCAGAGCCCAGGCTTAAAGACAAAAAGTGGCCTGTGGGTGCCCACTGCAATTAACACTATGCAGAGAAATGCAGCCATTAGAGACCTACCCCACAACCTCAAGCTTGTTTGGTGGAGGATTGTCTAACACTTCCTTAAAGTTTTACAACACTTACTTTTCAAATAGATTTATCCTAGCCGTAGTACTTTTAGAGGGTAAGGCCTAATCAACATAAATATCAATATCACAATCATCTTTGTAAAATGTCCATCCCACCACCTCTAGACAGTTTATTTATTTATTTATTTTTTTGTTCATTTCGCTTCTTGAAAGATATTAAAAAGATAAGCCTTCTATCTTGTCTTGGGTTATTTGAATTGTAATTGGAGTTAGATGTCTTGTGTTGATTAGGGTGGGGTTTAGGACATAGATTGAAAAAAAATTGGTGTGTTGAAATGATCACGCGTGACTGAGTAAGAGTTTGAGTTCACACTAAACTCATCATCTTAAGATGTTATTAAAAGTGAACAATGACGTATAAACACATGAATCAACCCATTTCAAACCAATGTGAGACTCACAAGAAACGATAAAATGTTTGAAACACAAATCCACACCAACAAATTTGATACTTTGAAATAATTTAAATGTTGTAGGCCATTATTGTAATTATCTATATTATTATGTTCGATCTTTTGTAGCTCTTCTATTAGTGTTTTTGTGAATGGAATCCTAATTTTGGGTGAACCACATAAGTTTAAATTTCAAAGTTTTTGTGGATGTGGTTTCTTGTTTTCTAACATTAATTATGGAATACGGTAAACCTTTATCAAAGTAGATATTGATGGATCTCATACTCCATATTTTTCCTTTTCCCAAAATTCCACTCTATCGAACAACTATATGGACATATTAATCATTCATATACATTCTTCTAGAAGTAAATAATTAACACCTATACGGGATTCGTTACTCTCTGTATTGTTCAAACAAACAAAATCCTTTTACCATTGAAAACACAAAGTAGAATGTTACTTTAACCAAAACTTGAATCATTCAACCATCTTTTAGTATCTTAATGATTCATATCCTTAAATAATTGGAGTTCCTATTGCATTCAAACTCTATCCTATCGCATTACAGAAAGACAAAAGGGAACAGAAAAAATGTTAGATGTGCTATGTGGGATTAAAACTCTTACGCATATGAAATCGAAGGCTAGTTTACAATTCATGAGGAGCATGTCACATCATGGTATGAAATTATGAATAGTGTAGGCGTCGTGTATTGTTTCAATAAGTGAACGGCAATAATTTATTTGCATGTCCACGCTGAACTCCACTAGATTTGAGTTAATTGAGAGAAACAATAGGCCATGACATGATAGTGACACGAATCATCTTTTTAATGGCAAGACTTGTCACGTTTTTATGGTCTTATCTTTGCTAAGATCAAATGCAATGGCTATTGTTGGCCCGTTATCTTCTTATACAGTACCTAACCTTACACACAAACTTACTGACTTACACGTGCGGGTGTGCTCATGTACTCAGGGAGATGGTTTAGTGGTAAGAAGAAGCCCACATTATCTTGCGAGTATGAAGTCGTGGATTTGAGTAGTGGCAAGTCCCATGCCATTCATGAGTAGGGTCTAAATAGGTTGAGAGTAGTGACTACACCCATCAGCTTTTTTTTTTTTTAAATAAAAAAATGTTAGCTATATCTAAGCAAATAAATAAAGGATAATTGATTAATCAACCATCCTTAGCCCAAAAAACAAACTTCTTAATGCAACCGATGAAGCAAATCAAGTGAAAGTAAGGAGTGAATCACCAACAGGCTTGTAGTTCGATTGACATCTAGCCCTATTCTCAATCTTTGTGTTGTGAGTTTGGCTCGCTTCTTCCTCCTCTCCCCAAAAAAGGGGAAAATGTTTTTTTTTTTTTTTTTTTAATAAATAAAAAGGTAAGAAGGGAATCAACTAAGTTGGACAGCACACAATACTCACCCTTAGTAGTTATCATAGCTTTTTAGTGGAGTTTGTGATTGCATTTGTGTTAGAATCTCATTCTGTGTGCTTTTTAGTGGAGTTTGTGATTGCATTTGTGTTAGTGGAGTTTGTGATTGCATTTGTGTTAGAATCTCATTCTCTGTGTGTGTGTTGTTTAAACTAAGTTTGACAGTGTTTTCCAATATACTTAGTTGTCTAGCTCTCTATTTGTTTTGATACTAACATTTTTTTGAAAAATGAAAGATTTTCCAAAAGGTTTTATTTTAAAACTATCTTATTTTCCTATATTTGATAGCGACCTTAAAATAAGTTGAAAAACTATTTTTTAACTTCTCTTATTTAGTTTGGCGTGAAATAGAATTGTTTTCCATATTAAGCTTAATTTGTGTGCGATAAAGTTGTTTTCCAAATTTTTTTTTGTGGGAAACAACTCTATCTCACACCAAGTTAAATAAAGAAAATTAAGAGAGAGTTTTTCTTTGACAATTTTTTTTCCTGATACTACCAAATAGAAAAGTGCAAAAAATTATATTTACATAAGATTTTCCATTGAAACAAACAAAGCTACTTCATGGTAATGTTTCATAAAACCTTCCGGCAGTCCATATTTGACGTGGCAAAAATTAATATGGTTTTTCAACTTGGAGATTAATTTATAAACTCTACAAATCCATGTTCTCCAAGTAATAACCTTTTTATTATTATTATTTTGGTTTAATTCATCCGATCAATTTCCAAGTAATAACCTTATTATTAGACTAAATCTAACATATATGCTATCCTGCAAGGACTCTATTTTGAACTAAAACACCTCAATATATAGAAAGTAGAAATAAATATAAAAATCTTCAATAGTTATTGACTTAATTCTTTATTTATTTATTTATAAAACAGTCTAACTATATTTTTACATATCAAATCCTCACTAAACCTTAAATTTTAGACATTCTATCCTAAACCCATCGAATCCTATATATTTATTTGAAAAACATAAATGTATACTAAACCCCCCTCATTTATCCTATCATAAGTTATTAAAATAGGTCCCATTAAATTGATTCAACCTAAAATTAAAAATTAAAAATATTACTATTTAACTTTGTTTTTAAAAAAAATACTATTTAACAAAATTTAAGCATTAGTAAGCACCTTTACACTGAAGTAAGTAATATTTTAGGAGAGAAAGAGATGAACACTTACTTTTATTATAAAAACCATATACTTTTTTGTCTAAATAAAATTAAAAATATATTTATTTTAATCATTTAAATTGACAATTAGGTTTGATTCGGGTATATATCTAAGTTTAAAAAAAAAACTCAAATATTTTCCAAACCCATAAACCCTTTTAAAATATCCTAAACCTCAGGATCAAGTTGATTTAGACAACCCACAGATCCGACCCATTACCATCCCCACTTCAATGATTGAGATTGAGCTTTCATATCTTGTCCTAAATCAAATATACGTACGAAGAGATTCTTCCCCACCCTACCTAATTGCATGAAGTAGAGTTGAACTTTTTGTGATTATTATGATGTGCAAACTAATACTCCAATGGTACCCCAGATTTTCAAGAGTTTTAATATCTTATCATGTACAATTAATTGAAATCTGAAACCAAGTGTTTAGAAACAGCCAAAATAACATATAGACTAAGAAAATCATAGTTGGAAATCTTCATAAATTGTCGGCCAGAACTGGTCAACTAAGAAAAATCATATAATTGAAATTCTTCATAAATTAAACTACCAACTATAGATGTCTGAATTTTTTTTTAATACATGTCGGCTGTGTCATATTTTTATAGACTAAATTAAGAGTTGAACACCAATAATGTTCTTTATACAACCCATTCGTGAGCTCAATATATATGAGAGAGAGAAAGAGAGAGATTTAAATTGGCTAAATGAGATGCATCCTCTATATTCCAAGTGGTATTAACTTAATTTGTGTATGAATCATCAAAAAGAAAAGGGTAGGGTTCATTGGCAATTAAGGTAAAACTAGGTCTAAAAGAAAGAGTTGTTGGGATTTGGGTTTCTTAAAAAACCTATAAATTATGAGCATGAAATATGTTCAAGTCAACTGTGAAGAGAATTTGGTGCTGTTTCACAATTACACAACCATGCACCTTGGGATATCGTGGACTATAGGAAAGAGTTATTAGGGCTACAATCTTGGGGTGGACGTGTGGGGGTTTCCAGAGAATTATTTGTTCCTTAAGATGTAGGCATACCCTATAAATAAAATATATTCAATTACATGTAATGTCTGGTAGATTTACAACTCATGAATCATGATCATATATCTTAGAAATGACATGACAGAGAGCTATATAGCTCTTGTTTTTTAGAATCATGGGGCTTGTTGTTAGCCAAACTATAACCCCTGTTCTTGATTTGTTGGTACACCAACTTTTGCCCATTTTTATTGCACCATTAATAACAACAAGCATTACATGACACATAGCAATCATGCGTTTGAAGTTTGAACCCATGTGATATGAATAGATAAATATATCATCTTATTAAATTGTACTGCAAAGTTTCTTTAATCTTTATGCATGCTTGCATAAATCATGGAATGTTTTTCAAATACTTTTTTATTGGGATTTTGCTTCATGTAGATTGTAGAGGCACGAGGCAACTTCGCTCATGCATGACGATTATTGTAACAGATAAATATTGTAGTGCAATATAATCTCATCCTTACATCATTAAGATTGACAACTCCTACATTTTTTTAGGCTAAATAATAAATTACTCGAAGCACTTGACTAGTTTCTAATATATACTTTATTGTAGAGTTTGAATCTACCTGATCTAAAAAATGTTAAGAATGACCACTGCGGGGTGTGGCTTGATGGTAGAAGTCTTTAAATTGCTTTACTTGGTAAGTGGTTCAAGTGATAATTTCAGCAAAAACCTTATAATACACGTGGTATTATTTATTACTATTACGTGACTTGTGGTCGATGAGTCCACACCAAAAACCTCATTTTTTCTTCAACCCAAAAAAAAAGTGATAAAGACTTAAAAAGAATGTGCATTTGACATAGGTAACAATGGTGTGTGGTAATTAATATATTTTTTGGTAAAAAGGAAATTGCATTAACGGAGAGAAACTAAGAGGGGAAGGGGAGGTTCAGTGATGGTTGTAATTAATATATACTTCATGAAAACAACATCAATGATGAGCTTTATAGCTTGATTACCGCCAAAGATGAAAAGTAAAAGTGTCCATCTACAATGCACAAGCAGGATTGTCTGCTTGTTTGGGGTTGAGTAAGACTTGAGCGGCACACAATTACACTAAAAAAAAAGGTAAAACAAAAGAGAAGGCCGACAATGAAGTAGTAGTAGTTAGGTGAAACATTGTAGTTTACTAGCTTTTTTTTTCTTTTTTACTAGGGATCTCTTTTTTAACTAAAGGGTTATCATTTCTACCTTCTGTATAATCTATAGCAGCCCTTTTTTAACTTTGTCGTAGGCATCAAATATTTCATAATAATAATGCAATAGACAGCCTTTGCGTAGAAAGCTTTTGATATTGTCATCAAGACAATGACCAAACACTGAGACTATAATAAAGTGAAAGGTTAATTTTTTTTTTCTTTCTTTTTTTTGCCAGGTAAAGTGAATGCTAATTTGCTTGAATTGATGGAGCAAAAAGAATTCATAATTCAAATGGGGTTGATGTCATGAAAGCAATCCAAGTAAATTGTTCGGTTAATTGGGAACAAAAGTCTCTTTTACTTTTTGACTTTTTAGGATTGTATGGCTTTAAACGAGACAATATAAGTCTTATAAAGGTAAACTAATCAGCATTAATGTCTCTAATCATTCTTTATGATCACCACATTGACACAAATGTTCAACATAAATTGCGGTGGTTTTCAACCTGATAATAATTTCTCATAATTAAAGTATAATTATAAGGATTATAATATGAATAAAAGTTAGATACATGTTCTTGACTAGCTCAACCCAAATAATGTTATCATTTTTAATGACTATTAAATTCAATGCAATTATAAGGTACAATAAAACTATGTACCATTAAAGTATGCAAAATTATTTCAAATAACTCCCCTCCAATTGCAACATTTTCACAAACATTCTTCACCTTGACCAAAAAAATAATTTTCATATTTATTTATTATAATTAAAATCATTTAATATGATCTTAAAAAATTAATCAATTACTAGGAACATGCTATACATTATTAAAACAGGTCCCCAGCGAGGATGAACATTAACTAAACAAATGATGGAAGGACACTATCCAAAAAAAAAAACAATAAATCTAATTTTACAATAACTTTCACAATCATAGTTCATTATTATTGAAGTGACACATTATGATTAGTATATAATAAAAGGAAAAATTCTAGAGATATAAACTTTTTTGCCAAAAAAAAAATTAATGTTATTGGTCAGTTCAGATAAGAATCAGTAAGAAGTTAGTAACAATAATAGTTTGTAAAAATATTGTAAAATAATTTATGGCTATGGTATTACTTTAATAAAAATATGGTCATGTTAAAGAATGCCCTTAAGAAACCATTTTAGGAAAAATTTTATACTATTTTTATGGAAAATTGAAAAGGTTGTCAAAATTCTATCTTTTTAAAAATAGTTCACTAACAAATGTCTTCTTTAAGGTATTCATTAATGTAAGGACACAATTCTCTGGCGGCCCCATAAGGATGTTGGGCTCGTGCATGAAAGATCCCTCACAATATGATTTGTAGAGAGTGGGCATGAAAAGCTAGCCGTTGGTCACGGGGCGATGTTCCAGGCTCGATTTTACAGGGATTCCAGTAAAAGAAAAGAGTTGGGTTTGACCATTTCAGCCGTGAAGCGTGGCGTCCACTGTGATTGGGCTCCTCGGACTTGGTCCGAGGACCATTAAGGTCTTCCCAGGTTACCCGACGGCGGGTCCTTTTATGGTCTGCACATGTTATTAGGGCGTTTCCCCCTATGGAGTCTTTCTTTTTTGGAGATCCTCTTTCAGATTTACTTACTTTCTTCTTTTATACTCGCTTGCATTCACTGTCCTTCGTCCACGTGTAGGGTCGATCTTTACAAAAACTGACATTTGTCCCATCAGTCCAATCCCGGAATTGTTGGGGATGGTTTGATAAAGCTAAAGAGTACAGCTCTGTCAGGGGCAGCGCATTGAATGGCAATGAGAGCAGCTTTCCCGGATATTCTTAGATTCTCTTTTAAGCTTGGCCCTATACCGATTTTATCCTTCTTCTTTTGGTGAGGTTTTGGATCTGCCGAGGACTGAGTTGTCCTCGGCTGCACCACAAAAATGTTTTGTGCTCTGCATTGTAGAGCTTGGGCCGTAGTTCTTCTCGGCTCAGGCCTTTGGACTTTCTAAGGGCGAATGGGCCTGGTCCATGAATTATTGAGCCCCACAATAGCCCCTCAAAACCCTTCTATCCGACTTCCGGGTTGAAAATGAGGGTTTTGGCAAACCCGGGCCCTTAATATGGCTTATTTAGTTCAACCCCGCATTTATGTGAGCGGTTCTCCACCTGTCCAGGAAGTTAGCCGGTTTTCAAGGGATTCCGTTTAATCTGCTCGTGATCTACTCCTGCCGCTTGGCTGTCCCAGACGCGCCCTTAATGAATCCCCTTTACGAGGCTCATTTATGTCCGGCGGCTCATCTGATAAGGTGGGGAAATGGAACGGACGTCTCTTTTTTCTTCAGATTCTTTTGGAAATTTGAATGCATTTAATACCCTCCGTTTTGCCCTTCCTATAAGAAGGCAAGCAGGAGGCCATCACTTTTGTGTAGACTCCTTTCCTTCCTTCTGAGATCTGAAACCCGTAGCCTCCTTTAGCGTCTACTTAGCCCGTTTGTTATACACCATACCAGTATACGCCTACCATAACGAATGATGAAGGAGCCATGCCCCTCCTCAAAACACCATGTTCTGATAAAACTTGAAATGACTCGATCAGGGCAAGGGTGGCGCAGACTTAAGATCTGTCCCGCCTCTCCTTCAGCCAAAATCCGAAGCAGGGGCTCGTCACGTCGAATTCTCGGCGTGACTGAGTCGAGAATACCCAATATCAGCACCACCCGGCTCCTCACGAGCGTACCTAACATGACACCAGTGTGTTAGGAGTCAGGGCTGAGGCAGGGGCGAAGTGCTTCTGCTTCTCCCTCTCTTTGCTCACTGGTGCCCTCCTCCGCCTTCCTCTTATAGTCTTCCCAGCACCAGTTCCGCCCTGGTGCTATCTTTCTCCCTCTTTTGCTCCTCTCTTTGTCTCTTCATCTCTCCCCCTCTTCTTCTCCTCCTTCTCTTACTCATGTCCTCCATCTTCTTCATTCATCTCCTCCATCTTCTTCATTGATTTCTTCCTTACTATTTCCTTCTTCTTCATTCTCTTTTTTTTTTTGAAGCGAGTTCTTCTCTTAGTATGAGCAACAATGAGGTGGAGATTGGAGAGACTTTGAAGACAAGTTTAAAAAGCGCTTGATCGTTTGCTTATCTGTACTGTGGGTGTTAGTGCTGCTTCGGCAGCCCCTCTTTTGTATAGGCTTGTTGAAGCCCCTTTTTGTACATTGTAATAATTTTTCATATTAATAAAAATTGTTTCTATTTCATTTTGCATGTTTTGTCTCTGTTTTATAAATTTGCAAGCGCCGCTCGGCACAATAATATAGCATCTAGATCAATGTCAACTAAGACCAAAATACTTGATAATAAAAAAGATGTCGCCATAACTCTAATAAAAATGCTTGGCATAATAAGGCCGACCAGTGAAAAGTAATAATTACCCATGCTAGACGAGGAGAGAACTGAAGGCTTGATGACGTGTGAGAAATAACCATTTGAAGACATATCGCCCACCAGATGAACAGCCCTCTTAGGCCAATGAATACTGGGGCGTTCTAGCGCCTTCCTTACACCTTCGTTGGGCCTGACCCTTTAGGGTGTTTAAGCCGCGGATGAAGTGACCTGACCTTTTTATCAAGTAACCCACCTTATGAAATCCAAACCTTTTCTTATCCGAGTAGTTGATTTCCCCATTGGCTTGGGTTCGAGGACCATGCAAGGCCTTGGCTCTGTCTAGAACTCGTAATAATAAATATTTTTGTACTTGGTTTCCCCATAGGCTTGAGTCCGAAGATCATACAAGGCCTTGGTTCTGTCCAGAACTCGTAATAATAAATATTTTTGTACTTGGTTTCCCCATAGGCTTGAGTCCGAGGACCATACAAGGCCTTGGTTCTGTCCAGAATTTTTTTTTTTTTTATTTATTTTTTTTTTATGCACTTGGTCTTTCCTCAGGTGTCTCACAAGCAGCCGAGCAGGAAGTTGTCCTCGGCAACGGTTATTCCTTGGTGTGGGCCACAGTCCGTGGGCTTCCATGCAGAACGGGCCTGGGCTGCGAATTTACCAGGCCCACAAATTAAGAGGCATTTCCGTAGCCTTTGGTCACGCGGTACTTTTTGGCGTCCCAGTGTTCGAGGTGCGCCTTCTCGAGGATCTTCAAATCCTATGGCTGAGAATGAAGTTGGAAATTGAGCCAAGTCTGCTTCGTCCGTAGCATTCCTTGGAAACTTGCACGAATTAAATGCCACCGGTTCACTTCTGGGTATAAAATAGGATAGGGAATCACTTCACTTGCACATGAACTCTCCTGTTCTCTTCGGAACCATATTTCTTCCATATCCGCAATCCTTCTTTCTAGTGCCACTGCCTTAAAGCAAGATGTTTGAGGCGTGGATGGGGGTGGAAGGTCTCCGCGCGCTTCAGAGGCACCGAATCCTCAAGGTGATACGGTATGGACAAGGATGGCACAGATTCGAGCCAGTCCTCCGTTTTGACAGGAGGAAGATGGGGTTCCTTCCTCTTTTAATCAAAATCCGAAGCAGGTTCTGGTCATGCCAGATTTTTGGTATGTCCGAAGAAGGAATTTCCGCCATCAGCGCCGTCTGCCTTGTAGCAGGCAAATTTTTGCGGGGGCTTCCCAACTTCCGGCTCCCTGCACCTTTTCTGTAGATGGTGTTAGCCTGAGGTCAGGTTCTTTGGCTGCCTGAGTTATGGGCATGTAGAAGCGTCGAGGAATAGTTTCCTTGGACGGCATCTTGGAACAGTAGCCAATCTCTCCTCTGAGTTATCTCCTCGGCTTTATCTTCACTCTTTTATACTTTTCTTTTGCTTACGCAGTTAACTCTAATGTAAGCTTGTTTCAGTTTTTTATTGTACACTCTGCTGTTCTTTTGTCTTAATAAAAGATGTGTTTATTTCTTTATACATACTTTTTTTGCAACAACTACTTTGGGCCTGAATATTAAGTCTAAGCCTGCCTTCAACAATATTCTGGGCAGAAGAATACTTTAACACAAATCCCTATTAGTTTAAACTCGCAAATATTATCAAGTATAACGATGGTAATCCTCAATAGATTAAATTCATGGAACTAACCGGGATAGCTGTTGAGTGCTGCGCGATGCACGCTAGACCAATTCCCGAGAACGATAAACTCTAAACAATTCGTCCGAGATGATAGTCGAGTAGCGAAGGACTTTGTGCTTTCGGGTAATATGCTGTACCGTATCGCATTATTCCCTTTGGCACGGGGGATCCGAGGGTAGACCGGGGAACCCGTGCAATTAAGAGATTGACCCAACTGTTAACGAGGAGTTCTCTTCGGATGGATCTTGAGGTTTGTGTGCCATAGTAGTTCTTTTTATGTACTTGGTTTTCCCATAGGCTTGAGTCCGAGGACTATGCAAGGCCTTGGTTCTGTCCAAAACTTATGATCTTTATATGTACTTGGTTTCCCCACAGGCTTGAGTCTGAGGACCATGCAAGGCCTTGGTTCTGTCCAAAACTTATGATCTTTTTATGTACTTGGTTTCCCCATAGGCTTGAGTCCGTGGACCATGCAAGGCCTTGGTTCTGTCCAAAACTTATGATCTTTATATGTACTTGGTTTCCCCACAGGCTTGAGTCCGAGGACCATGCAAGGCCTTGGTTTTGTCCAAAACTTATGATCTTTTTATGTACTTGGTTTCCCCATAGGCTTGAGTCCGAGGACCATGCAAGGCCTTGGTTCTGTCCAAAACTTATGATCTTTTATGTACTTGGTTTCCCCATAGGCTTGAGTCCGTGGACCATGCAAGGCCTTGGTTCTGTCCAAAACTTATGATCTTTTATGTACTTGGTTTCCCCATAGGCTTGAGTCCGTGGACCATGCAAGGCCTTGGTTCTGTCCAAAACTTATGATCTTTTTATGTACCATATGTACTTGGTTTCCCCATAGGCTTGAGTCCGAGGACCATGCAAGGCCTTGGTTCTGTCCAAAACTTATGATCTTTTTATGTACTTGGTTTCCCCATAGGCTTGAGTCTGTGGACCATGCAAGGCCTTGGTTCTGTCCAAAACTTATGATTTTTTTATGTACTTGGTTTCCCCATAGGCTTGAGTCCGAGGACCATGCAAGGCCTTGGTTCTGTCCAAAACTTATGATTTCTTTTTGTACTTGGTTTCCCCATAGGCTTGAGTCCGAGGACCATGCAAGGCCTTGGTTCTGTCCAAAACTTATGATCTTTTCTGTACTTGGTTTCCCCATAGGCTTGAGTCCGAGGACCATGCAAGGCCTTGGTTCTGTCCAAAACTTATGATTTTTTTATGTACTTGGTTTCCCCATAGGCTTGAGTCCGAGGACCATGCAAGGCCTTGGTTCTGTCCAAAACTTATGATCTTTTTATGTACTTGGTTTCCCCATAGGCTTGAGTTGCAAGGCCTTGGTTCTGTCCAAAACTTATGATCTTTTATGTACTTGGTTTCCCCATAGGCTTGAGTCCGAGGACCATGCAAGGCCTTGGTTCTGTCCAAAACTTATGATCTTTTTATGTACTTGGTTTCCCCATAGGCTTGAGTCCGAGGACCATGCAAGGCCTTGGTTCTGTCCAAAACTTATGATCTTTTTATGTACTTGGTTTCCCCATAGGCTTGAGTCCGAGGACCATGCAAGGCCTTGGTTCTGTCCAAAACTTATGATCTTTTAATGTACTTGGTTTCCCCATAGGCTTGAGTCCGAGGACCATGCAAGGCCTTGGTTCTGTCCAAAACTTATGATCTTTTTATGTACTTGGTTTCCCCATAAGCTTGAGTCCGAGGACCATGCAAGGCCTTGGTTCCGTCCAAAACTTATGATCTTTTTATGTACTTGGTTTCCCCATAGGCTTGAGTCTGAGGATCATGCAACGCCTTGGTTCTGTCCAAAACTTGTAAAATTTCTTTTATTCGGTTTACTTTTCAACCAGAAGCCCCTATACCAGGGCGGGGAAAGTTGGCTTGAGGCCGGAAGCCCCTAGAGATGCCCGCGCCCTTGGCACTGTAAGGCGTAGCCCCTAGCAGAAGCTTATGCCGGAGCAACAACTGTATGTCGCCGGAGTCGGAGGAGGCCCCAGGAATTTCTGCTTGCTAGAGAGCTGACTCCACCGCCACCTGCGCCAACGCGCAAGCTTTCCCACAGACGGTGCCAATTGTAAGGACACAATTATCTGGCGGCCCCATAAGGATGTTGGGCTCGCGCATGAAAGATCCCTCACAATATGATTTGTAGAGAGTGGGCTTGAAAAGCTAGCCGTTGGTCACGGGGCGATGTTCCGGGCTCGATTTTACAGGGATTCCAGTAAAAGAAAAGAGTTGGGTTTGACCATTTCAGCCGTGAAGCGTGGCGTCCACTGTGATTGGGCTCCTCGGACTTGGTCCGAGGACCATTAAGGTCTTCCCAGGTTACCCGACGGCGGGTCCTTTTATGGTCTGCACATGTTATTAGGGCGTTTCCCCCTATGGAGTCTTTCTTTTTTGGAGATCCTCTTTCAGATTTACTTACTTTCTTCTTTTATACTCGCTTGCATTCACTGTCCTTCGTCCACGTGTAGGGTCGATCTTTACAAAAACTGACATTTGTCCCATCAGTCCAATCCTGGAATTGTTGGGGATGGTTTGATAAAGCTAAAGAGTACGGCTCTGTTAGGGGCAGCGCATTGAATGGCAATGAGAGCAGCTTTCCCGGATATTCTTAGATTCTCTTTTAAGCTTGGCCCTATACCGGTTTTATCCTTCTTTTTTTGGTGAGGTTTTGGATCTGCCGAGGACTGAGTTGTCCTCGGCTGCACCATGAAAATGTTTTGTGCTCTGCATTGTAGAGCTTGGGCCGTAGTTCTTCTCGGCTCAGGCCTTTGGACTCTCTAAGGGCGAATGGGCCTGGTCCATGAATTATTGAGCCCCACAATTAACATTTCCTATAAAAGTATCATTAAAGATAACCTAGTAATTTTGTATAAAAGTGATGTTCCATTAATAATAAAACTTAGAAACAGGATGAACAAGTTGGGCAATGGGCACAGATCATAACCCAAAACCCATGTCCCATGGATGATATATATAGATTGTCTCCAAAGGCAGACATGTAAGTCTGTTACCTGGTTATAAATGGAAATGTATTGGACTAAGGTTTGTGACATAAAAAATGCCCATACCATACACTGCCAAATTTAATTTTAATCAAAGGAAAAGGGGTTGACAATTTGACTTGATCATCAACAACAATAACAACACCACTGATTGATTCAGAAATAAGGGAATAAAAACAATGTCTGGATCATCTCTGACCGTTGACCAGTCCATCATCTGGTTATATGATATCACTTTTCAATATTTACTTGTATAGTTTATAAGTATATTTTATGAGAGAATAAAGTAATTTTCTTTTTGGTCATACAAGTTATTATTTAATTTTTTTGTGCTTAAAATTTTGGAATTGACCTTTTTTTTAATGGAAAGTTGGGTAGCGTACCTACCCAAGCTTGCAATTTCGGAAGTACAAGAAACAAAAATCCTTGTTCCATTTTTTAATATTTATTATATTTAATTCAAATCAGATTTGACTGGATTTGTGTAATGGATGATTATTTATTAGGGTATTTTGAATTTTTTTTTTAATATCTAAGATATAGATTAGTAATAACTAGGATTGAGATCCGGTGCAATCAAAGATTGAGATTAAAAGTTTTAAAATTCACTTTTAATTTTAACCTCTAAATGAAATAATTTTTAACCTTTAACTTTTTACTATTTTATTTTTATACTTTATTTTTTAACTTTTTTCTCACATCCAATGATAATAGTATTGCTGTTGCATCGGATCCCAATCTTAATTGTTATGTCAAGACAATGTTTTAAATGGTATGATATTCTTATAATATTTTAGATATAAGTTATTTAGAATATTCTTTTTTAAGCAATTGATGGTGAAATTGATTGTTAAAAAAAAAAAAAATTGATGATGAAATTCTTAATTCTTATAAATTTAATAATATCTAATCTTTCTGTCTTGGATAAAATTATAAAGTGTTTTCTTGTTGTTGTTTAGTAAAGGGTAATGGAGAATAAAGTTTTTAGGTTCAATTCAAAGCCAACTTTTAAAAAGAAAACTCCAAGTCGGTAGTAGTTTAAAGAATATTTAATTTGACTATTCACATCCATTATCCAATACCATTTCCCCCAAGTAGAAACAAAAATCAGAGGTATTAAAGCAGCTATATTAATAGAATATAGTGTCATTTATATCATCTTACCAAATTTGTGATTAGTCAATTCATAAAAGAAATTGTATATTAATCACAACTTATCATTTCATTTTTAGCAACCAAAAAAAAAAAAAAAAAAAAAACTAATCATCATCAATTTTTGCAAAAGTAAAAATTGTATTGGAAAAGTGATATCTATATATTTTCAGTTAAGTTAAAAAGAGGTATATATTTGTATATTTTATTTGCTCTTTGTATATATTTGAAATTTGTAATATAATTAGTAAAAGTTGTATTAGAAAAGTGATAAACTTGTATTTTATGTTAAGTTAAAAAAAGTCATATATTTGTATATTTTATTTACTCTTTGTATATACTTATAATTTGTAATATAATTCTATAATCTATATAAAATTGAAGAAAAAAAATAATTTTATAATATTTTGATATATAAAATTTTACAGGCTCATAATTTTTAATTTTTATTCAATTTTAGTAAAAAGGAGAATCATTCAACTAAACAGAAAGTTCAAGACAGAGTCTATTAAAGTACAATCCATAATAGTTTCGACAGGTAGTTATCCAAAATATGAGCAAGATGAAAATTAAAATACAGCAAAAAATCAGACAAGCTCACAATTTTTGACATCTTTATTGTAATATATATATATATATATATATATAAAATTATTTCAACTTTATTTTTTTTGGAAAATTACACCTTTTCACCTTAAATTATGCATCTGATTACACTTTACATCATAAACTTTTCGAATACACGTTTTACACTCTAACTATAATCATTGTTACACATTGGACTCCAACATTAAGTTTATTGTTAATTTGGATAGAAAAATATGGTATCACGTGAAAAAACTTAATTTTCCATCTTTTTAAAGATTTAAAAACAAAGAAGATAAATTATTACCACCCTACATTATACTTTGATTATACTTTACATCCTAAATTTTGAATTTCTATCCAAGTTAACAGCAAATTTAACTTCAGGATACAAAAAGTATGAGGGATAAAGTATTTGGTATTAAATGATACCACGTCAATGGTATTAAAATCCATTAAATGTGAAATATGTCAACAAAAAATAACTAACCCACTAACAATTGAAAGACATGTTATTGGAGTAGTTATTTTTGTACACATGTCTCTCGTTTATTGGATTTTAATATGAATGACGTGGTATCATTTGATATAAAATACTTTTTCGTAACAAAGATTGTAGTTTAGAATGCAAAACGTGTATTCAAAAGGTTTATGGTGCAAAGTGTAATATATAATATAGTTTAAATTGATAAAATGTAATTTCCTGTTGTTAAGGGGAGAAAATTATTTTATAATTTAAAAAAATTATTTTAACATTAAAAAAAAACTTATATTAAAAAAATAGTGTGAGTGAGTGACACATGTAATTAATTAAAAAATTACTCTCTTAAAAAAAGAAAAACTAAAAAATTACAGACTAGTATTAAATAAAAAAAAAAAAAATGTACACAAAAATCCATTTTAGTAAGTTCGTAGGGACAGAAAATACAAAGACAGCCTATTCTCGAAATCTCGTAAATCGGGCCGATTCAGTTCACGAACATCGAAGAACCTTAATTCTTATTTCCTGTTTTACCCCTGCCTCTTTTACATATTTATTACACTCACACATAAAAATAAATAAAATTACTAAACATAATATAATACTATATTACTGTATTACGGTACTTAGATTTACATGTTTCATTGTTTTTTGGACTATTATATATACATATTATATATATTATATTTTTTTTCCATTTTATTTCCTTGCTCTGCTTCCTCTGCTTCACACAGAGAGAGAGAGAGAGAAAGAGAAAGAGACAGATAGAGAGAGAGAGGAAGAGAGAGTCTTAAAAGAAAGCTCCAAATTTCCATGGATGTTTCGATCTATTATGTCCTCCTCAGTTTCAAACAAATCTCTTAGAAACAAACCCATGTAAGCAAATTTTCTTCTTCCTTTTTTTATTGGAGAAACCAGCAAATTTTCTTTATTTCACAGAAAGAATATCACATTTGTTTTTATAAATAAAAATTTGTTTTTGGCTTATAAATGCGTGTTTCTGATTCGTTTCTTCAGCTATAATCATATGATCTTTGATTTTTGTTAATGGGGTTCTGTTCTCTTTGTGCTGAGAGCTGTATTGGACCCTTAATTCACTGCAAAATTCTGGGTTTTTATTGATTTTTAAATTTTTTTTTTTTGGGGGGGCTTGTTTGTGAGGTAAAATCATGGCCTTTATTATTATTTTTTTAATGTGTGGAAGACCAGGTTCAATGGTTGTGGATTGGGATCCATGTTGGATCTCTTGGTTTTTGTTTTTATAGCTATTGTTATTATTGTTGTTTGATTTAATATAATATTTTCTGTTACACTAATCTTGGATTTTGTGTTTTGTGTTTTTTGTTTTCTCTCCTTTTTTTTTATTTTAGTTTCTTTTATGAGTGGTTGCTTGTTTGGAGGGGATTGAGGATTTAGCACATTGCCTAGGACATATAATGTTGGTGCCTTGAGGTGGGGTTTCATGGGTTGAACTCAAAGAATAATGGGAAGCTCTAGTGAAGATGAAGAAAATCGATATTTCGATGCTCTAGAGGATATAGCATCAACATCAAATGTTAGTCCTGTTGGCAATGAGATATATGAGTCTAATTCTAGTGTTAACATTCGAGTTTCGGATGGTTTTCCTTATGATATATGGATTCAGAGCCCGGGAAGTGTTAAGGAGCGTCGGAGCAAGTTTTTGGATTGGATGGGAATGAGTTTGGATCGCAATGCACACAGGAATTCACTAGATGTATGTAGGGATGTACAGGAAGAAGTGGTTGATAGGATTAGAGAGAATAGTGGGGCTGTGTTGAGGAACTCGCGTTTTGAAGATGAGTTTTGTTCGGGTCGGTCTTCAATGACTTGTTGGTCTGAAGGTGATATGGATTCTTCTGAACCTTTTATCTCAAAGGAGAACTTTGTAAGCCAAGATGGGAATATCGATAGAGAAGCAAGTTCAGACCAGTCAGGTAGGGCTGTAGAGTCTCGGAGCACTTTTGGGTTAGAGTCTCGGAGCACTTTTGGGTTATCCCTCTCGTTTAAACGACTGAAAAAGAAGGATGTTGAGGTGACTAACAACTTGGTGGGGTCTGTGAGGACACCTAAGAGGGGTTGGTTAAGTAGATTGCGTTCCATGACGTGTGTCGTTGATAGTCAAGATGAAGCTAATCAACTGAGACCTGGTGATGATGATGCAATTCTACAGTCTAGGGTTCAGAGAGTTAAGGTCCGGCAATCCAAGAAGCGGTTGAAAGAACTCTCTGCTCTTTATATGGGGCAAGATATCCAGGCACATGATGGTCCAATTTTGGCAATGAAATTTAGTCCTGATGGGCAGTATCTTGCAAGTGCTGGTGAAGATGGGATTGTGCGATTGTGGCAGGTGGTGGAGGATGAGAGATCTAATGAACTTGACATTCCAGAAATAGACCCATCCTGCTTATATTTCACAGTGAATCATCTTTCTGAATTGAAACCCCTCTTTGCTGATAAAGAGAAAATGTGTAAAGTGAGCAGCCCGAGGAAATCATCAGACACAGCATGCGTAGTTTTCCCCCCTAAAGTTTTCCGGATTTTGGAGAAACCATTGCACGAGTTCCGCGGGCACACTGGTGATATACTGGATCTCTCATGGTCTAGGAATAACGTAAGTAAATTATTTGAGTGCCAATTTAATTTTATGGATTAAGAATAAATGGTATTGATTTTCACGTATGTGATGTTTATTTTGATGCAGTATCTGCTCTCATCATCAATCGACCATACGGTTCGTCTGTGGCAAGTGGGATGTGATCATTGCCTCAAAGTGTTTACACATAGTAATTATGGTGAGCTCCTTGATGTTTCATTGTTTCAACCTAAAATCTATTTTGTTAGTTAAGGAACCAGCAGGGGTTGGATAAATGTTGGGGCAGTATCCCGATAGTTTTATTATGCTGGAGTTATTGTTGCTGATTTTTACGTTATGCTGTGATGCAGTGACCTGCGTTCAGTTTAACCCTGTTGATGATAATTACTTCATCAGTGGTTCAATAGATGGAAAAGTTCGTATTTGGGCTATTCATGGTTGTCAAGTTGTTGACTGGACTGATGTAAGAGAAATTGTCACTGCAGTGTGTTATCGCCCTGATGGGCAGGTTTGGTGATTTTCTTGCTCTTTTGTCTTATAGATAGGATCATCAATAGTAAGTGATGCTATGTTAACGTCTCTTTGTTTCTGTCACAGAGGAGCATTGTTGGCTCTATGGATGGAATGTGCCGCTTTTACAATATATCAGGTATGCTAGTTGATAAGTACTTGCACCCTGGCCATCCTTTTGCTTTGCTTCCTTTGTATAAGTTGCAGTTGTTACTTCGAACAAATTTTTTGTAGGATATTAACAAGTTGTGTGATAATCCCATCTGTGTGCTGTTTTTCTAATTCGTCATTATGTTTGAATGATACTATCTTAGCACTTCTTGGTATTATGTTAACATGATTTGTTGTTTATAACACAAAAAAAAATATCAGTACAAAGAATGTGGTTGGGTAGTTTTTAGTCTATGAAATAGAAGAAAGTTTTGGTAGGCATGCATGTGGAATCCTCAGAGCAAAGTAGCCCAGGCACTTTCTCAAAGATTGGAGATGCTCTTTTATATTAACAGTGACAACAAGAAACTTAAGCTGCTTAAGATGAAGCTGATGTGAATTACATTGTTCCACCAAGAATTATTTTTTGCCTCAATTATATAGTTACCTTGGAATTTAAATGATATTATTAAGTTCTGTGGCAGTTTAATTGTTTTTGTAATGGAATTAGTGTAGTCTGTATCTCCTAGTCTGGAATTGTTGACTTTGACTGAAAATGTTATGATTGACAGTGGCTTTATAATTATGTAGTTGAATCACTTTTTCATATTGGATGTTATTTATAGGTTCGATTAATTCATTCTCTGTTTTTCTTGGATCAGATAATCACTTGCAATTTGATACCCAAATATACTTACACAGTAAGAAGAAACCACCCTGCAAAAAGATAACTGGCTTCCAGGTAGTTATTGCTTGCCCACGTTTTTTTTTTCTCCTTTTGGCTGTTTCTTTTATTTATCTTATTTTCCTTTTTCATTTAAGAAGTGCAAACTTCCTAATCATATGATATTTCCTTCAGTTTTTTCCACAAGACTCTAGCAAAATAATGGTAACCTGTGCTGATTCACAAGTCAGAATTCTTGATGGGCACAATGTGATTGGCAAATACAAGGGTATGTTGTTGTTCCTTCATCATTTTTCTTTGAATTAGTCTTAAATTCTAGTTTTTCTTGGTTTCTGACATTGAGGCCCTTTAGAGGCTACTTTTGTCCTATGTAAGCTATGAATGATAAATTGGTGTATATTAACAAATTTAAAATTCTATTTACTGTAGAATTTATGTTGGGAAACCTAAATGACCATATACAACATGATAGTGTATGAGCATTGTGATATCTATCTCCTTGTTTTTTAGTGCTGAGTTTAGTTCTGATCTAAATGAGGGCTTTGTTCTATTTTTGCTTTCCCCTCTTAATGAAATATTAAATATTAAATATTCTCTTTCTCTTTTTAGGCCTTCGCAATGCGGGAAACATTATATCTGCGTCTTTCACTTCAGATGGGAAACATATTGTTTCAGCTTCTGAGGATTCTAATGTATATTTATGGAACTGTAGTCAAGAAGAGTCTGCTCTCCCCCAACCCAAAAATATAAGATCTTTTGAGCACTTCTCTATGAATGCATCTGTGGCGATACCTTGGTGTGGTCTGAAATGTGGGAACTCAGAAAATAGAAGGCAATATCAAGTCTTGGATGAGAATCTGGCAGAAACTCCATCCTTCTCTTCACCTGCTTCTTTTGTGCTGAACCAAGAATTCTTCTTAGAGTCTTTTCCCAAGGGATCTGCAACTTGGCCAGAGGAGAAGCTTCCCACTTCAAGCCCAACGGCCAAGTCAACTACATTAAATAAATCTCAATACAAGTTTCTGAAAAATTCTTGCCAGAATATACCCAGTTCTCATGTGTGGGGTCTGGTTATTGTGACTGCAGGCTGGGATGGACGGATCAAGTCATTCCACAATTATGGGTTACCAGTATCTGTCTAAAATCCTAGTGGCTTGGCAGAGGGTTTCCACTTTCCAGAGAATCATAATTCTGATAGCTTTGATTGGGCGCTAAATAAGACCCTTCTTTGACTACCACATGCTGCATATCTAATGTTGGGAAAGTGGACAAGTGACTTTATGCTTGGTAGTATCAAGTGTCACAACAGGTTCTGTTTTGAACATTTGGTAGGCATGTGTAGCAAGGATGATTTTGAGAATTTTGTGTTTTTCCAGAGGGCCCCTTCTCAGATATCAGGTGTTCTATTGCGGATTTAGTTCATGACAGGTGGCACCAGTTCCATGGTTGCAATATATAACCTCACCTGTAATCAGCAAATGGCTGAGGTGCTTATCTGGTTACTTTGCTCAATTTTGCTACCTGATTTGTTAGTCTCAGAAGTTTTGTCTGCCGGCCCAGCAAAAAGGTGTGAAGTCGTGTTAGGAAGGCCAATTTGAGATGTTTATCTATGTATAATGCAGCAGGTGCCTGTGGGGCCTTGTATAACCATTTTCTTTTGTTCTCTAAAATACAAGGAGGATTCCAGAGCTGGTGGTTGGAGTTCATTTGAGAAAAAAAATGGTGGGGAACTTGGCCACGATAATATCTTATAGCTGCTTTCAATGATTGAATTGCTTGTCTGCCATTTACAATCACTCTCATGGTAGGGCCAGTCACAACCGGAGCTGGTGGTGGGAGTGCATGGCCGGCCATTTTTTGCAAATTGGATTTACAATTGCTGACCCAAGTGCTTGAATGTAATACATCGATGCTTGGTTTCGTAGGACATATCAGTCTAACTTGTCACTCTGCTTGAATGGTGTTTGCCTCTGTTGTTTTGCTAACAGAACTTGCAGATGTTACTCTCAATTTTTTAGCCTAACCCCCACCTTGCCAGTGGTATTTATAAGCTCAAATAAAATTGCCTTTTGAGTTTAGTATGGCATATATGTAACTGTAATTTCCTCGTGTACATAGAACTTTTTCAGTAGTTCTTTACATGTTTACACTTGTAGCATAATGGTTAAAAAGTAATAAAAAAGTAAAAAGAAACAAGAATATTGGTTTTGCATTTCTGCTGCTCTGTATGGTGAATGATGGAATCTTTCAATTGGCACTTGGCACTTTGGATTCCTCTTTTTCTAAGGGCATTTAAAATTGGCTTGAGTTATAGGTACTGTTGGGAACAAGAAAGAGCTGCCTAGAAGAGCCTCATAAAATCTTTGGTTTCAAATCCAAATTCATTAATTGTTCCTTGCTGAGGGTACCTGTCTTGTGGGTATCTCCAAAAAGAAAAAAGGAATACATATATATAATTGAAGCTAGAGAGAGAGAGAGAGAAGTGGGTTCAAGAAGAAAGGCTAGAAGATATAGCTAGAGAAATATGGTGATGCCTTCTTTTGAAGAGATTCACTTTCTATAAACTATTGATTTTTTTCACTTTTACTTTTAGTCTCTATTTTTATTCGCTTGTTGACGTTTTTGGTCTTGGATGTTTTTAGTTGGTCTTCCATATCATTATTAGCTTTTTTTAATCAGGTTGGAATTTGCAAACAGTGTTTGCATACATTATTTTTGCATTTTTTTAGTTTTTTCATTTAAATTCAAACACACTGTCGAATGCACTTGATAGAAGTTTTGTCCTTCCTCAAGACAATTAAATTTAATGTAACCAAAAGAGTAAATTTAGGTCTATTTCTTTAAGTGTTGTACTTTAAAGTTCCCTAAATAAATCATTGTCTGTTTTGAGAATTGCATCATGAACAGTGTTCTCTTTCAAGAACAATAAAATTCAACACATTTATTGTTTGAATTTAATTGGAGAATCTTAAATACAATAATTAAATTTGTTGTTTTCTTTTATTAATAAGTTAAACTCTTAAGTGGATTTTGAACTACCATCTTATTATCATGGAAGTGAGGAACATGTGAGTTTAGTTAAAGTAAATATTGAACTTCAAAATTTTTTTTAAGATTGTTCTTGAAATAAATATCACTTGAGGTATAATTTTTTTTTTCTAGTATTTTACCTTACGTTTCTGAATTAAATTCAATTGCATAGTTACATAATTTCTAAAAAAATGACTGATGCTAAGTTAAGTTTGGCCTCAAAAAGATAATGTTCAAATGGGATGATCATCGCCAAAGAATATGGTTAGCAACTCTAAAAAACAATCAAATTCATTGCGATTAATACTATTCAAAACTAACACAATGCATTGCAGAATAATGACGGCGCATAGAAGAAAGGAATCTACGTTATCAGAGTAAAAGCAAGCAAAGACGCTTTGTTTGAAAAACAAAAAACGAAGTGACTGATTTTGATTGAAACATCATGATGCTAGGCTTGCTTAGTCGTAAAAAAAGTCACATGAAAAAGAGCAAAATAATGAAGACATTTAAAGCCAAAGGTACCAAAACTAGGGGACAGTAACAACAAACATATTGTCTGATTAGTTTTAAGTACAAACATTAGTTGCTTATATAGGCTTAGCTGTTGCAGACTCTATTCAATGTTTTCAATTGTACCAAAAAGTAGTAATTTATTGGTGATTATAAGACAGTGTACCTCTTTTTTCTTTGCTTTAATTTCTTGCTGTTGGGCTATACCTACCAATCTATAGAACAAAGTATGTGTTTAGGAACATTCATGCAAAGAGTTAAACCGTGATTTGTGAACATCCTTAAGGCAGGACAAGAAGCTTTTGTTTTATGAGATCTAAATGTCCTGACAAAGTAGCATATGACCGATACTGTCTCTTTGTAGCTTATAATCATAGCCATTATTAACCTATTAATTTGTTGAAAATTTAAGTTTGTGTTTATTTTGTTGTACTTCCAAGAGAATCCTTTCCCCATATGGATGATAATATAAAAAGAAAAAAAGTTATACAACCTTTTGGGCATGAAAGGAGATGATAAAATATTAATCCTCATACAAAATTTGTGGGTCATTTAGTAGAAAGCATTGAGGCCCAGATAGTTCTATGTCAGTCTTGCAATAAAGATGTAAAAGAAGGCCCAATAAGCCCATACAACTAAAAAAAATCAAACTCGAAACATGGATAAATAATGCCAATTTATTGAAAAATAAGTCTAGTGACATTTTTTTTTTCTTATACAATTTATCAAAATGAAATGTTGTGATTGATGTAGGAAAAAAAATGGAGTTAATAATAATGTTGCACCAATCACAACTTATCATCTTTGAAAATTGTGAAAAAAATTGTCCTCAACATTTGTTTTTGCCTTTAAAGAAAGCTTTATTCTTTCTTAAATGGTTTAAGGCTACAAAGAATAAGTTATAACACAACCTTAGGAATTTGCTTCTTAGAAAAGTAGAATTATGATAAACTTAGTAAGAGTCTTTTAGCTTAATTGGTATTTTTTTTTTATGTTTTCAATAGAGTTGTTCAAAATTCAAATCTTATGTTGCCCGATATAACTATTGAATTAAGAAAAAAATCATGATAAGCATGTTAGGTAAAGCCCATCTTAGAAGCTTGACCACTGGGTAAAAAAAGAGAAGTATGAATGTATGATCCACCAAACTATTTTACAGCCTTCATTAATGCTTCAAAAAATAAAGGCCCATTCACCTATTTTAGACCCCATGTTCTCCCAAATAAGTGGAATTCTGAACTCTGAAGTGCCATAATAAATAAACTGTGAAATTATTAATTCGTTCATCCAACTATTAGAAAATTTAAGTATTATTTTTATTTTTGTTAATGTTACACTTCAACTTTTTAAAAATCAAGTGATTCCAAAAAAAAAAAAAAAAAAAAAAAATCAGGCTGTTTTCATTACTGGGTCTCCTCTGTGTTAAAATCTTAACATGATTATATTATTTGACAGCAATGTTAAAAGTGGGATGAAGTGTGTATCTAAGCCTATCTTGACTAGTAGATCAGTCCAGTCATGCAGTCTCTACACGAGGATAAATTGGTGGAAATGAAGCAAGAAGAAAAAAAAAAGATGATTCACTGATTAAAATTCTCTCTCGGGGGCTTGTCAATTATTATATACAAAAGTAAGAGCAGAATACATCATCAAACATTGAGAAAACACAATAATCTCAGGAATCCAATTCCTTGCAATCTTCAAAACCAGTGAGCTCCAATAAATTCCAATCAAAACCAATAAGAGCATTATTGAAATTGAAAATTGTGGCCATATGCTTTGTGAAATGAAATTGATCATAACGTACATGTCCTCTACTTTTGTTGCTTTTTGCTCAAAATCCCCAATGTTGAATTGTTCTTTCACACTATTGTCTCTGGCACTTACCACTTGGTTGGTTCACAGCAAATCTCCAATCAATTAGACCCCAGTGAGAACCTATAATAGTCTTCCACCATGGCCATCTTACTTAGCCTCACAACACTTATGGCCTATGGGATAGATTTATCAAATTAAGATTTGGGTCATACCATATTGTTCCACGTACCTCTGTATAAAAACTAGCAGTGTGGTACCACAAGAGTTTGTTTTAGGACAATAACTTTTTTTTGTCACAACTTTGTCACAATACTGATGTGACAGACTGTAAATAGTTTATCACTTTCATATGAAACCATTATTTTTTCACTACCACTTACAATCTCTCACACTAGAGTTTTGTGACAAAAAGTTGTGGTTCTAAATTTTCTCAATGCCACACTGCTATTTAGGATAGCGCACCTTGGCTTCTGCAGGTGGGGGCCCAAGAAATGCCCTTATAATAGCCAAGATTGCCAAGACTAGGAAAACTAAGCCTATCATTGTTAGTACAATGCACATTGGAGGAGATATATTTTGTAGTGGGGAAGCAGCAACCAGTTTAGGTTGCAGTAAAAGTAACATGAAAAAGAGAATAATCTTCACAATTTGCCCGCAAATGCTATGTCTATTACCCTATTCAAAAGAGAAAGATAATGTTACTAGCCATGAATAAATAAAATTATACAGAATAAAACAATCTTTTAAGTCTTTTGTCAGAAATTTTCATCTTTCCCTTGCAACTTGAAAAACTAGAATAAACTCAGATTAATAAATAGGCTAAAATGCAAAGCAGACCTTCTAAATTTCATTAGAATTAATTTCAGACTTCTAAGTTTCAAGTTTATTCAATTAGGGTTTTTTCCTCAAATTTCATTAATTTCTTTCAAAATATGGAAAATATTTCAATAATTGGATTTTTTTAAAAGTTAAAATATATTGAAGAAAAAAATTAACAATTTGGACAATTAACCACAATATTTAACAAAAGTTGATAGAGATGCTTTAATTGAATGAACTTGAAGCTTAGAGGATTGAAATGAACGAAAGCAAAATTAGAGGACTGAAATGAATTCTAGTAAAATATAAAGGATAAATTTTGCATTTTAGCCTAAAAAATAATACTTACTAAATTTTCGAATGTCAAAGTTGTACTTGTACTCTTAGCTATAAATTTTGATCAATACTAGTCCATATAGGGAATGTAAAGAAAAAAAAGAAAATCATGACCTTAAGTTGCAAATTTGGAACAAATCAATGGAGTGATCAAATATCTATTTGTACTTTAGAAAGCCCCAAAATTTTCTAATAGGACATGCATAATGAGCTCCTGCTTAAAATTTTATCTATAAACTCATGGGGAATAAGAACTGAGTTAACTAAATGGTTTCAAAGAATAAATAAAATTCTACATATTCAATATACACAAATTAACCAAAAAAAAAAAATGTATACAATTTGGCAATTTTTTATTTTTATTTTTTATCTGAGATAGAATTATATTCTAGCCTAATTTAATTGTATATGTGTATAAAACTCCTTTCTGAAAACTAGAATCCCGACCCTTGTCTTCCATACTCATAACAGAGGAGTGGAAGAAATTTTATCTATAAACCCGTAGAGGGGGAGAATAAGAACTGAGTTAATTGAATGGTTTGCACTTACTTCAGCGATGGAGCTAATTATGACTTGATGATATTCCCCAGTCATGTGGTTTTCCATAAGACAAATTGATTAAAAAGAAGCCGAGGAAGAAGAGGAGGATGATGATGACGACGATGAACTCATGAATCCAGAGCAGTAGAGCACTCAAAGAGGCTTTTATTGGTTTTATATAGAATCGAACATTCATGCATGTCTGAAGCAATCAACTATTACATCATGCACAGTTAGGAAAAGCAGAGTTGAATGGTGGAAAATTAAAATCCCAATCCCAAGAATCAATTCCATTAGTCTTAAATATCAAGGTTAATTAATTTATTTATTTATTAATATAGGCTTGGCATAATCATTATTCTTGTTATCTGGTAGTGTGGTTAGTGAGAGTGCTTGGGGATATTCCAATTGATAGGTTAGGTTAGTATAACATGTAAAAATACCATTTAACTTATCAGTTTAAGCCTACAACTCAATTAGTCAATTATATTATATTAACAGCTCCGGTAAGTGATTATCCATAAGATCACTAGACATAGACCACCTTAATATTAATGTGAGGTTTATTTGTGTGAATCTAATATAATGGCAAGCCTCAATGGGAGGGTTTTGAATGATAAGCTAGCTCTACATTCTTACTTCTATACAAGTCATACATGATTGGATTGCTCATGATCCTACAAGTATAAAATCTTGTTGAAAATATAATTACATAAAATCTTTCAAACCATCTGTCACTCTTCACTCTTTTAATCTGTGGCTATAATTTTTTATACAAAACAGTAGAGATGACAATTTTGCCCTGCCCCACTTCGCCTTACGCAGGTTTTCCTCGCCCTACAAAGACAGTGGAGCGGGGATGGGGCAAGATTTTAGCTCCACATCACGGGACGGGGCAGGGCGGGAATGGGTTTAGACTTTTTAGACCTAATCCGTCCTACCGCGTCTCTCCGCATTGATAAGGGTTAAACTGTAAATTTTTTATACCCTAAAACTCTTCTATTTAAACAAACATATCATCAGCTTATTTTATTTTATCCAACAAGGCTTTTTGCCTCTTTTTTTCTCTATCAAGGTTGGAAATAAGGTACCGGTTTTAACATTTTTTTGTTTTTATTATAAACAAATTTATATACTATTGAATCATTGATTTTGTATTATGAGTTTTTTTTTTTTTTTTGGTGATATAGTTTTGTTAAACACTTTAAATAAAATTATTCAATTTTTGCTAAAAATTAGTTTGATTTGATTCAATAAATTTATTTGTAATTTCAAGTATATTTTTATTAATGAAACAGGTTTTATTAAAAAAAATTGTAATAGTTATGGGCAACTCAACAAGAAGTATAATTTTACGGGGTGGGGCGGGGATTCGCGAGGCCCCAAGGGACGGGGATGGGGTAAGAAAATTTTTCTTAGTCATGCGAAACGGGGCGGGGATGGGGTAAGACAAAATCTTGCGGGGTGGGGGTGAAGACCCCATCCTTCTGACCTATCCTGCCCCATTGCCATCTTTTGAAAACAGACATGAACTAAGATGGTATGCATTCAAAGTAACTTCAAACTTCAAACGTCAAAGAATGACAAAACCTGTAAAGGATTTAAAAGATGCACATGTACCACTATGACTTCTTTGATTAGGGATGAGAGGAATTTCTAAATGTATCCGTACTATGTTTATATTTTTTTTAGAAATTTTCCAAGATTTTGTTCCAAGTTTAAGTTCTTCATTCAATATATATACATATAATATTCTTTTCATACGTGGCAATAAATGGTATAATTGACAAACACAAAACTTAGGTGGTCTAAATTCAATCTCGAATGAGGGACAAGACCCCTAGAGGATCTAATGGATAATGTGTTTCCCCTAGGACCACCTTCAATAGGAATAAGAATAACTTCTAATTGTAGTTTAGTTTTCTAGGAATTTTTTTCTTCTATTTTTAAAAATAATCTTCTATGATTCTATTATAGTTTGCTGATTTTTTTTTTTTTTTTTCACTTTTGTAAATCAAAAGGAATTTGAATTAGTATACTTTATGAGCTAATATATATATATTTTGGGATTGGAAAACCATCCATTATATTCCTTGATACTCGTTTGTATCAAGATGGAATAATTGACGAATTGTTTCCCTTTATTGTGTGTGTGTGTGTGTGTTTTTTTTTTTAAATTTTTTTTTATGTCTGATTAAAAATAACTTACCTAAGAAAAAGACATATGTTTGACGTATATTCCCAATTTGGTTCTACCATTGCCCTAGTTGTTTCGTTGGTAAACTTTTTCTTTTCTAGTTTTGACTTGTTTTTCATTTAGGCCTCGTTTGGGAGAGGGAAATGGAATGAAATGGAAAAGAATGAAAATAATAATTTTAGAATATTCTTCTCTTCCCTTATTTGGGAGTTTTAATGGAGAGAATGAAAAGTTTATTTTTTTATTTGGGAGTTTAAGTAAGAGGAAATGGAATGGGTAAGAGGGATTTGAATTAGTATACTTTATGAGCTAAAATATATATTTTGGGATTGGAAAACCATCCATTATATTCCTTGATAATCATTTGTATCAAGATGGAATAATTGACTAATTGTTTCCCTTTATTGTGTTTTTTTATTTTATTTTTTTATTATGTCTGATTAAAAATAACTTACCTAAGAAAAAGACATCTGTTTGAAGTATATTCCCAATTTGGTTCTACTACTGCCCTGGTTGTCTTGTCGATAAAATTTTTCTTTTCTACTTTTGACTTGTTTTTCATTTAGGCCTCGTTTGGGAGAGGGAAATGGAATGGAATGTAAAAGAATAAAAATAATAATTTCAGAATATTTTTCTCTTCCCCTATTTGAGAGTTTTAATGAAGAGAATGAAAAGTTCATTTTCTTATTTGAGAGTTTAAGTGAGAGGAAATGGAATGGGTAAGAGGGAACACTCATTCCTCTTTATTGTCTTAAAATTTCAAATTTTTATTTCCCAAAAAATTGGAAGAAATAAGAGGGAATGAAATTAGATTTAATGATTTTTTTTTACTAAAACTCCTAAAATACCCCTATATATTCAACAATTTATTTTAAAATAGAGGTTTAATAGTAATATTGTCATAAAATAATTCCATTCATTCTCTCTATGTTACTGCCAAATAAGATTACTTACATTCCATTCATTTTCATTCCTTTCCATTTCTTAATTTTAAAATATCCAATCAAGGTTACTTAATTCTATTTTTTTCCATTCATTTCCTTTACTTAAATACATTCTATTCCATTCAATTCCCTTATGATCATTCCATTTCATGCCTTTATGAACTCCCAAACGAAACATTAGGGCTATATAAAAATAATTTTTGATAATGCTATGAAATGCTAGTTCTTTTCTTGTTAATTTAGACCCTAAATTGCTTCTTTTATAGGAAAATTATTAGGTATTCCCGGAGTATCATAAATGCGTAGTCTCTCTCTCTCACATGAATGGTGGGTCCCACCATAAATTTAATTAGTGAGAACCTACCATTCATGTGAGAAAAGAGAGTACGCATTTATAATACTCTAAGAGTATATAATAATTTTCATCTTTTATAAACATGATTAGTTATTATCCAAGTTAAAACCATTTATTTGCCAAAAAGTCTTGGAATCTCATTCATAAGGATAATTCTTTCATTATCTGAAGTACCGAATTTTTTATCAACCTTTTAAAAGTCTCTTCTTTTTTATTCATAAAGAGTGAGAGAAAAAGAAAATATAAGAAAAATATTGCAATATCTTTTTCTTGAGTCCAGATTTTCCTTTCTTGATATGAAATTCATGGAGAAAGTTAGGTGCCAGAAAAAAAAAGAAAAAGTGAACCAATTTTATTACTTTCTTCATTTTCCCTCCACTTTCTTGGTTTAACCAAACGATGAAAAATAATTTCATTTCATTTTTACTCATTTTTCTTTTATCTTTTACATTAAACTAAATGGCTATAGCTGCATGTTTTAGTATAGATCTATTCCATGAAAAAATTTAGCTAATTGGTGTATCCTATATTTCCATGTAGCTTTGTTAAATTTTAGATCCCGTTGTTGAATTACAAGTGAATTAAACCAAGTTATTTAAGTAGTCCGAACTTGCCAATTTATAATCATGAGTAGGGCAATTCAAAGCAAGCAAAAGGCAAATTAAATAATGTGTCACCAATCTTACCAAAACATTCACAAGTGAATGATAATATGGTGACGAAGTGAGAAACTGATTATGAACACCCCAAAGGAAAAACCACTCTATTGAAAACATTTTCCCAATAAAACAAATCCACTATAATAAGATAAGCAAATCCACAAAAAAATATTTTCCTAAACTCTACAGACTTGTGAAAAGGGTATTTAACCAATTATATTACATTAAGCACCTTAACTTAGGAATATAAAAATTTTCAATATTTGTTACATCACAATTTAAAATGTGATTTATTAGACTCCCAAAAAAAAAGTGATTTAGTGTAATTGTTTACATAATATAAATTGCCTTCAAATTTTTTTTTTTTTTTTTAAATGTTATTGTAGCACAATCAAGCTTTCCTGTGGTTAAGGGTGTACATGGGTTGGGTTGGGTTGGGTCGGATTAAGGAGATTTTTTGACGCAACCCACCATGGTGGGTTAAAAAATATTCAACCCAACCCAAATCATCACATAAGTCCAACTCAACCCAACCCATACGGGTCAGGTTGGGTTGGGTTGAACCCATGGGTTGAACAATTTTTTTATTACTATTATTATTAAATTGAGCAGAAAAAATATAAATATAAATATATTAAAAAAAACTCAAAGATTAGTGTCAATGTAACTCCTTAAAGGCAAACAACACTAATGACTAAGTAACAATAGTAATTTACTAGGGTTTGTATGAACTAATTGACTTTTATATAGGATAGAAAGAACTAGTTATTTAAAAAAAATATTAATTATATAATATATTTTAAATATATAAGTAGGTCGGGTTAGGTTTGGTGGATTTGGAATTTTATGATCCAAATCTAACCTAATCTGCTATCAAAAAAAATTTTGTAACTCAACCTAACCCACTCAGTCCTAAAAACCAACCCAACCTAATGAGTTAGATTGGATTGGGTTTAGTAGGTTTTGGCGAGTTAATGGGTTGGCGGCACACCCCTACCTGTGGTGTCCAGACAACTCCAATCCACAATCCTACGTGTCATGTCACGTCAGAAAGATATTTCGTATCTACCCACTGGAACCATCAACGGATAAGATACAAGCCTGATCATAGACACAGAAAAGCTTCCAAATATTGAAAAAAAATAAAAATGGCTACTCTTTCAATTCCACTCTCTCCAAACAGTTTCTGTCTCCGAAGTTTTACACCCAAAAGCCAAGTTTTTCCCATTCCAAAACTCCACTCTTCCATCACAATCACTTGCTCTGGTAAGACTCCCACATTTCTTAAACCAAAGTTCAAACTTTTGTTCTCATTCTTTTTACTTGTTTTGTTGTTATGTTTATAAGATTGAATTTTATTTTGATATTTGAATGAAACTGACGGAAGATGAATGATAACAAAGATATGAGTGTAACCATTTGTATTTTTATACATTTATAAAATTTATAAGATAAAAGTTTGAATTTTGGTTTAACTGGTTGACTTTGAATTCTGAGGTTGTCTTGACTAGTAAAGAAAAGTTTGTGGTTATGATTAGTTCATCATGTTATATGGATATTTAGTTTGAATTCATGCAAATTGCTTATACAGAAAGTCTCCAGTATTTCTTTGATTTTAGTTTGATTCTGTTGATGCCCACTAAATGAAGTTTAATATTGTCAAGCTGATAGATGCTATTGATGTTTGGTGTGCTTGGGAGCAGCTAGAGATGGTTCTGAATCCAAAAGAAGCTTATTCCATTTCAAGGAAATTAAGAATGTAGCTTGTGGTATTCTTGCTGTTTGGGCTTTGACTGCTACCTCACCTGTAATTGCTGCTAATCAGGTTCAGATCACACACTTCTATATAAGTATTTCATGAAACACTCAATTTCGTGATCCCTTTTTTTTTTTAATAAGCAATTACTAACGTGCATAGAGTAACTAGCTTGCTTCTTTGTTTTCTTGAAAGCGTTTGCATATCTGCCACATATATCTATAACATATTTAACTGAATTATGCCTAAAGGTTGGACATTGCTTTGAAAATTGAGAAGCTACAACTGAGTTATGGTTTGACTCATGAAATTTAATCAAGAAATTAAGATACATTCATCAAGGGGCTCACATCAATGAAGGCGTCTTAGTATTATACGTAGTGGCTTCCTAGATGGGTATGTCTCCAGCAAGCCCTGGGTAGGCATGGATGTTTCATGCCAGTCTAAGTCAGAAGGAGGGTCCAGGATACCCGTCAGGGCTTGGCAGACTTAAGTTGATTGGGAATACCTTAAGGGGTGTGGTTTGAGGTATTGGTCAAGGGCAATCTTGTGGGGGTAATGCCTTAGGGAGGACGTCAAGGCCACTGCCTTTCACATTCTCAATAAGTTATATCACTATGTCCTCAAGAGTGATAAATCTGTCATTGTGTTTTGTGATGTTAGGATTATGAAACTTGTCACAATAGTGTCACAATCCCTGATACCTCATACCTAAAAACAATTGTCACCTCCAATGATTAGCTAAAGGAAAAATGGTCTTTATCTATAAATATTTAGGCCTAGTAATCGATAAGTATAACTTGAGGAATTTAGACTCTTAGGACATTCCAAAAAGGGAAATGTCATTACTCCTTTCTACTTTGGGATTCAAACATCCCATTGCCCAATGGCACCTGGTCCAGCAGCTTTACCCTGTTTGAGGATAAACTCTTTTGGACTTGAACAGGGAATCATGTTGAAAATCCTTTAGTGATTTGCCATCAATGTAATACTCAGATATGACTGTTTTGATTTCCTCCTGCTTCCTTAACGGGGTCCATTGTTCTGAGAACCATGAGGCATCTTCTCTGCTGAATCTACCAGCTCCTCATTCACAGTTATTTGGTTGAAGTAACCGTATGAAACCACCTTTTTATTTCATCCATGAAAAATGATTCAATCTTAGAAGTGTGTGAAATTAGGAAGGAAATTTAGTATGGTTAAGAGGCTATTATGAAAGAATGTCTGGAATGTTTATATTCTAATTGATAAAGATTGAAAAATTATGTGACGTGTTGATTGGGATGTTCAGCTTTGCAATCTTAGCTTGGAACAATGAGCTATAGTAGCCTATTTTTTTTGCTAAGCTACACAAGCACCCATTGTGTTTTGAATCTGGAACTTTACCCTCCAACTTGTTTTATGACGAGAGAAGGTGCCATTTAAGCTAGGGAGAAACCATTTTTCTGCAAAGATAGAATTCAAAATGGGAACTCTTTTTTCTCCTTTCTAATTGATATTCATTTTAACATCTTAGTGGTAATTTATATCTTTTTATAATAGCTGATAGATTTAACCCCGCATAAAGTTGTTAGCTTTGTCTGTAATTATGAGAGAGATATTTGGCAACAGGTGGTTGGATAACAGGGAAGTGGAAAATGAAATGGTTGTTGCATGATCTGCAGAGATGCATAATCAGTGAATGAGCTGTTACTTCGTTCTCTGATGATCTGGAATCTATTTACATTTTTGTTTTCCTGACTTGAGAATAGTTGGGAGAAGACAAGTTTGGTTTTGTGTCTTCTCAATAGGTGTTGTATTTGGATGGATGAAAATAGAGGGGTTTTTGACCCCTGAATTCTTCAAGTTTGAAGTTGAAGAGCATGGTGCTCACGTACTCATTCATGTGGTTTTTCTTCTCTGATAGGGTCTTTTAATGTCTTTTTGGTTTCTTTGTGTGTTTTACATGCATGTTCTCTCTCTCTTTTTTCTTTTTTTTCAGACAATCACACAGTTTATCGGGTAACAAGAAGACTATGTAGATCATTCTTACCACAAAAACACTGACCTAAATTTCATGGAAGAATACAAATTTTACTTGTAAAGGACTTGACTTGAACAAATGTATTTCATGTTTGCTATACAGAGGCTGCCTCCATTATCAACAGAGCCCAATCGATGTGAGAAAGCATTCGTTGGTAACACAATAGGTCAGGCAAATGGTGTTTATGACAAGCCGATTGATCTCCGATTCTGTGATTACACAAATGATAAATCCAACCTCAAGGGGAAGTCTCTCGCAGCAGCACTTATGTCAAATGCCAAGTTTGATGGTGCAGACATGACAGAAGTGGTGATGTCAAAGGCATATGCTGCTGGAGCTAGCTTCAAAGGTAATTTCCTATCTATAAATCATCCTTTAAGTTTTGTTTTGTGAAATAATCCACTTATTTGTTGTTCATATGGTTTACCAGTGCAAATCTTTTAGCTAAGGATATTTAGATAATTAGCTGGCATACACTATTACAAGCTTAACACATCAATATCTATATTTTTTAAATGGGCCTGATCTGAGGTACTATGAGAAGAATGATTCTCTTAATTTGTTTTATACTTTCCCTCATATCATTTACAGGTACTTCCATTTACTTATTATTATTATTATTTTAAAAGGCATTCCCATGTACTTCCATCCCCTTGAATAAAGTTTAAACAATGACAGATCTTGATACTCTGGGGATGATCTGTTTGTGTTATGTGATGAACGTAGAGAATTCCATTTAAATCACATATATATGTATACGCATGAATACTGTAAGAATTTTTGTGACATAGATCTGATACCATATTAGAATTTATGTTGGTATTAAGAGTGAAAGAGTGAAGAGAGAGAAAAAAGAAAGAAAGCGGATGTACATAGAAATAAATGTGGTTCGACCTAACAGCCTGCATTCATAGTGGAAAGCCCTTGAGCAGCTACATTTTTATTGTTTTGAATTGTGTTATAGTGAGTCTGTTGGCACGATATATAGAGAGATTAATCCTAGGCTAAATATAGACTAACCCTGGGGTTACTTTACTTGCACTAGAACTACTAGTAGGTTCTGGTCTATTGAATTTAGACTAGTTGCAGTGGGATCATGTCTTGGACCTTGATATCTCTAAAAAATATGTTCCATTGTAAGACACAAAAAGACAGTTGAAATGTAAGGATCAAAAAATTTAAGGATCTGCCATTTCATTTGGAACTCTGTAACTACTATGAAGCTACTAATTCTCTGTCTGGAACTAGAATAGAACTTTCTAAACAAGAAAAACCCGGAGTCCCCATTCTTGTAATCTTGTCAGTTTTACGTCAGTTTAAAAATTAAAAAGAAGTACACATTTACATGCCTCATCGTGCTTTTTCTAAATATGTTCAATTGTAAGACACAAAAGATAGTGAAATGTAAGGATCAAATAATACAAGGATTGGCCATTTCATTTGGAACTCCGTAACTACTATGAAGCTACTAATTCTTTGTCTGGAATTAGAATAGAACTTTCTAAACAAGAAAAACGCAAGGTCCCCATTCTTGTAATCTCGTCATTTTTAAGTCAGTTTTTTTCTTTTAAAACATATCCACATGCCTCATTGTTCTTTTTCTAAATATGATAATTTCATAACAATCTTAGCTTTGGGCAAAAGAGGGAGAAGATAAGCCGATATGATGAACTGATAGGTAATATATGATGCGGGAGGCTTGAAGAGAGAATTATTTCCATTTAAAGTTCTATGAATGTCTTCAAAGCTGACTCACCTTTCACAAGTTGTTTCCTTTTTCTTGGTCAAGACTAAGAGAATACTTAAAATTTACAAACATCTGGTCATAGCTACTAAAAACTAAAAGGCATCTGAGCAAGAATCCTTGAAATTAACCGTTACTTTCAATAAAAGAAATAAGCCTATGTGGATTTGCAAACCAAACCAGATGTCTCAGTAGCAAATTTTAAGATCATTGTCTGTGCTCTAATTTGAAGATACCAACTATACAAAATTGTATTATAAATTCATGTTGACTAATAGTGACCATAATTGTTTGTAGGTGTAGATTTCTCAAATGCAGTTTTGGATCGTGTTAATTTCGAGAAAGCTGATCTCAAAGGAGCTGTATTTAGAAACACTGTATTGTCTGGCTCCACCTTTAATCAAGCTCAGTTGGAAGATGCAGTTTTTGAGGACACCATTATTGGCTACATTGATCTTCAAAAGCTTTGTACTAATACTTCAATCAGTGCTGATGGAAGAGCTGAGTTAGGATGTCGATGACCTCATATTATCATCTTTCACACATTTCTTCTATCCTTTGAATAAACAAACGTAGGCTACTATGTCACATGAAGAATTTTGTAATAGATACCCCATTAAATAATTATTGTTGTAAAGGAATTATATATGTGTTGATCATTGCTATTTCTTAGTATCTTGGTAATTTTTATTGATTTTTGACCTACAATTTAAGGAAGAAGGTATTATATGGCTTGAGTTTCTAAAAAGGAGGTATTATATGGTTTGCTGTTGTATTTCCTTTTACTTATTTATTTATATTTTGCTTTTACTATTATTTATTTATTTTTGAGATAAAAGATAGAAACTATTATTTATTTAATATCATTTCTTCATCATCTCCTATTGAAAGCTTGATGGGGTAACGAATAATATTTAGAAAAAAAAAAGCCCCTTCAATAAACACAAATAATAGTTTTGAATCACTTTCTTGTAGACTATTAATCATATGGATTAATAATTAGAAGGAACAAAATTTTATGGGATAATTACACCTTTAACTTTACACACCTATGATTAAAATAAGTTTCACTTTGCCTACTGATGATTTGAAAAGTATCACCTTTTCAATTGAAGGTAAGCTCCATTGAGCAAATTTAAAATTCACCTCATAATTTTCTTTAGGAGAATACTTTTAAGTCATAAAACATAAAAGAAGAGAAATTCAAAGACACTCTTTAAGAATATTTTCATTGTGAAACCCTATATCATGATCCCCCTTAAAATCGTAAAATCTTACATCTATGCTAATTTGTCAAGAAACTCTATATAATTTTATGAATTTACAAGTAATAATTGTTAAAATAGGCTTATATCATTAGTTATATAGATTTTGAGTAGTTAGCATATCAAATTAGCGCATCTGGTGTAGTGGTATCATAGTACCCTCCCACGGTACTGACCAGGGTTCGATTCCCTGGATGCGCATATCTTTTTTGTTAAATATTTTGGGTTAGTGTCTTGTAAAATTAATTATAAATTTCTGGTGTACTTCTTTGTTGAAACGGTTTTGGTTATTGAAAATGGCAATGTGTTTTAATCAAGTGGAAACCAATTAAATAAGGAGAGAAAAAAAAAATGCTAGTATTAATTAGACAATAAAATGAAAAGTAATAAAATTTAATGATATTTTTTTAACCATTAGATCTTTTAATGATTTAAGGTGTAAAAAATGTATAATTTGAACCCATTTATATATATATATATATATATATATATATAATAGCATAACATACCTGTTTTGTCAAATATTTTGGGTCATTGTCTTGCACTGATTGGGCCATGGACTGACTAGGTTCAATTCCATAGATGCGTTTGTCAAATATTTTGGGGGTCAGTGGCTTGCATTGATTATGTTTTGTCAAATATTTTTGGTCATTGTCTTGCATTGATTGGGCCATGAACTGACCAAGGTTCGATTCCTTGGATGCGTTTGTCAAATATTTTGGGTCAGATTGGGCATGGGCTGTGTGTGTGCAAATATTTTGGGTCAAAATTGGGCCAGTGTCTTGCATTGATTGGGCATGGGCTGTGTGTGTGCAAATATTTTGGGTCAAAATTGGGCCAGTGTCTTGCATTGATTGGACATGGGCTGTGTGTATATATATATTCTTAAATATAATTCAATAAAGAAAAAGAGGGGTTTGCGTTGATCCATCTTGATCTTTGGGACAAAGACCCAAGAGAGGAGAGGAAAAAAGATGATAAAGGATCGGTCTCACTTACAAAAAAGAGCATAACGAACAATCTTATGAGTAAGAAATTGTCTCACATTGAATGGGTCATGGGCTGTATCATCTCCTTTTCTCTCCCCTCTTGGGTCTTTGTCCCAAAGATCAAGATAGATCAACGCAAACCCCTCTTTTTCTTTATTGAATTATATTTAAGAATATATATATATATATATATATATATATTCTTTAAATATAATTCCATAAAGAGAAAAAGGAATGAGGGGCAAAGACGCATTGGTCCATCGGTCCATCTCGATCTTTGAGACAAAGACTTCAGAGGGGAGAGGAGAGGAAATGATAAGGGGCTTGTCCCACTTACAAAAAATAGTATAACGAGCAATGTTATGAGTAAGAAAGTTTACATGCTTAGGGATAAAGGGTCTGTCCCACTTAAAAAAAAAATAGCATAATGAGCGATGTTATGAGTAAGAAAGAAAGAGGGGCAAAGACGCATTGGTCCATTGGTCCATCTTGATCTTTGGGACAAAGACTTAAGAGGGGAGAGGAGAAGAAATGATAAGGGGCTTGTCCCACTTACAAAAAAAAAATAGTATAACAAGCAATGTTATGAGTAAGAAAATTTACATGCCCAAGGATAAAGGGTCTGTTCCACTTACAAATAAATAGCATAATGAGCAATATTACGAGTAAGAAAGAAAGAAGGGCAAAGATGCGTTGGTCCATTGGTCCATCTCGATCTTTGGGACAAAGACTTAAGAGGGGAGGGGAGAGGAGAGGAAATAATAAAGGGCTTGTCCCACTTACAAAAAATAGTATAACGAGCAATGTTATGAGTAAGAAAGTTTACATGCCTAGAGATCAAAGGTCTATCCCACTTACAGAAAATAGCATAACGAACAATGTTACGAGTAAGAAAGTGTCTTGCATTGAATGGGCTATGGGCTGTGTGTGTGTGTATATATATATATATATATATTCCCTAAATATAATTCAATAAAGAGAAAGAGGATCGAGGGGCAAAGACACTTAAGAGCGGAGAGAAGAGGAAATAAAAATAGCATAACGAGCAATGTTATGAGTAAGAAAGTTTAAATGCCTAGGGAAAAAAAGAAAAAACAAAGTCTCAGTACACAAAAATGAATTGAGAATAGGTTTGAATTCATCAAGGATACAAGCTAACTCTGGATTGGGGGATGAGGAAGACATAGCATTAACAATACGCTGGGATCACCATCAAACAGCACATAGTTGAGCATGTGATGCATACATGGATAGTTACTCTCAAGTCATGGGCCTTTATGTATGGTTACTCTCAAGTTGTCGGATTCATTAATATCGCAGCACATGGAGATGATTCTTCAAGTGTGATGATAATAAAATTGAAGTGATACGAACCTGTAATTTCAAACAGCACATAGTTGAGCTTGAGATGCATAGTTACTCAAGTCTTGGGCTCTATATATGTATAGTCACTCTCAAGTTTTCTGGTTCATGCATATTCCATATGACAGCACAAGTAGATGCTTCTTCAAGTGTGATAAAGATTGAACCTGCACATAAACCAAAATTATTGCCATCTCTTTTTGCCAAAAATTAAAAAAATTATGAACTTTCGTCAAAATGCCCATACTTTGCACATGGGACAAAAAGTAAATGCTTCCCTGAACTGTGATAAAGATTGAAGTGATATAAACTTATTGCATCTCTTTCACCAAAAATGTAAAACTTGTTGGGTTACACGTGTGAGTGAAGTCCCACATTGAATAAAGATGAGAAGAATGAGTGGTTAATATAACATAATTGAGCACATACCCATTGGGGCTTAGGCCTTTTGGGTTCAAGTGTGTCTCTATATGTTATATTAATTATTCAAGAAAGCTCCCCAAGGTGTTTATCTCCCCAACAAGTGGTATCAGAGCCCATGGTGGTGTGCGGCGAAGGTGGTGAGGTGTTCATGGTCCCTATCCAGCGGGGACTACATGGCCCACACATAAAGATCCTGGAGAAGAAAAAAAAAAAAAGAGCCCAACAAATGAATATTGCTAATGGTGCTAAATAATGGTGTGATGCAAGGTTCCCATGGACATGGACGTGCGGGGTTCCCATGGATGTGCGTGCGGGGTTGACACGTGGTTCCCATGGATGGCGTACGAGAGACTCATGGATGATGCATTGATGAAGTGAAAAGCCCATTAGGCAAGGGGGAGTAAGTAGGACTTGTTCATGGCCCATAGAGAGGTCTTGAAGCCCACAGAGAGGCAGAGACTCACACGTGAGGGGGAGATTGTTGGGTTACACGTGTGAGTGAAGTCCCACATTGAATAAAGATGAGAAGATTGAGTGGTTAATATAACATAATTGAGCACATACCCATTGGGCTTAGGCCTTTTGGGTTAAAGTGTGTCTCTATATGTTATATTAATTACTTAAGGAAGCTCCCCAAGGTGTTTATTTCCCCTACAAATGGTATCAGAGCCCATGGTGGTGTGCGGCGAAAGTGGTGAGGTGTTTATGATCCCTACCCAGCGGGAACAGAGAAAGCCTAAACGGCCCACACATAAAGATCCTGGAGAAGAAAAAAGAAAATAGCCCAACAAAGAATATTGCTAATGGTGCTAAATAATGGTGTGGTGCGAGGTTCCCATGGACATGGACGTACGGGGTTCCCATGGATGTGCGTGCGGGGTTGACACGTGGTTCCCATGGATGGCGTACGAGAGACTCATGGATGATGCATCGATGAAGTGAAAAGCCCATTAGGCAAGGGGGAGTAAGTAGGACTTGTTCATGACCCATAGAAAGGTCTTGAAGCCCATAGAGAGGCAGAGACTCACACGTGAGGGGGAGATTGTTGGGTTACACGTGTGAGTGAAGTCCCACATTGAATAAAGATGAGAAGAATGAGTGGTTAATATAATATAATTGAGCACATACCCATTGGGGCTTACGCCTTTTGGGTTCAAGTGTGTCTCTATATGTTATATTAATTACTCAAGGAAGCTCCCCAAGGTGTTTATCTTCCCAACAAGGGGAGTGAGTAGGACTTGTTCATGGCTCACAGAGAGGTCTTGAAGCCCACAGAGAGGCAGAGACTCACACGTGAGGGGGAGATTGTTGGGTTACACGTGTGAGTGAAGTCCCACATTGAATAAAGATGAGAAGAATGAGTGGTTAATATAACATAATTGAGCACATACCCATTGGGCTTAGGCCTTTTGGGTTAAAGTGTGTCTCTATATGTTATATTAATTACTTAAAGAAGCTCCCCAAGGTGTTTATTTCCCCTACAAAACTTTCTTGAAAATGTGGTTGCGTGATTAGCCCTATGGCAAACAAATCAAAATCACAAGTGAGCAAAACAAAAAGTAGCTCAAACATCCTAATCAAACTTTGGTCTAAATAATATTATATGCTAAATATCCAAATCCCATTACTTTGGTCCATGCATATATAAGGTCTATATCCGCACACAGTAGTTAGGTCCTGCTAGTTCTTGGAGCAGAACTAGGTAGATATATAGATCGGATTCTCCAACTCTGACAAAGACTGGCATTCAAAACCTACCCACAAAGCATAAACATTTCATTGTAAAAGCTGTTTCTCAAAGTCAAGTAAGCAAAACAACTGAAGTAGCTCAAACATCCTTATCAAAACTGTTATTTTTTTATATTTCTTCTTAAAAATCAAGAAGATATTGTGAATCCAAATCCCAATAATAGCTAGGTTAAAAATTATTGGTGAATGCTATTAAACCCCACCCCTTTTTTTCACAACTCATTAATTATTAAGTCGGCGATTATGATTGAAGTTGTTGGTAACTTTGGTAAAGAAGAGAAGAAAAAAATCTCTTAACTTTTCTTGGTTGCCGACTTCTCTTTTAGGTCTTAGTTCCCACACCAACCTCCTGTCCAATCCAAATGACATCACATTACCTTTTGGCTGCATCCCTCTCAAAACAAAATACAGCTAGGATGTAATTCAATTTCTTGGGGTCATTTTTTTTTGGGTCCATGGTTCTTTTGCTGCTTTTATTAAAAAACAAAAATTATAGTACGTATAATCATTAATCTCTCCACCCTCCAAAATTCCTCTTGGAAACAAAATTAAATGATTGGCTCATTAATTATAGAGCTAGACAAGCTAGTTTTCTTTTTCTTTTTATATTGTAAAATTTGCTCTTATTGGTTCTGTGGGGATCATTCGGTTGATAGGCCCATAGGATTCAGAATTGGTTGAGGATTATTGGGCCAGTGGCCCATCCGGGGCCGTATACCCGTCCGAGGACGTCATGCTCCTCGGCAGTATGCGTCCGAGGACGATCGCGTCCGAGGACGATCAAGACGTGGTCTCACCGCGATCAGATCTCAGAATTAGGTCATCTCAAACGGTAGAGTAGCCGACTAAAGATGAAAGAGATAAGGCAAACAAATATCTGAAACTATAGCTGCCTCCGCATTAATGACCTCTCAACCAACTCTCTGGCCGCATTAATGTGGAGGTGATACCTGAGCAGTAGGGAAGCAGCCTTACAGCTGCCCATAGGAAGTTCCAGGAGATGCCAGATGGGATAGAAAGAAATCCCCCGGACACAATCTACACGTGTTCGGCGAGGATGGATCGCGAAGGGGAGTATATAAACTAAACGAAGAACATGAAGAAGGGGATCGAGAAAAAAGAAGAACACACATAAAACTGAAGAGAACGAAGTAAGAAGGGGGAGAGAGAGAGTAACACTAGGGACTTAAGAAAAAAACGTTGATTATACCAACGAAAAAGAAGGAAAACCTTGTATGGGCTTGAGAGAAAATCTTAGAGGTAGATACCACAGTTAACCTAGCTCTTTACACCCACGCTCTACAAATCATATTGTCTGGGCCTTTTACGTACGAACCCAATACTGTTTAGGTTCGTCACCAAATCGTGTCCTTACAGGTTCTATTGTAATTTTGAATCATTGATTCTATTGTAATTGCTTTATTCATTTTAGTAGATAATTTGGTAATTTATATTAAAAATAAAAAAATTTAAAAAATTTTATATGGTGATGCATGGTAATAGATTAATTTTTTCTATAAAAGTGTAACTTTGATAAGAAATAATATATATATATATATATATATAGAGTACAAGTTCATCATCAAATTAGATAAATTTCGTGTACTCAGTTAGAATTTAAAGAGAAGTTGATAAGTTCTAAACTTTTTAGTAAATATATGTACATTAAAATTGATAATTTTTTGCATGTAATATATTTAAAAATTATAACTCACTTTATTATTAGAAAATTATTATTATTATTATTATTATTATTATCATCATTATATGCACGTGTATGTGCATGCAAGGTTTGTCCTGATCAATATTTCAGTACCATAACTCGATCTCCAAATAAAAATTCCTAACTCTATCTAGGTGTGCTTTGATATATATGTTGGTGCTTAGATTAAAATTTAGGGTAATGGTGAAGGTGTTCAATGGCAAAATGGTTAACTATTGTTATTTTGAGTATGAGATGTTTAGCAGTAATGCTTATTTTTTTTATGGAGGATATCAATACTGAGGTTATTAACAGGTGAGTCCGGACAATTAAATAAAATAAAAAAAAGAATTTTATGGCTTTTTTTTTTTTTTGAGAATGAATTTTATGGCAAATTAATTTAATAGAAAGTACTAAAGAGGAGGGTAATTAATTATTAATTGGAAACCAAAAAAAATTAATTATTAATTATAAAAAGGTACGGGGGACATCATAATTAACTATCCCACCCCCAACGGTGGAAAAAGTGCGATTAATTTTTTCCTCGTACTTTCAATTCAAAAATCAATGCATATGGATAAAAATTTCATCTTCTACATTAATTATTCTTGGAATTCTATGACTCGATTTTACTTTGTCCTCTACATTTCTAGAGAAAGGTTAGGTACACATAATTGTGTGCCACAACTCTACACGTAGAAATTTAGAATTAGTTAAAATGTGACGTTGGACTATATATGAATACACTTTTACTAATCACAACTTATCATAAATTCTGTCAAGTTATGTATCCTAACATTACTCGCATTTCTATGACATTGTGCAAAAGTTTCCAAGGAGCCGTAAATTAGGGAGAAATTATATGTCCTCTGGTGGATCACGTTACTTATCCACCATTCTACTAAAAAATTTCTACTTGTTTAAAATTGCTAAGTTAGTAATTAGTTTTTGTTATAAAAAAAATTTAAACTTAGTAATTTTAAACAAGTGGGAGTTTTTAAGTGGAATGGTGAATCACGTCTAGGGATGGCCATACCCATTGGGTAATGGATATCCAACCCTACCCGATCCAAATGTTCCGAGTAATACCCAGTTCTTCATGGGTAAAGGTAATCAGGTAGGGTTTGGATATTACTCGAATTTTGTGGGTAGGGTATGGATATTACCCAAACCCGACCCATACTAAAAAAACCTAAATATCTTTCTCTCAAAGCTCTCTACCTCTCCTCAAACACACAAACACAATCGGATCAAACCCATCAAAAAAAAAAAAAAAACCTCGATCAACCCAAATTAACAGTCATGAGAGAGAACATGATTAGAGAGAGAGAACGTAATCAAAGAGAGAGAGAAGGTGATCAATCTTCAAAATCGTGATAGAGAACAGGATTGGAGCTTTCTGTGATGTACCTGAGCAGCGAGAGAAGGTGATTGGAGTGGGTCATGGTCGATCAAACTCAACTCAGCTTTCTCCATTACGCGAGCTTGTTGGGAAGCCGTTGTTGATGGCGGTTACAGTTTTGGCATCTGGTTCTTAAGACACAAAGCCATGGTGTTGAGAGAGAGGCACATCTAGTTCTTCGCCTCATACCGCATTTCACAGAAAGCAATTGGTGAAATCACAAGGCTTCCAAAAGAGAGAGAAACTGAGAAACGAAGCTATGGAGAAAGAGAGAACATCTAGTTTACTTGGCTAGTCTTGCTGAGCAAGCTGAGTGAGATACAGTGGTATCTTCTTTTTTTCTTTTTTTCTTTTTTCTATTTCAGCAAAATTTTGATAATATGTATATTCGTGTTTTTTTTTTTTTTTTTAATTTTTTAATTTTTTAATTTTTTTTTGCTTTATTGATTGGTAGGTCTATAGGTGTATGATATTCTATGCATTTTTTTAAATAGGTTTTGGGTAGGGTATGGATATCCATGGATAATACATTCGGACAAGGATCGGGTATGGATATTAATGGGTATTGGTATCCAGGTATCCATGGGCAAACATTTCGGATAGGGTATGGGTATACCCGATCCATACCCTACCCATGATCATTCCTAATCATGTCACTTGTCTACCATGATAATTTCATAATTTCTCTAAATCGGGGTGGGGAAAGTTACTGTGGTCAGGATTTGAATTCCATGCAATAATTGCATGGGGCAATTACGGTGTAGTCCTGAGATGTAAAAGTTTGAAATATTTTAAGGTAAAAAATGGAAAAGTTAAAATGTTTTTTGATTTGAGAACTGAGAATTAAAGTTAACTTTAACTTTCAATATTTCATTGATTCATTACAACATGATGAGCTATTGTACCAGATCTGGATCCCAAAGTTTTGATTTTGCTACCCATTATTTCAAAATAACAATGATTGTCCTAACTTCATCATTATTTCTTTCTATTTATAATACTATTAGACGCATGTGGTGGCAGAAGACTATGTTAAATGTAGTTTCAAATGATTATTGAATAGTTAATGAACAGAAGACTGCACTATGTTTTCGGGTAAGCACCAAACCACAAAACCTTGACCCAAAGTCAATTCAACATTATTGAGCAATAAGCATATACGAAGAATGCACTATGTTTTCGGGTAAGCACCAAACCAGAAAACCTCGACCCAAAGTCAATTCACAATTATTAAGCAATAAGCATATACTCTCGGTCTACTTATTAGCCATTACTATAAGGGTTTGTTTGGTTGGAGGAGTGGAAAAGTGAGATGATAGAAAATGGAGAGAGGATAGAAAAATGGAAGGATAGAAAAGATTTAGTTTTCTCCTATTTGTGTTTGGTTGGTGTAAGGACGCGATTCGTGGCGGACCGTAACAGTGTCGGGTTCGCACGTGAAAAGGCCCCTAACAACATCATTTGTAGAGCGTGGGTTTGGAAGGCTAGGCCTTGATCGATAGGCGGTGGGTTTTTCGCGGTGTTCGTACCAGTTTAAGTTTTCCTACACCCCTGGAGTCTTTCTCCTGGAGGTGGGCTGGGAGGCTCTGGTTTTTGGCCATTTTTCCCAACCCCCTTCTTTAGGTTACTTATTTTTCCTTTTATACTCGCCTGCGTCCACTGTCCTTCGCCCACGTATAGGGTCAACCTTTCCAAAATTGATACTTGTCCCATCAGCCCATATTCAAAGTCGTTGGGGGTGGTTGTAAAAGCCAAAGACTGCGGCTCTGTCAGGTTCAGAGCATTGAATGGCAGTGAGAGCAGCTTTCCCTGAATATTTTAGATCTTTCGTCCTGATTTCGGTCCTATACCGTTTTTACCCTTCCTTCAGGGGGGGGACTTTGGGTCTGCCGAGGACTGAGCCGTCCTCGGCGATATCCACAGGCTATTTTGTCGAGCTTGGGCCATAGCCCTCCTCGGCTTGGGCCTCCGGATTTTCCCCAGGTAGATGGGCCTGGCCCGTAAATCATTTGGGCCCCACAATAGCCCCTCAAAACCCGGCTGTCCAACCTCTTGGTTGGAAAGGGGGGTTTTGGCGATGCCAAACCTCTTCCTACGGCCCAATCAATTTGGCCTTTTAATAATGCTGGCGGCTCCTCATCTGTCCAAGAAACGCGCCGGTCTATGAGGCAGTCTTTTGATTTCGCGCTTGATGCGCTCTTATCGTTTGGGTATCCCAAAACGTGCTTTTAATGACCACTATTTACGAGACTGCTTTAATTCGGCGGTTTGTTTTGATGGGGTGGAGAAACGGAACCGGCATGTTCGTGTTGGCAGATTCCTTTGGATATCTGAACCTATTAAATGTCTCCCGCTCCACCCTCAGTATAAGAAGGAAAGGCGGAGGTTATTGTTTTTATAAAGAATTCCTTCTCATCTTTCTGAGATTTGAAATATTTGGCCTCCCCGAGGGTTCATTTTACCCACTGGTCCACAAACTAAATCGTGATACACTTTATCATAACAACGAGTGATGCAGGAGCCAAACCCCTCCCATAGACGCCATGTTCCAATAAAGCTCATTATGGCTCGATCGGGACAGGGATGGCGAAAACTCAAAATCAACCTCACCCTTCTTTCAGTCAAAATCCGAAGCAGGGACTCGTCACGTCAAACTTTCGGCGTGACTGAGTCGAGAACACCCATCATCAGTACCAACCGCTCTCCTATGAGCATACCTAGTATGGTTCCAGTGTGTTGGGAGTCAGGATCGAGGCAGGGACTAAGCGTCTCTACTTCTTCCTCTCTTCCTTCACTGAGGCTATTCTCCATCTCCCTTTCTTAGTCTTCCCAGCACCAGTTCCATCCTGGTGCTTTCACTTCTCCCTCTTTTGCTCATTTTTCTTTCTTTTCATCTCTTCTCTCTTCTTCTCCTCCTTCTTTACTCATGTCCTCCATCTTCTTCATTCATCTCCTCCATCTTCTTCATTGATTTCTTCCTTACTATTTCCTTCTCCGCCATTTCTTCCCAAAGAAGGTTCTTATCATTATATGAGCAGTATCGAGGCAAAGATTGGAGAGACTTTGAAAACGAGTTTAGAAGACGCCTGGGAGTTTAGTTATCTGTACTACGGATGTAACTATCGCTTAGGCAGTTCACATTTTGTATAGGCTCGTTCGAGCCCTTCTTTGTACATTGTAATAATTTTTCGTATTAATAAAAATTGTTGTTATTTTATTTCGCATGTTTTGTCTCTATGTTTTTTTTTTTTTCTTTTGGATCTACAAACGCTGCTCGGCATATTAATATAGCATCTAAATCAATGACGGCTAAGACCAAAAGATTTGATAATAAAAAGACGTCGCCATAACTTTAATAGAAATGCTTGACATAATAAGGCCGATCAGTGAAGAGTAATACTTACCCCATGCTAGTCGAGGAGAGAAACGAAGGCTTGATGTCATGTAAGGAATAACCATTTGAAGATATAGCACCCACCAAATGAGCGGCCTTCTTGTATGACTAAGTGCTGGGGCTTTCCACCCCCTTCCTTACACCTTTATTGGCCTTAACCTTTTATGGTGTTTAAGCCGTGGATGAAGTGACCTGACATTTTTACCAAGTAACCCATCTTACGGGATTCAAACCTTTTCTTATCCAAGTATTTGGTTTCCCCATTGGCTTGGGTCCGAGGACCATACAAGGCCTTGGTTCTGTCCAAAACTTGTAATTTTTATAATTTTTCGTACTTGGTTTCCCCATAGGCTTGGGTCCGAGGACCATACAAGGCCTTGGTTCTGTCCAAAACTTGTAATTTTTATAATTTTTTGTACTTGGTTTCCCCATAGGCTTGGGTCCGAGGACCATACAAGGCCTTGGTTCTGTCCAAAACTTGTAATTTTTATAATTTTTTGTACTTGGTTTCCCCATAGGCTTGGGTCCGAGGACCATACAAGGCCTTGGTTCTGTCCCTGGGCCCATATGCTGAACAGGCCTGGGCCGCGAATTTACTGGGCCCACAAATTAAGAGGTGTTTCCATAACCTTTGATCACGCGGTACCTTTTGGCGTCCCAGTGTTCGAGGTGCACCCTCTCGAGACTCCTTTATCCTCAGGGTTGCAGATGACGTTGGAAATCGAGCCAGAGACATTTTGTCTATAGCGTTCCTTGGGACGCTGCGCGAATTAAATGCCATCGGTTTACTTCTGGGTATAAATGGGATAGGGGATCACTTCACTTGCACATGAACTCTCCCGTTCCCTTCAGAACTATATTTCTTCCATATCCGCGATCTCTCTTTCTAGTGCCACTGCCCCAAAGCAAGATGTTTAAGGCTTGGATAGGGATGAAAGGTCTCCGCGCGCTTCAGAGGCACCGAATCCTCAAGGTGATATGGTATGGACAAGGATGGCACAGATTCAAGCCAGTCCTCCGCCTTGACAGGAGGAAGATGGTATTCCTCCTTCTTTTAGTCAAAATCCGAAGCAGGTTCTGATCATGCCAGATTTTTGGTATGTCAGAAAAAGGAATTTTCGCCATCAGCGCCGTTTGCCTTGTAGCAGGCAAATTTTTGCGGGGGCTTCCCAACTTCCGGCTCCCTGCACCTTTTCTGTAGATGGTGTTAGCCTGAGGTCAGGTTTCCTGCACCTTTTCTGTACCGGTGTAGGCCCCAAGTTGGGTTCTTTTGCTGCCTGAGTTATGGGCGTGCAAAAGCATGGAGGGGGAATAAGGTCTCGAGGCAGTAGCCAACCTCTCCTCTGAACTGCCTCCTCGGCTTTATCTTTACTCTCTTGTATTCTTCGTTACTTACGTAGTTAGCTTCGATGTAGGCTTTGTTTCAGCTTTCCATTGTACACTGTACTGTTCCTTTGTCTTAATAAAATATGTGTTTATTTCTCTATACATATCTTTCTTCTCTGTAACCACTACTTTATGCATGAATATTAAATATGAGTTTGCCCTTAATGATATTCTAGGCAGAGAAAGGCCTTAACACAGATTCCTACTAGTTTAGACTTACAAATATTATCAAACATAACAAGGTTAGTCATCAAATAAATTAAACTCTTGGAACTAACCGGGATAACGGCTGAGTGCTACGCGATGCATGCAAGAGCGATGTCCGAGTACGACAAACTTTAAGTAATTCGTCCGAGAGGGTAGCCGAGTAGCGAGGGGCTTTGGTTGTGCTTCTGGATAATATGTTACGCCGTATCGCATTAACCCCTTTGATATTGGGGGATCAGAGGGTGGACCGAGGAATCCGCGCAATCAAGGTATTAACCCATCTGTTAACGCAGAGCTCTCTTCAGATGAATTTTGAGGTTTATGTGCCATAGTTTTTTTTTTAAATAGTTGGTTCCCCATCCAGGTAGTTGGTTTCCCCAGAGGCTTGAGTCCGAGGACTATGCAATGCCTTGGTTCTGTCCAAAACATAGTTTTCCTCATCCAGGTAGTCGGTTTCCCCAGAGGCTTGAGTCCGTAGACCATGCAATGCCTTGGTTCTGTTCAAAACCTAGTTTCCACATCCAGGTAGTTGGTTTCCCCAGAGGCTTGAGTCCGTAGACCATGCAATGCCTTGGTTCTGTCCAAAACCTAGTTTTCCACATCCAGGTAGTTGGTTTCCCCAGAGGCTTGAGTCCGAGGACTATGCAATGCCTTGGTTCTGTCCAAAACCTAGTTTTCCACATCCAGGTAGTGGTTTCCCCAGAGGCTTGAGTCCGAGGACTATGCAATGCCTTGGTTCTGTCCAAAACCTAGTTTTCCACATCCAGGTAGTTGGTTTCCCCAGAGGCTTGAGTCCGAGGACTATGCAATGCCTTGGTTCTGTCCAAAACCTAGTTTTCCACATCCAGGTAGTTGGTTTCCCCAGAGGCTTGAGTCCGAGGACTATGCAATGCCTTGGTTCTGTTCAAAACTTAGTTTTCTCTTTGTGCGGGGTCTTGGCTCTAGGGGAGTTAGCTCATCAGCCAAGCCCCTAGAGTTTATCCATACGGTTAACGTTACCACGTGCCTAGTTTGCTCTTTACGGGGGACCTTAGCTTTAAGGGAGTTAGCTCCTCAACCAAGCCCCTAGCCAAGAAACGTAGTCCGTAACAGAACTTTGTACTAGAACTCTATAACCAACGGTTAGATATAACGAAGAAACTCTATCGACCCACTTCCTATACCAACACACAAGCCTTTCCCATAGACGGCGCCAATTGTAAGGACGCGATTCGTGGCGGACCGTAACAGTGTCGGGTTCGCACGTGAAAAGGCCCCTAACAACATCATTTGTAGAGCGTGGGTTTGGAAGGCTAGGCCTTGATCGATAGGCGGTGGGTTTTTCGCGGTGTACGTACCAGTTTAAGTTTTCCTACACTCCTGGAGTCTTTCTCCTGGAGGTGGGCTGGGAGGCTCTGGTTTTTGGCCATTTTTCCCAACCCCTTTCTTTAGGTTACTTATTTTTCCTTTTATACTCGCCTGCGTCCACTGTCCTTCGCCCACGTATAGGGTCAACCTTTCCAAAATTGATACTTGTCCCATCAGCCCATATTCAAAGTCGTTGGGGGTGGTTGTAAAAGCCAAAGACTACGGCTCTGTCAGGTTCAGAGCATTGAATGGCAGTGAGAGCAGCTTTCCCTGGATATTTTAGATCTTTCGTCCTGATTTCGGTCCTATATCGTTTTTACCCTTCCTTCAGGGGGGGGGGACTTTGGGTCTGCCGAGGACTGAGCCGTCCTCGGCGATATCCACAGGCTATTTTGTCGAGTTTGGGCCATAGCCCTCCTCAGCTTGGGCCTTCGGATTTTCCCCAGGTAGATGGGCCTGGCCTGTAAATCATTTGGGCCCCACAGTTGGAATGTTGGAAATGTGGAGAGATAGAAAACTTATTTGTTTGGTTGAGAAGAAAAATGAGAAGATGGAAAAGTGAAGTTGGTATAAATTTACAATTATGTTCACATTAAATAAAACAAAAAAGCAACACATTTTTTAAACAAAAAAAAATTGTGTATATACAAGTGGATGAAAAATAAAAAGAAAAGAAAAGGAGCAAACTATTATTTTTCGTCCTTCCATTCCATCTAAAGGTTGTTCAAGTTTTTTAACTGTCCTTACCCGATTTGTCTAAATAAAAATGGTCAAATATGATTATGTGAATATCTTTTTCACCAAAACAATGTCTTGAATTAATAATAAAACAAATCACTATAAAAAATTGAATGAAAATTCGCAAGATATCAAACTAAGCTATCTCTAACCTTATAAGATAACTTATAATCTTACGCATAGTAGAAAAGTTAACATATTTCGAAATGAATGTTTCTTGAGGTATTTAGTGCATGGATTGCAAATTTAAGAACTACTATTTATTAAGTCCTCAATTTTCAAATCATTTTAATAGAAGGAAAACTATGACAATTTTAAAAATATAGAATGATGATTTTGCTCTATCTACATAAATAAAATTGAAAACTATTATTTTATTTTAAAAATATATAGACCTTCTCACAGGGGGTTGGAAAATACTTATTAGTTCCAAAGTAGTACTCTGAACTCTTACATGGGGTGGGCGTCACAACCCATGTGAGATTTCAGAGCATTGTTATGAAATATCAAAGTATTACTCCAAAGGACTTGTTTTTACCCCAAAGGACATTAAAGTATTACATCAAACTATTTGTGGGGTCCACTCTCATGTGAAAATGCTCCGGGACAATCAAAGTACTACCCAAAATAGTTTGTCTTTAATTAAGTCTAGTAATCTACTATGACGCCCACCTCATGTGAGATTTCAGAGCATTGTTCTGAAACATCATAGTATTACTCCAAAATGCTTGTTTTTACCCCAAAGGACATCAAAGTATTACATCAAACTATCTGTGAGGTCCCCTCTCATGTAAAAATGCTCCGGGACAGTCAAAGTACTATCCAAAATAGTTTGTCTTTAATTAAGTCTAGTAATCTACTATGGAAGGATCTCTTTGATCCAAAATATCACTATCTATGGGGCTCATTCTCATATGAGAATGCTCTGAGACAATCAACGTATTACCCAAAAATAAAATGATTTGTCTTTAATTAAGTTTAGCGATCTATTATGGGTAAATTTCTTTGATTCGAAATTTCACCATCTTTGAAAAATAGTCTCTACGGAGCAATGCTTCGGGCCTATCTAATTATTACCTCCAAAAGGTTGTCTTTCGGTCTAGTACACTTAATGCCTTGGCGGGGGGCGCAACGCCACATATATCATATCCCTAGTATCCCAGTACATTTAATGTTGGGCGCAATGCCATATGTATCATATCCTTTTTTCTTTTTTGAGAAGCCCATATGTATTTTCACGTACAAATCTATTAAAAAGTGTGGTTGCCATTGTAAATTGAATTTGGGCAGTGTGCCGTATATTCTATTATTCTGACCATTGAAAGATTGGCTTAGTTTAAAGTCTTAATTCTCCTTTTTTTTTTTTCTTTTTTTTTTTGAGAATCTTAATTCTCTTTGAAACAAATGTAAATATATAATTGTATTCAATAATATTTTGTGGATGTTTCAAATTCTAATTTATTTGTATTTATATAAGGTAGAAATACTACACTAATTATATCTAAATGTATATACGTGTAAAGTTTCTTTTTAAAAATTTAAACCTCGATTCTTACCCTCCCACACTTCACAAATACTAGCACTTATATTTATGGACTAACCATTGTGTTAAGGCTGTGCGGTGGTTTCAAGTTCTAATCTTAGTTTCAAATCACTTTGACTTAAATTCTAATATTGGTTTCAAATCACTTTGACTTGTCTCAATAATTTTTTTTTTTTTTTAACAACAGATAGTAATCAAACTACAGAAATGTGGAGAACAATCTGACGCAATATAAATATGGGGTAGGTGGAGCAAGTAAGCACATGATGTTTCTAACCTAGAGTATGTACTTTAGCTTGAGTTGGCCGGCTAGAACGTGGACCTTTTTTTTTTTTTTAAATTATTTTTTTATAAGAAGTTGTAGTCTGTCTAAAGCTTAAGAACATATAAACAAACTCTTTTATGACGAAACTGTGTAATCATTAATTATTAATTATTTTTATGTCGGTGCAATATCTAAAATACCATTGATTGTAATCCCTTGAAAAGTCCACACAATTTTAACCATGTTTGTCATAAGTACTATTTTTCATCCTTCCATTTTATCGAAAGGTCTTCAATTTTTTTACAGTACTTACTCAATAGGACTAAAGGTTCGTTTGGATACAGTTGAAAATTGAAAATTGAAACTAAAAACTGAAAAACACTATAGCAAAATAATTTTTAAATATGTAAATAGTATCATGGGACCCATTTTTAATGAAAAAATTGTTGAAAAGTGATGTTTGTGGGTCCCATAAACAATACACCCGTGCACTATTCATGGAAGAAAAGTCAAAAGTTCCGGCTTTGAAAAAAAAAATAAAAAGTCACAAAAATGCAAATGTGCGTCTGGGAAGCGCAAAACGCGCTTCCCAAACGCACACTAAATTAAACTGGAAATATGATTATGTGGATTTATGAAATATACAAAACCTTTAATCAAATATTTATATTTTCATATTTTTGGGTTTACTTTTAAAAATTATTTTCACACTCTTTATATATATTAAAACTCAACTTCTCCACAGAGTGATTCTAATATTTTCATTTTTTTTAATATAAAAAAAACCACCTTAGCGTCTCTCTCTCTCTCTCTCTAAACACGTTAAAGATGTAATAAATATTGAATAATGTTCTCTCTCTAAACATGATTGTAATAAATAAGGTATAGACAGAAAAAAAAAAAAAAAAAAAGCTTTTGAATTGAATTTGTGGGGTCCAAATGATTTACGGGCCAGGCCCATCTACCTGGGGAAAATCCGAAGGCCCAAGCCGAGGAGGGCTCTGGCCCAAGCTCGACAAAATAGCCTGTGGGTATCGCCGAGGACGGTTCAAATGATTTACGGGCCAGGCCCATCTACCTGGGGAAAATCCGAAGGCCCAAGCCGAGGAGGGCTATGGCCCAAGCTCGACAAAATAGCCTGTGGGTATCGCCGAGGACGGCTCAGTCCTCGGCAGACCCCAAAGTTCCCCCCCTGAAGGAAGGGTAAAAACGGTATAGGACCGAAATCAGGACGAAAGATCTAAAATATCCAGGGAAAGCTGCTCTCACTGCCATTCAATACTCTGAACCTGACAGAGCCGCAGTCTTAGGCTTTTACAACCACCCCCAACGACTTTGAATATGGGCTGATGGGACAAGTATCAATTTTGGAAAGGTTGACCCTATACGTGGGCGAAGGACAGTGGACGCAGGCGAGTATAAAAGGAAAAATAAGTAACCTAAAGAAGGGGTTGGGAAAAATGGCCAAAAACCAGAGCCTCCCAGCCCACCTCCAGGAGAAAGACTCCAGGGGTGTAGGAAAACTTAAACTGGTACGAACACCGCGAAAAACCCACCGCCTATCGATCAAGGCCTAGCCTTCTAAACCCACGCTCTACAAATGATGTTGTTAGGGGCCTTTTCACGTGCGAACCCGACACTGTTACGGTCCGCCACGAATCGCATCCTTACAGAATTAATTTAGATGGTGTGACAAGCAATAAATGTTTAATAATGACATAGACAATTCGATTTTTTAACCATTAGATCTAAAAGAAATTTACAGTCTCAAAAATGTGTAATTCTTGTGAAGTTACATCAAATGTGTGTATCTTTTTTGGAAGTTTAACTTATAATTTTCTTATAAATTCTAGTCAGATCAAGTAGTAAAATCATTTGTCCTCAAATAAAGGGTTTGAAATTCAATGTATTCTTGACCAAAAACACTATAGTAATGTCTTGATTGAATAATAAGACAAATCATTATGGAAAAAATTATGTGAAAAATCATGAGATCTCTAAGCTATCTTTTAACTGTTAAAGTCTCTAATGGTTATATAAGAGATATAGGGTTCAATCCTCGTCTATACCAAAAATCGATTGGTGTCTTAGTCTGATAATAAAGAGATATTATCAGAAGCGGACGCCATAGGTTGAAATTCTCTAAAAAAAAAAATCTCTTAACTTATAAACTAATGCATAGTAGAAAATCATTGTCCTATGTCCAAATTAATGTTTCTTGAGGTATTTTGTGCATGGATTGCAAATTTAATAACTACTATTTATTAAAAAAAATCCACATTTTCCAATTTATTTGAAAAGAGAAAAACTATGAGAAATTTAAAAATCATAACTTCGCGCTAATTTATCAAATGTAGAATGATAATTTTGCTCTATCTACATAATTGAAATTAAGAACTATTATTATATTTTAAAAGTACATATACCTTTTTACAATGGGTTGGAAAATACTTAAGTAGTCCTGGAGCACAACTCCGAGAGACTACCTAAGTATAAGTTGTATAATTCCAAACGGGTTATCTTGTTCTTAGACTACTTAAGTATTACCCCAAAAAGGTTTGTCTGGCGTTCAATAATCTAGTGCTCTTGATGCAGTAAAATACTGATGTATATACTATCCATACAATGAAACACTCTCCACCCATTTGTTTCATTCCACGATCAGTGCCGTGTATATTATTCTGACCATTGAAAGATTGGCTTTCTTAAAGTCTTAATTCTCGGCCGTAATAAATGTAAACATTATTTTATTCAATAAATTAACCCATTAATATTTTGTGGATGTTTCAGATTCTATCATGGTTTCAAATCATATTGTCATGTCTTAATCATTCTTTCTTTTTTAATTTAATTTGTTTTTACAACATATAATAATCAAATTCCAGAGATATGGAACAATGCGACACAATATAATCTAAAATATTTGTATGTCAGCTTGTTGACATGATTATAGGCTGTAGCCTTGTGGGTGTCAGAACTTTTTTTTTTTTTTCTTTTAAGTAAACAGTAATTAGAATACACAGAAAAATAATAATAGTGTTTTAATATTTTGTAGTGGGAGACTAGAGTTATAAACAACGGATATTAGATACATACAATTAATGTGGGATAAATATTTATATTTTCTTTTTTTGAGTAAACAGTAATACTTATTAGATCACATACAAAAATTAAAATAATTATAAAAACAGTTGATTATGAGATATTAAAATAATTATTAAAAACAAGTATACACAGTATGGTCCTTTGAATAAAATAAAGAATTGAGATTGGAAAAAATATCATTCAAACTTCCTTTAAGAAACTAATATTGTTATATAAAACATGCATATTAAATATCGTTCAAATTATACATTAATTACTATTAAATTTATAAATGTATTTATTATGTATAATCTTTAATTTTCTTGAAATTATGCAAGTATGGAAGAAATAATAAGAAAATAGAATCTAACAGTAGATTTGTCAAAATTTAAATTCAATAAAAAAGATATAATGAGAAGTATGAAGGATTTCTCTTTAAACTTAATTTAAAAAATAAACTTTGTCATAAAGTTAAAAGGACAACGTAATTTTTACAATATTTTTTTCAAAATTATTAGATATATTATGATTAATGTACGACAAATTTAATGCTAATGAAGATTCAACAAAAATGGTGTTTCATTTATTATAAATGATAAAATTGTGTTCGTAACATTGATGTTTTCTTTGTTGACTAGTACAAACTTAGTAGTGCCGTAGTTCTAATTGTGTCTTTGATTTGTTCGTTTCTCTTGGTTGTTGAGCTACAACCATCTTTAGCTGCCATTCTATCAGCAACTACAATTCCTTCTGTTGATAATTCTCTAAACCGACTGTCAATGCCAACCATGCCCTCCACTATAAACTTCTCAATCAGTCCAAAAAAAAAATTTGGATTACCCACAATACCCTTAGCAAGCAATGGCCTTTAGTTAAATATGATGTGCGTGGATATCCTAGTTAATTGTTTTGTCATTTTCCTGAAGGGTTAAAAAAAAAATTTGATGGGTCTTTTTTAGTTTTTACTTTTAAATAATTCAATAGTCGGAGAGAAAGAGAGAGAGAATTTAAGGGTCTGTTTGTTAGTGTTGTTTAAACAACATAACACGTATTTCTACAATACTTCAACAACATTATTAGAACAATATTACCAAATAGACCCTAAACTTTTGATGTTTCAAGAAATGTCAACTTGTAAAGTTACAAGGCTCGGACTTTTATTTATTTATTTTAACGTTTTTCAAGGCTCGAAAATATGGCAATTTGGTAATCTAGCATTAGGTTCCTTGCATATATATATATATATATGTATGGTTTGCATTGAAACACTTTAACAGGAAGGCATGTATACAGTCTGTCTAGGTAGTGTTGCGGGAGAGACAGATTGAGAGTTGAACCGTTGAATAATCCTCTTTGTAATGTTTCTTGCTCAAATGAGTATTCCAACCACAGTTGCACATTCTATATAGTAGTCTTTTCTCTCTATGACTATGACTATGGTGCTACATGGTGCTGAGATGCTCATTTGAGCAAGCAGTGTTACAAGTGGAAGTTTTTGCACCATGGATCATCATCTCGTCTCTCTCGGCTACCAGAAATTTGATCAGCCTGTGTCAGATAAGTTTTTATTTTTTTCCCTTTTCCTTTTATGTATTTTTTTTTTCCTGCTAGCCAAACAAGCAATAGTAATCATATAGAGTTATTGCCAGTGAAGAGGTTTCTTTGGTTTTTCTACATAACTAACCTTTTCATTTCATGTGGTACTAGTAATCAAATTTTGTGCAGCCCTACGGAGTTATTTCTGAAAAGATATATATTTCTGTCATTTAAATCCAAAAAAGAAAAGAAAAAAAGAAAAAAAAAGATGATATATAAATATAACTAAAGAGGTTTAGGTTAAATGAGTTCATAACCAAGGTAAGGGTTGTAAAAATCCTTATCAACCATTTGGTTGATTTGAAGACTCTGAGCTTTGGGAGGCATTTTTGTGATATTCTCTTCTGAAATTATTTATTTATTTTTTTTGAAAAGAAATTATTTATTTATTTTTGGTGAAAGGGAAATTCTATTAATCCAAATTAAGAAGTACAAAGTTTAGGATGTACAGTTCCCATAAGCTAAACGCTAGTACAGAGTATAGGAAAGAGGAGATTATTACAACACAAAACTATCGGGAGAAGTGCTGCCTTTCTTAGTCAAAAGGACCGCACAAAACTATCGCTAGAAGTACGGCCTTGCAGTGCCCGTTAACAAAACTTTGTATATATTTTATATTTATATGGAATGTACAATTGCATCAACCATCTGGCTAACCCATCAGTACAACCGCATTCAAGTAAATAGTACAAATTTCTATCCTCCCCACCCACACATAAAAAAGTAACCCATCAGTACAACCGCATTCAAGTAAATAGTACAAATTTCAATCCCCCCTTCCCAAAAAACAAGAAAAAGAGTAAGTAGTACAAATAACTAACAAAAGTTGGTCTAAAATCACAAAATTTGTCACAATTATTTGCCACACAACTTGATGATATATGCCATTGTGATTTGTGAATATAAATTTCACATGCAATTTCTACTTTTTTTTCACTACTCACAATTTTTTTTTTTTTTGATAAACAGACGATTCAATTAACAACTAAGAAAAAACAATGGGATCAGGATATAACCTGTCAAAATACATCCCATTGAGATCATCCTCAAAAACACTAAAAATGTCCACAGGCAGATTAAGAAAGGAAGAAAAATCAACATCTTGAGTAAAGCTCAGCCTAGCAAGACTATCAGCACATCTGTTCACTTCTCCATAGCAATGCTTAATCCGGATTTGTTGGAAGCAAGAAACCAACATCCTACAATCATCCAAGATAGGGAAAATGACATGGTTAACATAAGAAGGATTGTCTAAAACATCCACAATAGCCTTAGCATCTAGTTCAATCTCAAGATGGGATATATTTATGTCACAGCATAACAACAGCCCCTCCCTAGGCCCCCACAATTCAGCCTCAAAGCTGTTAGTTAGCCCAATCCGTTTGCTAAAGCCATTAACCCACCGGCCCCTCTCATCTCGAACAACGCCTCCACAACTAGCCAACCCAACATCACCATTGAAGGCTCCATCCGTGTTGAGTTTCTTCCAACCCAACGGCGATCTCTCCCAACACATCCTCTTGACCACCTTGCCGATCTGCACCCTTGGGGAGGCGACACAACGCAGAAATTCCAAAGCCTAGTTCACTATCTCAGTTGCTAACTTCGGGCTTTTATTTTTCCTGCTGAAGACAGGCCTATTCCTACTCTTCCAAATATTCCACACAGCAAAGGGAAAAACAATTTTCCAAGGGGGGTTTGCATCAATTAAACTACCACTCTTTGAACCATTTGAAGCAAGCCAAACCTGCAAGTTACTTCTCCAAAAAGCTTGGTCAGAAGTCGTGACACCCAGTTGGTTCCAAATGTGCTTAATATGAGTGCAATCCTGGAGAGCATGCAAGTTAGTCTCCGAACCTCCCTGGCATATGGGACAAAGAGTATCATGAACAACACCTCTTTTTTCAAGGCAAACCTTAACAGCAATGCTATTATGGAAACACAACCAAAGGAAATTTTTGATTCTAGGCAACGTATCAGCCTTCCATATCCACCTCATAGGGGAAAGGCAATTGTTTTCCTTACCCATAGCAATCCTATAAGCACTACTCAGATCAAAGGTACCTTTCGGAGAGTCAGCCCACACCAACTTGTCAACTCCTCTCGACACAACTGCAGTAGGAGTAGCTTGAATCATCCATTTGAACACGTCCGGAAGCTCAAAAGGAATTTTCCCCCAATCCCATCCCGGAAGCTCAAAAGGAATCATCCGTTTAAACACGTCCAGTAGGACTACTCACAGCTGCACATATCAGAATCGTGGCACAAAAATTATGTCTACAAGCTTTCTCCTAAGTTAGTTAAGCTTGTGGGTGACCAATAATAAGTTCAGAGTTTCATGAGTGGGTATTAGGACTAACAAAATATATGTTTTTGTTTGCTAAAAAAATACTTAAGAGTGAAAAACATAGATTCAAATTTTAGTTAGAATATATATATATATTTTTTTTGTTGCAAATAATTTAAATAGATTGGGATCTTTGAACATTAAAAAGTAAAAAAGTTAACTGCTTGGAAGCTTTTCATTATTTGGATGGACCTATTTCTATCTCATCTCTTTTTCCTTAGGTTTTCTCCCCCAAAAACTAACATAGGCTAAGACCATTCTTTGTTTCCCTATTTATATTACTAGTGTATAGCCTCGTGCATATGCACGGCTACAATTAAAAATAATCACAATTATACCGTTCAAAACTTCAAATTATACATTTTTTTAAAGAAGATATTTAAATTATACATGGTATTAACTTACACTTTTTTTAAGCCATACATTTCAAAAATATGTAATAGTTTCTCACTTTATATATATATATATATATCTGTGTGTGTGTGTGTGTGTAAGGACCCGAACTTGAGTTCCTAGCCCAGCACATGAACGGACTTTGACCCAAGAGGCCCAAAACAATGAATTTGTAGAGGAATAGGTTGAAACACTGGGCTTTAGTTAATCAAACAACGATATAGATACGCTTGATGAAAAAAAGATAAAAATGGACTATTATGAAATGAAGAAAGAAAGTCTTTGGCGAAATCCGAGGACAATAGTTCTAATATAATGTTCTTAGAAAGTGTTACAAATTTGATTGTGGATTGCAACAATATTTCTTCTCTCCAATTTTCCGATCCTCTTCTTTGTTCTTTCTGGTCCTCTTTTATACTCAGCTCCCTTTTCACCTCCACCGTCCATCTGTATGCTAGATGGCTAGGGCTGATACTTGTCCCATCAGCCCTTCTCATAAGTCCTCAAGTAGTAGCTGTAAAGCTGAAATACATTGTTCAGGTATCACTTCTACATTAATGCGGCTAAGGGATTATCTGTAGTGCATTTAATGCGGAGGCAGCAGCTTTCTCCCCAGATATTTTGGGGCTCATCCTTATCTTATATCTCTGTAGTCCTTGTTCGTCCCAATTGTATTTCAGGGATTGTCATCTTTGCTGTCAATCAATTTTCCAGGACCTCGGCCAAGTTCGGCCGAGGAAGTTTTCATCCTCGGCACACTTTCTAGAGCCTTTAGGACCAAAACCCACCTTTTATTTATCAGCGCAATCTCCTCTGACGAAGACATCTCATCCTCGGGCGAATTTTTGTTCTCGACTTGGCCCATAGGCCCAATATATGAATAAATAATGCACTTCTGGGCCTAAGGACCCTACAATATGATTTATAAATTAATTGATTTTAGACTCTTAAGTTTTTGCACCCAATAATTCATTTGCCATAAAAATTAAAAACTTAGATGGACATGTGACAGAAAATTGGAATCCAATTTAGAATCTAATTAGATTTGGACTCTTTGATTTTTACACTCAATAATTCACTTGGGACAAAATTAAAAATTAAATTGGATACGTGGCACAAAATTGAGAATTCAGTTAGAATCTAATTATATTTTCTCTGAGTGTTGGCTATTAATATATACTAGTCACTAACCCGTGCAATGCAGACCAAGACACCAATTGGTTTTTAGTGTAGATGAGGATTGAACCCTAGATCTCTTATTCAACCATTAGAGACTTTACCAATTGAGCTAACTAGAACCCACGTATTTTTAATTCTAGACGTCGCAGTAATTTATGTAGTCATATGGCACAATGAGGAGTGGTTAACAAAAAGTCAAATGTTTCGCTTTTATATTATACTAGGCATGGATTATTTATGAAACATCTTAAACAGTTTTTTTAAAATTCAAAAGCAATAAAACTCCAATGTGTACTCTTACTTATTACACAGCCTAGAAACTATCCTATAAGATATATGTCCTATTTATTTCACAAAAAGCATGAATTTGTTTTGACACATCCGAAATCTCTTTCAAGCATGGTTCCTGCAATCCAATTGATGCCAATAACTATGAGTTGGTAAACTCCAATCAAATCTCTGATCCACATTTCTTGACAGGAGTGTAATGATCTCAATAGAGCGTGGTAGCCATCCAAGGTGGTTTTCCTTGGCAAGGAATTAATTTAGTATGAACTATAATAGGAGAACCATGACTATCTCTAAAAAAATGCCTAAACTTGCATAGTTGGTGGCTTTGAAAAAAGGCCAGTGCCATGTCCATTTTGAGATGAGGAGAAACAAAAGCAGCAGTTGTTGACTTACATTTTTGAACCTAAATACTCAATGGTTGTAAATTGAAACCTTCACATTTAATTAAAAAAAAAAACCCCAAATTGCATAGAAAAGTTCCTAATGTTTGGTAATTGAGGGAAAAACAAAGGCACATGATTAACTGCAACTAAGAAACTCAAACTTATGATTGGCTTGGCTAATGTTATATTAAGCAGCAAAAGAAGGATTAGTGGGAGGAAAAATAAAAAATAAAAAAAATCAATTTTATTAATTTGATGGACCCAGATTACAAAAGCAAGCAACCTTTCATAAACTTATCAACATTGAAAATTTTGCACTATAGGTTGAATTTATCATGTAATCATTTGTTATGCTGTACTCTTTTTTTTTTTTTTTTTTGATAGATATTATGTTGTAAATTTATGTTGAAGATGACATTAATACTTATTCCTAATACATAGAAAACAAATGTAGCAGGAAATTTTTTAAAAAAAATTACAAAAATTGTGAACAAACTTGGAGTTGATGTAGTTCTTTATCCAAAAAAGAGAGTAAGACCTACAAAATAAGTTTTTCTTTTTTAAATTTTTAATTAAAAATTAAAACTATTTGTAAAGGGAATAATGTGGATCAATAATAGTGCAACAAATGATTTAATTAATGGTTCGATATTGAATATTTATATATTTTTTTATGTAGCAGAAACTTTTCTTTTAAAAAACTACAGAAATTATTAACAAACCTCGAGTTGACACAGTTAAATATGCAGCTCTTTATCCCAAAATGAAAATAGAACCTGCAAAATAAGTAGTTTTTTTAAGGTTTTTTTTTTTTTTCCTTAAAAAGTAAAACTAATTTGTAAAGAGAATAATGTAGATCAACAATAGTGCAGTAAATGATCTAATTAATGGTTTCATACTGAATAGTGAATATTTATATATTTGTTTGTTTGACATGCATAAGTAAAACATAATTTAAAAAAAAATATTATCTTGGACTTAGAGATTCATAAATAAAAGGAACAAAGGAGTAAAGAAGAAGAAGAATAAGAAGAAGAAAGAAAGAAAGGCCAAACTAAATACTGAGTCTAGAAGCTGAATATTAAGGAATCAGATAGAGAGAGACTCAGAATCCTTCCTATGAAACTTTATATTCAACTAAATTGAAAATACTCAAAGAAAGCACAAAATTAAAACCCAAAAGAAGAACATTAAAATTCAAGGTTCTTCTTAAACCCCTGTCATTCACAAAACAGTGAAATTAAAATGCTAAGACTAAGTCTATGTTCAATACCAACAACACAACGAAATGCCCTATCAAATTAGTAAAAATATCTAATGGAGCAAGACTTAGGTACAGTACTTAGGTGCTATTCTTTAGGTTCCCCTTTTAAGATTCTGTCATGTGGATTTTTTCTCATGGGATGGAAATATATTTTTTAATTAAATAACCACATAGCTGAATCTTAAGAGGGGAATCTAAGGAATAACACCTAAGGTACTGTACGTAAATTTTGTCATATCTAATGTATGAGACTTTACATTCGTAGACTTACAATTTATTTTTTTTCCAAATATACATTGAAAAACACCTAGCCACCTTTAAATCATGCCCAAATTCATTGAACCCACAATTCTCTCTTGATGATAATTGTCAAATTTGCAGAAAAAATAAAAAATTTAATCTCAATGCACAAACCAACAATGAAATAATTCATTGTCAAATCAGATCCACTTCATCGAGTCCAAGTTCAATGCCAATCCCATAACCAAGATAAGGGACTAACTACACCATCAATAACATTTCTCTTTTTATTTAATAGCATTCTTCTATTTACTAAAACATCTGAAAGATTTCCTCTTAATGAAGAATTTGTAAATTTGGTAGGCATATTTTTGTTTCTTTTTTGTGACAATCAGTCTTCTTCTCGCTCTTGAAAAAAAAAGAAAGTAGACTCCATACTTTGGGAATATAATAAAGAACAAATTATTTATAAAAGGTCAAATCATATAAATATTACTGTATAAATTAAAGACAGCAAATAGACGTTAAAAAATGTAATATTCTTTCAAGCATATATTAATTGTTAATTAGCAATTTTAGGAAATTTAAAAAACATAGTTGTAAGGACTCAATTTGTAATGACCCTAAAAATGGAATTGGGTTCGTACGTTAAGGGCCCATACAATATAATTTGTAGAGCGTGGGCTTGAAAGGCTAGGCCCTGGTCACCGGACGGTGGTTAATCATGGTACTCATACAGAGGTGAACCATGTTTGCTCAAGAAGTCTTTCTCCTCGACATGGCCTGGGAGGCTCTGGTTCTTGGCCTTTTTTCCCAACCCCTTTTCTGGATTGTTTACTTCTCTTTTTATATTAGCATTTACCCTTCCTCCAACGTCCACGTGTAGGTTCAACTTTCCAGGGTTGATATTTGTCCCATCAGCCCATACCCAAAGTGGTTGGGGGTGGTTGTAAAAGCTGAAAAGCATTGCTCTGTCTGGCGCAGAGTATTTAATTGCAGTAATGACAGTCTTTCCTTTGTCATTTGTCGCCATATTGTCCAGGGGTCCTTTCTCCATCAATGTAGAGGTGTTCAGCTTTTCCTTAAACTGTTCCTATACCGTATTTGCACTTTCTTTCAAGATTGCGTTGGGATGCCGAGGATAGAATCATCCTCGACTATATCTCTAGGCCATTTGGACCTTCACTATATGTCCTCGACAATATCCCTCCTCGGCTCGGACCTTGAGCCCTAAAGCAAAGTGGGTCGGGGCCACAAGTTCTTTGGCCCCACAATAGCCCTTCAAAATCCTACTGTCTGACCCCTCGGACGGAGAGGAGGGTTTTGGTGACGTCGGACCTATGTCACGGCTTGCCGAGCTTTGTCCTTCATTAATGTCGGTGTCTCTTCATTTGCCTGGGGAATACTCCTGGTTATGAGACATTTTTTGAGTTTTACTCACGTTGTGCTTTTGCCATTTCATTACATGAGGCGCGTCTTTAATAAGTTCCCTTCACGAGGCAGCGCCAACCCAACAGTTATAGACGGCGTTGGGAGTTGAGTGGGAATTATCTCGTTTGTAGCTTTTCTTGGAAATCTGTACAAATTAAATGCCACTAGACTTGCCTTCCATATAAGAAGCAAGATAGAAGGTCATTTCCTTGGTGTACAGACCCCTCAACCTTTTCAAATTCCTAAACCACCTGCTGTGCTCAAAGTCCTCAGTGCCAGTGGGATTAACCCTTAGGGAGTGATATGGTTGGGGCGCAGATGGGGGTGAAGGGACCACACCCTCTCCAGAAGCACTGGGTCTCTCCGAGACTCAAGATGGCCTGATCAGGGCAAGGGAGACAGAGACTCAAAGCATTTCTCCCCCTTGACAAGGTGGGAAAGAAGCCTCTTCTTCCTTTAGCCAAAATCCGAAGTAGGTGCTGGTCGCATCAGATTTTTGGTGCGATAGCACTGGGGTTGCTCATCGTTAGTACCATACGCTCTCTCTCGAGCGTTGCTAACATGGCACTAGCCTGATGGGAGTCAAAGCTGGCACGGGGACCAGGCATCCCTGCTTCCTCCTCCCCTCCTTTTCTGGTGCCTCCTTTTACCTCCGCTTCTTCTTCTCTTCCATCACTAGGGGCATCCTGGTGCTTCTGCTTCTTATTCTGCCTCTTCTCCCCTTCCATCAACGGGGTCATCCTGACACGCTTAGTCGCCACAAGAGCAGAATTTTGAAGGATTTATTGTTCCCTTGTATCTTTTTCCTTTTTGCTTTTCTTTTTGCTTTTGTAGTTAACTTCTGGTATAGGCTTACTTAAACCCTTCATTGTATGCTGTACTATTTCTTTGTATTAATAAAAGATGGCTTTATTTTATTCTAAGTATTCTTTCTTTTCTACAATAGTTATATTGCGAATGGATGTGCTATATATATATATATATTTTATTCTGAACGATACTTAGGGCCGAAACCCTTGTTAACAAAAAGCTATTATTTTGGACTTATTGAGACTAACAGGCATAATAATGCCGACCTGAAAAGGTTGTACATATACTCTGTATTGCGTATGAGGTGATCATCTGAGAATGGGTAATCCAAAATAAATCATCCGAGAGGATCGCCGAGTACTAGGGGGCTTTGCCTCGTTCCTAACAACATTCATAGCCTTAACTATTTTTTGGCATCCGGTCCGAGGACCGATGTATGACTGTACCAGACCTAAACACTCGTTTGCATTAGTTCCCTTAGAGCTAGGGATCCGAGGATAGGTCGGGACTTCTATTCTGTCTATGACTTAATCCATTTTCTAATGGCTAATCTTAGATTCTCTTTAAGTAGTTGGTTTCCCCATATGTTTGAGTCCGAGGACCATACAATATCTTGGTTCCGTCCAAAACTTAGATTTTCTTTACGTAGTTGGTTTCCCCATAAGTTTGAGTCCGAGGATCATGCAATACCTTGGTTCCGTCCAAAACTTAGATTTTCTTTTAGTAGTTGGTTTCCCCATAAGTTTGAGTCTGAGGACTATGCAATACCTTGGTTCTGTCCAAAACTTAGATTTTCTTTAAGTAGTTGGTTTCCCTATAGGTTTGAGTCCGAGGACCATACAATACCCCGATTCTGTTCAAAACTTAGATTTTCTTTAAGTAGTTGGTTTCCCCATAGGTTTGAGTCTGAGGACCATGCAATACCTTAGTTCTGTTCAAAACTTAGACTTTCTTTAAGTAGTTGGTTTCCCTATAGGTTTGAGTTCGAGGACCATGCAATACCTTGGTTCTGTCCAAAACTTAGACTTTCTTTAAGTAGTTGGTTTCTCCATAAGTTTGAGTTCGAGGACCATGCAATACCTTGATTCTGTCCAAAACTTAGACTTTCTTTAAGTAGTTGGTTTCCCCATAGGTTTGAGTTCGAGGACCATGCAACACCTTGATTTTGTCCAAAACTTAGATTTTCTTTAAGTAGTTGGTTTCCCCATAGGTTTGAGTCCGAGGACCATACAATACCCTGGTTCTGTCCAAAACTTAGATTTTTCTTTAAGTAGTTGGTTTCCCTATAGGTTTGAGTATGAGGACCATGCAATATCATGGTTCTGTCCAAAATTTAGATTTTCTTTAAGTTTCGAGGATTAGCCCTCGGCCAAGGTGTGGGGCGTTGACCTGACGATGGAAGCCCCTAGAACTGCCCGTGCCACTGGTGCTTCGAAGCGTAACCCCTAATGGAACTTTATATTAGGGCAACAACAACAGGTTGCTGGAAGTGATGGAGGGGCTTTCGTAGGCCCTTGTTTGACAGGAACTCGATCCTACCACCGTCTGTACCAACGCACAAGCCTTCCCCATAGACGACGCAAATTGTAAGGACTCAATTTGTAACGACCCAAAAAATGGAATTGGGTTCGTACGTTAAGGGCCCATACAATATAATTTGTAGAGCGTGGGCTTGAAAGGCTAGGTCTTGGTCACCGGACGGTGGTTAATCATGGTACTCATACAGAGGTGAACCATGTTTGCTCAAGCAGTCTTTCTCCTTGGCATGGCCTGGGAGGTTCTGGTCTTGGCCTTTTTTCCCAGCCCCTTTTCTGGATTGCTTACTTCTCTTTTTATATTAGCCTTTACCCTTTCTCCAACGTCCACGTGTAGGTTCAGCTTTCCAGGGCTGATACTTGTCCCATCAGCCCATACCCAAAGTGGTTGGGGGTGGTTGTAAAAGCTGAAAAACATTGCTCTGTCTGGCGCAGAGTATTTAATTGCAGTAATGGCAACCTTTTCTTTGTCCTTTGTCGTCATATTGTCCAGGGGTCCTTTCTCCATCAATGTGGAGGTGTTCAACTTTTCCTTAAACTGTTATTATACCGTACTTGCACTTTCTTTCAGGATCGCGTTGGGATGCCGAGGATAGAATCATCCTTGGCTATATCTCTAGGCCATTTGGACCTTCACTGTATGTCCTCGGCAATATTCCTCCTCGGCTTGGGCCTTGGGCCCTAAAGCAAAGTAGGCCGGGGCCACAGGTTCTCTGGCCCTTCAATAGTTATTTGGAATTTCTTTGCTCTCAGTTATAATTTGTTATGCTGTAAATTTATGTGGAAGATGAAATTAATAATTATTCCTAATACGTAGAAAACAAATGCAGCGGGAAATTGTTTAAAAAAAATTTACAGAAATTGTTAACAAACCTGGAGTTGATGCAGTTAAGTTTTCAGCTCTTTATCCAAAAAAGAGAGTAGGACCTACAAAATAATTTTTTTTTTATGTCAATTTGTACCATAAATGCAAACATAACGAAATTTTATCCTTTAGAAATCCATGATAACAAAAGTTATGTCACTTATAGAACATGAAAAATGTTTTGTATGAATCAAAGGGAAAATGATCAGAGACTTCATCACAAATTCTTTCCCAATTGCCATATATGCAAGAAGAGCAAACACACTATAAGGCAATGCAACTCGACCACCAAATAACATGCATGTACAGATTAAAAATATATGCAACTTATTTACAACTTTATTAGCCTTGATTAGATCATGTTCCAAATTCCAATGCAACAATGGACACATAAACTAAAGCAATTATATAGCACAGTGCCAAATTTAATTGGTAGTGGAGGTTAGAGAGAATTTATTGTGTGTTGCATAAGTAGAGAAGATTAAATTTGAATAACAAAATTTTATTCAGAAATTGAGTCATAAATCTGAAAAAGAAAAACCCAAGATTTAGGGAGAAGAGAATAAAGTTAATCTAAATCAAATTATTCACTGGGAAATTTAAACAAACACATAGAGGACAAACACAAAAATGTCAATAACAATGAACCAAGACAAAACCTTCAAACCCACAATGCTACCAAAACTACACAAACAAATTTTCACTCAAAAGGAGAAGAGGATTCAAAAAGAAAATCCCAAGAACAACAACTAAAAGGGGAAAACAAAAGAAGTCAGTTGTACCAGTAGCGGTTTTGCTGGTTGACGGTTGACGGTTGACGGTTGACAGTGGTGTGGACACAACGGGTTTAGGAGTCGCCACCTAGTTTTTGCGATAGTCTAGGAACCATATATATAGCGTCTTTTTGAGGAATGACCATTGATCTTACTACCAGAGATATGGGTTCGGAATTAAGGTATAGTCTTGGGAAGGTGTTAGGCACCCAAAACCACCCAACCCTGGGGTTGGTTTCCTCTCATTGTGTCTTATGTCTTGACCCTATTAAAATCACACTAAATATTGTATTCTAATTCACACACACACACTAGCATACATCTAAGCATACAACATGACATCAATTATCCCAAAAGACCTAATCATTCATCTATCATGACATACCCTAACATACATCTAGCATACATGTCATATCAACCTAGCATTCATCTAGCATGGTATAACATAAACCCTGGCATGTTACTATCATACATGTCATCCACTTAACATTCATCTCAAACAAGGTAGCAACAAGAGCAAGGCGGAAAGATAGGCATGGCAAACAAACATAGATCATCACATGTATTCTAAACTTTTAGGCATGAAATCAAACATCAAACAACACATTACATCATTAAAGTGCATGTTCATACTAATGCATGACTTACCCCACTTACCTTACTGCACCTTAGCACCTATGGCATTCATGCATGGACACGTGAATGCGTGTTCATGACATTAAAACAAGAAAAATACAAGATAAACCATAATTCTAACATGTGAAGAGCAAACAAACAAACAAACATGTAAAACAGAAGCTCAAAACCATGAATATATGAAAATGGATCTAAGATAGAAGCATTGCAAGTGAAATCAGAAACGAAATTAGAAAAATTAGGGTTAGGGTTTCTTGGCAGGATCATATGCGTGCATGAACAAGCCTACGTACGCAGCCAAGATTATGCGCACGTGGGTTTTAGCCCAGAAACCCTAGTAACACAACAAACAGAGCAAGACTTCAAAACAAGAATTCTAACAACCTAACATGCTTTAAAACATAACAACTATATAAACCTAAGCTATATAAACATATTAAAGCATGTAAACAGGTAAAGAAACAAGATTAAAACATAAAAGAGAGAAAAGAGTTTAGAACTCAATACCTCAAAACAAAAGCTCTTAAGCTTGATTTTTTTACCATTCCCCTTAGTAAAATCTATTCACAATCAATAAAAAAGTGATTAGTAATCTTAAACACAACAACTATATAAACCTAAGCTATATAAACATATTAAAGCATGTAAACAGGTAAAGAAACAAGATTAAAACAGAAAAGAGAGAAAAGAGTTTAGAACTCAATATCCCAAAACAAAAGCTCCTAGGCTTGATTTTTGAATATTCCCCTCAGTCAAATCTATTCACAATCAATAAAAAAGTGATTGGTAATCTTAAATTCAAAGATCAAGGCCAGAAAAGGACCCAATCAAAATAAAATTTACTTGATAATGTTTTGTGAAAAACTTCCTCTTTAATTCATTATTTCTAGTGAATCTTAGTGTTTTCCTTTTGGATTTCTGTGTGTTTTGGAAAGATACCATGTATGGCTATTTATATTGTGAAAATGGGGGTTTGGAACGACTCCTAAACGACGTGGGATTTGTTCCAAACTTCAATCTTTAATGCAGAAAACTTGTCTTTCATTGTTTTTGGAACCCTTCATGCATGTGCAGGATTGGGCCTGCGTGTGCATGCATCATGGTTGCACGTGCAGACTGATTTCTGCGTGCGCATGCTGAGCGTTTTCTTGGTTTTACTTTTCCAAAAATAGCTTTATTTACTCATTAAAAGTTATATTTTCTATTTTAACATTTCTCAAGTCAATTTAACATTTGATTGGGCCCTAAACCAACCTTGGGTCTTAGAATTTCAGAATAATTGGCAAATGGGGCCCTGAGTCGTAAGGGATACAAAATGCAGTGTCTACAGGTGGCGGTCTCTTATCGCAAAGGAAAAAGGTGCATAACAAGGAAGAAAATAATTTGAGAGAAGTTGACAATAAATAAAGAGGCAGATAAATGGTTACCCACTGAAACAATGTGGTTTTTTCAAGAAAAAGTAAATTTTTGGATAAAGTGTGTGAGGGTGAGGCTAAAATATAATTGATTTGGCTAGTTTGTGGCCTTTTTTTTTTTTTTTTTAGGGGGGAAAAAGGGTTATTTGTTGATATGTCACGACTTTAAAGATGAGTTTTTTTTTAAAAAAAAAATATTCTGTAACTACTATCCAAGAGAGACAACTAAATACCAACAGTTGAAAAGACACAATGTTTTGGGTTTTTTAAAAGGTAAAGGTGACAGTAATTTATGTAGCCACGTGACACAATGAGGAGTAGTTAACAAAAAGTCAAATGTTTCGTTTTTATATTATTATATAGATATAGATATAGACACAAATATAAATTATTCTCATTCATTCAAAAAATAATAAATAAAAAAGGAAAAATTGCCTTATAGAGTTTTTTTTTTTTTTTTTGAACCCCAGCCCTTGTCTCCCACACCTCACAAGCACTTATATTTGTGGAGTGACCACCACACTAAGGGTGTGTGGTGGTGCCTTATAGAGTTATATCATGACAAAAATAATCAAGAAGTAAATTGACCTTTTGTATTTGTTACAAAAAATAATGTCTACCATCCCCTCCTTGGAGGACAAGGTTTCTCTCAAACTCTTCATATATCTTTTTATTAAATGTGAATTTAAAAATCTAATCATTGGATTACATATTCTTTATATTCTTAACAAACATGTCAAATTTTGTTTGAATAAGGTGTTATTTACTATTCAATTAATAAACTTATTTTTTAACATAATTTTTTACCATAAAAACTTGAAATTTACACATGTCATTGATGACATAGTTTTTTATTTTAAAAATTTTTTAAGCATGAAAAATAAATATAATATAGTTTTTTTTTTTTTTTTTTTTACAATATAGAATTTCTACTCTAGTCTAATCTAAGTGTATATGTATATAAAGCTCTCTCTTGGAGACTTGAATCTCGGCTCTTGCCCCCACACCCCACAATCACATATGCTTGTAGAGTGACCACTGCACTAAGGGTACGTAGTAGTATGTTTTTTTTTTTTTTTTTTAAATGTTGATGAAGTGATAAAATCTAATCCATTCATTTCAAAAAGAATAGATATAATTTTAGGAACTCCATGATAGAGTTACACTAGACACTCTTTAAATTCTTAATAAGTGATTATTTGTTTTTGATTTGATAACCTTTTGGTAAAAAAAAGGGTTTAGAATGGGATTAATTCTCTTCAAATGCTTTCACTCCAAAATCAAAATGTTGAATTTTAGTGTTTATTCACCCCCTCTTCCCACCAAAATAAGAAATACAATCTAAATTTAAGTCCCAAAATTTTGTAGTCAACTGCATTTATTATAGAATGAAATTTTAGTCCAAAAGTGAACATACCACAACAACCTTAGTTCCACAATGCAAAGGCCAAGGAGAGAGCTATGTCAAAAAAGACTACATCACCATAAGAAAAATAGTCAAAGCTTAAAACTGCTTAGCTTCTATTAATTAGAATTTGGATGGGATTGAAATAATTTAAAGGCTAAAATATAGATTTCATTCCTAAATTTCTCACCCTTTTACATGCAAAATTTTTGTATGATGCTCCAATTTATATCTTTCCATCCACCTTTCATATTACATGGAACAATTTCTTATTAAAAAAAAAAAAAAAGCACTTGAGTACACATGGCACCAATCATGTAGTGACATACTGACACCCCAATTAGTACTCATGCAAGGGTCTCTCTCTCAATTTAAAATTAAAATTGAAAATAAGATTTTAACTTTTCTTCACCATGCATCGCTTTACTAAAGGTAAATTAAAACTTTGTCGGGGACGTTTTTGCGACAAGAGCCGAAAATGCGAGAATGACCCAAATCTCCCCTTGGGTTCTTTAGAAGTGTTTATTTGTGGAGAATCAAGCCCAAAATTCCAAATGTATAATGAACAAAAGGCTGATGGTGTTTTGACAAGAGAGTATCAAAATGCTAATAATGAAAGTGCAGAAAAAGCATAAAAACATAACAGGTCTGGAACTTCAACCCACAGTCACACAGAAGAAGAAATTGAGGAAGGTCGTGAGGAAGAAAGGGAAGGTTCCCCTGTACCCATATTTCCACCCCTAAGGTTCAGAATTGTGAGAATGTCTCTTGGCTAAGTGGGTTTTTGCTCTCAAGTTTTAGCTCTATAGGGAAAACGTGGTTTAACAGGTCTGAAACTTCGACCCATAGTCACACAGAAGAGGAAATTGAGGGAGGTTGTGAGGAAGAGAGGGAAGGTTCCCCTGTACCCATATTTCCACCCCCAAGCTTCGGAATTGTGAGATTGTTGACTGGCTGAATGGGCTTTTGCTCTGAAGTTTCAGTTCTTTAGGTAGAATATGGCCTGTTGTTTTTTTTAGTTGAAGAAAGACTCTTGTATTGAGCTTGGGGTGTTGCTCTCCGAGTAAAACCTCCTCCTTCTGATTGTGGAATTTATATTGAGTTTGTGGTGCTCTAAGTGACTGGTTTTTGGTCAATAGAAAAGGCTTTGGACCCCAAAGTGTTAAGCAAGTAGTAATTTTCAGGTTTGCTTTTGTTTGGATAAAAGGAAGGATTACTTTTATCATCATTAAAGGAAATGCTTGACTAAACCCTTCATTGGCTCCTCATTTTCAGTTGTTTCAGACCATTGGGAGGCTCAACTAGATGAGAGCTAGCAGCTGAAGTTGGCCAATAAGAGCCAACCATTTTTAAAGGAAAAAAAAGGTTCGGACAGAAACTTTGGGCCACAGTCACACAGAGCATAAAAGCTATTTTGAGGTGAAAATTTTGGACACAAGTCCTCTTCCATGAGCCTGAGGTTAGGGATGACAATTTTTTCCTGCCCCGCTTAACCCGCCCCTCCCCGCTTCGTCCCGCGCGAGTTTTCCCCGCCCCGCAAACGTGGTGGGGTGGGGATGGGGCAAGATTTTAACCCCGCACCACGGGGCGGGGCAGGGATGGGTTTAGGCCTTTTAGACCCACCCCGCCCTACCCCTCCCCGTTCCTGCCGCTCCCCGTCCCCGCCCCACCCCGCCCTGCGTTACTAAAGGTTATAATTATAAAATTTTCATATCCTAAAACCCTACTATTTAAATAAACATATTAATATTAGCATATTTTATTCTATCCAATGTGATTCTCTGCCTTTATTTTGTTGTGTTATACTAAGAGATTTTTATTTATTTATTTTTTTAATGATTGTCTTGTTAAACACTTGGATATATTATTCAATTTTTTCTAAAAATTGATTTGATTTGATGGGATAAATTTAGTTGTAATTTCAAATATATTTTTATTAATGAAATAGGTTTCATTAAAAAAATTGTACTAGTTGTAGGGCAAATTAACAAAAAGTAGAGTTTTATGGGGTGGGGCGGGGCTTCGTGGGGCCCCAAGGGGCGAGGATGGGGTGAGAAAGTATTCCCCGTCATGCGGGGATGGGGCAAGACAAAACTATACGGGGCGGGGACGAAGACCCCATCCTTCGACCCCGCCCCGCTCCATTGCTATCCCTACCTGAGGTGCTACAAGTGTCCCTTGCCCACTTGGTAGCACGCATGAGTTGAGCTCATGCAAAAGGTTCGAAAGGAACCGACTTATACCCTCCAAACCACACTTCCTTAATTTCCCCAAAAAGTCGCATAGGCTTGGGCCATGCTTAAAAGAATAAAATAAAACATAATACATGAATTGGGCTTATAAAAATGTGTCGCGAAAATGGGTATTAACAAACTTCATTAACTCTTTTTTTTTTACTCAGCTAATATTTGAAGGAACTCAAACTCTCAAAGTACCTATTTCGGATAGGATGTATATTTGAAAAACCACAAAAATAATAAGTAGTGTTTATTTTATATAAATTGTTTCACACAATTTTACACATAATTTCAATTGCATTTTAAGATGTGTAAAACAATTTGTGTGCAACAAGTTTAATCATATAACAATATTAAATAGTAACATCAGTATAAAACGTATGATAAAAGTTAACTAATAAATTAATTGTTTTAAGGTCAGTGATAAAATGCTAAAACTTAGCTTTTACATATATAAAAGAAAAGTATTACAACTACCATTCTAACCTATAAAAATAAATCTGATCGATGCTGACTATCAAACTAAATCCTGATTCGCGTTAGGATTTACGAAGGCTAAGTTTCAGTTAACATAGTATATTGACCTGAAACTAATTAAGCAAGATAAAATACAAATATAAGGAAAATTTAGTGTTCTTTTCCATACATTTTTAAGTTGGACAAAATTTAACTATAAAATTAGTTATAGCCTAAGTCTATAACCTTACTCAATAAAATGAACATTATTACATATTTTGGAAATCTAACCGTTGAATTTGATGTTCTTTACGCTTGATTGGATATTATTTATTAAATGATCTAGCTATAAGCTTTTATTTTATGCATAATTTTAAACTACAAAAACTTGCAATTTAAACAATTTATTGATGACATAATTATTGATTTTTAATTTTCTAGAAAATTTTCAAGTATAGAGAATATAAGAAGAAGATTTGATCCAATGGTAGATTTGTTAAAATTCTCCTTCAATAAAAAAAAATTTGAATAAGGTTGTAGCTCTAGGCTATAACCAATTTTGTAACTGAACTTTGTCGTTGTAAGTTTCTCTTTCTTTATATACATATAAGCTTATTACAACTACCATTCTAACCTATAAATTATATATATATAAAAAAATTGATGCTCACTATTCAACTAAATCTTGGCTTCAAATTAGGAATTACCAATTATGGGGCGAGTAAGTATCTTGCATGTGAGACAGGCGCATGTGCCCAATGTCTCATTGACAGGTGGGTTCCACATGCATGAGAGGCCACATGTCAGTGAGACATTAGTTGCATGCGCCTATCCCATACAAAATTTTCGCTTCTAGGGCTAAGTTTTGAACTGATACTACGACATCCGTATATGGGTATGGGACTTGGTTCATATACATTTTCCTTTTGAATTTATGCGTACTGTACGTTTGTTTCAGTATGTACATATATAAGGTGTGTTGTGTCCAAAAAAGTAAGTCACATGTATACGTTCTGTATATATGTCCTTAAATGTATGCAGTGGCAGAGCTATATATGTGCACCACCCATACCTTTCTCAGCCTTTTGGCTAAGATCAAGTGTACCACCCCAAATTTTTTTTTAAAAATGCTATAGAGCAGGTAAAACTAATGCCTCAATTGCCAACTACTCATATTTTTACTAGTTTCTTTAGTCGAGTTTTTTTTCAAAATACTTTATAGCGTTTACCTTCTAGTCACCCAAAAACCTTTCATCACCCAGTTATTCTCAAATTCTTTTCAATTTCGCTTCACCCACTTATGCGAATTTTGAGAGGTACACAATTATTGTTTTGCCCTTTCATTTCTATTATAGTTCAATCTCTATTTACTAATCTTATGATTATGGTTTATGGTTTTCTTATTAAGTTAAATTTCTATATATTTGAGGCAAAAAAGTGATCTTGAATTTAATTTTAATTTTCATGACAGTAATCTAATTTGTTTGAATTTAGATAATATTTGTTTTATGGCTGCTAAGAGTTATTTTGTTATATTTAATTTCTATTAATATTTTTTTTCTTGCAATGTAGTTTAGTTTTATTATATACTTATATTTTATTTCTATGAATGTTATTGACTTATAACTGTTTAAAGGAATAGGAGAATCTCAAGGGGAAAAAAAAGACCTTAAGATGATCTTTTTTTTTTTTTTTTTTTTTTGAGAACTACCCTTAAGATGATCAATTGGTCATTTATTTTTATTAGTATTTTGGGTACTAATAATATTTACATTGATTAAAAATTTCTAACAAAAATTTTGCACTGTTATAGGTTCTTCCAAATTAATTGAAAGATTTTTTTTTTTGGATCAAAATAATGTACGATATATATACAAAAAATTTCACACCTGTTGATGTGGCTAATTGTTAGTTATAGCTAGGTTAAAAAAAAAAAATGATAGTGGTGGGGTGTGGACCTAAAAGATAACTAGTAAAAACTAATATGATAGTTTTGCCTCGGCCCCCCAAAGTAAAATTCCTAGCTCCGCACCTAAACATATGCATGCATGTGTTTGAGAGTTGAGAGAGAGAGAAAGAGAGAGACAGAGGTTTCCTTTTAGAGGTTTTCTCTTTATATAGTATGCTACTCGGTTGAATATCTAACCGTAATTGCATGTGGCATGTGCAATCATTTCCTTATGCACATTTGAGCTATATATATATATATATATATATATATATATTCAAAGGGGGTTGTTTGTTTGTTTGTTTCTGTCTCTCTTTACACTACTACCATGCGCTTATGAACAATTCAGATTAGGCTTGGGAAATTTTTTTTTAATGTTTATTTATTTAATAAATGAGCCAATCAAAGCATAAGTTTAAGCTCGATTATTAAAAAAATCTAACTTAAACATAATAATTTCTTTGTGAAGAAACTTATGAGTATGAGTCTTAATTAATGTATATATAATATAATATGTTTATAAGCATAAATATTTAAAATATACTTATATAGAATAGAGATTGGATTATGTAAATTAGCAAATAAGTTTATAAGATATTAAATTATTACTTGTAACTTATTAATAACATAAAAAGTCTATTTTATAGTTTTTTTTTTTTTTAACAACATAAGGTTAGTGAATCTAATTTTTATAAGTTCTAAAATAAAAACAATTATATCTAATTAACTCAAATAGTATAATTTTAATTACAATTTATTTATTAGTTTTTAGCTTAGATTGGTGAAGGAGTAAAAAAATTTGGTCCTAGTGTTTACTGTATATGAGAAAAAAAAAAAAGTTAATCAAGTAGCTTATAAATAAGTTCAAGCTTTTTTGATAAGAAAACAAACTATGTTTGAATATGTAATCTGGTTTGGTAATGGACTCAAGCTTAGGTTGTATTCAAAATAAATTTTAATAAACAAATTTTAATAACATAAAGATGGAAGAATAGGGTGTGAGTTCAAAATTGAGTAGTTGTGCAAATATTGATCAATTATCAGTAAAAATACACTTTATCTTTTACCAATGAGACGAAAGCCTTATCAAGTGTGATATATTAGAATAACGTTGACAATGTTAATATTTAATAATAATAATAGTTTGAATTACCAAAAGTAATTCATATGGTCATTTACATTTCCTTTGAAATCGACATCTCCTCAAACCTTCCATAATTTAGTGGCTGGCTATCACAGAAACACGCTCTATCAATAATAAACAATGCATATATATCAGCACTTGTATTGCATTAAAATATTTGTTTGCAATTGACTATTGTTTCTTTCTGTTTTTTTTAAAGAAAAAGACAAAGTGGGTTTATGTTTATGGTGAGTGTGTAGTGTGTACTTGACTATCGATATTATATGTTTTTTGTAATGAATTCAAAATTTAGTGAGGTTGAGAGTGATGGATCTCCGCTAATCATGGTTTCTTGTTTGTGATCATTGGTATTGACAAAATATTATAAATTGTTGGTTCGCAAAGTTATGACTTATGATGACTCTCTGACCTAAAAGAAAAAGGATATCACGTATCTTATATATGTACCATCTTCTTATATATGTACCAACTTGGTCTTGAGAGTTACTGTAGCAAGTAAAAAAAAAAAAAAAAAAAACCAACCAACCAACCTCCAAACCTGTCTATTGGGGCATTTATTTTATGTTTGGCTTTGTAAAAAAATAAGGAGTGAAAGAGGAATTGTTGAGCCTCTTGGAGATGCCAAGTTATGGTCTTACTTAAAAAAGAAAAAAAAATGATGTTAGTGGTGGGGTGTGGACCTAAAAGATAACTAGTAAAAGCTAATATGATAGTTTTGCCTCAGCCCCCTAAATTAAAATTCCTAGCTCCGCACCTAAACGCATGCATGCATGTGTTTGAGAATTAAGAGAGAGAGAGAGAGAGAGGTTTCCTTTTAGAGCTTTCCTCTTTATATAGTATGCTACTTAGTTGAATATCTAACCATAATTGCATGTGGCATGTGCAGTCATTTCCTTATGCACATTTGAGTAAAAATATATATGTGTGTGTATATTCAAAGAGGGTGTTTGTTTGTTTGTTTTTCTCTCTCTTTACACTACTACTATTATGCACTTATGAACAATTCAAATTAGGCTTGGGAAAAAACTTTTTAATGTTTATTCATTTAATAAATGAGCCAATCCAAACACAAGTTAAGCTCGATTATTAAATAAGTCTAACTTGAACATAATAATTTCTTTGTGAAGAAACTTATGAGTATGAGCCTCAATTAATGTATACATAATATAATATGTTTATATGCATACACATTTAAAATATACTTATATAGAATAGAGATTGGATTATGTAAATTCGCAAATAAATTTATAAGATATCAAATTACTACTTGTAACTTATTAATAACATAAAAAGTCTATTTTATAGTATTTTTTTAACCGCATAAGGTTAGTGAATCTAATTTTTATAAGTTATTAAATAAAAACAATTATATCTAATTAACTCAAATAGTATAATTTTAATTACAATTTATTTATTAATTTTTAGCTTAGATTGGTGTAGGAGTAAAAAAAATTTGGTCTACTGTATATGGAAAAAAAAAAAAGTTAATCAACCAATTTTAATAACATAAAGATGGAAGGATAGGGTGTGAGTTCAAAATTGACTAGTTGTGCAAATATTGATCAATTATCAGTAAAAATACACTTTATCTTTTATAAAGACGAAGAAAGACTTATTGATATATTAAAATAATGTTGACAATGTTAATATTCAATAATAATAATAGTTTGAAGAATAATGTTAGAGATACAAACTATTTTACAAAAAATTTTATAAACTATTAATGTGGTGAGTGATTATTAGTAAATGAAAATGTAATATTAATAATATGCCTAGATGGAAACTAATAAGAAATTAACTACATCAATATATTGTAAAAATATTATAAAATAGTTTATGATTATTGCATTACCCATAATTTGAATTACCAAAAGTATTTCATATTTATGGCCATTTACATTTCCTTTAAAAATTACATCTTCTCCTCAAACCTTCCATAATTAAGTGGCTATCTATCACAGAAACACGTTCCATCGATAATAACCAATTCAGCACTTGTAATTTATTAAATACTTGTTTGCACTGGAGTGTGTAGTGTGCAGTGTGTACTTTTCTCTTTTTTTGGCCGAAAAGTGTGCAGTGTGTACTTGACTATCGATATTTTGTGTTTTGTACTGAATTCAAAATTTAGTGAGGTAGAGTGTGATGGGTGTTGAATCATGGTTTCTTGATTGTGTTCATTGGTGTCCACAAAATATTATAAATTTTTGGACCACAGAGTTATTATGACTCTCTGACGTAGAGGAAAAAAAGATACCATATATTTGATATATGTAACAACTCAGTCTTTATGACTGTCTGACGTAAAGGAAAAAAGATATCACGTATTTGATATATGTAACAACTCAATCTTGAGAGTTATTGTAACAAGTGAAAAAAACAAATTTTAAGTTATGATGACTCTCTGACTTAAAGGAAAAAGGATATCACGTATCTGATATATGTAACAACTCAGTCTTGAGAGTTATTGTAGCAAGTGAAAAAAAACAAATTTTAAGTTATGATGACTCTCTGACTTAAAGGAAAAAAGATATCACGTATCTGATATATGTAACAACTCAATCTTGAGAGTTATTATAGCAAGTGAAAAAAAAAAAAAAAAAACCCTCCAAACCTGTCTATTGGGGCATTTATTTTATGTTTAGCTTTGTAAAAAAATGAGTGAAAGAGGGATTGTTAGCCTCTTGGAGATGCCAAGTTATGGCCTTAATTAAAAATAAGTTCACTTGACAATATGAATCAAACTTCTTCACATAGTTTAAAGCATAAGTAAGTTTTTAAAAAATAAATAACATCAACTTCCTTTTAAATATAAGAAAACAGCAATTACCCTTAAATTTTTGTAGAAAAAAAAATCCCCTATTAAGCTTTGTGATAATATAAATTTTTTTTTTTTTGGATGAGTTGTGATAATCTAATTGATACGTTGTAATTCCTAATTTACAATCTAGTTATTTATTATTTTTGTAGACTACTTGTCCTTTGTTAGGAGATAGTGTTTTTATTTTCCTTTGGCTTGGAATCCATATTTTGTTCATAATATATATATGATTTAATTAAATATTGTAAAAATGTAATTCGGTAAAATAGAAATTTAATTGTATCTACTCTTCTTGACATAAAACTTAGGAGGATTGTCAATTTTTTGCAAAATTTCGGAAGTCACTATTGTTTCTGTATACACAAGCAACAAGTGTAATTTAATAAAACAAAAAACTTATAAGAAAATTATTCTTTAGAGTATGTTTATGACAATTCCTTTTCCACCATTTTAAGCAAAGATTATTCCCAACAAAAGCAAGATCTATCTTTAGCCTAAGCACATAGCTTTAGCAACTACCAGATTCTTAGTTTCAAGTATGAACTGCTTGCTTATACTAAAAAAAACAAATTTAGAAGACTAAAACACTTTATTTGACTAGACATATGTTAACAAAATTTCCTCCCAAACTGCAAAAAGATTATGATAGAAGTAGAACAGATTCAAAGGCCACGCCGATATTCAAAGTGTCATCTAAAGCAAGCACAAAAGATAAAGCTCTCTCATTGCACACTTTCAACCATTAGAACCAAAATCTTCCCCAATCACAAAGCAAAGCATCTCAAGGTTACTTCTTCAGCAATGGCTGCTTCCATTGTACCATTCATCATCTTCATCACCTCCACACTAGAGTCATGGATAATTCCATTGCCATCATTTTTGCTTCAATGGTCAGCCAAATCTTGCTTCTCCTTGCATCAACTCTGTTCCAAGGTATGTCCAGATAAACATTAGGCCTATATTCAAAAGTTTGGCATTTTTGGCCTTTACACTTAGCTTTAACTTTGTACACTTTGATTTGAACATAATACTCAAAAGACTAAAAATTCTACTATGTTGTTTTCAGGTGCGCAAGGAACCATTGGGGTCAACTATGGCACAGTGGCAAATGATCTTCCTCCATCACCCCAAGTTGCACATTTCCTTGTAGAATCCACCATTATCGACCGTATCAGGCTCTTTGATTCCAACCCTGAAATATTGCAAGCCTTTGCTCACACAGGAATTGAGGTCACAATCAGTGTCCCTAATGACCAAATCCCTCACCTAACCAAACTAAGCTTTGCTGAACAATGGGTTAAAACCAATGTCCAAGCTTATACACCTGCCACCAATATAGTCCGAATTTTAGTAGGCAATGAAGTATTATCCACAGCTAATAAATTGTTCATCGCAAGCCTTGTCCCAGCCATGCAGACCCTTCACACAGCACTTGTGGCAGCCTCTTTGGACCCAAAAATTAAGGTTTCTACACCTCACTCTTTGGGCATTTTATCAACCTCAAGCCCACCATCCACTGGAAAATTTAGACAAGGCTATGACACCCATGTGTTTAAACCATTGTTTAGCTTCCTTAGATCCACCAATGCACCTTTCATGGTAAATCCATATCCATATTTTGGGTATTCGGATGACACATTGGATTATGCACTTTTTAGGCCCAATCCAGGGGTTCTTGATGAGAACACTAAGCTTACATACACAAACATGTTGGATGCTCAATTGGATGCAGTTTTCTCAGCCATGAAATTGTTGGGCTTTGAGGACCTCGATATAGTTATTGCGGAAACGGGTTGGCCTTCGGAGGCAAATTCGGCCCAAGTTGGTGTTAGCCCAGAGAATGCTGCTGAATACAATGGAAATCTTATGAGGCATGTCAACTCTGGTGCTGGGACACCTCTCATGCCCAACAGGACATTTGAGACATTCATTTTTGCTCTATTTAACGAAAATCTCAAGCCCGGCCCAATAAGCGAGAGGAACTTTGGGTTGTTTCGGCCCGATATGACGCCCGTCTATGATATAGGGATCATGCGGCCCACGGTAGCTGCCAATGCCAATAATCACCATAAAACATTTTTGCTAATCATCATTATGCTAATTCTTGATTGGTTTGTGGACTTGGCTCTGGCAGGGTAGATCATCTGTTCCTATGAACCCAAGCCCATATGAAAGCCCAGGCCCAGCGGTTTCACCAATTGGCCCAAGCCCAACTTCACAGCCAGTTGATGGAAAAAGATGGTGTCTGCCCAAATCAGGGGTCGATCAAGATGCTTTGCAAAGGAATATTGATTATGTTTGTGGGCTGGGCTTGGACTGTGGGCCGATCCAAGAAGGAGGGATGTGTTTTGATCCAAATACAGTTCGGGCCCATGCAGCTTATGCCATGAATATGTACTATCAAGTAATGGGAAGTTATGAGTATGATTGTGATTTTGAACATTCTGGAGCCCTCACAGATGTGGATCCAAGTAAGTCTCATATATACTCCTTCTTCTTCCTTATTTATTTAAAATTAATTTTTTTTTAATTATAAATTTTTTTTTTTTGAAGGCATTGATTTCATTTATCTTTTATTTTGAACAGGCTATGGAAGATGCAAATATTGAGAATGAGCTGAATTGCAAGGATACTCGCTAGAGATGGACCATTGCTACAAGTTAATGCAGGCTTTTAAAGCTATTATAGTATTATTATTATTTTTTTTCTTTTTTTCTTTTTTGATGGTAGAATAAGTGATTAGTAACATTTGTTTCTAGACATGGACACGTAGTGTTAGTCAAAATTCATAGCAGTTTGAGTTTCACTGGCTTCTTATAGATAGTCATCAATGTTAAAGGAAGATAATTCATTAAACAAAATTTTACTTTCTGATTTTATTTTTTGAAACTTCAACAAACAATTAATGGATGTGCTTTGCAGCAATCTAGTATGTTACCAGTTTTTTTTTTTTCTTTTTTTTTAGTGCAATTGCTTGGCATAAAGTCTCCCTCTCTCTCTCTCTCTCTCATAATAATAATAATAATAATAATAATAAATTTTGTTAAGAAAGAGGAGATATATAATAAGATTAAGCCATCTCCATTCATCAGACTAAAAATCCAAAAACGAAAGGGGATGAAGAATATTATTCATGCAACTGAAATATTATTGATTCATGATTCATTAAATTTATCCAACCACAAGAGAATGCTCTTTGGAAATTACATGAATGATTGGGCTATTTGCTTAAAGCTAGCTTATTTGCTTAAAATCATTTACATGCGCTCAAAATAAGTCAAGTTAGCTAGCTTATTTGTTTAATGTTACTCTTTTTATCTCATATTTTAGCAAATAATCTAGCCAAACATAAAAGCACCATAACATGCATGTCCATTTATTTGACTTCTTATTTATTGTTTTTTATTAGAGGTGGGTTAAACTATACTTGTACTTTGAAAAAGTGAGATTTTAAAAAGTTGTACAAAAGCAACATAAGTCAAAAGTTAAAACAAAAAATATTGGTGACAAATGTTAATAGCATTTCAGCATAATGTCATCTCTACCTTATGGTGGGTATATATATCCAACCTCCATGGTTCAGTTTCCAACGTATTCATCTTGTAATAACTTATTCCCTAGATGGGCTATATAATAAAATATATGTGGATGATAATGTCAATTTGCATTGCCATGCAATTGGTTTCAATGACCTCCTTAAAATTGGTTGCCTATAGTTTGATTGTGGTAATTAATGATTTGGAACAAATCTCTTACTTACTACAACATTTCAAATTACCACAAAAAGAAAAGGACATATTAAAGAGAAGAAGAAAATAACCAAGATATTATTAGATCTTACTTTCAATAGCTTTGCTATTGCACGGATTTCCAACTAGAATACATTTAAAAAGAGCAAAATTAAACCAAACACTAGAATGTATTAATTAGACCAATGGCAGCAAGATAACTGCAACCTTAACCTTCAAAGTTTTAGCACATCAACTTATGACTCGAAATGACCTATAGCCAACGTGGCAACTACCAAGCTACTACTGTCCATACACCTCATATTGATGGCAAAGGCCAAAGAGGTCTCAAAATGGCAAGAACCACATAGTGATGCCCCACCACCCACACAGTAATCAACCAAGTGTCATTATCAAAGATGACAAGAGCCACCGCCCCCATGTTGATTTATTACCTTGTGTAAAGGGTTATATTGGGTGGGAAGTAGACCCCCCACAAGCATAGAACTCATCTTGTAATTATACAATACTAAATACTCTGACATACTCACCGTTCATAGCACTACTCATACATTAGGACTCTTCATTCATGTGAGGGTATGTAGTGAAGATTATTATATTACTCCGAAAACACTTAATAATTTGTATGTTTAATGATTATCACACACTAGCTATTGCACATTCACCAAATCATCATACACATTATCATGTGCATTGCTTGAGATTTCTCAGTGTGCATTTGGCAATTGATTATAAGCTAACTTTTTGCTTAATTTATCTAAATTTCAAGCCCAATTTTTTTTTTTTTTAATTAAGTCAACTTTTGACTTTTTAACTTTTAAGACCGGCACAGGAGATATTTATTTTGTGCTCCTCTAAAAGACTAATAAAAAAAAGGAACATATATGATCGATGAAAATAGCCAAATACCACGTTTTGGCAAAATTTGTGACAAACTAATATTGTTTCGGAAATATCAAATATTTAGTAATCTACCACTTTTTTAGTACTCGAGTTTTACAAAATTGAGTTCTAAATAGTACTTGAGTTTCGTAAACTCGAGTTCCTAAGTGAGTCACCAGCATGACACTGTTGACCTTGAATTTGTGAAATTAAAAAAAGTAATATGCTACTTGATATTATGAAAATCAAGTACTTCTTTATAGTACTCAAGCTTCACAAAGTCGAGTACCTTATTTTTCTTTTTCTTTTTTCCTACTTTTTGTTTCATACAAAACTTTTACTTATGTCATTTTTTTTTTTTTTTTTTACTGAATAGGTAGAATATTTTATTAAAATAATAAAGTAATACATGTGTGTGTAAGAGGGTCCAAGAGCTAAACATAGGCTGAAACAGCTATCCTAAGCCTATAAACAAGACATATATCAGGCTGGCACTGCTGTAGAATTTCCTGAAAATCCATCCTAGACCCATCTTCTTCTATACTGTCTTCTTTTCTTTTCTTTTCTTTTTTCCTTTTTTTTTTTCTTTTTTCTGCCACCTGCTGCCATTAATTTTCTTTTGAGATGAGCACAACACCACATGTTATATTTGAGAACTTGTTAGGCCTCAAGCCTAGTCTATTTGACATTTCTTATTCACCGAAATCCACACTTTGGTAACTTGTGCAAAACCGAACCCAAAAGCCTAAAAATCTACAGCTTCTTTTTACACTTAACGCAATAGAGCATAGAAAAATCTGTAGGTACTTAGTTCACAAATTTCAGAAAATACAAATCTAATTCTTCTTTACTTGATGAATATCAGACGCTAGTGGCAAATCAAAGAACTATGTAGCTAGTGCTAGGTTTGTAGTACTGATATATGTCTTATCCATGGGCTTAGGATAGCTGTTTCAACCTATGTTTAGCTTCCTGGACCCTCTTACACATGTATTACTTTATCCTTTTAATAAGATATTCTACCTATACACAAAAAGAAAAAATGAAATAAGTATAAGTTTTGTATGGAAATAAAAAGTAGAAAAAAAAGAAAAACAAGTTATTCGATTTTGTGAAGCTCAAGTACTAAATTCTTCATAATATTGAGTACTATTTAGAATTCGATTTTGTGAAATTAAAGTATTAAAAAAACTGATATATTATTAAATATTTTCGAAACAGTACTAATTTGCTACAAATTTGGTCAAAAAATGTGATATATAACTATTTTCACCATATGATCAATCAATACTGTGCGTCCTGTTTCCACCTGGCGCAACCAAAAAAAAACACAACTCTCTCTTTCTCGTCTCCCTCTGTATTTCACATTTGTCATCTCTCTCTCTCTTTCTCTCCCCTCTCTCCCTGAAAATTTTTTAGCTCTTAGTTTCTAACTTTCTCTCTCTCTCTCTCTCTCACATATGTTCCATTTCTAGGGTTTTGAAAACCCCCATTCCGTACAATTAGGGTTTTTTTTTCACAGAAATCGAATTTTCCGTACAGCCATGGCTGATTGGCAACAACTCGTCCAATCCGTAGTCCTTGGTCTCATTTTCTCCTACCTTCTCGCCAAGCTCATCTCGATAGTCATCTCTTTCAAAGAAGACAACCTCTCGATCTCTCGCTCCGCTGAGCCCAAGAAACCCGAACCCGAACCCGAACCCGAACCCGAAACCGAAACCCTCGACCACGACCACGACCACGACGGCAGTGCTTTTAGCCCCCCGGCCCACGATTCCCACGATTCTTACTCCATGGTTGCCGAGCAAGGCAGCGTTGGAAACGACAGCGTTTACGGCGACGATGGTGGTGACGATGACGATGACGATGATGATGATGACGAGGATGATTATGATGATTGGGAGGGAGTGGAGAGTACAGAATTGGACGAGACGTTCAGTGCCGCCACGGCGTTCGTGGCGGCGGCGGCGGCCGATCGGGTGTCGGAGAAGGTGTCGAACGAGTTGCAGTTGAAGCTTTATGGGTTTTACAAGATTGCCACTGAAGGTCCCTGCAGTACGCCTCAGCCTTCCGCTTTGAAAATGACGGCCCGAGCTAAATGGTATCGAATGTCGTTTTTTGCGCTGTCATTGTCACTTTTTTTGATAGTTTTTGGGTGTGTTTCTTTGATTTGTGTTAATGGGTCTTGTGGGTTTTATGTCGAATGTGAATGTGATTGATTGCACAAGCTTGGTGATGAGGTGTTATGTGTGTTTGATTCAATGTGGGATTTGAAGGTTTTGGGTATTTGACTTTAAAGGCAATGGGGGTTGTGCTTAGTATTAAGTAACAAAGTTGTTTATGTTTGTGAAAGGTTATAGATGAATTTGAAGAAAATTGTATGTAAATTTTGATGTTGGATCTTTAGGAATTCAGCACTAAAGTAGACCATAATTCTTAGCTGTTGTCGAATTAGAATGTATAGAATGTAATGGATATGACTATGACATTTATTTTTACTAGGAAATATGTTTGCTTTTGGGGTAGAACTTTGTGTGTGTGTGGGGGGAGTCTGTCATATGATGTATTGAGAATCTGATTACTTTTCGGTAAAGCTTCAAAAACAAGTGAATGATTTTGTGTGGGGTTTAATTATCTCAATTAGTAAAAGTCTCTTGTTATTGAATATGGACTTGTGATTGAATACCTTAACCAAAAGAAAACCTATTGGTAACGAGCAATCATCAAGGAGCAGATGCCATAGGTTCAATTCCTAACATGTCTATCCAAAAAAAAAAAAAAGAATGATTTTTGCTTGCATGAATTGTCCAGCTTTTGTTTCTTTGGTTGATCAAATTTCAGCCTTTATATGGATACATTGTTTTTCTTTTCTTATCATCCACCTGTGATAATTTCTTTTTTTAAAAAGATCTGTTTAACATCTGTCACCTCTAGTTACCAATACTACACACACACATACACATATGCCAACAGTATCAGTTTTAATATATACTTAACATAAGGGGGAAAAAGAGATTGAAATAAGCACATTAGTATATAGAGTTGCTATTGTTCAGACTTCATTTTCGATTGCGCACATTATATTTATTTAGGGTACATGAAATTGTTTCCACTTTAAGACTTCCTGGTTGAGTGTGTGAAATATATTGTCCTGGCTGATGTGTGGTAGGCAAGCATGGCAGAAATTGGGTGCTATGCCTGCAGAAGAAGCTATGCAGAAGTACATTGATATTGTTACAGATTTGTATCCCACTTGGGCAGATGGTTCAACTTTGGTGAGAATATTTTTGTTTTTCTGACTTGCTGTTTCTTTAGTCTTCTGTACATGTACTTACTTTCTATGTGATGTTCTCTCTTCTTCTTCTTCTTCTTCTTTTTTTATTTTTTTATTTTTTTTTTATTTTAATTTTATTATTATTTTTTTTAACTCTTTCCTGGTTTATTAACTCATGTATAATCAGAAGAGCAAAGGTAGAGGAGGTGATGCATCAAATACAGATGCGAAAGGACCAATGGGACCAGTTTTCAGCACTTTTGTTTATGAGGAGGAATCCGGAAATGAGTTGTAAGGTTCTTAGAACTTCTTAATATACAAGTCCAGTGTTCTCATTTAAAGCCTTAATTAGTTCAGCACGAAGGTGGTTTCATGGCCTTTAAGTGATTCTGTATATATATGAAAAAAAAAAAAAAACATGTAGAGTTTGTGCATGTATGTCTTTTTCTTGGCTTTGATCATGCTTAGTTGGAGGCTGCTCATATTCTGAATTTAACAATCCCATCTGCAGCTGCATGCATGCCCATGCACAATCCTCAAGAGGATAACAGCTAGTCAAGATAAATAGTCATGGGGGCTGCAGTTAGCTCTATACATAACAGGGATGACTAATTTCTTGGAAGAGTAATTATTAGGGCTCTTTCTCACTTGTTAGTGGTCTTTTTTTAGTTACTATGATTTGAAGGTTGACAAGAATCCAGGTCAACAGTCATGTTTAGATTTTCTGCACACCTTATTGCATGACCTGTTGCAACAAATTATATATGGTTGACTGATTATTAGATGAGGAGATCAGATATTTTTAATAGACACTTTGGCCTATGTGCTCTAGCTTAAATGACACTTCTTTCTTATAAGAAAGGGTGGAGGGTGTGGTTGTGGTTTCAAAACCCATTCTCAGGTGTAACTTACCAATACTGGACCACTGGGTGTGTTTATAAATAACAACCACCACCTACCAGGTGCATATTTGAATGTAATTGGATGCAGAACGATCTTAACAATTTCCTATTAACTTACCAAAACATAATGTCCCTTTCGGAATGAGTTGGGTTTTCCATTCTTGGTATCTGACCTGATTATGGATGGCTGATTACTGGATGGTGGTCTATGACTTGTCTGGTTGTAAGTTGTAACTCTATAGTGTGGAGAGAGGGCCTTTAATAATTTTTTTGATGGATTCTTAGTGAGATCTCAACACTAACTTCCTGTTGTCAATTTTACTTAATGGTTTTATGATTGCTAACTTTTCTTTGGAGGTCATTGCAGGTTAGGATATTGTATTTTTTGGGACCCATGGAAGAGGCTTTGTCTGACTGTTATAAGTCAAAACTTTTCTGTTTGTCTTGACCTGGGAATCAGTGATTTAGCATAACTATCATGAATCATGTCCTTAAAAAAACTATCATGAATCATGTCCATCTGCACTCTCATTTTGTTCTTGGTTAGCAACAATCAACTTTGGTTTAAATGACAATTCCTAGTCCCGTTAGAATGGGTGGTGAGTGAGGTCATGGATTTAAAAATTGTGTAGCTTACCAATAGAAACAAATTTTGTTCTTGTTGAGGAACTAATAAAGGTTTTAAGAGGCTGCTTTCTTGCTTATGAGAGAAAAATAAAGTAGTTTTATGCTAGCTAGGCTTAAAATCCTAATGTACGGTGCATAATAAGTTAATAAGATGTCTATGGATGTGCCTGTTTTCTGCCATACTATACTTCCTCTTAGCATTACAAAGCATTTATTTATTTTTCATAAATTATATTAATTATTCCTTGATAACATTTTCTTTCACCAAGAGATACCATTTGTTGGAAGAATAAATTATTGATAACAGTGTCAAGGGCATTTCTTTCTTTCTTTTGGCTGAGATAAATGTTTCTTGTTTTATTTTCAGGAAAATGGATGCTATTCATGCCTTTGCTAGGGAAGGAGAAGTGGATAATTTGCTTAAGTGTATTGAAGGTGGTGTCTCAGTAAATCTGAAAGGTTTGGTTCTTTTTAGCTGTCCCCATTTTTAACTTCGTAAAATTTTCAATTATGTAAACATCATTGTTGGATTTAGAATAGATGTTGAGATCCTATAGGTGTTTCTGCAATGTCTTTATGATGCAATCATGGAATATTAATTTGTTGTTATTTTGCAAATTTGTCTATTTGAGATTTATTTTATGGGGGCCCATGTGTGGAATGCAATTAAAGTAAAATTGATTTGGTTATAAAGGTCTAGTCCCTTTCTATTTTCTTTTTCTCTTTCTTGGGATACTGATCATACAACCTTGAACACTATAAATGTCTCTTTTCCTTCTTTCTTATAAGTTATAACCCTAAGTCAAGACCTTCCTCTTTTTATATCAAAACCCTAAATCCAACACAACTACATGCAGAAAAATTGGGGATTTTCCTTATGTCACTTAAAAATATTTTGGGTGATTAAAACAGCCCAGGGTGCTTGTTAACAGCTCAGACTCGGCTCTTCAGAAGTGTGTTTCACCCATTTAAGGAGCCAAGGGCAAGCTTATTTTATGAGCTTGATTGCTTAAGAAGCCAAAGCTAGGGCAAAGTTAGGTTTGGTTCTCTTAGGCTTGTGCACAATTAAGGTAGGCATAATTGATAAGTGAAACTGGCTGAGAAAGTAACCTTTCTAGTAACTTGTAATAATGTTTCTGGATTAGTGATGGCAGGAGTCTTGGATGTTCACAAATTTTCATGTTAGATTGGACTGACTGGTAAGCTGATACAGCTTGAGAACAGACCCAAGTTCATGGAAGCATTACTTAACCAAATCTAGAAAACATTGGCTTATTTTAGATCAACATCGATCTTGACATAAATTCGAACAAGCTGATTTGAACTGCCCAATACTCAACTCCGTTTCCAATATATGGATTGGTTTTTTTTTTTTTAAGTATGGCATAATTTTTTCTTGTAGGAGTAATAGGCTTATCATTATACTTATTTGTGCATTTTCTTTCTTTCTCTCTTTATCCCCCACCCCCCAATATTTATACACACAGAAACTTGTTATGATACTGAAATTTCACTTGAATGATCTATAAGAGCTTAAATCAGAGAATTTTTTTGTTGTACTGCCGCAAATTCATTAAGCTTTATAGACACAAGATGCATGTATTATTTTCTGTTCTTGATGTTTATTATGTACTCATTGTGTAATAAAATGAGGAGTTCAAAGGATTTTATTTTATTTTTAAATGTACTCTTCCTTCCAAAGATAATCAAATCTTATGTTGCCTTCTCAGTTTGCCTAAATTTGTTGCAGATAGTGAGGGTCGTACCCCATTGCATTGGGCTGTAGATCGTGGACACCTTAACATCACTGAATTGCTTCTTAGCAGGAATGCTGATGTAAATGCAAAGGTAGTTTGAAATGCTACATATTTCGTTTTACTGGGCAACACAGACCTAAAATCTACCCCACACTACCCCTTTTTTACCTGAGCCAAGTCCAAGGGTTGCATGGATAGTTTATATGATCATTTTTTGCATTTTGGAGTTCTTTCTTGCTCTCAATACTGTTCATCTCAAGCATCACCTTAAAACATTCTTCCATGCTTGTTATTTCTTTCCCTTTCAACTTTCATTTTTGTTGTCTAAATTGTCTTTATCTCTCTATTGGAAGGACAATGATGGCCAAACCCCTTTGCATTATGCTGTTGTGTGCGAGAGAGAAGCCATTGCCGAATGTCTTGTGAAGCAAAATGCAGGTACAGATTTAAAGGACAATGATGGTGATTCCCCTTCTGATCTCTGTAAGGCAAACTGGCCTTGGATGCAAAGTGTGGGGAAGCAGATTGACTGATGGTTTATTAGTCTTAGGAATCTTGCTGAAGTCATTTTTGGCAAATTCTTAGTTGATGTATATGTTTATGTATTAACCCTTTAAAGTTTTTACCTCATCCAAATATATTTAGTGATTAAGGTTTTTTCTACCCAATTTTTTGTTTCTTACTAATATTGGACTAAAGCAATTGTGAAGAATGAATTCAAGGGGTAAAACAGCATGCATATGGAATAGTGAAATTGATTTATGGTCTGATTAATTGCGCATTAGTTTCAAATATAAACCCTAGAATAGGGGAGTTAGAGCATTCCCATCAACTTCTTCAAAAAAAATATGTTTTTTGCATCATCAAAGCCCATTTTATTTATTTTACACAACCACTCTTACAACACATCACATGTCCTATTATTTATTTTGCATTACATCTCATTAAGATAATCTATTTTCTACCTACAATAGTACAGAACCCAACACAATTGCTAATGAGGAGAGAGAATGGCAGGAGATATGGTGAATAAAATAAGAGGTAATTGTAATTTACACACTTGTTGTTTAGCTTGTTTTAATAGTATTTACTCATTGTTTGAAAAATGTCACTTAACCCACCTGACCCATTTTTATTAGTCATCTATAATCCATGTCATTACTTTAACTGTTAAAAACAGTAAAACATAACAAAAACAAACATGTCAAGATCTTAAGAGTAATTCAACAATAAAACAAAAAGAAGAGATCTCACCGCCTATTGTTGTATTCATCAAATCACACAACTTTTTCTGCAAACTCAACTCAAAACTTTACAGATCGTAAACCCTTTTCCCCTATTGACTAGATTTTGTCACTTTGAATCAAAACCAGGCTTTAATTCTCAGGATCCATCACCAAAAATTGCTAAAAAAATCAATGTTGCAATATATGGGATTTGGACAATAAAGCACCAAACTTATTCCCACCATAAGAGCATCTATACCAGTGGGTGCAAAATACAAAATGTGCAAAAATTTGCACAATATAGCATAAAATAGACCTGCATCAGTGTTTGTAAAAGTTTGCATAACTTTGCATATATGCAAAATTGCTACAGTAATCGTGCATATATGCAAAATTGCTACAGTAACTGTGCATATATGCATGATTACTGTAGATTTGTAAATGATTTTTTTTCTCTCTCCTCTCTCCCTTGCCTTGTTAGACTCTCTCTCACCCTCTCTTCAATATCAAGAAGAAGAAGAAGAAGAAGAAGACCACCACAACATCCGTCCAACATCACAACCAATCACCATCCAACCACCATCAACCACCCCCAACATCCACCCACCATCACAACTAACCAACCACCACCATAGCCAACCCATTACAACATCAATTTAATCCAAACACAATCAACCCAAAATTAATGAAAAATCATCACAAACCCAACTTAAAATCAACTCAAAATAAAACACCAGAAAACCCATTTGGAAAAATACAAATCAACCCAAAACCCAAGCCATTGCTACCATGGAATGCTTGCTGCCACCATGAGAGAGAGTGTCAGAGTGTGAGTGTATTGAGTCATGGAGGCTTGGTAGAGAGAAATTTTTTTTTCAGATTTGAAGAGAGCACCAGTTTGATAGAGAGATGGGGGGAGAAAGAGAAATAATTTTTTTTTTTTTAGAAATGAAAAAGAATATGAAGAAAGAAAGAATAGCAAAAGAAAAAGAAGAAGAAGAAAGAAAGATGAAGATGCCAAAAAAGAAAAAACGCAGCGGAAGAAAGAAGGAGAAGAAGGAAGAAGAAGGAGAAAAGGAAAAAGAGAGTGTTTAGGTGGAGTGTGTGTGTGGGGTAAAGTGGTGGGGCTGTGGGTAAGTGAAATAATTAATAAAAAAAGGTGAGAAAGTATTATTTAAATAAAAGAGTGTATTATAGATAATTTGATGTGGGTGTTTTTACAAATTGATTGTATAAAATAGAAAAAAGTAGGTTTGTATTGTAAAATAGAAGGAAAATTTTGCACCCACTAGTGCGGATGCTCTAAGAGGCTGCTATCAAACTAAAGGCTGAGGCAGCATCTTTTGGGGTTGTTAGATACACAGTGGCTTATGCAAATTGCCATGCATTTAGGTATGTCCCTCAAGTTGTTAGGGAGCAAACTAAAGAGAGGAAGTGTTGATCAGATGGAGAATAAGGGAATGATTAAGACAGTTGAGCAATATATTTTTTGGGTTTGCGGGAGGAATTTTTATACAAATGAGAAATTTGTGAATCATTTTGAGCAAATTCATGAGCATGAGCTGGTTAAAAGGTTGAATTAGATAGAGTCGGCAAGAGGGAAGAGGAGGGTGAAGTTGGTGGCTGAATATTCCATGAAGATGGAGAGTATAAGAATGCTGCAAGGGATGTCATGACTCCCAAGTTAGGGGATGGCGGGTGAGTTGAAGCAGCGGGGTTTTGGGTTGAAATTGTGTCGGATAAACCACAAGCGGCAGATTTTGCATTGAAGAATCATATGGTGGATGTCATGGATAGGAGGAGAGTTGAATGTATGAAGCTTGTATCGGATGATTCATCATTGGATTTTGTGGATGTTTTGAAGGAGGCGAAGTTAAGGTGTTTGAAGACGGTTGTTGTGGGGGATATGAATGATGGGGCTTCGAAGAGGATTGCAGATGCAGGTTTTTCATGGAGAGAAGTTTTGATGGGGAAGGCTAAGAAGGAGGTAGTATTGTTGGGAAATGGAAGGACCGTGATGTTTTGAAGAGATTGGAGTGGACATACAACCCTGAGGTGGAGAAAAAGGTATATGATTTTGATGATGAAATTGTTAAGGAGAGTGAGGATGGGGATTTTGAAGGTATTGTTAGTGGGGTAGTTGATTCTTCACAATCTTTGAAGAGAATGAAATTTTGACGTACAATCCTAAGTTGATGAATAATGTATGTGATTTTGAGGACGAGGCTGTTGAGGAGACTGAGGATGGGGATTTTGAAGGTATTGTTAGTGGGGAAAATGATTTCATACAAAACGAAGGCAACAGTGCTTGGTCGAATTAAGATTCTAATGCTCGATGTCGTTTCTTCACAATCTTGTGGGAGACTGATTGATGTTTTGTATCTTAGTTTGTTGTGGTAAAATTCTCTCATGTCAATCATTTATCAGATCCAATATTAAATGGATGAGTTTGATTTTCTCAGGAAAAATGAATCCCAGTCCTTATATGTGTGCAGCTGAGCCCTACCTCCAAGATCCCCTTTGCTAATTGGAAATAGGCACTCCCTGAAGAAGAGGATGATTTTATGATTCCCACCATATATATTTTTCTAGCAATACATAATTAAAGTATTCCCTTCCTACCAGTGCAAGGCAACCTGACTTGTTAAAATTAACACTACAAAGAAAAGTGAAACATAGAAATCACCTGCCTGTACTTTAATTGCTGACAAACAACTTTTATGTGGGTTATTTTCCCCAATAAGGGATGTAAAATCCTATGCTTCTAATATAGGATCACTCTATACAAATCACCTTCGCAAAATTGAACTGAAGGAAAGGAAGCACAAGGGAGTTAAACCCCACACTGTGTTTCCTTCCACCCTACTAAACCAAAAACCAAATAAAATTAGACCACCTTGTTTATCCTATTCCTCAAATGTCTTTGAATTGCTTAAAAGATTTAGAGTTCATCATGCGAATCATCATCTTCTCCTCCATCTGATTCACTGCCAGGGGCTCCACCAGACCGCTGATAGACAGCAGTTATAATTGGATTGCAAACAGCCTCTACCTCTTTCAGCTTCTCCTCATAATCCTCTTTCTCAGCACTCTGATTGTCATCCAACCACTCAAGTGCCTCTTTAACTGCTGTCTCAATCTTCTCCTTCTCATCAGACTCTAACTTGTCTGCAAGTTTGTCCTTGTCATTGATCTGGTTCTTCATGTTGTAGATATAGGTTTCCAAGCTGTTTCGGGCATCAATCTTCTCCTTGACCTTCTTGTCTTCCTCGGCAAACTCCTCAGCCTCCTGCACCATCCGATCAATCTCCTCTTGACTCAGCCGACCCTTGTCATTGGTGATTGTGATCTTCTCTGATTTCCCTGAGGCCTTATCTTCAGCTTTCACGTTTAGAATACCATTGGCATCAACCTCAAATGTGACTTCAATCTGAGGTGTTCCTCTGCTCAAAGAAACAAGCCAATTCTAGTAAGTTAAAGCACACAAAACTTTGATAGAATGGAAGCAGATTTAAAAGGGGCATAGGAAAACAACCTTGGAGCTGGAGCAATTCCAGTCAAATCAAAATTCCCAAGCAGTCTGCAGTCTTTTGTGAGACTCCTTTCTCCTTCAAAAACCTGTTGGAGAGAACCAACTTGGCATCAGAACAGATGCAAAAGGAATTAATCAAACTTACACATAAAAGCCAGTTTGCACACTGACTTTCAAGATTAGTATGGAGATATGATTTCTTCCCATTCATTATGCTAACTAAACAGTAAACACTAATGCAAAAATATTTTGTACCTGGATAGTGACAGTTGTCTGCTGATCCTGGTAAGTTGTGAAGACTTGGGATTTCTTGCTTGGAATAACAGTGTTCCTAGGAATCAATTTTGTCATCACTCCACCAACAGTTTCGATACCAAGGGTAAGTGGGGCCACATCCAAGAGAAGGATATCTGAATACAATTTAACAGATAATAGAAGTCAGTGGACCAGCCATATTCCTAAAATATTCATGACTCGTAATTGCAAGGGAAAAGTACCTTTGGTTTCATCACCACCCTCTCCACTCAAAATGCCTCCTTGTACAGCAGCACCATAAGCAACAGCCTCATCTGGGTTCACACCCTTGTTGGGCTCCTTACCATCAAAAAAGTCCTTAAGAAGTTGCTGAACCTTTGGAATCCTGGTGCTTCCACCAACAAGTACAATTTCATCAATCTGGCGCTTCTCCAATCCAGCATCGTCCATGGCCTTCTTAACAGGTCCCATGGTCTTTCTGAATAAATCGTTGTTCAACTCTTCAAATCGAGCTCTGGTAAGTGGTTCAGAGAAATCCACACCATCAAAGAGGGATTCAATCTCCACACGAACCTGGTGCTGGCTGCTCAAGGCTCTTTTGGCACGCTCAGCTTCTCTCCTCAGCTTCCCAAGAGCTCTATTGTCCTTGCTGATATCCTTGCTGTGCTTCTTCTTAATCAATTTGATGAAATAATCCATAACTCTGTGATCAAAGTCCTCACCTATAAGAGAAATGAATGTGTGTTAAACTTCTTATCCTTTCCCAAATTAAATTGTTCTCTACCCAGCTCACAGAATCCACCATTCTTCTAATAGAAAGCAAAAGGCACAAGTAACATAGCATTAAGCATGCAGGGAAGTTACCTCCCAAATGAGTGTCTCCATTTGTGGCAAGAACCTCAAAAACACCGTTGTCAATTGTCAAAATACTAACATCAAATGTTCCACCTCCAAGGTCGAAGACAAGGATGTTCTTCTCACCACCCTTCTTGTCCAAACCATAGGCAATGGCTGCCGCAGTCGGTTCATTTATAATTCTTGCGACGTTCAGTCCAGCAATAACACCAGCATCCTTGGTAGCCTGCCTTTGGGCATCATTGAAGTAAGCTGTAGGGTTCATGAACTGAGTATATTAGTCAATCATATATTAATCATAGTTTGCTTCCTAGATCAACTTGGAATTTAAATCCAAAACAAGAAATTTCACTTTACCAGGAACTGTCACAACAGCATCCTTAATTTTCTTCCCAAGGAATGCCTCGGCTGTCTCCTTCATCTTTGTTAGAACCATAGCACTTATCTCCTCAGGACTAAAAACTTTAGTCTCCCCATCCTTGATCTTTACTTGTATGTAGGGTTTTCCATCCTTGTTCACAATCTTGTATGGAACAAGTTTCATGTCCTTCTGTACCTCCTTGTCATCAAACCTGCAAAAGGCACAATATAAACCCTTGAGGAGCACTATTCTCACACACATTTTATCTACAAGAGAGACAGACAGAGTGAAAGACACATTACTTTCTTCCGACAAGTCTTTTGACATCGAAGATGGTCCTCTCGGCATTGACAGGCCCCTGATTCTTAGCTGCCTCGCCGATCAATCTCTCACTATCAGTGAATGCAACCCATGAAGGGGTGATTCGGTTACCTTGGTCATTCGCTATGATTTCAACATGTCCATTCTTATAAACACCAACACAAGAGTAAGTTGTGCCAAGGTCTATCCCAATCACTGTTCCTAACTTGTTTGCCTCCTCTTTCGCAATAGAAAATGCGAATAAACTCCCTGTTAACAAAAAAATCAGAATTAATTACATCTCATTCCCCTGTCCTTTTGGAAAATTAATTAGATGATTCAACTAAAGTACAAATCTAGTAACACAAATTTTTTCACAACAACTAACTGATCAATACATTATAAAAAGTGAAATTATTCCAATCAAAACTTACCATCTTAGTAAGTCGAGAAAAATGTGAAATTTTTTAGTGCCCCTAACATGGCTTTTCAACTAAAGGGTGCAGAGTAAGGCACCAAATCATCAAACTCAATCAAATCAAATCATAATCAATTAATTAAAGCATCCCCAGCCATGAAAACAAGATAGATGCTATCCTAAACTAAGTAGCATTTTAGCTCAACCACTCAAAACCTTCGATCTATAATATTTAATCATCTCAAAACACATAAAATGAAAAAAGACCCAGTTTCAATTTCTAAGTGCATTCAAACAAATCACAATAAACATATGATTAATATAACAACAATTGATCTTCTTCCCTCTACAACAAATAAAGTATCACAAGTTTCAAACCAATACAAACATTTCCAACAGTAAATATATATACCATTGTACCAATAGTGTTAGTCTTCTTCTCTATCAAAATTTATGCTTTTATAACAAAAGACTCAAAATTTAATAGTAATATAACAACAGTTAGTCATCTTCTCCATCAAAATTTAAGCTTTTGGTTTTGGTTCTGAATAAAACATCATGAAAAATAAGACCCAAAAAACGAATTTTTCTTTCTTTCTCAGTTGCCCAAAGAAACAAGCTCTCAAACAAAGTACAAGAGGAAGTGAAAAAACACAAAGACTCACCAAACAAAACGATGCCCAGAAAGATCAGAGAAGCGCGTAGTCTAAACGCACTGTCCATCACGTAAAAGCTCCAACCTCCTTTAAATTTTCTTGTAGAACTACTTGAAAAATTGTATGTGACTATGTTGTTGTTTTTGTGTTTGTGAGTTCGAAGTTTATTTATATGGGACCTTCCGTAACTGTCGGGTCCGGCTGTGAGTTTGTGTTTTTCAGAGAGAGCGTCATTGGTGATGACGTGGACCAATGGAGTTCAAGCTTTGTGTTGTCAAGCCAATGAGATTTATATTTTGTGTTGGGATGATCCTGGCCCTTCATTTTCCCACGTCTTTGAGGTCTTCCTGGTCTTTGGTCAAAAACAATACAACGTTGACAAAAAGAGTGTCATTCACGGTTAGACTCACGTTATTATAAAATTATAATTATAATATGACAAAAGTTTTGCTACAAAATTGGGGTGTAACGTAAAATTACAATCTTATTCGATAGAATAAATATTATTACATATTTTAAAAATTTAATCGTTAAATTGTATTTTCTTTACGTTTTTAATATATTTATTAGTTAAATTTTGTGTCAATCAGATATTATTTATTATATGATGTAAACTTATATTTTATGCATAATTTTAAAATACAAAAACTTGAAATTTAAACAATTTATTGATGAGATTGCTACCGATCTTAGAAATTTTGCAACTCAATATCTTTTTATTAGAGGTGAATTTTGACAAATTTACTATTAGATTATATTTTCTTTTTATATCCTTTATACTTGCAAAATTTCTAAGATCAATAAATTGTTTAAATTTCAAGTTTTTATAGTTTAAAATTATGCATAAAATATAATCTTATATATCATATAGTAAATAATATCCAATTGGCACAAAATTTGACATGTGTATTAAGAGTGTAAAAAACATGCAATCCAATGATTAGATTCTCAAAATATGCAATAATGTTGATGATATTGAGTAAGGTTGTAACTTTAAGTTACAACCAATTTTGTAACTAAATTTTTTCCATTATAATAATAAAAATTTATCTTATTTTATGGAGAAATATTAATGGATGCCCTAAACCCTAAGGGCATTTGTTAATGAATCATTTTAGGAAAAGTTTTATAGGAAAAGAAAAGAAAAAAACAATTAAGGTATGTTCAGTAACTATTTTTTTCCCTTTATTTTCTATTTCTAAAAATAATTTTCTATTTTTAAGACTAAAAAACTTGTTTGGCAACCTAAAATAGACAAAAAAAAAAAAAAAAAAAAATTGTTCTGAAAACTTAATTCATGAAGGAATCTGAAAACTTGTAAAATGTTGTTTTAAGTTTCTAATTTTTAAAAGTCAATGAAAACACATATTTAATTTAATGAATCTGTCTCATTTAATGAGTTAGCATTAAAGTTCAAATCCTAGTAACAATATATTTTAGTATTTTCTATTTTTTTTTCAAAAAATATCTTTTTAATTTCAACTGACCAAACATGTTTTTAATTTCAAAAATATAAGAAAATTATTTTTTTATTTATATTCCTAAAAACAAGTTTTTGAAAATAGAAAACAAAAAACTGTTACCAAACATAACCTTAATATTTTGACAGATTTTTCTATTTCCCATAAAAATTATGTTAAAATTTTCCTAAAATAGTTTGTTAACAATTGCCCTAAGGGCACCGGTTAACATGACCTTATGTTATATATAAGAAAGATTTTTTTCAAAGCAAAAAAAAAAAAAAAAAAACTAAAAGTCACAGTAGATGAACAAACAATTTAAGTGAATAATGAAATTTTAAAATTTGATTGAAATATTAATTTAAATTTATTGAAACTTTGGTAAGAGATATTTATCTAGAGTATAATTAGCTTAATTAATAATAGAACTTTAAGTAGAGCACAGTTAAATTAATAAATTTGATGATGTATATGTGCTATGGTTTGTGAGGATACTTTTATTATACGAGTGGTATAAAGAGAGTGTATCCACTTATCATAAATGTTATTTATATAACTCAACTTTTATTATATAGTATTGTGGGGACCGTTCGATCAATAGGCCCATAGGGTTCAGAATTGATTCAGGATTGTTGGGCCCGTGGCCCATCCGAGGATGTGTATCCGTTTGAGGACGCCATACTCCTCGGCAGTATGCGTCCGAGGACAATCGGGACGTGGTCTTATTGCGACCAGATCTCAGAATTAGGTCACCGTAAAGGATAGAGTAACCGACTAAGGATGAAAGAGATAAGACAAACAAATATCTATAACTCCAGCTGCCTCCGCATTAATGACCTCTCAACCAACTCTCTGGCCGCATTAATGTGGAGGTGATACCTGAACAGTAAGGAAGCAGCCTTACAGCTGCCCATAGGAAGTTCCAAGAGGTGCCAGATGGGACAGAAAGAAATCCTCCGGACCCAACCTACACGTGTGCGGTAAGGATGGAACGCAAAGGGGAGTATATAAACTAAAAGAAAAGCATGAAGAAAGGGGATCGGAACAGAAAAAGGAAAGGAGAAAAAGACATAAACAGAAAAAGAAGAAAGTAAGAAGAGAGAAAAAGAATTGCACTAGTCACTAAAGAAAACGTTCGTTGTATCAACTTTAGACCTTTAACGTGCTTGAGAGTGAATCTTTTTAGGGGGGACCACAGTTAACCTAGTTCTTAACACCCACGCTCTACAAATCATATTGTCTGGGCCTTTTTACGTGCGAACCCACTACTGTTTAGGTTCGTTACAAAATCGTGTCCTTACAATTGGCGCCGTCTGTGGGAAGAGCTTGTGTTAGCTTGTACAACTTCTGATACAACGTTTTCGATGGAAAGAGTGGAACTACCTCATCCCACAGCAGGGCTGCATCAGGATGATGCCAACCTGCATCAGGCGGAGTCAAGGGGCTCTCAACATGATGGTCCTCGAAGGAGTCCCGAACGGAGGGAAGTCCGGGAGGGGAGTATACATACCACTCATACCACCAGGAGCCATACACGCTGGAAGAGTCACGTCTCCCACGCGAAACATGATGGGAATCTGCAACGTGAGATTGCGGACTTGAAGAGAGAGTTACGCCATGCATGACGGGAACGTTCCCCACCGTGCTCTGAACCATCATCCGGGGAGTCGAATGGAACTAGCTACAGGCGGAGGTCGAGGACTCCGCAAAGCGAGACTTTCTCCTATGAAGAGGAACGTCACCATAGGCGTAGGCGTAGAAGTCCAACTAGCAGGGGCTTGGGAAACGATGCCATGAATAAAACCCTGAGTCAAATTTCCAAGTCACCCTTTACAAGAAGCATAGATGATGCTACACATCCTCGGCGGTTCAATCAACCTACATTCTCTCTGTATGATGGCCATTCGGATCCGGTGGAACATGTAAGCTATTACAGCCAGAAGATGGCTATTCATTCCAGGGATGATGCTCTGATGTGCAAGATTTTTCCATCGAGTTTGGGTCCAACGGCGATGAGGTGGTTCAATGGCTTAAGGGCCAATTCTGTTGGATCTTTCAAAACACTGACCTAGGCTTTTGGTGCTCGCTTTATTACATGCAGTCGGACTCCTTTGCCTCTGGGATCCTTGTTGACTTTGTCTATGCGAGAGGGCGAGACTCTCAAGAGCTATTCGGATAGGTACTGGGAAATGTTTAACGAAATAGGGGGGAAGAATGACCCTGTGGCTATAACCACTTTCAAAGCCGGTCTCCCAGCTGATCACGACTTGAGGAAATCCTTGACGGGTAAACCTGTCAGCAGTGTGCGCCAGCTGATGGACAGAATAGAGAAGTACAAAAAGATAGAGGAAGATCAACTTCAGGGGAAAGGAAAGGCCAAGGTGATCCCTCAGGAGAGGAGGGATTTCAGGTCGGATCGTTATAATAATAGTCGACCAAGAAGGGACTTTGTTGGGCAGTCGGGCTCGGCGGACGCCCAGGTTATTAATGCAGTATTTCGGGAGCCTGTTCAGCAGGTTTTGGAGAAGATAAAAAACGAGCCATTCTTCAAATGGCCGAACAAGATGGCGGGAGAGCCTGGAAAACGCAACCCGAATTTGTATTGCCATTACCATCAGGACCATGGGCACACGACAGACAACTGCAGGAATTTATGGGACCACTTGGAGCAGTTGGTCCGGGAAGGGAAATTAAAGCAACTCTTGCATCACTCCAGCGGAAGGGCGAGCCAAGCAGGTTCCGAGGTGCGTGGAGATGCTTCATCAAGGCTCCCCCTGGGTACGATTAACGTCATCTTTGCGGCCCCGGGAAGGACTGGATCTTGCCCCTCGAGAGTGTTGTCGGTGTCCCGATCCCTGGCCGAGGATCGTTCTCAAGCATTGAAGAGAGCCAAGAGGCGTGTCCCCTTGATTTTGGGTTTTTCAGACGAAGATCTGGTTGGGACCATACAACCCCATGAGGATGCCTTGGTGGTAACATTGAGGATTAGTGGGTACGATGTCCGAAGAGTGATGGTTGATCAGGGAAGCGCAGCGAATGTGATGTATCCAGATTTGTACAAGGGGCTAGGTTTGAAACCAGGGGACTTGACAACCTATAATTCCCCTCTAGTCAGTTTTGAGGGAAGGTTGGTCATTCCTATGGGACTAATCAGGCTGCCCGTGCAGTCAGGCACGGAGGTGGTGGAGGTAGATTTTATTGTCGTAGATGTTTTTTCTCCGTATACGGCTATTTTGGGCAGACCTTGGCTTCACACACTTAAAGCAGTTTCATCCACCCTACATCAGAAGGTGAAGTACCCATCCGGATACCAAGTACTGAAGATAGTAGGGAGCCAAGCGGCTGCTCGGCAATGCCAAGTAGCGGCTATTCAGCATCGGCCAGAGGCAGAAACCTCGGCTATCGCCGATAATGAGTCATAGCAATTAAAGTCCCCAGCATCAGGTTTAGACGTACCAACCAATGGGGTAGAGTGTGAAGATCTGGAAAAGGTAATTGTTGCTGATGATCCAGAAAAATTCTTCCGGGTTGGGACCAAGTTGCCTTTGCAAGAGAAAGCGAGTTTGCTGGAGTTCCTCCGAGCCAATGTGGACGTTTTTGCATGGGACCCGTACGAAGCCCCAGGAGTAGACCCAAATTTCATTTGTCACCGGTTCAACGTGAACCCTGCCGTTGTCCCCAGGAGGCAACCTCCTCGGCGACCATCAAAGGAGCATGCCGAGGCAGTTAGAAGCGAAGTTGCCAAGCTAAAACAGGCTGTGGTTATCAAGGAAGTCTTTTACCCTCAATGGTTGGCCAATACGGTGGTAGTAAAGAAGAAAACTGGGAAATGGCGGGTGTGCATGGACTTCATGGATCTTAATAAGGCCTGTCCCAAGGATCCATTTCCTATGCCGAAGATTGACCAATTGGTGGATGCGACCGTGGGCCATCCTAGGATGAGTTTCTTGGATGCCTTTCAAGGGTATCACCAAATACCGCTGGCCGCCGACGATCAAGAAAAGACCGCTTTCGTGACTCCGGTTGGGAACTACCATTACAAGGTGATGCCTTTCGGTTTGAAAAATGCTGGATCTACCTACCAACGCATGATGACGAAAATGTTTGAGCCACAACTGGGCAGAAGTATTGAAGTTTATATAGATGACATGGTTGTGAAAAGTAAAGTAGTGACTAAACATGTAGGGGACCTCACTAGCATCTTCGGGATACTGAGAGAACATAAGTTGCGCCTGAATACTTCGAAGTGCTCCTTTGGTGTAGGATCCGGGAAATTCTTGGGGTACATGGTAACCCATAGAGGAATTGAGGTGAATCCAGACCAGATTAGGGCCATTAACGATTTGCAAGCGCCTCGGAATCCAAAAGAGGTGCAGAAGCTGACTGGGATGACTGCTGCATTGAACCGGTTCATCTCCAGGTCGGCTGAAAGGTGTCGTCCTTTTTTCCGCCTGTTACATAAGTGGCAAGGATTCGAATGGACCGAGGAGTGCGCTGAGGTGTTCCAGCAGTTGAAAGACTATTTGTCCAAACCGCCGATCATGTCTAGCCCTGAAGTGGATGAGGTGTTGTATGCCTATTTGGCGGTGGCTCCGCACGCAGTCAGTTTCGTCTTGATGCGAGAAGACAATGGCGTCCAGAGGCCAGTTTATTATGTAAGTAAATCCCTCCATGAAGCTGAGGTGAGATATCTGTCATTAGAGAAAGCTATACTGGCGGTGGTCTATGCAACACGTAAACTTCCACACTATTTTCAAGCTCACACTGTGGTTATTTTGACTCAATTGCCTCTTAAGTCCATACTTAGAAGTGCTGACTACACCGGCAAAATTGCCAAGTAGGGTACGATTCTGGGTGTTTTTGACATCAAATACATGCCCCGCACCTCTGTAAAGGGTCAAGTTCTCGCCAATCTGGTAGCTGAATTCGCTGAGTGCCCTGAGGAAATTAGTAGGAATCAAAATCACATGGGTGAAAAATCGGTTGGCGTGATATCCGCACAAGGAGGGTCTGTATGGAAAGTATACGTGGATGGGGCCGCAAACCAACGGGGAGCTGGATTGGGATTGGTTTTGATATCCCCCGAAGAGGTCATCATCGAGAAGTCGCTAAGACTAGGGTTCTCGGCTACTAACAATGAATCAGAGTACGAAACTTTGATAATGGGAATGAGCATGGTCCATAAAATGGGTGGAAAGGCGGTGAAACTGTTCTCGGACTCGAGGATGGTCATTGGCCAGGTGACCGGAGAGTTGGAGGCCAGAGACCCAAGGATGCAAGGGTATCTGGACCGGGTTAGGCGTATGTGAACTGAGTTCGAATCTTTCGACGTATTACATATTCCACGAGGTGAAAATACCCACGCTGACTCCTTGGCGACCCTTGCCACCTCCTCAATACGAAATTTCCCTCGGGTGATTATCGTCGAAGACTTGCGTACTCCCACTTCACCAGAAAAGGAGGTTTGCCAAGTCCGTCAAGTTAGTTTGTCGCCAAGCTGGATGGACCCTATATTAAAATTTCTTGAAAGTGACATATTGCCCGAGGATAAGGTGGAAGCTGAGAAAATACGAAGGAGAGCTCCTCGGTACTGGTTATCCGAGGATAAAAAGCTGTACAGATGGTCCTTCTATAGGCCATACTTGCTCTGCGTGCCTCCTGAGACAGCAGAATCAATCCTGGAAGAGTTGCATGAGGGCATTTGTGGAAGCCATACAAGAGGAAGGTCTCTATCATGCCGAGCACTAATGCAAGGTTATTGGTGGCCGAATATGCAGAGAGAAACGCAGGAGTACGTTAAGCAATGCAATCAGTGTCAAAGATATGCTCCGAATATCTACCAACCGGGAGGAGTTTTTAACCCTCTCTCAAGCCCTTGGCCTTTTGCGCAATGGGGGCTGGACATTGTTGGGCCTTTTCCTAAAGCCATAGGAAACAAGAAGTACCTGCTGGTCGACACAGACTACTTTACTAAATGGGTTGAAGCTGAACCCTTGGCGAACATCCGGGACGTAGATGTGAAGAAGTTTGTCTGGAAGAACATTGTTACGCGATTTGGAATCCCACGAGCTCTTGTTTCGAACAACGGGCTCCAATTCGATAGCAATGCCTTTAGAAAATATTGTTCAGAACTGGGAATAAGGAACAGATATTCCACTCCAGCTTATCCGCAAGGTAATGGGCAGGCTGAAACTGTTAACAAAATCATCGTCAATGGGCTTAAGAAGAGACTGGATGATGCGAAAGGAAAATGGGTGGAAGAACTGCCACATGTGCTTTTGACGTATCGGACAACACCCCGACGTTCGATGGGAGAAACTCCCTTCTCCATGACCTATGGGGCCGAGGCCGTCATTCCCCTGGAAACCGGATTCCCAACATTAAAGACCAGTGCATTCTCTTCGAGTAATAATGATGCGATGTTGGGAAAAAGTTTAGACCTGATTGAAGAACGAAGGAAGAGCGCGATGGTTCGACTAGCTTACTACCAACACAAACTCAAGCGGGGCTATGATATCAATGTGAGGATGAGGCTGTTAGCCATAGGAGATCTAGTGCTGAGAAAAGTCCTGGGGGCCACTAAGAATCCAAATTGGGGAAAACTGGGACCCAACTGGGAGGGGCCATATCGGATTACTTCTGTAGCAGGAATAGGGGCTTACTATCTAGAGGACCTAGATGAAAAACCTGTACTCCATCCGTGGAATGTAAATAATCTCAAAAGGTATTATTATTAGTAAAGAAGTTTCAATTCAAATATTCTCTTTTAACTTACGTCAATTATGCATCCTGTAAAATCTTGCATCCTATCATTCATACTGAATTGTTAAACAGAAACTAAGTTATGCCAGGTCCTCGGATCGCAAACCTAGTGGAAATTAACATCCTATCATACTGAATTGTTAAACAGAAACTAAGTTATGCCAGGTCCTCGGATCGCAAACCTAGTGGAAATTAACATCCTATCATACTGAATTGTTAAACAGAAACTAAGTTATGCCAGGTCCTCGGATCGCAAACCTAGTGGAAATTAACATCCTATCATTCATACTGAATTGTTAAACAGAAACTAAATTATGCCAGGTCCTCGGATCGCAAACTTAGTGGAAATTAACATCTTGTGATATATATTAAAACGTGGAACAAAGGCTAAGTTATGCCAGATCCTCGGACCGCAAACTCGGAAGAAATTGACCTTCTAAGTGGCGTATTGAATTATTAAATGATAATAGAGTTGTGATGAGTTTTCTAAATCATAAACTTGACGAAAATAAATGCCCTATGAACATTCATTAAGGAGTCAGAAAGAGAGATCTTCGGACGCAAGATTGGCGTACAATGAAAAAGGTGGTTGAAATGAACCCATACAAAATTACGACGACAAAGTAAATGAGTGTAAAGATAACATGGAGCCGTCAAAACGATAAGAAAGTAAGCGAAAAAGTCCTCTATTAAGTGTCTATTTAGAGTTACAAAACAATTTCTACTTTTTTACTTTCAATTGGATCTGCGGGGTCTGGCTGGAGGGTAGGTTTGCCTCCGAGGTTGCGATTCCATCTTTGGTTTTGGTAATGCCCCCAGTTGGTAGAACTGTGGAGTCCAATTCCTGTTGAAAACCCTGTGAGGCCGTCTCTGCCTCCGAAGCAGTGGTGGATTTGTTTGGGGAAGCTCCTAGAGGGGCTAGTCCCGCTTCAAACAATCCCGATTGGCCGCGAGGAGGGGAATTGCGAGGCAAAACCTCCCCGTTAAGGTTAATAACTTGAGGAGGAGTATCAGCCTGATAGGGTTGAGGAGCTGAGGGGCGTATCGTTTCGGGATAATATACGTACTCTGGCCTACGTAGCTCAGATGAGGCTTCAACCCCAGCACGGTTAAGAGCCTCACTCCAGGTTCTCGCACAGTAGATGCGGCACACCTCCGGAACCTCGGCTCTTAAAGATTTCTCAGTTTCAGCTATCCCAATTTCGTAGCCCCTCTGCTCGGCTTCATTCATTGCCTGTTCGAAGTTGATTCTCGCTTTCTCGGCTTGTTCTTTGAGCTTTTCAGCTTGCTCCCTTAGTTTCTGAGTTTCCTCTAGATGCTTCTTAAGAACAAGAACTTGCTCCTGAGTCTTCTTCAGCTCGGCATTCGCCTCGCGCAGAAGCTTTGCTTGTTCCTCGGCCTGCTTTTGGTAGCCTTCTGATGTCGATTCAGCACTCTTGCGAGCTTCTTCTTCGACCTGTAGTTTTTTCCTTGTGTCGACTAAATCCTGTTCAGATTTGGACAAGGTCTGTACAGTCATTACCCTTCTTTTCCTTTCACCATCTAGTTGATTGGAGCAAGCATTGAGCATTTCATTTAGCTTGAAAGTATTTTGGATGATCTGTAAAAAAATGGGGGGGGAGTTAGCATTATAGTCAATGAAAAGTGCGCATTAGGGAGTAACAGTTATAAAATGAAATAGTGTAAAAGACAGCTTCTCACCATGCCCAAGTATCGTTTGTTGTCAAGGATGATTTGATTCTTCCTCATATTTTTTATCTCAGCCATATCTTTTGGGAGCAGTAAGGCCTCCTCTATGGCCGAGGCTACATGACACCCAATGCCGCCGTTAAAGTCCCTTATAGAGGCATCGTCTCGCAGGGGCTCCCCATCGAGCATAGGAGCTGGCAGCCACGCTTGTGACTCAAGATGTGGGGAATCAGATTTCTCTTGGCCCCGAGTAGCGGGGTGCTTAGTTTTCTGCTGCTTTGCAGCTCGTTGGACATCCTCCTCTCGAGTGGGATGAGACTTGCTCGCGTCTGCCACCTCCTTGCCCTTCTGTTCCCTGCGTTTTTTCTGCTCGGCAGCGCTGGGCGGCGCTGGTTGTGGAGATGATCGAGGAGGGTGGCGAGGAGCTGGAGGAGGAGACCTGGCTGGAAGAGATGAAGCCTGGGATGGTATTGTTTTGGCAGGTGCAGACTTCCCCGGTTGACCTCCATCAGCTCCATCAAGCTTTTCTGGGGTTTCCTTTGTATTCCTATCTCGTCAAGATTTTCCTCGGGGCTTGTGGGCTAATCAAAAATCCCGAAATCTTCCGAGGATTCAGATACTGTTACAACGGTTTCCTCGTCTTTTCCCTTTTTCCTTCCCCTATTGGTTCCCTTTTTCTTAAGGGAAGGTAAAGGTGTAGAAGGTCCCGCCGAGACGCTGGCCACGAAAAGAGGCTCTGTGCGAGGTGTGTATTTGGGAAATGGAATACCCTCTGGAACGATAAACCCTTCGTAGGCAACACTGATACGGTGAAGCCGAGAATCACGTGCTTTAATCACGCACTTCGGCGCCTGAAAGCCAAAAGAAAGGGGGGTATAGCCAAGAATTAAATGTGCTATCCGGAGCTGACCATCAGCCTCGTTCACATATATTTCAGCTTTCAATAACCTGTCTAGGCTCGCTTTATTGACTAATCTGAGATTGGGCTTCGTGTAGCGTCTATCTGCAAAGTCGTTGATTCTAAAGTTAAGGTCGTAAGACACGAAAATAATAAAGATAAGTAAAATGTGTTCGCGAGCTAAATAGTATAGGTCTATAACTTCGCACCCACCTGGTGTTCCCTCTACTGTCGGGCAAGGTAGACCATCATGCCATTCCCCAGAAAAAATAAGGAAATCCTTTTTTAGGTTCTTATTTGAAGTGGGGAGACACTGAATTAGCCTTACTTCAGGATATCTCGACTTGAGATAATAGCCCTGGTCAGCTAGGCGGTGAAGGTTGTACACCCAATTCACGTCATGATGGGTTAGCTTTAGATCCATTCTCTGGTTCAGAGCATCTACGCTTCCCAGGACCCTAAACATATTGGGAGCACATTGGGTGGGGGATAGCCTAAAGAAGTTGAGGTAACCCCTAGTGATACTACCCATGGGGATAGTCATCCCGCCCTCAATAAAGGCGATCATGGGGATAACTACTTCCCCAGTTTGCCTGACATCAACCCACTGCCCTTGGGCTGCATACCTCATCCCTACCGTTGGGGGGATATTGTACTTAGAGCGGAAGTTTCTAATACCCTCCTCGGATTCAACGAGACATCGAAAGGGATTCTTCTGTTTCCCCATTTTTCTAAAAAACTTAGTATAAAAGACCTTTTGGCTTTAAACAAAAGTGGTAAAAACTTCAAGAGGACTTACAGGTTCAAAGGAAGGACCTCGGACAACGTACGATTATTTGTAGTCGCCAGGAGAATAGCGAAGACTGGAAGAAGGCAGATTCAATGTATAAGCTCTGAAACCACGTAATCATCGAAGGTCAAGTGCAGGTTTAATGAGGGAGCGCCTTTATAGTCATGTGAGGATTGTGAGCGGTGAAATTCCCGCTCACAAAACAAGGGAAGCCCCCTACCGTCTGATTTAGATCCCACCATCGAACGTGGGAGATAAGGGGGTTGTCAGAATTTAATGCAGCCAAAATCGGGGTGCTGAAGCGTCAGGGGCATGCCCCAAAATACGCACAAGTGCAGGCTTATGACGTCAAAATCCACCTTCTCTCCCGAGGAGTCGAAAAGTAGGATTTTGAAGGGCTATTGTGGGGACCGTTTGATCAATAGGCCCATAGGGTTCAGAATTGATTCAGGATTGTTGGGCCCGTGGCCCATTCGAGGATGTGTATCCGTCCGAGGACACCATACTCCTCGGCAGTATGCGTCCGAGGACGATCGGAACGTGGTCTTATTGCGACCAGATCTCAGAATTAGGTCACCGTAAAGGATAGAGTAACCGACTAAGGATGAACGAGATAAGACAAACAAATATCTATAACTCCAGTTGCCTCCGCATTAATGACCTCTCAACCAACTCTCTGGCCACATTAATGTGGAAGTGATACCTGAACAGTAAGGAAGCAGCCTTACAGCTGCCCATAGGAAGTTCCAGGAGGTGCCAGATGGGACAGAAAGAAATCCTCCGGACCCAACCTACACGTGTGCGGTAAGGATGGAACGCAAAGGGGAGTATATAAACTAAAAGAAGAGCATGAAGAAAGGGGATCGGAACAGAAAAAGGAAAGGAGAAAAAGACATAAACAGAAAAAGAAGAAAGTAAGAGGAGAGAAAAATAATTGCACTGGTCACTAAAGAAAACGTTCGTTGTATCAACTTTAGATCTTTAACGTGCTTGAGAGTGAATCTTTTTAGGGGGGCCCACAGTTAACCTAGTTCTTAACACCCACGTTCTACAAATCATATTGTCTGGGCCTTTTTACGTGCGAACCCACTACTGTTTAGGTTCGTTACAAAATCGTGTCCTTACAAGTATAATATTAGTAATATGTCTATGGATTAATTAAAATTTATATGTAAATAAAATTAAATATTTTACTAAATATTTTTTATGCCATTAGTAAAATATTTTGGGTTAATACGACACAAAAAGTACAATTTTTTTCCCTCTTAAAGCCATTGGGTTATGGAGTTCAAAATTAAGTGCCTTTTCCTATAGAAATTTGGGTTAATAATTCGCATAAATTATCTAACATCACGTATCTTTTGCTTTGATTTGGTTTGTTTTCTTTCACCCTGATGATGCACAAAATCCTATACTAAATCATTGACTCCACATATGTCTTTACATAGGTTTCTTACCCATTTTTTAATAGATGTGATATAATTTGAATTTATACCTCTTATTCTTTGGGGAAAGAGAAAGGTTATGATAGATTGACAATTAACATTAAATTTAATCATTTTATTATGAACAATAGTTTTATTGACATGATGTTAGAGCATCATCTCCTACTAGTGAAACAGTGGCGGCGCCACGTACAGGTCAGGGTGTTCCCAGGAACACCCTGACCTGAAAAAATTTACTAAAAAAAATAAAAAAATTATATTTAAGCTAAATTAGGAACACCCTCAGATTAAAAAAAATTTATCTGTTCAACTTTCAAGCAAAAAAAAAAAAAAAAAAAAAAAAAAAAAGAAATTGTAACAGAGCCAAGCCAAAATTTATCTGTTCAACTTTCAAGCAAAAAAAAGCCCAAAACAAAAAAAAATTGAAACAGAACCAAGCCCATGGTAAGCCAAGCCCACGGCGAGCCCAATAGAGCAAACCGACCCACAGATTCTCAAAAAAAAAAAAAAACCAACACAGAATCAGACATCAATCTTACCCACCGTACCCCCGGTCACGTTGCTGCAGAAAAAACCAATCCCCAATACACGATACAGTCTATACAATACAGAGCAAAAGCAAAACAAACCAAAAGAAATACTGTGTTTATAAAAATAAAAAAAAAAAAAAAAAAAAAAAAAAAAAACCCAATACAGAGCCTCTATACCAAAACGGCAAAACCAAACCAAAAAACCCCAATACTCGCTCCTCGGTCGCCATAGCTTGCTCCTCGTCGTCATCGCCGTAGCTCGCGCCTCGTCGTCGTCACGGTAGCTCGCCCCTTATAGCAAATCGCAGATCGTAGACCGTAGATCACAATCGCAGTCGCCAGTCGTAGATCGCTCTGCTCGGTGCTAGCAGATCGCAAATCGCAGTTGCAGTCGTCGTTGCCGTAGCTCGGTGCTAGCAGATTGCAGATCCCTCCGGACTGGCGGACCCTCCCTGAGCTTCAGCTCCCTCAAGGTATTTCTAATTTCTCTCTCTTTTTCTCTCTCAGTTTCTCAGTCTCTCTCTCTTTTTCTCACTGAGTGTGATTTTCTAAAATAATAAGCGTCTCTCTCTCTTTGGTCTTTATTTAAATTAACTCAGTAACTCTCTCTCTCTCTGATTGGCTATTTGGCTGGCCAAATGAATCACTCCTCTCTCTGATTGGCTGGCCGAATGGATCATCGTTTGTCTTTATTTATATTTTGCTTTTACTTATTTTGTCTTTTTGAATTTGGCTTTGGTGTTTATTTTATCCGTTGGTGCTGTGTTGGTCAGTGTGTGTTCTGTGTTGGTGTAATATTAATTGTCTTTTAGTGAATATTGTGATTTGTGAATATTGCGAAATTTTCTGATTGGCAGGCAATTGTGATTGGGCATCAGGCAATAAGGCTTATGCTTGTCCATGGAGTGGGGTGGGGATAGATGGGTTGATCTGCACATCACACATGGGGCCGGGAGCACAATAATTAAAGCAATGTAATATGTTGTACATGACACTATTTTAATTATTGTGCTGCATATGAAATGTGTAATGTTAGGTTTTTTTAGTGTAATGTGTACAAGGGGCTAAATAATATAATAAATTAAAGTAGTATAATTAATGACAAATAAATTAAAGTAATATAGTTTATTGTTATGCTAAACAACAATAATTAAAGCTGTATAATTAACCAATACATTATAAAAGACAAATAAATTAAAGTAATATAGTTTATTTTTTTTTTTGAGAAACAAGAACTTTAATCTTTATTAGGGAGGAAGAAACAAATCAGCCGTGATCGGCACCAAGTACATGAGAAAGGTGTGGAGGGGCATTTTCCGTCCATACCGAGAATCCCCTAACATGTCTAGCATGTTGAGCTAGTTTATGTGCTACCATATTACCCATACGACCCACATGAGAGAATCTAATATTGCCATCTGCCATCATAGATTTTGCTGAACTGAGAATATGTCCAAAGGAGGATAGAGATGCTTCTTCAGACTTAAGTGTTTTAATAATATTTGCGGAGTCTCCCTCTAAAATGAATGAAGTGAAGCCAAGTCCCCGTGCAAGAGAAATAGCTCTGGCAGCAGCCAAAGCTTCTGTAATGTCTGGAGAGTATGGAAGGTTTGCTTGCTCCGAGAGAGAAGCCAGAGCTTGTCCTCTGCTGTTTCGGATAACAACACCCAATCCCGCTTTGCCCATATCTCTGAATTGGGCTCCATCAAAATTAATTTTGATCTCTCCTTCTGCCGGTGGTGACCAACAATCCCGCGAACGGTGAGGGTCTCTGTAGAGTGCGGCTGCATCGAGGTTAGCTTGTTGAAAGACTTCCAAAGCGTGAGTGGCTGTTGGAGCGACCTGTGCTAGTGGAAAGTCCTTTGGAGAGGTGCGGACCTGGTTTCTGCGATGCCAAATAGTCCACATTACTGATGCCAACAGTTCTGGATTTTTCTTTTCTTTGTCCGTGTACAGAAGCACTTCTTGAATGGAAGAAAACACCTTCATCTGCCTGAACGAAAAGGTTGATAAAGAACCCCACACCTATGTAAGTTGTGCGCAACTCCAGAGTGAATGAAAAACCGATTCGGTCTCTTGTTTGCACAGGTCGCAAACATCGTCATTTAGAATATGTCTTCGCTTCAGATTTTGTTTCACCGGTAATGCATTATGGCAGGTCCTCCAAAGGAAATTTCGGACTTTGTTTTGTACATTGAGACTCCAGATTAATTTCCATACTTCCTTATCTGGCTGTGCAGGAACGTCTTGTGGGATTGGTGCATGGTCAGCTGTGAGGAACCTTGTACCCGATCTCACTGTGTAAGTTCCTGATGGAGTGAACGGCCACACAACAGTATCTTCCACCGTATTTTGACACAATGGAATACTTAAAATCAGCTCTGTTTCCGATGGGGTGAAGAGTCCATTCAACATATTATGATCCCATTTCTTTGTGGTTGGATCTATGAGTGCAGAAACTTTCAACTCCTCCAAACCACTTACCACTTGTGATTCAATTCTCGGATGGGTTTTAGAAGGCAACCAAGCATCGTTCCACACACTAATAGCATCTCCACATCCCACTCTCCACCTTGCTCCCTTCAATAATAAATCCCTTCCTTTTAGTATGCTATGCCAAGCGTAAGACCCCGAACTTGAGTAGGAAGCTTCTAGGATAGAGCAATTTGGAAAAAACCTCGCCTTGAAAACCCTATATAGAAGAGAGTTTTTTTGGTGAAGTAATCGCCATGCTTGCTTTGCTAAAAGGGCATCATTGAAGTTTGCCAAATCTTTGAAACCCATACCCCCTTCCAATTTTGGTTTGCAAAGGGTGTCCCACTTGACCCAATGTACTTTTCTTCTGTCACCTTTTTGGCCCCACCAAAACTTTCTTATGAGACTCTCAATATCTCCACAAAGTCCTAAAGGAAGCTTGAAGCAACTCATTGTGTAGGTTGGTATTGATTGAACCACAGCTTTGATTAGGATCTCTCTACCCGCTTGAGACAAAAGCTTTTCTTTCCACCCTTGAATTTTTTTCCATACTCTCTCCTTAATGTAGTTGAAGCTAGCCTTTTTGTTTTTTCCCACCAAGGATGGTAATCCCAAATACTTCTCGTATTGTAGGATTTCTGGTACTTCCAAGGAAGATTTGATCTGATTTTTGACTTCCTCAGATGTGGACCTGCTGAAAAAGATGGTAGTTTTTGCTTTATTGATTTGTTGACCCGAACATCTTCCATAAAGTTCAAGTATATCCAGAACTTGTTGGCATTCCCGGATTGTTGCCCTACAAAATAACAGACTATCGTCTGCAAAAAAGAGATGGGTTAGTCGTGGGCTATTTCTGCATAGGCCATAACCCTTAATATCACCTTTCTCCTCCGCCTTAGTGATGAGGCCGTTTAAGCCTTCTGTGCATAGCAAAAAAAGGAATGGTGACAGTGGATCTCCTTGACGGATACCACGAGTAGGTTTTATCAACCCTTTTGGCTCTCCATTCACCAAGATGGAATAAGAGACCGTCTTGACACAAAGCATCATAAGTTTAATCCATCTTTCAGTAAATCCCACCCTTCTCATGACTGATTCGAGGTATGACCATTCCACCTTGTCAAATGCTTTGCTCATGTCTAATTTGATAGCCATATAGTCTTCCTTGCCCACATGCTTCTGCATACTATGGAGAGATTCAAAAGCAACTAGAATATTATCAGAAATTAGTCTGCTTTTTGTAAAAGCACTTTGATGCTCAGAGATGATCATTGGGAGAATTTTCTTTATTCTATTTGCCAATACCTTTGAAAATATTTTGTATAAAACATTACAAAGGCTGATGGGTCTAAAATCAGAAGCATATTCAGGGGAGTTTTTTTTTGGGATGAGTGTAATAAAAGTGTGGTTGAGATTATCAGGAAGGCAAGCAGAATTAAGAAAATGTAACACAGATTGAGTAACGTCATTACCAATTGTACCCCAGTAGTGTTGGTAAAACAAAGGAGGCATTCCATCTGGGCCAGGGGCTTTGAGAGGTGCCATTTCTTTAATTGCTTTCTGAACTTCCCATGCGGCAAATTCTTGCTCCAACTAATTGTTCAAGTTTGAGTTGATCACCTTCTCAATAGGCTCTGTGGCTGCATCACATGAATCCTGATTTGCAGATGTGTATAAGTCTTGGAAATAGCCAATGAGTATCTCGGCTACCTCATCATTGCTTGAACTCCATTGCCCATTAGTGGATCGAAGCTTCTGGATGGTATTTTTCCGCCTTCGTTGGGTAGCCCGGCTGTGAAAATACTTTGAGTTTCGGTCACCCTGAGTAGCCCATAGCACCTTTGATCTTTGGAACCATAGCCTATTTTCCTTGTCCATCAATTCTGTAATCTCTTGCTTTAATCTCTGAATTTTGAAGTTTTGTCCAGTGCGCATCGCCTCCTTCTCAGCTTCAGTCAACTCTTTCCTCTTTTTCTTCAAGGTATTTCTAATGTTGCCGAAGTGGTCCCTTTCCCATCTTTTTAGTTCTCGGCCACACCTTTCAATTTTTCTAATGACTTTTGTTGCTGGATCATCCACTCCCCTTTCTTCCCAACTGGCTTCTACAACCTCTGTACATGTATGGTCCGACAGCCATGCCTCTTCAAACCGAAATGGTTTTTTTGCACATTGAAATTCTAGGCCCGCCATATCTATCCATAATGGGCAATGGTCTGAAGAATCTGACTTGAGATGGTGGACTTTTGTACCTGCAAATCTTAAAAGCCAATCGTTAGTAGCCAAGGCTCGATCAAGTCTTTCCCATAATGAGTGACCTGCTGTAAAATGTTTTTGCCATGTGTACCAAGGTCCTGAGAAACCAAGGTCAATAAAGCCACACTCATCTGCTACATCTCGAAATAGTTGCATCTGTGATTGGTTCCTGCTGCTTCCTCCCAATTTTTCAGAGCTTCTCATGATCTCATTGAAATCCCCGGCGCACAGCCAAGGGATATTATACTTTCTGTGAAGTTGTCGAAGCTTGTTCCACAAGTCAATCCGTTTATGCGTCACAGGTTCACCATAAAAGCCTGTGAAACGCCATGCTTCCTCCTTCCCTTTGTTGATGATGGAATCTATATGATTTGGCGAGCAAGAATCGACATGCAAGTCTACTGAGTTTCGCCAAAAGAGTGCTAGACCTCCACCTCTGTTATTTCTTTCTACAAAAAATAAGTTATCAAATTCGATTTTCTGTTTGATTTCTTTCAGCCTTGCTTCATCCGCCCACGTTTCGGCTATAAACAGGACGGAGGGGTCTTTTGCTCGAATCACTACTTCAAGCTCTGTTCCTGTCCGCGGGTTCCCAAGCCCGCGGCAGTTCCAGACAATGATGCTCATGGTTCTTGGCGGGACTGCACAGCAGCCTCCGCCATTGAAGTTTCTGTGTTCTTATCTTTTGAAACCAGGACTTTCTTCTTTGGTAAATCCAAATGGTCTTCCTCGTCAATCTCTCTGTTTCTTTTGTTTAAAACAGAGTATTCGGAAAAACTTTCAGGTGGCGTAGTATGCTAAACAACAATAATTAAAGCTTTATAATTAACCAATACATTATAAAAGACAAATAAATTAAATTATGTTAGGTTAAATAATAATTAATAATTTTATAATTAATAAAATAATAATATAACAAATTATAGTTTATAAAAGACAAATAAATTAATAAAATAACTAAACAATAATAATTAATAATTTTATTAATATTTCAAATGAACTTATAGTTTATTATAAGTAACCTTTGTTCATTTTTTTTCTTTTCATTTTTTTTTTCCTCTTGAGGTTTTTGGATGTACAAAATGCAAATTTGTTTTGGTTTTAAGAACAGTTTTTTTTTTTTTAAAGCACAAACTTCATACCGGCCAAATTTTGAATTTCGGCCGGTATTTACCAAAACGTCCCAAAACACTCGAAATAGACTGAAATGGCCCGAAATTTTTTCAAAGTAAAATAGGAATACCCTGGATAAAATTCCTGGAGTCGCCACTGTAGTGAAACATTGCATCGTATTATGAAAAGTATATATAATGATCCCAATTAATCTGTTTGTAACCGTAGACCATCACAAAATCTTGAGACTGCATTGTAATCTACTACTAAACAGCAAATAAGGTTTAATTTAAAGAGTGGTGTCCATCATTGCGCTAAAAACTTGGGTCATATTTAAAAGGACAATCAGAGGTGGAAGTATCTCAAAATGTTACGAGAAATGATATTTTTATAATATTTTCACAACACTTTCTCAATAAATCCTATGTGGCAAACTGTTACAAATTGTTATTAGTAGTGTAGAAAAGTAATTTCAGTGGTAGATTCAAATTAGAACCAATAACAACTAATTACCAATGATTTGTTGTAAAAATATTATAAACGTAATATTTCTCAAATGTTACAGATTATTATCAAAGATGACAGATTATCTATTCTCCTTCCCAATTGTGGGATTATTCCAAAAAAAAAAAAAAATGATGGGAGGGTGCCACGTTGACCATTTCTCCTAATAAAACTAAAATGACACATCGTCATTTCTCTCCATCATTAATAGCAGGAGGTCACAACTCACAACCAGTTCAGCTACTCTCTCTCTCTCTTGGTAAAAAACAAGTTAGGAAAGATGAGGTTGCTAAATTGAAACACACAATGTATTTTAGGCAACCCCTCAATAATAACTGTCAATAACCGTTTTTCCCACCACCAATGTGGTTCCTTCAAACCAAACCAAAAAAACAATATACCCACCACCAACTTCTCCTATGCATGCCCATATCTCACCCTTTGTTCTCTCTCTGTCTCTAATGGCCAATGCGGTGGTTTACGCCCTCATAGCCACCGCCTTCTTCATCATCATGGTATTCTCTCCCTCCAGACAACATGGTCGTGATCATCGGGGCCTAAATCGCCGCCTAGGCTACGAATTCCGGATCACAAATTTCGACCCTCTAGTCAGCAAGTTGGAAAGACTGGCTGAAAATAGGGGACAAGAAGACCCCATTAATAGTACTACTTCTTCCTTCAATTTTGAAAACGGTTCCTTTGTGGATGAGGTTGACGATGCATATGAATATTTTAGTGAAGGAAAATTAAATACAACCTTAAGGTTGTACATTTTGTTCCCTTTGATAGACAAAGCACCAACCGATGGGGTGGTTAGTTGCAAGGAGCTAGAGGCTTGGTTTGAACATCAAGCACATCAGAGATTGATTTATACAACACAGAAAGAGATGGCATCGCGTGACAAGGACGTGGATGGGGCCATAGCTTTCAATGAGTATCTACCTCAGTTTTTTAAAGAAGATATAGGTACTTAAGAGTTTTTTTTTTATTTAAACCAAAAACTGGTCTCAAGCTGATTGTGCGAATAATACAGAAATTGCTCCATTTGTCTTCCTAGACATAACCAATTGTGAAATAAAAATTTGGAATTTAGAGCTAGTTGGGATTAGAATATGATCAATTACTGTTTGGAATAAAAGATTAAGTTGTTAAGAAATGTAAGAATTTACTTTATTGTAACAAAATGGTTGTTGTAATATTAGCTAGAAACTTCTTTTGTTTCTCTTGTTTTCTTGGTAACCTATATGAGCAAACAGATGTTGTATTGGATAGAATTTGATATAAAGAATGTGAAACAGAGAAAAATGGAATGGGGCATGGTGAAGCTGGATGGTGGAAGGAGCAATTTGATAATGCTGACATTGATCGAAGTGGATCTCTTAGCTTTGATGAGTTCAAAGAGTAAATTTTCGAACTTCCTTTGCTCTCCATTTCATCTTATTCATGTGTTTAAGATACACAAATGATTTGTGCATGCTGGGGAATTTGATGAATTAAAGCCTTATCTCCATGCAGTTTTTTGCACCCAGAAGACAGTGGGAATGAGAAAATTCAGAAATGGCTTTTGAGAGAAAAGATAAAGTAAGTAATTCACAAGTCTAATATTTTCTTCCTTTTGCATTTACATTGTAATAATGTACACAATTGAGATATGATATGAATGATGATAGTTTAGTTTCCCCTAACCTTTTTAGTCCAAAACCTCTTGTATGCTTAGTGCCTTGACAAAATGATTTTCTTTACAGGCGGATGGACAATGATGGTGATGGGAAACTCAACTTTGAAGAATTCCTAGACCATGCTTATGATATTTATAAGAATTATGCTGATTTTGAATCTCGTGGGGCTGATGTACCCACAGCAGAAGAGAAGTTTGCAGAGCTTGATGTGAACAAGGACAAGTATGCATCCTATGAACTTAAGAACAAGTTTTTCTTTCAAATTATGCACGATAATTTTCCCGTTGAATAATGTTAAGTTCTTTTGCAAACTATAGGATTATATCTTTATGTTCAATGTTGTTGGTGGATGGTTTAAACTAGCTGTTGTTGTTTAGGTTATTCGCTAATCTCATATTGACAAAAAAATTTCAGATTGTTGGTAGTGGAAGAATTGAAACCCATGCTAGGTTATCTTCACCCAGGAGAACTGACTTATGCAAAATATTATACTAGTTATCTGATTCATGAGGTCAGTTGCTATTCTATAATGTTGAGTCTTCGCATTACTTGTTGGTTTCTAACTGTAAGGACATTGAACTTTCTAACTTTGTGCCTTTTATTTCATTCAGGCTGATGACAACAAAGATGGGAACTTATCGCTTGATGAGATGCTCAATCATGAGCATATTTTGTATAACACAGTCTTTGATGAAAGCAAAGAAGATTACGATGATGATTTCCATGATGAACTCTAAACTGTGATCCCCAGAACATTTTTTAACATAACAATACAGAAGAAAATGAAAAATGAAACAAAATTTTCCTTCTCTCTTAGAAAGTACTGAGTTTTCTATTTATGAAGAAGCCTTAGCTCTTCAAACATGCCTAAATTTCCTTTATAATGATTGAGTAGATCTAACCTAGTATAGAATGTAATTAAAGGTCAGTCCATGTGTAAAGATGCAGCAATGGATGTCCGAATTAACTTGAGTTGCAATTTTTTTTTAATTTCTTTTTCCTAAAATGTCACAAATAGAGGAAATATCCAACCTCTTTTGATTGAAATCTAATGCAATGAATATTGGGTATGTGCTTAATGTGACCAAAAGTGTGTTGTCTGGACCGTCTGGTATGGGTTTTTTTTTTATTAGTATTGTGGTAAAAGTATATAGTCATCACTTTGTGGATTCAAGTGGTTTCTACAAAAGCTACTTCCATGGTAGTGTTAGAAATATATGGTTAAATGATTAAATTTACCATATTTTAATAGTTTAAGTTTTTGGGACAATCAGTAATTTAACAGGCAGAGTAGTAATTAAGCATATCACAAAATGAAATATTTTTCCTCAATAGACAGTTTGAGTAGGCTTAGTTTTTTACTCCATTATCAACATCCTTAATATTGGTTGATTGATTCAAGTAATATCTCCCAGATTCCTTGGGTTTTGATTCACTACTGCATTAGACAAGTTACACCAGTTACTTTTATCTTTCCAAATATGTGTACAAAATAACTTGAAAAACAACACTATTAGAACTGTTACTTAGAATTGCTTTAGTCATTTTGTTTATAGAATAATCTTTTCAAACATTATTTTTTCCTGAAGAAGATTGAATTATGTACACAGTATGTCTCTTTCGAGAAGGCTTTCAGCTGTAGTGTTAATTATTAAATAAGGAACTACTTGGCTTAGATTAGTGAACAACCATTGTCATGGTCCATGGATCCATTCCATCCACTTCAGATAGATTTGTTTTATTAGCAAAGCTTTATTATTTTATGTTACATTGGAAATAACACTCATACAGAAATACAAGAAGGAGAGTACAATCTTTGTGGTGTCCCATATTTGGTTCGAATTCTGTCTCTCTTTTCCTATTATCTACCTATTTATAAATAATAAGGATCAATACTTTTTAACTATAAAATATAATTAAACAAGTAATTAAATTTTATAATGGCAGATTTGTAATTGATTTTTATAATTTTAGGCCATTATCACCAAATTTTGCATTCCTTAAGTTCACTGTTAACTTTCAAGATTTAAAAAGAAGAATGATGCTATATTCATCTCATATCAAAGTCCCATTGCTTATCAACATTTACAAAGGTAGTTCCCATGTTATCCAGGATTACGGTTTTGGGTTCCTCTTTCTATATCTTCCATTCAAAAAAAAAAAAAAAAAGTTTTGGGTTCCTCTATTTTATTATTATTATTTTTTTTAAAGTTCTTTGGTTTTAAAATGAATTCACATTGCTGTCAAGCTTAGATTTAAGGCTTGAAAAGTTTGAGTTGTAAAGGTAATTGAGAATTTGAACACGTTTGTGATTTGTCAAGAACCTTTTGTAGTTCATTAGCATTGTTTAGTCTTCCTTATGAGTAGAGCAAAGTTCGAAACCCCCTCCATCACTTATTGTAACATTTATTTATTTTTTTAAAAGAAAGAATTTAAACTAGTAACTTTAAATATTTCATTATTAAATATTATCTCAAAAAAGAAATATTTCACTATCAAGTGGGTTTTTTTTTTCCCCCCGGATAAACACTTTATTGATCAACCCAACGACACAAAAAGGAGAGGCCCAGGTTTATTGCCTACGAGACTAGGGATGGAAAACTAGAGATGGGCACTAGCCCAAATCCAATCACACAATGCAGCTCTTCTAAGAACGCATAAGGCTACCTTTGCTTCACCCAACAACTGCTCTGTTTAGGCCGATAATAGCTTTTGTTTCTCATTTTTTGTTACCATCACTATCTCAAGATCTGTTGAGATACAGTTGAAAACTGAAAACATTGTAACAAAATAATTTTTAAATGTGTGAATAATGCCGTTGGATCCATTTTTAATGAAAAAATTGCTGAAAAGTAAGGTTTATGGGTCCCGTAAACAGTGCACGAGACCCGCTAGTGTGCACAGAAATATCAAAAATCACGGCTCAACAGTGCATGAATAGTACTCAATAGTGCACTTGTCCCCTAAAGTTGAAATTCGCCCACCCAAAAAAAAAAAAAAAAGAAAGAAAGAAAAAAAAGAGTAAAACGCAAACGCAGGTTCATCTGGATCCAAACGCTCACCAAGGTTGAGCTTAACCCAATTCTTTGGTGGGTGCTTCCCACCTTTCTCCTTTGCTGGTCTCTTCTATTGGTCATCCCATGCTTCCTTATGCTCTATATATGATTTGAGAACTTGCATGGATAGATCAGTTGTGGAACTTTTATTGCCATCCACTCTAGCTTTGTTCCTAGCCATCCAAATTTGATCACACAAAATAGTGTCATAAAAGCTAAAATTAGCTAACTACTTCGTCATTCTAACCCCCCCAAGATTGCTTTAGGCCTAAGAATGGTAAAGAGGTTCCACATGTTGCTCAAATTTAAAGGCCATGGGGCTAACAAGTAACAACCATAGTTGATAGTTGCTTCACCTAATCACATTGGAGAAAAAAAGGGGCTCTGGTCTAGACTAGAGTCTCCCTCTTTTCAGTGAGAATAGTGCATGTTTGGATCTAGATTCTAATTCCTTTTAAATTATTTGTACATGTAAAAAAAAGAAAAAAATAGTGACTGTTACATTCAATCATTTTGTTTCCTAAATAATTGCATTCAATATTTGCAAATGAATAAAAATGCATTGAATTGGTAAGTATACCTTTTTTTTTTTTTTTTTTGGAATTCTTGAAGACCAAGTTTTATTTTATAGTGGCTTGGATTTCCTAGAAAGACCTCAAAATCATAGTAGTCCAATAATTTTTTTACCTTCTTATAATAACCTTTGCTTAACGTTAATGATAGGAAAAATCCCATCTCAAAATCAGCAAAATTGGTTCTAGCTGGTCCCACACGTCTTACTTTAATCATACGGCGAAGAACAAAAACCTTTTTCTCAAAAAGAAATCTTATTCGTCAACTAAGCTGACTTTCCCCCAATAATTTCAACATTCTAAAAATACTTCTTAATCTTATCAATTCGATTTGATTTGATTTTTTTTTTTTTTTTTTTTTTTGAGATAAAAATTTGAACAACTTAAAGTTACAAAATTAGAATAATTGGGTCCACAATACAACTCAGTACCCACCGTCACAACTCGAAGCCAGGTCAATTTAAAAAAAAAAAAGACGCGTAAAGCAAAAAAAAAAAATCAACGGCTCTGATCTGACTTGGAGAACAATCTGACGGGTCCCACAAAATAAAATTCATAAAAATTTCAAATACAAAAAGAAAAAAAAAAGTATCAAAATTTATAGTACTATAAATTTGTGTAATTCAAGCTTCTTGTTTTTCAATTTTCGTTTTCTTTCTCTCTCTCTCTCTCTCTCTTTCTCTGAGCTAGGGTTTCACTTTTTCAGAGCGCCGTTGAGTTTGTCTCGATCGGTGACAGTACTGCTACTGTCTCATTCAATTCCGTGGACCACCAGGTAATTTTATCATTCCTCTATCAAAACCCCCAATTTTTTTGACTGAAATTAGGGTTTATTATTATTTTTTGGGTATGTTGATTTGGGCATTCGATCTATAATTTGCTGATGTGTTTTTGCTTCAATTTTTGGCAAATGGGTTGAATTTTGATTAGCTTGTGGTTGTAATTTTAGTGGGTTTTCATTCTTTTTGTTAATTGAAGTGTGAATTTGATAGAATTGTATGTGTTATTGGATTCAATCTGATTCGATCCGTGACTTTCTTCAAATTTACTTACATGGGTTTCAATTCTAAGTGCTCAAGGTCTTGCGGGTATATAATAGCTTTTCAAATTCTGGGGCAAAAAAGTTAGTTTTTTCTTTTCTTTTTTCTTTCAAGTTTATGTTTTTATTGCTTTTAATTCTTATTTTGAAAATTTGAGTGATTAGTGGGGTTGATGTGATAATAGTCATATAGATTCACTTTGATGTAATTTAGGTAGTGCAGCTGATTTACGTTTAAGGTTACTAGTCTCAGTGGATTTTGAACTGTTTTCTGATATTTGTCTCATTCTGATTATAATATTAATATTCAAATTGCACAGCAGAGCAGATTTTCTTTTTAGTCATCTTTTCATGCTTCATGTTTTTAAATTTAATTTTCACCTTAAATTAAGTTTTATTTTTACATTGGATGCAGAAAATGATGAGAAATACAAATAATTTAAATATCAAAGCTTTAAATGAAATTTGGTTTCCAGAAATTTGACGCAATGGATATAGATAAATTAAGGGAAAAAGGATGCAGGAGTATATCCGAGTTAACTGCACAAAATATATGTGTTTGCTTAGTTGTTGTGGTTTTACTTCGATTTATTGTTGGAATTGAAATATGATAGTTTTGGTTACTACAATTTTTTCATGGATGTTTTAATCACATTGTGATGTTCATTCTTAAACTATCGATCATTTATTGAGTTCTTGGTTACTACAATTTTTTCATGGACGTTTTAATCACATTGTGATGTCCGTTCTTAAACTATTGATCATTTATTGAGTTCTTTATGGACTTGGGTTTGGGATGGGAAGCTTGTTGAACATTTATGTGTCTGAATTAAGATATATTTGATACTCTCAGATACAATATGGCGATGGAAGTTACCCAGATTCTTCTGAATGCACAATCGATCGATGGTAATGTGCGGAAGCATGCAGAAGACAGTATAAAACAGTTTCAGGAGCAAAACCTCCCCAGTTTCTTCTTATCTCTGTCTGGAGAGCTAGCGAATGATGATAAGCCTGTAGAGAGCCGTAAATTAGCAGGTTTGATACTTAAGAATGCCTTGGATGCTAAGGAACAACATAGAAAGTTTGAGCTTGTTCAAAGCTGGGTGACCCTGGACACTGCCGTGAAGGCCCAGATTAAGACATGTTTGTTACAGACCCTATCTTCTGCTGTATCTGATGCTCGATCAACTGCATCTCAAGTCATTGCAAAGATTGCAGGCATTGAATTGCCTCAGAAACAATGGCCTGAGCTTATAGTGTCCCTTTTGTCAAATATTCACCAGCAAGCAGCTAATGTCAGGCAAGCCACTTTGGAGACTCTTGGATATTTGTGTGAGGAAGTCTCTCCTAATGTTGTGGATCAGGATCAAGTGAATAAAATACTTACAGCTGTAGTTCAGGGTATGAATGCATCTGAAGGGAACAATGATGTTAGGCTTGCTGCTACTCGAGCACTGTACAATGCCCTGGGCTTTGCTCAGGCAAATTTTAGCAATGATATGGAGCGTGACTATATCATGAGAGTTGTCTGTGAGGCAACTCTCTCCCCAGAAGTGAAAATACGGCAGGCAGCTTTTGAGTGTTTGGTCTCCATTTCATCAACTTACTATGAGAAATTGGCTCATTACATCCAGGACATCTTTAACATTACAGCGAAGGCCGTGAGGGAAGATGAGGAACCTGTTGCTCTTCAAGCCATTGAGTTCTGGAGTTCAATTTGTGATGAGGAGATAGATATCTTGGAAGATTATGGGGGTGATTTTACCGGGGACTCTGCTATTCCCTGTTTTTATTTTATAAAGCAGGCCCTCCCTGCTCTTGTCCCTATGCTGTTGGAGACACTCCTTAAGCAAGAGGAGGATCAGGATCAGGATGAGGGAGCTTGGAATATTGCAATGGCTGGGGGCACTTGCCTTGGCTTGGTTGCACGTACAGTGGGAGATGATATTGTCCCACTCGTTATGCCATTTATTGAAGAGAACATAACAAAACCAGAGTGGAGGCAAAGGGAAGCAGCCACGTATGCTTTTGGTTCAATTTTGGAGGGTCCTTCCCCTGACAAGTTAACACCTATTGTCAATGTTGCGTTAACATTCATGCTCGCTGCTTTAACTAAGGACCCAAATAACCATGTGAAGGACACTACTGCTTGGACCCTGGGGCGAATCTTTGAATTTCTTCATGGTTCAACCATAGATTCACCCATAATTACTCAAGCAAATTGCCAACAGATCATTACTGTTCTGCTTCAGAGCATGAAAGATGTTCCAAATGTTGCTGAGAAGGCCTGTGGTGCTCTCTATTTTCTTGCTCAAGGGTTTGAGGAGGGGGGCCCATCATCAACTCTAACTCCTTTTTTCCAGGAAATCGTTCAGGCCCTTCTCACTGTTACACACAGAGAAGATGCTAGTGAATCTCGATTGAGGACTGCTGCATATGAAACGTTGAATGAAGTGGTGAGGTGTTCAACTGATGAAACAGCTAGCATGGTGTTGCATCTTGTTCCTATCATCATGATGGAGCTGCACAAGACTCTTGAGGGGCAGAAACTCTCATCTGATGAGAGAGAGAAGCAGAGTGAATTACAAGGCCTGCTTTGTGGGTGTTTACAGGTCATTATTCAGAAGCTAGGGTCATCGGAGCCAACTAAATATCTCTTTATGCAGTATGCAGATCAGATAATGGAACTATACCTGAGAGTTTTTGCGTGTAGAAGTGCCACTGTGCATGAGGAGGCCATGCTTGCCATTGGAGCCCTTGCCTATGCAACAGGGCCAGATTTTGCAAAATACATGCCAGAGTTTTACAAGTACTTGGAAATGGGTCTTCAAAATTTTGAGGAGTACCAAGTGTGTGCTGTGACAGTTGGTGTTGTGGGAGATATATGCAGGGCATTGGAGGATCAGATTCTTCCTTACTGTGATGGGATTATGACACAACTACTTAAGAACTTATCAAGCAATCAGTTGCACCGTTCTGTTAAGCCTCCCATATTCTCATGCTTTGGTGATATTGCACTGGCTATTGGAGAGAACTTCAAAAAGTATTTGATGTATGCCATGCCCATGCTCCAGAGTGCTGCAGAGTTGTCTGCCCACACATCGGGTGCTGATGATGATTTGGTAGACTACACCAATTCTCTGAGAAATGGAATCTTGGAGGCATATTCTGGGATTTTCCAAGGGTTTAAGAACTCTCCTGAAACCCAGCTCTTGATTCCCTTTGCACTTCACATCCTCCAGTTTTTGGACAGCATTTATATGGAGAAAGACATGTGAGTTCTCTGTAGAAGACATTTATTTTTCTGGTGTTCTTATTTTAAATATTTTGTTCCGCATTATTTACTGATTTTTTTTAAAAAAAAATTGATTTATAGGGATGATGTGGTAATGAAAACTGCTGTTGGAGTCCTTGGAGATCTTGCAGATACACTTGGAAGTAATGCAGGTACTCTGATACAGCAATCTCTGTCAAGCAAAGACTTTTTAGATGAATGCTTGTCCTCAGATGACCATTTGATCAAAGAATCTGCTGAATGGGCTAAGTTGGCCATCAGTCGCGCCATTTCTGTTTGAGGCTAGCATCGCTTGGTATTCTCCTTTATTTTAGAAGTCCCTGCATGCATTTGGTCGTGTCGAGTTGGGGTCCAGGGTTGCATATTCATTGAGTCATCACCATTTTCTGACAACACAATACTGTTGGTCTTCAAGCTGTCACTAACTATTGCGTCATCACCAAATGTTGTCACTAACTAATGCATCAGCGCGCGCGCACACCCGGGGGTGGGGGGAGGGTTGTTATGGAGAAGAGGGTAGTCATGGCTTCACTGAAATGGGTGGAGGTCTCCATAGAAAATCAGAGCAAAGAGGGCTCATGGAGGAGTGCAGTTGCAGACAGAGAGGGAGGTAAGTGTGAGATGAAATTAGATGCTGCTCAAACTGCTTGATGATTGGCTGTGCGCTTGGGTCCTTAAACGATAGTCCTATTCTTGTTGAGGTTAGTCCCAAATGGTTACAGGTTTTTGAACAGAAGAATGCGAAGAGGTCGGTTCTGGTGTTGTGACATTTCAACAGCACCCAAGTGCTATATTCCCGAGTTTCTCCTTCCATCGGCATGTTTTTATTTCCATTTTCTCCTTCCTGGAGAACGTTTTCATTCCTGGTTTCTCCGTCAATAGCAGATTCTCATTCTTTTGTTAATTTGTGTCTTCATCTGTTCATCATATGTCCATCATGGTCAGTTTTATTTCATCCTTTTCATATTTTTTCTTTTACTTAGTATGCGGGTTGGGATTCACCCACATTTACTGAGTCTAAGAGCATTTCATCTTGCATTTCATTCATTCATTTTTCATTTTTGTCAGTCTTAGTAGGTGTTTTCTCAGGTCAAATGTAATACCATGCATTCATGAAGAGTGGTAAATGAGTATAGGTTTTGATTTTGCTTTGGAATGTGTAATCATATTCATATCTATCCCCTCCTGTGGAGGGTAGTATATTGGAATGTCACGAATTGTGATGACATTAAAAGGTTATGTAAGGATTTGAAGTGTCACCCTTTGCTAGAGGCAGTGTATTTGTGGTCCTGCCTCAGTTGTTATCTTTCAAGTGATATTAATGTTTATAGAAACGATGAATTTTGTGAATATGGGCAGCTTTATTTTCTTTCTTTCTGTTTATTGGTCTTTCTTGCCTTTCTGTTTGATTAATTGCCATAATTCATTTACAAACTAGCCTTGGCCCCTGCCATGAAGAATTGGATACCAGATCCTTGCTGCCCAAATTATTGACCTCATTGGTCAAGAACTTATTATAATCTGCATTACATCACAGAATCCATGCTTCAGCTGCAATTGGTTTATATATATATATATATATATATATATATATATATATAATATAGCAGAAGCCTAATCCTCAATTCCCTCCCATAAAGATGTGGTTTATGAAATTTCCGAACCACCACAATTGGTGATCCCCGTTGGTAATTCTCTAAGACATCGTGTAAAACACACCCCTTAAAACTCCACAAAGCACACCGCGACGTACACAAATAGTATGTATAAGTGTATAACCATGATGCACCGTTTCAGATGGTGAGTGACAGAGTCCGTAGGGCAAAGAGAGAGAGAATCTTGAGGGCCTCACTGCCGTCTGCTTTGCCTACCACCACCATGATACTGCTGGAACTGTAACTAGTACATTTTTTAATTAATTAATTTTTTGTTAGGCGTCAAATAAGTTTTTGGAATGATTTTTGTTTGAGCTGGTTCAATTTTTTGTCTGTGTGTTAGATTTGGATTTGTTATGGATATTTGGGTTACATTAGTAATATCTACTGTGACCAAAAAAAACTGAAATGGTGTTTAAATCTATTTTTCCCACACACAAAAACCTTGAACCATAGAGAGCCAAATTAGGAATAAGCAATGGGTCATGAGCTGCAACGATGACAAGACTGCAAGGTATTCCAATATTTCTTCTCTCTCTAGCATTGCTTGATTATGTTTTTGAAAAATTGTTGCAACCATTCCTGTTCTAAACATCTAATATCATAAAGGTTTTTTTTTTTTTCAAAAATTTTGGACAGTAAATATGATTAATTTCAGTGCTTTGGTTGCATTGGTTTGATTCATGTTTTTGAGTTAGTATTTCTTTTCTTTTGTTTTGTCTGCATATTTTTTTGTTGGATTTGGTTTTACGTTAGGGTATTTGTGTTAATTTAGTTTTGGATAGTCAAGGTTTAGAAAGCTAGCGTCAAATTAAATAAGAAAGCATTGAAATTTATGTCTGTCTGATGTTGCTCTTGAAAAGCAAATTAGGTTTTACTAATGTATACTCTTAGAGCATATATTAATAAATACTCTTAGAGCATATATTAATAAATTTTTTTTTATAGAAAAATGAAAATGTGACTAACTTTTTTGACAATGCATGCACTTAATTGGACTCAAATTTGTATCCCTATTTGGTTACCAGAATAAATGAGAGAGAGAGATGAGAATTTTAAATTTTGATATTATGTACTGTAATAAATTAAGCTACGTTTGTATAGCGCTTATAGCGCTTAAAATGGCCTGTGTTTGGAGTTTGGTGTTTTAAACAATGGGACCCACTGCTATAGTGGGTTCCACGGCAATTGTGCATAGTCAGGCAATTTTCTGGGTCTCACACAGTATTATTCATATTTAAAAACTATTTTGCTATAGTGTTTTTAGTAATAAATTTTCAATTTTCAGTAATAAGCAGTATTTAAACACACAATTAATATGCAAAAAAAAAAAAAAGAAAAAAAGAAAAGAGGTACGCATCAGATACATCAATTTGCATGGAAGTTTGGATAAAAAAGGATGCTTTGATATCCTTCTATTTGTAATTTTGAATCTTTATCTACCTTTTTTTTTTTTTTGAGAATGAAATCTTTATCTACCTTCATTGAATTGACAATAATTAAAAATGATTGATTATGATTACTAGACAACCTTAAAAGATGGCATTATTTAAAGATTGCGTGTCCTCTTCTTTTCCCAAAGGTTCCAATCTGACCCACTGGAAGCTGGCATGGCCGAAAGGACAGTGCCACTGGTGGTATTCTTGTTTTAATTGCAAGGATACAGAATCAGACAGAGAAAAGGCCTATTTTTATAACTCCTTGGTCGTTGTCTCGTTTTTTTAAATCTTTGGGTTCCCTTTTTTTTAAAACATATAGAATCATAATAATTAATAAGTAATAAATTAAATTAAGTTTTTTTAAAAATAACAAATTAAACATGTGGGGACCAGTTAATCAGGAGGTACTGTTAAGGCAGTGCTAACTGGGCCAATGACCCAATCTGAAGACGTAAGACCATCCGAGAAGGTCAGATAAGAATATAAAAAGAACGGAATGAAGAGAGGAGTAGAGATAATATGAGATAAGTCCAACGAGCGTCAGAGGATAAAAGTCATCTCGGCAACAAGTGTTCGAGGTCAGTACGAGTGTCATATCATCATGGACTTACTTCGAAGTTACATCATCATTAAGAGTTAGACGTCGGACAAGGGATAAGAAAGGAGAACGACAACAAATATCTTCAAAAAGCTGCTATCTCCGCATTAAATGACTCCCAACCAACACTCTGGCCGCATTAATGTGAAAGTAACGCCTAAACAGTGATCAAGTAGCCTTACAGCTACTAGTTGATGGTTCTGGGAGGTGCTGAATGAGACAGGAAGAAATTTCCCAAATTTAACCTACACATGTGTGGTAGGGATGACACCAAAACTGAAGTATATAACATGGAAAGATATACTAAAATGAGGAGCAGAAAGAAATTAGAAAAAAGACTACGAACTCTTGTATGATCTTATTATTTACAAGTACAATATAATATAAACCCCGAGTTACTCCGAGGACAAATTTTCTCATCTTATGTGTGTCTAATCATCTTAGATTATCAAATTTAATCGTTCTTCTTCTAGAATAAATCTAGTTCTTTCATCCACGCTCCATAAATTTATTATTTGGGCCGCTTGGGCTAGAGTCCAATCCTATTTTGGGCCTAATCCCATTTCAATCCTTACAAAACCCTTAGCATATAATTCACTTGATGAAATATTTAGCCTATAGAATCATAATATTTAACTTTACTTTTTGTAATTTCAAGGCTCAATTTGTTATTCTTGAAACTACAATATTTAGATTTAAGTAAGAACAACTGAGCCAAGAGTCTTGTAGTTTAATTGACACATTCTTATGCATAAAAGTGCTTGAGAGGTTTGGAAGAAAAAAGTTAGAGTTGCGAGTGAACAACATATTGTAACTATCTAAAAAAAAAAAAGTAAGAACAACTTACATTTCTATAAAATAAAAAAATAAAAACTAAAACTAAAAACTAAGAACAACTAGATTCTTAAAAAAAATGAACAAGCATGGTGGCATAAAAAAAAGTTGAAGAGTCAATTGTAAAGAGGAAAAATATCTTAACTGATGTCTCACAATATCTTAAATCTATAATGAACTAATTACTAACCCGTGTAATACACCGAATAGTTAGCAAATGTTAAATATTTTCATTTTGTTCAATAGGACCAAAGTGGACCAAATAAGAGCAAAGTTGGCAGAATGGACCGAATAGGACCAAAGCGGACCGAATAAAACAAAAGTGGACTGAATGGACTGAATAGAGCCAATGTGGACCGAATAGGACCAAATTTGACCGAATAGAACCAAAGTGAACCGAATAAGACCAAAATGGACTGAATAAGATCAAAGTGGACAGAATGGACCGAATAGAACCAAATTGGACCGCATTGGATAGAATGGACCGAATATAACCAAATAAGAGTTATACTTATACCCACTTCATTGGGTGATCTCAGTCTTCCCTCGCCCATCCTATCGGATCCAAATTTTGTCGAAGTATGAACTACCAAATCATCCTTGGGAGCTAGTTGTTAATATTTGTTGCTTCGCTTTTGGGCTTTTTATTTTTCTATTATTCCGTTTTAAGGTACCCCAAAAAAAGAAAAAAAAAACCATGCATAATAATAGTTCTATTTCATAATTCATATTAAATATTAATTTGTGCAATTTTTAAGACAAACATCTATCAATAGGTTTTAGTTAACTCAATTAGTGAAATCTCCTCGTTGAATAAGAGATGTACGATTCGAACTTTACCTACAATTAAAAACTTATTGATATTTTGATTTGATGACAAAAAACAATTATCATGGAATAAACACCGTTGAAGTTGTATTATATGTCTCTATCTAATCAAAAAAAAAAGGCAAGACACAATCTAATTCATGGGCTTGACTCTGTTGGGTGGACCGTGTGATCCATATGTTGAGAAAGCCCAAAAGTTAGTTTGGTATTTTCTTTACGAGGGTTTGTTTGGGCTAAAAGTGAGGGCCCATGTTAGAGAGTAGAAGCCAATATAGGGAAACGAAGTCCACTCTAAAACTCTCAGTCTCACCCGTCGATCACTCAGTCTCAAAACTCTCCACCGTTCAACACCGACTGTAAGCTCTCTCTCTCTCTCTCTCTCGAAATGGGTATTTGAAAGATTTGGTTTTGATGGGTATTAGGAACTGAAATACATGTTTTTTTTTGTTTTTGTTTTTGGTTTTGTTGGTTAATTAGGAACTGGAATATAATTAGGAGCCAGAATTGATGTACTGTCTTATAGTTTGTTTGTGTATTTTTTTTTTTAATTATTATTACAATTTTTTATGTTTCTATGATGAAGGTACATGTTACAAAATTCTTGTTGACAGCTGATATTTGAATGTTTGGTTAAAATTATGAGGGGTTTACATATAGTTTTTTAGTTAAAAACAACCATCTTTGTAAAGTGAAAACATGCAGTACATATAGTTTTTAGTTAATAGCTCCTATATTATTACAGTGGAGGAAACATGCTTCATGTGGCATTGCATCTGTTTGTGCTTTTGAATTCTTTGAATTGGTTACCCATATTTTTAAGTCTGCACGAAAGCGAAAAGTGGGAACTATACCACATCATCAAAATCCCACCTGAAGCACCCGCAGAACCCAAATACAACCAATCCACATAATGACAACCCCATAAGCTTCTTATAAACGCTCTAGTAATCACCTGCGTCTTCATCTCCTGCAAACAAATTATATCTACCCGTCACATTTGAATAATCAAGCGTTACTAGGGAAATGGCCATGGAGATTGGGGGTATGAAGTTACTCACTTGTGGGGTTGGGTGATTGCATCCATATATGGGAAGGATAAGGGTAGATGGGCCACACAAGTTAGTACAGGCATGCACATGTGTAGTTTTTGGAGGAGTATCAGAACAGGTTGGGATAGTTTTTTTTTTTTTTTTTTTTGATAATTCAACAGTTACAACAGTGGGGGGTCGTGGGATTTGAACTCTGCCTGTTTTAGTGGGAAATGCCAGGAGGTGCCAATTGAGCTATGAGGCTTTTGGTAGAGCAGCTTGGGATAGTTTCTTCCAACATGTGGCTGTCAAGGTAGGTGAGGGCAATCAAATAAGATTTTGGTATGATCTTTGGAGTGGTCATATTCCTCTTAAGTATCTACAACCTTAATCTGTTGGAATTTGAGGTTCCACAAAGCCTTTCATGATTGGTAGATGGAGGAGAGGGGGTTGATAGGATGACTTGGTGATTAAATGGGAGTGGCGCATTTGATATTTGGTCTTACTACAAGGCCATTTGTGGCACTAATGATCATTCTTTCTTGTCCATGGAAGAGCATTTAGCGAGTTAAGGCCCCAAAAAGGGTGTTTTTCTTCTTGTGGACAGCAGCGTGGGGTAAGATTCTCATTCTTGATAATCTAATCAAGAGGGCTTTCTCTTTAGTACGTTGGTGTTGTACGTGCCAGTGTAGTGAGGAAACGGTGAACCATTTGTTACTCCATTGTGATGTTGCATATATTTTGTGGAGTGAGGTGTTTAGGATGTTTGAGATTTAGTGGGTGATGCCATTGACTATCCCAACTCTATTATTTGGTTGGAGAAATTGGTTTGGGAAACATTCCTTGGATGTATGGAATCTAGTGCCAGTATCTTGATGTGGATAGTAAGGAGGGAATGGAATAGTCATACGTTTGAGGCTGTCAAGAGATCTCTTGATCAATTGAAATCCTTGATGATACATATCTTAATTGGTTGGTCTCAGGCATGGGTTTTTACACTTTGTTATTCCATTTTTGAGTTCCAAAATTCCATTAGATTTTCTCCTTGATATTCTTGTAATTTTTAAAGATACTCTATGTTCACCACCATGACCATATAGTACTTTTCATTTTCAATAAAACTCTTATTACTTATAAAAAAAAGGACTATAGTATATATCGTGAACCATTGACTTTTCTTGATGTATCTCTTTTATATAAAGAGTAGAATAAATGTATTAGATTAGTTAGTGGCAAATGCATGCATGCTCCAAAACTGATGGTTGTAACTTTTTGTTTGTTTTGAAAGGATTTCTAGGAGTAACTCTTGATAAAACTCCATTTTCGATCACTCTCCATGGCCAACAATCCTTCACAACTGCTCCCATCAGGTCCTATTCTCTCTCTCCCCCCCCCCCCCCCCCCCCCCCCTCTCTCTGTGTTTTCTATTATCTTTTTTAAGAGAAAATCATTAGAATATTAAAACTTTAATTTATTTATTTTCTGCAGAGCTAATTGATAGGTGCATAGGGTCGAAGATATGGGTGATAATGAAGGGAGACAAGGAGCTCGTTGGCACTCTTAGGGGCTTTGATGTCTATGTCAACATGGTCCTTGAAGACGTCACTGAATAGTATGCCCCTCACTCATTTCTTTTCTTTTTTCTTTTTGATAAGTCTCACTCATTTCTTTCTTATATTCTCTACATATAGGATTTTTAATTTTATTTTTTTCCGCTAATTTATACTAGTACTATTGTGTATAGCAGTGTAAATTTAGTTTCGTGTTCACTGACTTTGGCTATTACTGTTGGTAGAGGATTAGGTGAGAGAGAGAGAAAGAGAGGTCAAATTGGTGGTTGGTTTTACCTATCAAAAAACTGTTGGTTAGTTTTTTCTTGAAAGAAGGTTAAGGTTGTGTTGGTTTGGGCTTTGTAAATGTAAAGGGACCATGAGAGGCAAAGACAAATTTATGGAATGTGTTGGCTTTGTAACTGAGGGTGCCTGTTGGTGAAATGTTCTATGTGGGCTGAGGATGTAGTCTTGGGGTTTGTCTCACTATATCACACTAGTAAAGCAATGGTTTATGCGTATTTGGCAGTGAGGTGGTGCATTAGGCAAGGTGGTTGATTATTAGGAAGATGACAAGTTGAGGCAAGGCCCAAGGTAATGCATTTTTGAGTTGTTCAAGATCAAAGTAGAAATCCTCTTTGATAAGTAAAACTAAATTTATTAGGAAGATGAGAAAGTTTTGATACACACAGTGTATCAAAAACGATGGATTGTGTGCTATATTATTTTTTATTGGTAAGTTACACATGCATCTAGTCACCCTTCACTTTTCTCTTACAATGGAACGGGGTGTGATTTGAGCTAGTACTCATTGATGATTGTATGATATATTGTGATAAAAATCAATAGTCTTAGAGCATTTGTCATTTTGTTGTGTGATATAACTTTTGTTCTTGGTTGGAGTACTTTGTTTTTCAGAAGTTAGTTATTGGATTCATAAACTTATTCAATTGCATTCCACAAAAATTGTAGAGCAGTAGGGTTTTAGTCCCAATTGTAACAGATCAGTATGCTGAAGAAAAACTTTTGTTTCTTGTTGGTAAATTCACCTGACCTCAACCCTTATAGACATTCTAGATTGTGACATATCAATTTTAAAATTTTTTTATAGATGTCATTGGAATATAAGAGTAAGAAGGAGAATGTGAATAGATTCACCATCGTGTTGATAGACTGTTTTCTGAGATATTGCTTTAAAATGTAGAGTTGAAGATTTCATTGAAACTTAGTAGATTGTGTCATGGTGTAATCTTGAGCATGTAAGTTTTATCATTTGACAACTCTTAATTTGCCAGTTCATGTGGGACAAGGGCCTTCTAAAAGATAATGGAGGTTATAGCCAATGAACTCTAGCTTAAATGTTACTTCCTCCTTCCATAATCATGGGTTCAAGAACCAATTGGTGAGTGTAAATTATCGTTCAAAAAAAGAAAAAGATAATGGAGGTCATAGATAGCTATCTAGGTACTATCCATCTGCTAGGAGAGTTTACAAACAAATATAGATTTTTCGTATCAGCCTCCCTATTTATGGCCCACCATATGATCTATTATGTGAATAGGCACATGCTCCTTTCCATTATACATGACTTCAAATCCTAGCAGGAAAAGGAGGGGAAGGATACTCGCTCTATGGTAAATATACAGAATTCCATAGTCAATCTCATAGATTAATATAGAATTATGTGTCATGCCATATTCACTGTTTTGCTTGGCCTTTTTGGCAAATCCTGTTTGGAAGGCATTTGTTTTCGGTTTTCGTCAATTATTTGAGATTTTTACCTTTTCTCCTTCTCTTCTGCTGCTCCTCCCAATTCTAAGGTTTTCACCTGTTATTGTTGCTTTTATAAATAAAGACTGCAAAATTGCTTTCAAATAGGAAGTTTTGTAACTGTCTCATCTCTTTTGTGCATAACATGCCAAAAGGCAGGCAAAACAAATGATCTTACTTCTTCTTGATCTTGTCTAATAATTGAAAGTATTTATTCCAAACGGCAATTTTCAGTCTGGCCCTTGTGGAGGATGTCATTCTTTTCTAAATTTTTGCAGGATCGTGTTATAGTAGGTGGTTTTGCAATTGCAAGAAGTTCCATTCTTGGTTAGGGCCATTGGGACCCTTGTAAAAATTTATTGGTGCATGGAGTTATCATTTTCATATGAAAGTTTACTTGTTGAAAAAATTTTAAAAAAAAAAAAATATATATATATATATATATATTTTGCAGGGAAAAGGAGCACAAGTTTTTAGGGTATCTTTAGACTCCATAGAAGAGATTGCATGTGGTATTGTTTTCCTGGATCTTGATGCTTTGATTTTATGGGGTCTTTCTGGAGCTTAATAAATTGTATCTGTGTTTTTCCTTTTTCTTTTTGGCATGAAAGTTACTGTATTTTTATCCCCATCATTGAGTTTAGTGACATCCTTCACATGACACATCTTTCAATTTAGTTGGCTACTTACTCTTTGTGAAGTTTAATACAGTAGGAGATTATTGATACTTCATTTTCCACTTTGTCCAAGCCTTTGGTGTTCAGATGTGAGGGAGATAATGTGATTGAAACATAAGGTCCCTTGGTTAAAAAGTTGTTATTGAAGGTAATCACCCAAATGCTGCTAAAAAAATTTAAGGTAATGTAGATTGAGTCTGAAGTATTAAAATTTTGCGGGAGGTTGATAGTATTTGGACAACCACATTCTTTTTGTGTGGATGAAAGGGAAGCAGATTCTGAGGTGGGATTCTTAACCTGGGGAATTTGATTTTTGGATGAAAAATGGGAACTGTAGCCTTTTTTTTTTTTTTTTTTTGCTAAACAGGGGAACTGTAGCCTTTGTTGTTGCATTTTGTGGGTGTTTAGGACAGTGTTCGTTTCACTGAAAAGTGCCTTCTCTTCTTCTGAATTTCTATTTTCAACAAACAATATGAATTGCAAGGATGAATATCTAAGGCTGACAAAATTACAAGGTGTGAAAAACATAGCACTAGCTTCCTGAGGAAAAAAAAGAGGACTTTTGTAAGATTTAGCTATTTATATTGTCTTCTTTTATACGATTTGAAATTAGTTTCTGTATCTTTCTTCATTTTTATTCTCTTAAAAGAACTGTGTTTAGCTAATATGTTAGCTTCAGTCAGTTCAGTACTTCAGTGTGAGCTTCTGTTCCTGTTCAAGATTTAATATTTTGTTTTCATTTGTTAGTGAACAACTATAGAGGTTTTATTAATCACTTTATGGTTCAAATATCATGTCACAGTGAGATCACTGCTGAAGGGAGACGGATAACAAAGCTTGATCAGATTTTACTAAATGGAAACAACATTGCCATTGTAAGTGAGATACAATGGTTTTTTTATTCATTATGCTTGAGCAGTTTAGTTTTGTTTTCAAGTTTGCGGGATGTATTTCCTCTATCATTGATACAAAGAATGAATTTCAACATCCCAAACATTTCATCTTAAAGTGTAAACCCTACGCTTTTTAAACTACTTTCTGCAAGCCTTTACTTAGCTGCTTATTTGCCTATTTTGATTAAATTTAAATGGAGCCATAATGTGAAAAATGGGAAATATATGTTTCAAATATCTAAATTTCCTTTCTAATACTTTTGTTGGAATGCAGCTGGTCCCGGGTGGTTCACCTGATCCAGAATGAGTGCAGCTAGCCTCTACTCTGTTATTGATTTCCTCTTCCTCTACCGTGGTTGGGGTCAGATTACTCTTCTGTTTTAATGAGAATTCTGACCACCAAGATGCTCTTTTTTCCACCGCTTTGTTATTCATTAGTTATCATGATTGTTGGATAATGGTGGTGGGTCTAACAATGATCATAGATTATGATGGATTGTGTTTGTCCTAATAGTTAGTTTGTATTGCTAATCATAGTTAGTGTGCCATGAGCTCTACTATTGCTTTAGATGATATTGTATGGTTTCAAAGACAAAATTTAACATTATCTGCTGCCAGTTAAATCAATGCTAAGTAGACTTCTTTGTTAATTGTAATGCCATTTGGGTATAGCTTGTTGGCTTTAATGATTTTTTTCTGGTCTCAAGTTGTGATGTTTGTTGAAACTTGAAAGACTTGTTGGAAACCTTTGGATTCAAAGTTTCAAACAGACCTCTTCAGGGCTACTAGTTGGTTTAAAGGGTTTGGTTGGATACTAGAGGTTTCCAAGTCTATGATCTTCCTGAGTTGACTGTCAATTGCCAAAGACTAAGAGAGCATTTGATTTGCAGTTTGTTGTCAATAGCCCTTGCTTGCACAACACATGAAAGAATACCTTTCTACACACACACACACACACACACATATATATATAGAGAGAGAGAGAGAGAGAGAGCATTTCTGTTAGTGGGAAAGAGAGAAATTTAACACAATGAGTTCTAGGTGGATGATGAGGCTATTGATTTAAGATCTACAAGTACATGTCTAACTCACTAATAAAAAAGTAACCACAAAATGTCATTGGAAGTAATAGGAAAATTCAACACTTTATAATGTGACATGGTGTTCAAACTAGAAAATATTAAAAAGTTGGGGTGCAATACACAATGTATGTAACTACAAAAACGAACTAGATGAAGGAAAAGAAATTAAATGGATTGAGAAAGTGAGCATCATAGTGAGCATAAAGTTATATGGAAAGAGATATTAGGTTTTACTTTAAAAGTCGTACAGAGAAAGTGCCGTAGTACCCCTTAGTGATATGACTCCCACCTTCCATATCTAACAAAGCCAGTGGGGTTGGATAATTTCCCTATTTTTGTTCTTTTCCTAGTGCTGTTGTGTACCTCTATCTCTATGGCTCTATCACTCTATGTGCTTGGGGTTTCTCCATGACATATATACTCACAAAAGAAAAAAAAAAAGGAAGAAGAAGAAGAAGAAGAAGAAATCAAGAAAGATTGGACAGTGGAAGAAAATGAAAGTACAGTAAGCATCCTAAATGAACAGAACCAACCACTTTGAGCAGTCATGTAGTGACTTCAAAGTGCCGTTCAGTGCACTTATCCTCTCCCTCAGTCTTGCCTTGTCAATACTAGGTCCATAGAACTAGATATAAAAACAAAATAAATCCTAAAGATCCAACAAATTTTAATATATAATCTTTTACGTGCTTATGAACGTGATTAGTTGATATCAATAGTATAATAAATGAATTTACTTTTTTGTGATTAGTGACACATTAATTGGTAAAAGTCACGTAGTAAACTCCGTATTATCCCTAATATTATTCAAAATTAAACCTTTTTTTTTTTTTTTTTTGCTGAATTTCAAAATTAAACTAATAGTGCTAATGTAAATGAAACTAGTCTATGGGCTCATACTACTATAATTTGTAGTATCCCTAGTATCACTAAAAAGAAAAAGATGAGCCCATAAATGAAGTCTCACATTGCTAAGAAAAGACCGAGGATAATGATTTTATTGAATATCTAAGTTAAAACAATTCAAGATGGAAATAATTTTGAGCAATATTACAAATGTTACATTTTATTATTTAGGTATTTCAAATTGATGTATCAACTTTTAAAATTGAAACAAACAATAATTAAGTAATCTATGTATCATGTCATTGATGTGGCATTGGTCACATTCATTTTCGCAGCAATTGTATATTTGTATGTCTTTTTTTTAGGAGAGGATATGCTAGTTAAGTTAGAACTCATTCACATTTATAAGTCTTTTAAAGTAAAATTGGTAATGCTAATTGTCTTATAATTCAATAGAGATGTCCACGGTTCAAATTTCCGTTATTCTCCTCAAAATTACTTAAAAAGGAAAAAAAAAAAAATTATATCATGACACTGTATACACCAACCACCATATATATTGTTAATGCTTAATCACAATCAGAGGCTAGACTTGGAGGGGCAAACCCCATATTTCATCTTTATCATTTTTTTTAATTAATTTCAATTTTCGCAAAGCATAGCACATGCCATTCGTCACATTTGCGTTTGCACATTTTTGAGCATTAATGTACGAATGTAACAGACCATATCACCAAACTGTTTCCCCGACAACCTAGAACCATTACCAAAAAAAAAAAAAAAAACAAGAGTTTTTTAGTATATTTTATGAGAAATGCTACGTTCACAATATTTTTGTAAAAAATTTTACGTGTCAAGTTATTATTAGCAGCTACTAATAGGTAAAAAATAATTTCAATTATGGGTTTAAATTAAAACTAATAACAATTTATGACTTATGATTTGTTGTGAAAATATTGTGAACGTACCACTTTTTTAAGTTTTATTATTCAATTACTACCTTGTAAACATCATAATTACCAAAAAAAAAAATATATATATATATATATATATAAAATTATGTGTGGTCTCTAAGAGGATTGATTAAAATAAACTTAATTTTTGTTTGTTTGTTTTAATGTATGGTTAAAGTAAAACCAACGTTGAGAGTTCAAAATGTTTTTGAGTTGTGTCCCAACTTTTAGCTAGTGCTCCCACTAATGGCCTCCAACAAATTCAACCCTCCTAATACTTTATAATTTGATTTCATCTGTAGCCCACTCTTCATGTTCATTGTCTCTACCTTTGACTAAGAAAAGAAAGTGTGTGATGAAAGCCGAAATATGAGGACCAAAAGCACCGCACACTAGTGGTGTTTGGTACCACGGAAAATGAAATCTAGGAGAAGTTTTTTAGGAGAGTTCCCACTACCTAATGATCAGAGAGCATAAGATAGGTGATGGTGATTATGATGATGATCTCTTCAGAAATATAGTCCATGTTTCTTATTGCTTCATCACTGTCCATATATACAGTGATGAAAATTTGTAGTATCATTATTTTAATTTCCTAGCCTCTGGAGGAAGTATGTTCATATATAAGCCAGACAAACTTAATGGAGCTTTGTATGCCACGTTCACATCCTATTGTGCTTTGAATTTATAATCAAATCATCAAAACATGTGGCGGGGGAAAGGGCCCCTGGTCTTTTGAATCCCTTCTTTAATATTCATGGTTTGTAACATATTACTTTTACAAACCATCACCTCCTTCATTTGTAATAGTTTAACATTCAAATTGGGGTTGTCCACAAACACGTTCGACCCAATCCATCCAATCATACCTGAATCAGAAATCAACTGATCTGAAAATTGTGGCAATTAACGACAAGTGTTCACCTTAAAAACCTATTGATAGCGGGTCTCCTTATCCAAAATCTAAATTGACCAGATTCGATAGAAAAAACCCATTTCTACCCAAATTTCTGCCTAGATTGGTGGAGATCTCACGATCTTTGGCTAGATCGCCAAAATCTCTCCTCGTCGTCATTTCTTCTAGTTTTGACCGAAACTAACTACCACCGTGGACAATTGACCCTGACTAACTTGTTACTTCTCTTCAGTTGATAATGGGTCTCGTTTTCTATAATCTAAAGGAATTAGGTCGAGTCCAAACAAGTCTAGGTCTCATTTTCTCCATATTATAATCCTAAATATGAAATTAAGAATGTTTAAGTATCCATGCTTTTCTTAATGTTATTTTTATTGTTAAAAATATTATATTCCAAGAGTCCAAGCTTATCCTAATCTAATTGTAATGTAAGTACCAAAATCCTAAGGTTAGCTACTGCATATAGTATATACCCTACACTAAGCTAATAGCAACACATAGTTTGGTACATTAAAAAAGATGTCGCTAAGGAATCTCTTGTACATAGGCCGCTAGGCTACATCACATTAATTCTTTTGCCTTTATTTTCTTTCTCTTCAATATTTTATTTTCTTTGTTCTATTTTAACGTAGTAGGATAACCATGTCTTATATCTTCTTATGTTATGTTATATATCTTTATCTTCTTATATATTGTTATATTAGTGGATTTTAGTTAACTCAACTAGTAAAGTCTCTGATAGTTGAATAAGAGATTTAATGCTCAATCCCTGTCTATACCAAAAATCAATTGGTATATTGGTCTGATGATAAAGAGCTATCATCAGGAGCAGATGCTATAAGTTGAAACTCTTTAAAAAAAAAAAAAAAAAAAAAACCTTAAATTATGCTATTAAAATAGTTAATCAAATTCTTAAACTCAAAAGTTGAAAACTACTATATCAATATATTAAGTGATAGTCAATCGCTACTTGCATTCATAATTCATACACACTGCTGATTTGTTTCAAACTCATGCATATTACATATGCATTGAGGTGGATCAAGTTTAAACAGGTGACCATCTTAGCTAGAATTTATTTTGTCAATATATAGCTAGGCCAACCTTTGAAAAACCTTTCTGACTCTGCTGCTAATCCAAACAATATTGACATTGCCGTTTTCAAAATTTTATCAAAAATTGTATGTGGGGGGGGGGGGGGGGGGGGGGGTGGTTGGGGTTTCTGAAGTTGTAAAACAAGATTTATGTGCATTTAGAACAATATTGGAAGCCTAAACAATCCAAATGAAAAAGATGAGTGATGAGCCTATGGCACATGTTATGTGTGTTGAGACTAGGGAGAATGAATGCAGATTGACTTGTAAAAAAGGTGAAAATACCCCCTAAAAGCCAAGCTGAAAGTGCCTAGAGTTTAAGAGTTTAAGCCATGCAAGGTACTGTTTGCAGTGTCCACATGCATACAAGTTCTTCTTTATTGAGGCAAAATAAAATAATGCAGTTGACTTTAGGGTTGTGGCCTTAAAAGTTAATGCATATCATCATCATTCTGTTGCTCTTAGCTTGGTGGGGGTGCACCATGACAGCATCTTTGATGATGGCACATTTTGTACCACCGAGTAAGCATAAAAGCAGACCTTCCCTCCACCATTTTTCACGCTAAAGCCATAGCTCACATTCCTAAGTATCAAGCAAATTAACAAGAAGAGAAGATCAGCCATGAATACTCCTAAAATCAAGGCCTTTCTTCTGCTTCTTCTTGTACTGCTTATGCCCTTATCAGGTTAGCTATAGTTCTCAATATTATTACCTAAAACTTTTCCAAACATTAATTAATTAAGTTATTGCTTAATAACAAATGCTCTCTTTCTTTGCAGGCATGGTTGAAGGCTTCAAGGATGGCATGAATCCCAATCACTCACTTCGCAAGGTAGCCTAGCTACTACTCATGCAAACTTTATAAGCAATGAAAGTCACATTATTAAGACAAAAAGAGATAGTGATAAAGATGAATAACCTGTTCTTTTACAACTAATGTTACACTCATTATAAGTGAATGCAATTAACTAGTTACATTTTATGATCTTATGTCAAACTAAGATTTAGTTGGTATATCATACTTCTTCACCTCTCCTAGACACTGCGGAAGTGAAATTATTCTTCTTAAATTGCTAACAGATGTTAATTATTTCTTTGTTAAGGATGGTATCCGAGTGAACTGGAGGAAGCTTCCAGAGCTTGATGCACTGCTGCACGATTATGAAGGTGCAGGACCCAATACTAGGCATGACCCGAAGAAGAAACCTGGAAACCCTTAAGTACTGCCTTTTGGGCCCTAACCTTATAATAGAAGCTACTGCCTCTCTCTCTCTAGAGGGTTTGATAATGTTTGAGGAAACGCCAATATAGCATTCTAAATGAGTTTCTTTATTAATATATATGGTATCCAACCCTAGTAGTGGGTGTTGTAAGGCCTTAAAATATGTAGGACCTCACTTAGTATATCAGATGTTTCCTATGTATGCAGTTTCTGCTGCTATTGCTTATTCTGCTATGATACAAATAAAACAAGTTTATGCTATTGTGACAAAATTGTCTTCCAAATCGATTTAGACAAACCTCCTAGGCTACTATGATACTCATGAGCGGGGCAAGCTCTTCTATTATGGTTCATGGTTTCTTGGCTATACGGTTCATCTGGGGTTGGGTGAAAGATCAAACTTCAAAAGATAGTGAATGGTCTTATTATTACACAAATTCATAACTCCCCAAGAATTTCAATTGTTCTTATATTCATCATTATCGGAATTGGGTTCAAGCTTTCCCCGACCCCTTCGCATCATCTGTTGTATATGAAGGCTTGCAGATATTAACACAAGGTTAAAATTTTAGCTCTTTCAAAATGGTATTTCACTGATGGCTCAGGCCCCAATCTTAACAATTTTTATTCCTGTTGGTGACATTATCAATATCAACCCAGGCTTTAATATTGATCTTCTCAATTCATTAGGTAGCAATTCATAAAATTATTAGCATATACTAAATCATATGTCTCATTAAATTATTTAAATAAATTACACGGTCTTAAAAAAAGTTAGTTCCAGCTACAATGAGTGATCAGCTTATGGTCAATTTAGGTGCTCAATATTACAGCTCCAATGAGTGATCATCTACCACAAAATAAATAGTCAGCTTATGGTCTAGAGGTTTAAAACTGAATTTTTAAAGGCCATAGGAGCTTAATTTCCTTGTATATCAAATATTTCGTATGTATGCAGTTCTGCTGCTATTGCCTATTCTGCTATAATAAAAACAAATCAAGTTTCTGCTATTGCTGTAAGCCTGTAACACCATAAAATATATAAAAGACCTTACTACCAACAAAGTTTTCTTTAAGCCAGTTTAGTTTTATTTAAACAAATCATATGACTCATAAAATAAATGAGCAATGTGACTAAAAATTTTCATTGATATTTTATGAATTGCCCATACATCACGCAAGAGGCCATGGGCCCACCCCCTGGCTCAAAATTTGTAAATAATTTACATGAATTGGCCCCTAAAAAAAATATTTTTAAAAAGATTGTAGTATCTCATATAAAAACAAGATTACAAATGGACTATACAATTTTTATTAAAGTTCCAATCAAATTCATTATTTTTGTAAAGATAATACATGAGAACTCCTTAGTGGTTCTAATAAAATTATATTTAAGGCATTTGTTTTCTTAAAAAAATTATTTAAGAAATCTGGCTAAAGAAAATACATTTTCATACCCAAAATAAAATGTTGTCTAGTATTCACATGCACTAAAATAGCTAAAATGCTATTTTTTAGCACCCAAAACAATAACCCACTACATCAAAGGTGTCAAAAGTTGAAATTTTTAATACCTAATTACAAAAAATTGTCATCTTTGGCATAGTTGGGTGTTAAACACACAAAAACATTATTTAAATGAGAGAGAGAGAGATGAGTGGTAAAAGAAAAAAGTAAAGAAAAAATATTTAAATGAAGTAGTAAAAGAATAAAGTATTTGATATCAACATCGATATAATGTGTATTGTAAAATGAAGTATTAAAATAGATAAGGTAACTTTTTGAGTTGTTAAAAACTAAAACTTTTAACACCTTTTATGCGAATGCTCTAATAAGTTTTAGCTTTTGTCAAACAAGTTCCAACAATTTTTGAATTATGTGTTCAATATGCTCAATCTTTATAATAACCTTGAGTTCTCAATATTTTTTTCAATTTATTGATATTTTCTTATTTCCACTATCTTGTTTATTTTAGGGACAGAAAAAAGTGCAAATTGATATGAGATTAGTTCAAAAGAAAATTGAGTTTTTTTATAGATTGATTCTTCATTTGGTGTATTGTTTTGTTATTAATTTGTGGGTCAAATAATTGTTATATATGCTATGTATCTAGTGCATTCTCTATTTTTTCAAAATAAAATTTTAAAGTTCAAGAAGTTAAAAGTTTAGATACATTTAAATAAAGTTAAAAATATATCACATATACCATATAAATAATTGATTAGATTATATTTTTTTCATATAAAACTTTAAAATCTTTCAATTACTCAATAATAATATATTACTTATTTGAATTGATATGAACTCAATAATATTTGACTTATTTGTAAGGTTGAATTTATTCAACCATCTTATTAGCTTTATTCCGTGCCAAATTTGCTTGTAATTCAGCATTTAGTAACCCTGTATTTAGGTGGGTTTGATGTAAGGGTAGTGAGTGAGTTAGAGTGAAGTTTGCTCAAGAGTGTGCAAGAAAACAGAGTGTCGCGGCTGGGACTCGCGGGTGACTCGCGGCTGCAAGCCGCCAGAAGCTGCACACGTGCCAAGCATGCTGGAAGATGAACAGTCATGCTAGCTGGAGCACTACAGGACAAAACAGGACAACTGGCCATACGGTTATCTCGCGACTGGATCTCGCGACTTGGTCAAGCCGCGAGGTCAAGCCGCGAGCCACCCCTGTTTTGTAAAAACCTGACGTTTCACATTCCTCTCCACTCCAGTATAAATACCCCTATTACCCACGATTGAAAGAGAGCTTCCAGAGTGAATTTTGAGAGAGAAACCCTAAAGAAAAACTAGATTGATTCACACACAATCTATACCTTAGAGATTCTTCAAATTCCTCAACTCTCTTCCTCTCCATTGTTAAATCCTTGAGAGGCATTATACCAAATCAGGTTCTCACCGTCATCATCATTGTGAGACTGCTGTTTGGATTTCTGGGAAGCAGTTAGGAAGGAACCAATCTTCATTGGTTGATGCTACGGTCTAGTAGCGGAATCCGGGAAGCTAGAAAAGAAAAAGGTTCGGCGCAACCTCGTTGGAGCAAGAACTTGGAGGGCTTAGGTGCACTGGGTAGATTAGGCTTGGAGGGTCTATTGCTGTCCTTGTATCCCAACTATATTTTCTAGTGGATTGATTACCGCTTGGAGGGCGGCGGAGAGGTTTTACGCCGAGGGCTTCGGTTTCCTCTTCGATAACACATCGCGTGTTGTCTTTGTGTTTGCATCTTCCTTCCTCTCTATCTTTGCCTTTTAATTATCTGCTGTGGATTTTAATCTGTTATGGCTTAGATAGTATTTAATCAATTTCGTATGATAGCATATGTTAAGTTTCCGCACACTAGTTGTTTGACATATTGCTTGAATTGATTAAGTTGTAATTTGGGGGTCTAAACGTTCAAAGTTGTTTATACACGTTTTTGAACTTTCATTATTTAAATTGACATGAAAGATTATATTTAAACAAAACTTATATATTAAAAATATAAAAAATAAATTGAATTAAAAATCTCTATAATTTTAATTTAGTTCTCTCACAAAATATGAAAAAAATTCACTCATAGTTTTAAGCAAATAGCAAATTCATGGTGTTTGCCACTACAAAAAACGAGGGTTATAGCTGCATTTTTAAAACATGGCTTTTACCCTAAAAACGCGGCTATAGGCCTGTTTGATTTATAGTTGCGCTTACACACATGGCCTATACTCTACGACAATAGCACCTACGGGTCTATAACCACCTTTTTTTTAGTTTGATATAGTTTCATTTTGATCCTACAAGTTGGCCCTTTTAAACTCTATCCTTATTAGTACAAGATATAATTACATAAACAAAAAGAAAGGAATAGACAGAAACAATTGGCATTCAAGGTATACTTGGGCTAATGGCCATGCACGACGTTTACTAGTTGACCAATCTTAATTAACAGTGAATTTTCCGAAGTAATTATTACTCAAATATAATAATTACTTTGGAAAATGATTATTATATTTGAGAATCATTACTTTGTTCAGAAAATGCTCTAGAGAAGATGTATGTATATAAACTATATAGTGCAGTCAAAATTGAAAACAAATGGCCAGTAATTTTGTGACTACAATGCAAAGTCAAAATATGATTACAGAAAGAACAAAGCACCTACAGTTCTTTCAGTAAGAGCCAAGAGCCAAGAGATCAGAAAACTCACTTTTAAAATTTAATGGTTTTTTTTTTTTTTTTTTTTTTGGACATTTGCTGAAATCTTTGTTCTCACCGTCCAAACATTTCTTTCTTGCAATGATTCCATGTTCTGACTGCTTTGAGAAATTGGGTTTCAGAATTATCAAGTCAAGAACATACATCCTTATGCACCTTGTAGTTTTCTACTTTCTACACAACACACAATATTGAGGTATCTATTATTAGTGCTTAGAAGATAGTGGAGGTAGGGGTCCCCAATTGATAGAAGCATCCTTTGGCAAGTTAGTTCCATCCACTTTCATCAAAACCATTTAATATTTTATTTTATTTTTTTTCCAAATTGATGGTCAAAACTTGGAAGTTTTTGTACATCAATAGTAGGTAATATGCTACTTAATTGCTGTTTTCAACTATGGATTTGAACAACATATTACTATAAAATAACAGAAACCATGCACATGATATGATTTTGGGAATTCAAAGACAGTCTTTTCAACAGAGAATCCAATGGTCTATTTGAATGTGACTTTAAAAATATCATTACGCATCAAACTTCTTAATTACCAGCAAAAGCTGTGAGACTCATTTCTTTTAGAAGTGCTCCTCAGTGCTGACTTTGTTTTTTCATCCTCTTCTCTGTTACAACATTTTTATTGGAACTCATTTATCTAACACAATTCAACTTCACCATTACACTATGGCTGATCATAGCACACTTAGATTACTGGAAACCTCTAGAGCATGTCTAGTCTCTTTCTAAGGATAGATTAGTCCTCTCTAATCAAGGCACAGAATATCAATAGCACAACTCTGTGGTTTCTCAACCGAGTTAGAACTGCATACATAGTTTATGCACAATCATGGATGGAACTTTTGTGAATTAGACTTGATAGTGACATCTAATCCCTTAAAAATTAGGTGGCCTTAGTGACAAAAAAGAATTCCCACCCCCTTTTTTTCTCTCTCTCTTTAACATGATTTCTCATGGAACTTGGATTAGTCTCCAGTAAGTTCTATTTGACAGGATAAAAAGCTCCCTCATCTCACATTTCTTGTGAGAAAGAATATAGCCCTTTTCCTCTTGCAAAAATCATGGTTCCCCTTTCACCAATTGATTCAAGTAAATGTCCAATCATTAAGGGAAGGATTCAGAGGGTAAACAATGACCAAGCTTTCTATAGATTGGTCCCTAACCACAAAGTAAAAGGTCCAAAACTAGCTGTTTATTTGTTGTGCTTATTATTTTCCATCTCAATTTATTTTTTGGATGAATTACACAAATTTGAACAAGTAACAGTAAAGACAAATAAAGAACAATATGTACACACAATAGAGATAAGAATTTACACAAGTTTGCCTACATCCAAGGAGAGAAAAATAATTCCACTGTTCTCAATTAATATATCAGTGCTCAATCTCTCACATAGCTGCCTCACAACAAAGGCTCACTGACTGTGATTACTCTCTTTGTTTCACTCTTAAGTTCTTTTAAAAGTCTTTTCCTCTCCACCATATGGGAAGACCTTATGGCCAAAACCAACAAAACTTCTATTCCTTCATGAACACGATATATAATATTACGCCTTGATAATGAATACCAATTGTTTCTTTGACAATGAATAGATTTTAAAAGAGGTAGCCAAGTCAACTTCTATTTTATACCAAGAAAACCTAAGTAGGTAACCATGTCAGAATAAGAATTTGAAACAATTCCTACTAATTACTCTAGGTATTGTCCTTATGTTAAGAAACTCTGATACTTATGTGTATGTTGGTCCAAATCCATGTTTTCCTATAAAAGAATGAATTATCCATGTTGTATAAATCTTTTGTCCAAACAATGCATAGACTTTTGGATATTATAATTGTTCCTTTCAGTTCTCCTACTGGGCTTAATACTGATGCATCTTGATACTAAGATGTTCTTTCCAATCAGTGAGGAGATATAACAGGATCAGTCCTATTAATGAACTCGATCAGCTCATTCTGGTGAATGAGAATAGATTTTCTGGTTAGGCTTTAACAGACCAGGAATGAATGGTCAATCCTTGAGATGCATCTCTCATAAATCCTGACTTAAGTTTAGCCATCACTATGTTGCAGTAATTACAATTACTGAACTTCAGAAGTTAAATATGACATTAACAAAGGTCATAGTATTCTTTTTAGACTATTCTGACTTTCCTAAACTAACATTATAAAGGTATAAGACTTGTACATTTAAAGTATACATACAAAATGTGTGGAAATCTATGTTGAATTATTTACATTTTAAGAGGTTTAAGTTTATAAAGACAGCTGAGATGACATCCAAATTCCAAGTGACACGATACCAATTGTAGCAAAAGCTTGGCCCAATTCAAATACAAAATTTTGTTGCTGAAGTGGCAAACTTTGCCAATCTGTCCGCCTATGCACAAGTCAGAACCAAGGCAAAGTGAGAAAGATTAACAAAAATAGTCAGAATATGGTAAAATTCCATCTCTGAATAATCAAACAAAGTGAATAACTATACACACAGTATTACAAGAATAATAGGTGCCAACAAAAATTTTGAACCATATTTTGAACTTTAGCTCATAAACAATTAAACCTCCAGTTGGAAAAGAACATTTAATTGTGAATCTTGAGATCCATTGTCATTCTAATGATGTATTAATTTTTGGTCAGAGGATGAATCAGATTTATTCAGTCAACTCAATTTAGCTTCACCAATAAATTATAAAATTTATATATGAACGAATAGGTGCATACCCTAAATCAGCAATGATAATGCTGACATTATCTTCTGATCGTCGGTCCTGCAGGGCATATGCATTTTTAGGTCATTATAAGTTCCCAAGTAAAATAACTAACCAATCTGTGTAGATTAAAAGAAATGATCATTTAACGCATTACCAGAACTGCTTGAGCCAGTGCTTCACAAGCAAGCTGAAATCAGAACAAGAGGAAAGTTAACACTGCCCATGATTAAAATATAAATGAAAAGAAAAGAATATGCAATTTATACTGACTTCTAGGTTATAACAATGTTATGGAACTAGTATAATAAGTACTAACACAATACCTGAACATCTCCATGCTGTCGAAGTTGATTTCTAACAAAACTAACTGCTTCTGAGCTGAAAAGCAATAGCAAAAATGTTAAGCAACTGCAAACCAGCCAAAAAAAATAGCAAAAGTGCTAAGTGATTCTCCTTGGTTAATGTTATCAGACAAAGGAAGCTAATTAAAACAATTGCAGGTGCTTTTAACCTGACCGCCTAATGAAATAGCCAAGAGTAAAAAGGAGGCCCAACAGACCTGTTCATGTAATCCCATAAGCCATCAGATGCTAAGAGTACAAACTCCACATCTGACCCAAGAGTTACTTGAAATATATCAGGACATGCACTAACCAAGTCTGCATTGAATTGCACACTGTAAAAAGTAAATGTGTTAACTGTCAAATAAATCTCATAATTTCTGCCGGATTCTATCAACTGCTATCATACAAAAAAGGGAATATCCAACTTATGCCAAAACTATTTTAGAAACCTCTTGAAATAATAGCTTAGAAAAGATACATCCAAATCATTATGGTGGCAACCAAATTTAGAATTTTGAATCATTATATTCAGACCAAGAAAAGATACATCCAAATCATTTGATAAATTTAAATGGTTTTTGATTTATGGGGAATAACATGACAAATTTTTTAGGAGAAGAATGGTTCCTCATCCCTCCACTCTAAGGGGGGAAAATCAGATATTGGGTTCTCAACCATTCGATTGGTAGCCCTCAAGCACAAATTGAAGCTCCAGGAGCACTCAAATAATGACCAAATTACATATAGCTTGTGGCCTTTTGGGACTAATGCCTTGTTGTTGTTTGTGGCCAAGAATGGCCATATAGTTCATTAAGAGTTGACAACAGATTAAACTTTGTGTTTGATTTCACCCAATCATCTGATATGACTGAAAATGTGAGAACTTAACAATGAGGGCAATCCACTACAGACATATCACAACAACAAAAATAAGCTGGTCTGAAGTATATGAGTGGAAACACACATATTATGAAGAAATATATGAGATTACCTACCGAGAAACAAATTTTTCAGACCATCTCCCTTCTAGTACTCCTTTCTTCAGCATCCTTTTTTGTGTTAAAACACACAAAATCATCAGCAGATGCATATAGTGGTAGGCCATACATTTTAAGTTTAAAGAAAAGAATCATAATTGATAATTTTGTTCTGAAAAAGAAGATAGGAGAAAGACCGAACTCATTTTTCTTTGTCTTGAACCGCATGTCACCAAAAGCACGAGATACAGCAATGTCCCCACAAATCCTTCCATTGCCAATCTGTAGACACCATAAGAACACTTGTTACATGACATGTAATATGGATTAGATATGAACTCCAAATAAACACTGGAGTTTCTATTAATAATCTAAATAATTTGAAAGATATGAGGTTTTAATTGCAAAAACGCCAAAACAGTAAAAGCCATGTAAAGATGCCAATTGAATTGAACCGAGGATTTTCAACCAGAATTGGCATCTTAAATGTCTATTAACATTCAGGTGCTCCAACTTCCTAGTATATGGCAATCTGAGAATACAGAAGCTATATAAATTTCACCTTAGGTTATTGGACTCAGGTTCCTATTGTAAAGCTAAATAAAGTTGCGGAGAGGAGTATTGTTGACCTCAAATTCTTGGAACAAGGCAAAAGCAGTGAAGATGAGATGTCAATTCAAAACATCAACCACCCCGCTTTACTAAGGTAAATGGATTTTTGCACTTCCATAGCAGTTTCAAAATTTTCTTTATTATTTGGAAGAAAATGAACAGAAAGACACACCCATCCACCTGCATCTCTAACTCTTTTGATTTCTTGAAGTGAGGCCTTGTTGCTTCCATAAGGCCTATGAGGATTGGTTAAGACTTCTGTTTTTCCAGAACGAGATAGAGCCTGCATCAACGAGTTCACCAAGAAAACATGAAAAATCATTAAAATTTTCTAATCTCTTCTTTCATTAAGCTCAATCTAATTCATGAAAACTTATAGAGGAAAAAATTCTTGGAGTCAGCTACTTTTACCTTATTCAATTTTTTTTCTTTTTTTGGTTGTATTTCCCTTCCTTCTTGTATATCTTAATGGGAATCAAGTTTGAAAAACTATCTATAGATAATTCTAAATTCCTCAAAAAAAAAAGGGCTGGAAAACAACCATTAAACCATAAGATTCATGGGCTCCTAAATTAATGCTAGGATGGGATACATACCACACATGAATCACCAATATGTGAAATAAACAGTGTATCATTTCCAAGGAACATAACAGTAGCTGTTGATCCCGATTCGTCTTCCTCCCCAGCCATTTCAAGCCTTTACAAAATGAAACACCATCTAAACCTTCAATGCAGTGATATAGAATATACAATCATATTGAGACTATATGGTTTCTATGTGTTAGGCTGACCAAGACAGATTTTTGCCTAAAACATTTATTTGCCTACCAATTTAACAACTTTGCATCAGTTTTTGCAAAAGCCTCCTGTAATGCCTCTCTAATGGTTTTGAGATCTTTTCCACTCAAAAGCAACCCGCCTTGTAAAGCTTCAACACACTCTTTATAAAGCTCATCCCTGTGATTGGTACATAAAATCAGATAGGATCTTGCAAAGATAACTTAATTGAGAATTAATTGCTCCAGATTATATTCCAGGGCATTCTTTATAACAAATCCAGGCATAAGCAAGGGGCTCAAGTATGGGTTCAGCATGACATGTGATGATAAAATTTTATTGAGTGGATATCATACCTCCAAACAATAGTGTTGTTTAAACCCTATACAGAATAAGATAGAATGTTCCATTTACCCACACCGTGTATAGGTCAAGTAACATTTATAGCATTTGAGATACTTGGATATAATTTGAGGAGTCCCTCCAAATATAAAGAGGATACATTTAATTCACCTAGTTAATGAAAAGGTCAAGAAAAATTCTGCAATATCAACTCAAAATTTTCAAATCCTAATTGCAATGCTTACACCATAGTTCAACTAACACCTCTTGGTGTTTCTAACAAAGACGTTTATTTATTATACTATTTGAATTTTTGCCTAATATTTAAACTGATATGATAGAACTAAAATAGTGTTTCTAAGACACATTGAATACACGGTTTCAATGCTACATATCGGTTTGGATATTACACATATCTTTAAGGCAAAAATTCAATAGTATCCATGCTATACAAAAATCGTGTCTTAGAAAGAATATTTCAATTCTATATATTAGTTTGGAAATCACACATCCAAATCTTTAAGGTTTGGAGATCTCTAACGCAAAAGTTCAAATAGTATTCATTTTATACTGAAATCGTGTTGTAAAAACACTATTTCAGTTCTACCACTTGCTCCAAAAGCTTACAATTTTAGAAAATGAGAAATTTAATCATTAAACTACTATTCTAACAAGAAGAAAGCAAGAAAATACAAACAAAGCATGGAAACCCACCAAGCCCATCAACATAAATGCTACTCCAATATTGCATACCATCTAAAATACAAAACATTAAACCATACAAACAAGAAAAGAAACACAATATTCCTCAACTTTATTACACAAATTTCCATGTAGTCTAACCTGAGGAACTTGACTGAAGACAACCCACCATGGCCATCAAACACAGCAGCAAAGTAGAACCCATCAAAGCCATCAGACCTGACAAGAATATCATCTTCCATCTCTTCCCTGAGACCCTGCAGAGCCGTTGATCCCCATCGAACACCGGCTACACCACCAGTGAGTGATGATGGTGCATCAATAGCAATAGCAGAGCAACATGGGGTTCTTGCTTTGGTAGTGTTACTACTACTAGTATATTTCTTAGGTGGCTTGAAGCTAGAGCTACAGTGGGTCAGCTTTGTCAAGAGGAACTTCTGTAACTGTGGTGTTAGTAGTGCCATTAACTGAGTTTGAAGCACTCAGTTGGATGTGGGTTGAAAGTGTTTGGAACAGTTGGTTGTGAGAGAAGTGGTGGATGTCTGGTTTTTGTGAAGGATAAGAGAGAGTGAAGGAAGGCCTTTAACTGATTTAACGGATTGGATTCAAGATTGGGTGGAAATCACAGAAGCCTCTGATTTTGCCAAGTCAGATGTGACCCAGTACTTGGTGGGTCCAATACAAATTCACTTTTTGTTTGTGATTTTTTTTTTTTTTTTTTTTTTTTTGGGTTGGGGTGTTTGGTGAAAATGAAAATGTTTTAATAGGGAAAATTACATTCTCTGAAATAGTGCTTGTTTCCAATTTGAGCTCCCAAATTGCCACAAATTTTTACCCTAAGGATAGGTGTGCATGGGTCGAGTTGAGTCGAGTTAAGGAAATTTTTTAATCCAACCCACCATGGTGGGTTAAAAAAATCTAACCCAACCCAACCCGTCATAGGGGTTTAACCCAACGCACATGGGTCGGGTTGGGTTTGATTGAACCCATGGATTGGACAATTTTTATTATTATTACTATGATTATTAAATTGAGCAAAAAAATATATCTCATTTGCTACCTAAGTTGATAAACAAAATATACATAAACTAATATTTTAACTTAGTTATAAACAAAATATATCCAACTGAGTTGATAAACAAAATATACATAAACTAGTACTCCCTCCGTCCCACTTTTTTTGTCCTGTTTGAAAAGTCAAACTTTTTAAGGAAATATCATTTATTGTTTTGTTTACCTTTTAAAAATGTATAAGTTTCCAAAACTACCCTTAAAAAAATTTATCAAAAAATTGAATTAGTAAATTAATAAGGGTATAATAGGATCATTAGTAAATTAATGACGTTTATTTTTAAAAACAGGACAATATTTTGAGACATCTCAAAATGGAATATAGGACAAAAAAAGTGGAACGGAGGGAGTATCTCAAGTCAGTTATAAACAAATAAGAGTGGAGTGAGAGAGTGGGAATGGGAGGTGGCAGAGAGAGAAATAAGATTGTTAGAGTTTGCAAAGTAATTGAGTTTTATATAGGAAGAGCTGAATAGGGGGAAAAATTAAATAAAAAATTATTAATTATATAATATAGTTTTATATATATAATTTAAAATTTAAATATATATGTGGGTCGGGTCGGGTTAGGCGGGTTGTGATTGTTATGACCCAAACCCAACCCAACCCACTATTAAAAAAAATTTCATAACCCAACCCAACCCATCCACCCTTAAAAACTGACCCAACCCGACGAGTTGGGTCGGGTCAGGTCGATTTTGGCAGGTTGGTGGGTTGGATGACACCCCTATCTAGGATTATTTTTCATGAATGAAAGCTTTTGCTCATATAATTATAAGGAATTTTAATAAATATTAATAATTTTTTGTGCAGGGCATATGATAGAAAATATTTTCTGACTTACTCAGATTCACAACTAAACAATCAAAGGGAAAAACAATCAATTTTAAAAAATAAATAAATAAAAATTTAAAAATCATTTTGTATCAAAACAAATGAAGATTGGATAAAGTCATTTGATATTAAAGGAGGGTGAGATTCAGATATACTATTGGGAAACTGTCAAACATGACTATTTGCTTTTCTACAGAATGCTTGGCTGTGGTTTTTCTTACTTTTTTTTTTTTTTTTGAGAGAAGTTTTTCTTATTTTCTAGAAAATCATAGGCTTTTATTTTTTTTTTTTTTAATAAGAGAATTATATAGGCAGCTTAGAAACAACAATTGGTTCATCATATATTTGATTTACCCACAAGCTTTGCTTCTGAAGAAAGAACATGATGAGTACTTCTTTAAAAAGTATTGCTTCAAGTTGTTGAGAAAATGAAAATAACTTTTATAATCCTTTCTTTAAATTTCAAAAAATGAGTTTTACAGTGCTTATACGAGATTGATTGAATCCATCATCGATTCATAATCTTATTCTCTTCTATTGTTTACGAGAAAGAAATTTCATTTGTTCCAAAATTCATAACTCATTAGGAAGGGTAAAAGAAAATCTGTGTTAGCACCAATTTGCTTGGCCAGAGAAATGACTAGTTATATGCACTAGATGTTATGTTTCATTAATAATCTATATAATATAAAGTGTAACATTTATTGTTGTTACTATTAAACTACATTAGTGTAGCATTTCAGTATACTTCAATCCATTTATAATAATTAGCTTTAAAAAGCATTATGTTTCCTTTTAAAAAATTACAAAATTTAAAATACTTTCAAATAACAATATAACAATATAAATAGGTTAATTTAAAAAATAAAAAAAATATTGTATAGACTATATTTTGTTATAAAAATAATCAAATCATTTTAAGAAGGGTTTGAACTAACACTTATAAGTCTCATTTATTATTTTCATTTTTCACTTAAAAAAAAAAAAAAAACAAATTGTCAAATTTTTCCTCGCATTGCAGCGTCTGCGACCAGTAATATTAATAGTTCAGATGAGTTTGCTGGTACCGGGTAACACTAACGCAATGGAGCTGGTTGGTTATATTTCCGATATGCATTTCCAAAGAAATTTATGTTTCATGTACTGTTTGCCCAAATTTTCAAAATTCACTATGAACTCAAATGACAGTTCCTCCTTCCATAAGAATACGTGGATAATAAGGTTGTGGGTTCAAAATCGAAACCCACTGGATAAATGTGTACCTTACCGGGAAAAAAAATGTAAGCTTGCATGCATAATTGCATATACAAGAAGTAAACAACCATTGGATATAATAAAAAGGTCAAGGAAAGATAAGAATACACTGACAGTCTTTAAAGAAACTAACAATTACAACTTTCAGTAACATAATATATCAATTTAACCTTATGTATAGAATTCCTTCATATAATTAGGCCCAGGCTTATAGGGATCAGATTCCTCATATGCATCTTTTCGGTAAGCCCCCAAATCGTTCACACGATTACTGAGCACATGAAGGACTGCTTTTTTCTTACCTCCATACTCATCTGGGTTGTTCTCAACATAGCTATTGGCCTCGGCAGCAACCTCATTCACAAAAGCAAACCGGTTCTCCTCTGATAGCAACAATCTTTCAATGTCCATAGTCATTACCTTTCCCGATTCCTTTATCTTCCTCTCCTGCTCCTCAAGGAAAGGAACTCGCTCCATTTGGTAGCGCAACACATCATCCTTCTTCATCTAAAACAAAGAAATTACTGCATGAGTACCACTAGATAATGCTAATGAGCATGTGAGAGAAGGTTTTCCAATAACATAATCACAACAATTATTGTCTCAGCAAATATATTAAATCGTGATTCAATCACAATTTCATTTCTCAAGCAGATAAACAATAATGCATAAGAAGCAGCTGCTGCAGTACTAAACTGCTCGCCTAGTATCTTGCTGTAGCTGTATTCAATTGTTACAACAAGTGGGGGAAGAGGGATTCAAACCCTGATTCCCCTCATAAAAGAAACCAAACAATGCCACTGAACTACAAGGCTGTTGGGAGTATCTTACCTTAGCTCTAAATAATGCATTCATCAGGATTAAGCAGAATAATCGAAGGGTTTCTGTTTGGTTATAGGGGATATAAACTAAAAGCTAACGTAGGGCACTCCAGTTAAATCAGTAGTGGGAAAAGGCCCTTTCCTTCCGGTGTCAAGTTGAATTTTATAAGAACAGCATCCACACAGAAGTTTACTTCCGTTAACTTACGTTGAAGAATAAAATGTCCTATCTTGCACACGAAATGGCCAATTTACAATCCGATTCAGTTGTTAAACATTTAAATTTTTCTGGCTGGAACTCTTAAGACTTTCTCTGATTCCCCAACTCCCAAGTCCCAAGTCCTGGTAGTAGGCTAGAATTACTTCCCCCTTTGTCATTCATGCAAGGTCAGAGCTACCTGTCATACTCTCATCAGTATTTAGTTTGATCGGTAAAATACCCATCTAGCCATTCTAGCCGATAATCAAGATATAGAAAAATACACATTACCACATTAGAAAATGTAAAAGCCACCCAAAATTCTTAACAGCAGTATGAAAAGTTGCTTCCTTGTTATATGAGATATACAGCATGAATCATGTGTTCCAATTTAATAAGCAAGAGCAAGAAAAAACTCTTATTAATCCCATTTAAGCCTCCCTTCATCCATTAGCTTTTATCTAAAATGATAAACCTGCTCCTCAAGCTTTTGGAACCCTCAATCACGACTACTTTTTCACCAATGCAGACTACCTTCGAACTGCAAATTCTACTCCCTTCCTAACAATCAGCACCTACCCCTTAATTTTACTACAGAAGATAATCGTCTCTAATCTCAAGGACTCCACCAATTGCTACTATTTCCTAGCAGAGTTAAAGTTACCAATGCACTAACAATCCATTTTCGAATGAGAAAAATTCATTTTAATAACACTACCCTCAAAAAAATTCTTTCAATTTGTATAATTTCTATCAACGACACATAATTACAACAACAACAACAAAAAACCTTAATCTCAAAACAACAGGGAAGGAAATGAATCCTCAACAGACTAATTAAGGGTTTTTTTTACAAATCCTCATCTCTGTCATTCAATGATATCCAAACTAGTGTCTTTTTTAACTTTTTCTAATAGTGTTATTTCAGGTCATCTTCTAAGCCGCAACACACATGGTCAGTCAAGGTCGGTCACATGTATTCTTTTCAGTCATTCTATCATATTATCTACCAAAAAAAAATAATAATAATAATAATAATAAACAAATAAATATAAAATAAATAGGGGAATTTTCTTAGTACCAATTTTCTTCGCCGCCATACTCGCCGGCCACGACCATCCTTCTGCATTTTCGACATTACCTACACATGAAACTAATAAATTACATATTTTTTATTTAAAAAAAAAAAAAAAAAACCTTAATTTAATAATTTCCAACATAAACAACAAAACTAAATATTAACCTGCGAGCGAATAGAACAACTCAGCCTCCATGAATTTCCAGCTCCTATCTCAATCCTCTACATTTCCGACAACAACAACAAAAAAACAACTACGGACTAAACATAGTACCAAACAAAAAAAAAAAAAAAAAAATCTAATGAATGAAAATTTAAACACAATAAGATTTCAAGTTTTATGTTACTTAGATTATAACATTAACACTAAATATTTATGTTTTTTTTTTTTTGTTGGTTATACTTTATTTGTTGAAAAGCTTTTTAGAGAAACAAACAGAAAATTATTTCTAGGAAAGCGAGGGAGAGAGAAAATTACTGGTGGAGCTGAAGAAGAAGAAGAAGAGAGAGTGAAGAAGGGTAGTAGTGTGGAAATCGCCATAGCTGGACCCTGCGTTATCTCTATGTGTCCCTCTCTTTTGCTTTCTTTACTTATTGCCACCGAATTCTTGCCTAAACTACGATAATGCCATCATTGGTTGGGTCTCGGGTATTTGACCCGTAACTTTTAAAGGTAACATTTGCGAACCGGGTCGATTTTGTTTTTTATAAGAGCATTCATGTTCGTGAGAATAACTGTACCTCAAACAAAAAAAAAAAAAAATGTTGGATAGAATAACTTGGTCACTATCCCTTCAAAGTTATTATGGTTTTTAAGTGAAGTTGTGGTATGTTTTTATGTTAGAATTCTTTTTCCTCTCTCTTCTGCTATTGTGTTTTTGTTTCTCAAAAAAAAAAAAATTGTTAGTTAGAATAAGAGTCTTTTTTTTTTCTATTTTGTTTAACCACTTTTCAAGTTATCCACATCATATTATTCATTCTAAACTCTTTTTTTTTAAATAAAAATCTCTCTTTTTACACACCACAACCATCATCTACTCTTGTTCAAATTTTTTTTTTTCAGTTTTCATTCTGATTTGTTTATTGAAACATAATATTTCGATATTGTTTCGGGATTTCCACTAAATAGATATTTAATACTTATATTTATTCATCCTAGATGAAATAATAAAAATCAAATCAAAACAACATAATTTTAGTGTCTTTTAAGATGAGTAAACCATGATTTTATTGGAACGACCAATTAGAATTAGTCTAACGCTTTGTTTGTTTCGATAAAAAATTTTGTGTAAAGATAGGTTTTCGTGTTATCCAGTGTTTGATAGCATAAAAAAAAATAATCAATGGAAAACTATCTTCAGTCAACATTGTATGGCTTATTTTTAGTAGAGATTGTCTAAATAAGGGGAAGTTTGAAAATTTAAGGTTGTTACAAAACATAGAAAAATAATATAGTTTTATAGAAAATATTTTTTGAAAAATGACCCATTTTCTAAAAAACATTATCGCCAAAACAAATAGAGCGTAAATGACCTAGAATGACCATAATTTACCCTAAAGTGGAATGAAAGGATTTCTTGTTCCGGTTTTCTTAACAATGTGGTATTTTTCAACTATTTCGACCATAACAAAAAGGAATCCACAAGAAGGGTTGAAACTACCACTCACATTGTGGGTTGGTTACATGGTAGTATAAAAAGGAAAAAAAAATTAAATCTCTTTCATCTAACTTAATCTCTTAGAAGCATATATAAATGTTTTTGGAATAATGTAATTTAGAAATTTTACTCATTTGTATAAGATTTTGATCAAGATTATTCTTGTAGGGATAGTGGGCCCAGGAATTCACTATCTATGTATACACTAGGCCTAGGCCCCAATTCGAGGATGTAACACTATCTGAGGAGGAGTAGATGTGGTCAGGAGAGTCCGTGTTAGTAGAAAAAAAAGTTGGATTTGATCATAATAGCCTAGGAGGTTGGGCCGAGGATGAGTGCCTCCTCGACTAACCAAAGCTGAGGTTCGTAGAGGTAATCTGCCATCCGGGGGAATGATCTAGGAAGCTCAGTTGGCATGGATAAACATCGTAGAAACAAAGGACAGAGGGGAGTCCTAAAATCTCTAAGGAGAACGCTGCTACCATCGCATTTAATGCTCTGCAGCTAACTCTTTGACCGCATTAATGTGGAGGTGATATTTGAACAGTGATTTTCAGCCTTACAGATACTACCTAAAGACTTCAAAAAATTGCTGATGGGACAAAGATCAAGCACCAACCATCTGGTCTGCACATGGAGGATAAGGATGAAAGAGGAAGAGAGTATAAAAGAAAGAAGGAGCAATGGTAAAGAGGATCAAAAATTTGTAAGAGAAAGCATTGTAGCAGCTTAAACTATATTTGTAACCATTTTCAATCAATATATACTAGAACAAACCTCCTCGGATTGTGCCGAAGACAAATTTACTTAGATAACTCCAATCCATTTCTGTTTGATTGTCTGTTAAAATCTATTCTAATTGTTGTCTCATTCATTAGAGTCTAGTTTTCCAACACGTTCTCTACAAATTTATTGTATTAGGCTTATTGGGCTTGGATCCAATCACGCTTTAGGTCTAGGATCCAAAACGCGTCCCTACAATTCTCAAGGTCTTCTTCATTGGATAATTACTTGGAATTTGATCAAAAATACAATCACTATGGAAATCTTTGTATTACCCTCTTCAATTAATGTAATTTAGTGTTTGAGATTTATTAGTCTATCTGTATTATGTTATTTATCGTTATTGTTTTTATCAAAGTCCTCTTAATTTAGACAATATTGAACTCATTTGAGGATACCAAGTTAGTTTAAGAAATATTTTGGGATAAAATAGAGGGTCTTAGACAGTCCATGAGATAAAAACCCAAGTGAGGGATCTATAGATGCTCATTCAAGAAAATTGAATTATATTCTAATCTCAAACTCCCTCAAAAATTAAGTAGTTTTTATACAATATAAAGCAATAATATTTCTGCCTAATCAATTTCATGCCATCGTTTCAAAAGATTCGAGCTCATGACCTACCTGACACCAATGCCTTTACCTTTAGCTGATTGATCATTGATTTCAATTTAAACTTTTCTCAAAAGAAGTTTGTGTGTACACCTTCTTTTACACGCAACATTATCAAAGTCAAACTAATAAGAAAGTAAATGAAAGTAAAAGAAGAGAATATTTATTTACTATAGTAAACAAAGTATACTATTTTTTTTCTTTTTTTGAGAAAGCAAAGTATAGTATTTAATTGCGCACTTATCATCAAATATTCTTTTTTGAGGAGAATCATCAAATATTCTTATAACACCTCTGTAGCAATCCAAATAAATGAGTTAACAATTTAGAGCTATTAAATAGTGTGATATGTTGATGTGGTGTATGTTCCAAATACTTTTATTTTTATTTATTTTCTAGCTGTTGGAAATTTATGAGTAAAATAGCCGTTGGACAATTATGAGAAAAATAACTGTTAGGCAATAATTGATAATATAGCCATTGGGTTTTTAAGGGTTATTAGTAACCAATAACTATAGATTATTATCTTCATAAATAGCCTATATAATACTCATCATAACACACTTTCTAAAGAGTCTTTTTACTATTCTATATTTTTAGATATACACAAGTCTACTATCTTCCTCTCCCACATATTTTTTCTACAAGAATATTTGTTCTAAGGAAAGGCAATAGAGGGTTGTTCTTAAACCTTTTGTGAGTGGAAGTGCGTACATCACAAAGGTCGACGCTATAGTCTAATCCTGGGGGGTTGTTTGGCCAAGAGAACCAATCGCACCAAATTTTACTTTGGGTGGCACGAATCAACCTTTAAGGACAACGCTCTTTGCGTTATTCTATAGCACTGTGAGATTGTTCATAACTTTACTTAAATTTATATTATTATTGCTTATTTACATTCTTGCTAATTATTTGGGACATTGTTTGTTGTATCAAACTTGTTTATTCACTATTATTTTCCAACATGATATATTAAAAAAAAGGGACTTGTTTCATGTATTTGATTGCAAGTTTGCACCTTTGAAAAAAAATTATAAAAACATTAAGTTTTTTGAAAATTCATCAATATTTGGTAGAATAGTAATAGTGGTAAAATGTGGTGTGCTAGAGTTAGCAATGGTGACAATGGTGATCACTTGCCAGTAGTGTTGGTGGTGGTGATGGTGGTGAGGGTACTAACCAAAGTGTATTGCAATAATGTATTTCACGTTGGACAAAGTCTTCCTCCAAATTTCATTAAAAAAAAAGTCTATCTCTAAACGTCTTCTAAGGAATCTCTTCAAATCTATTAGGCGGCGATTTGTAAAATTTTTCACGTATATTAAAAATTCATATGACAAATCAAAATCAAAATTCAAATTCAAGTATCTAAACACAACCGAAAAGTATAAATCAGAATATTTCTTCAAAACGTTTCTTCTCCGGTTCCTCTCTCTCTCTAACTAACATTTTAAATATTGAATTCCAAAAAGTACTTTAATTAATGTTGATTCATTCATCACTGTTTTGTATTTTTGGTCACTGTCAGTATTAAAGCATAAAAAAGAGTAATGTTGATTCATTACTGCTTATTTACATTCTTGCTAATTATTTGGGACATTGTTTGTTGTATCAAACTTGTTTATTCACTATTATTTTCCAACATGATATATTAAAAAAAAAGGGACTTGTTTCATGTATTTGATTGCAAGTTTGCACCTTTGAAAAAAAATTATAAAAACATTAAGTTTTTCGAAAATTCATCAATATTTGGTAGAATAGTAATAGTGGTAAAATGTGGTGTGCTAGAGTTAGCAATGGTGACAATGGTGATGACTTGCCAGTAGTGTTGGTGGCGGTGATGGTGGTGAGGGTACTGACTAAAGTGTATTGTAATAATGTATTTCACGTTGGACAAAGTCTTCCTCCAAATTTCATTAAAAAAAAAGTCTTTCTCTAAACGTCTTCTAAGAAATTTCTTCAAATCTAGGTGGCGATTTGTAAAATTTTCCACGTATATTAAAAATTCATATGACAAATCTAAATCAAAATTCAAGTATTTATATTTAGATTTAAAATCAAAATACTTTAAATTCATCACTTTAAAATTTAAATCAAAATTCAAATTCAAGTATCTAAACACAACCGAAAAGTATAAATCATAATATTTCTTCAAAACGTTTCTTCTCCGGTTCCTCTCTCTCTCTAACTAACATTTTAAATATTGAATTCCAAAAAGTACTTTAATTAATGTTGATTCATTCATCACTGTTTTGTATTTTTGGGCACTGTCACTATTAAAGCATAAAAAAGAGTAATGTTGATTCATTACTGCTTATTTACATTCTTGCTAATTATTTGGGACATTGTTTGTTGTATCAAACTTGTTTATTCACTATTATTTTCCAACATGATATATTAGAAAAAAGGGACTTGTTTCATGTATTTGATTGCAAGTTTGCACCTTCGAAAAAAAATTATAAAAACATTAAGTTTTTTGAAAATTCATCAATATTTGGTAGAATAGTAATAGTGGTAAAATGTGGTGTGCTAGAGTTAGCAATGGTGACAATGGTGATGACTTGCCAGTAGTGTTGGTGGCGGTGATGGTGGTGAGGGTACTGACTAAAGTGTATTGTAATAATGTATTTCACGTTGGACAAAGTCTTCCTCCAAATTTCATTAAAAAAAAAGTCTTTCTCTAAACATCTTCTAAGAAATTTCTTCAAACCTATTAGGTGGTGATTTGTAAAATTTTCCACGTATATTAAAAATTCATATGACAAATCTAAATCTAAATTCAAGTATTTATATTTAGATTTAAAATCAAAATACTTTAAATTCATCACTTTAAAATTTAATCAAAATTCAAATTCAAGTATCTAAACACAACCGAAAAGTATAAATCAGAATATTTCTTCAAAACATTTCTTCTCCGGTTCCTCTCTCTCTCTCTCTCTAACTAACATTTTAAATATTGAATTCCAAAAAGTACTTTAATTAATGTTGATTCATTCACCACTGTTTTGTATTTTTGGGCACTGTCACTATTAAAGCATAAAAAAGAGTACCCCATCTATTGGAACTAGCCAATCAAAATCATCAAAAGCAACCCATCCAACGCATTTTGCCGATGATCTGGCTTTGCCACCTTTTGTCCACAAACCCCTTTTTCTTCTTATCTCTTTAGTCTTTGTTTACTTGAAAGTTTTGGTTGGTAGGTAGAGGTTGAATTACACCGAAACCACACAGATCTCTAATTAATTTTTTATAAATACAATAAAATTTTAATTTTTTAATAACCTCTTTATAATAACCACTTTATTATCGATTTTTGGCGTAGAGTAAGTAAAAATCTTAAAATTTTTTATTTGACCATAAAAAAACTTACCAATTAAATTAACATGCTTAAAGTAGTATTTATTTATTTGATCGAGAATTCTATTCATTTGAAGACTAATTTGACTACATGGGTATGGGCCATCAGCCATGGCAATGGCATTAATTAAAGTTTCACTTTCTATGTCTGCTAAGTCCAATGAAGCTTGCTTATGTATTTGGTTTTGATTCTTCCCAGCAAGCATGACAAAAATGCAGTCAATTTTCCAGCTATAATTAGAAAAAGCTTGAGTTAAAATTAAAATTAAAATTAAAATCACATAAAGATAGTGTGATGCAAATTCAGAAAAATCCAACTCTCACTCAAAAACTGCTCAAAATTTCAAATATGATCAAATTTTAGTTATCATTAATGATGGATGGACAAATGACTAACCTTTTATTCCTACTCCATAGCTTGTGTAACCGGATATTTATGCCAATCCAATCATTTTGATTCATGAAGTATAAATGCAACAAAATGGAAGTAAAATTTGCACTCTACAATTATTTTCTCATATAAAACATTTATTATTATCAATTTATCATCTATCATTCCGATTATCAAAGTATTCAAAAGTTAAAAAAACTGACTTGTAAAATCTACAAAATATCAACAATGCCACAAATATAATAAACTTCACAACAAATTTCATCACTACTATCATGATAAATTATACTTAATTAGTACAAAAACCCATAAATAAAAAAATTCAGAATCTTAAAAGTCTCAATTTTATTTTTATTTTTTGGGGGAGAAGAGTCTAAAATCTCAAATAGATATGAAATTTGTGGTAACTACCATCCTATCAATCTGAGGATGTCATGATCATTATTAAAGCTATTGTTCATGCTGACGTGGCAACCTTGGAGGTTTCCACCAAAGGTAAAAAAAAAGACAGAAAAGAAAAAACTGAAAAAGTCACTATGACACTGTCACTGACACAAGTTTAAAATTAGCAACTTTTTTTTTTTACCTCTAGTAGAAACCAGAACACAGGAAACGGTGTCGTTTTTCGCCAAATCTCCCACTATAAATTATTGCTGCAACACACACGCAGCACAGCACAGCACAGTAAAGTAAACCACACTTCAAAGTTCAAACTGAAAGAATCTGAACACATACACTCTAAACTCTCTCTCTAGTCTCTTCTCTTCTTTCCATTATCTAGGGTTTTCCAAGTTTGAAAAAAAAAAAATCCCATTTTCCCAAGAAACAAACAGAGAACAAAGGGACAAAGCAGAGCAAAAAAAACCGAGATTCGAGAAAACCCTAGCTCCGAAGCACAGCGAGAACAAATTGGGAGAAAAGAACAAATCAAACAATGTGTGGAATCTGAGTGTTTGTTTTTTGAGCTTTGAAGTAGTAGAAAAACCCTAGAGAGGTATGGAGAGGTCAAGATCTAAGAGGAACTACTACTATGACCAGGACTATGATTCCGAGACGGTAGGTAGGACGAGACCTCGGTACAACCACCACTACGCGGCGGCTCCGGGTCCGCAAGGCCCGCCTCACCACCGCCACCGGGGCGGGTCGGGTCGAACCGCGAAGCCCCAGCCGGACCCTTCGCTGACCGTGACGACGTCGTACCGGATTCTGTGCCACGACATGAAGGCCGGAGGGGTGATCGGGAAGTCCGGGAGCATCATCAAGTCGATTCGGCAGCACACCGGCGCGTGGATCAACGTGCACGAGCTGATCCCCGGGGACGAGGAGCGGATCATCGAGATCTCCGACACGCGCCGGCGAGACCCAGACGGGAGAATGCCGGCGTTCTCGCCGGCGCAGGAGGCGCTGTTCCTCATCCACGACAGGATCCTCGAGAGCTCCGACGAGTTCGTGTCCGGCGCCGGCGAGGAGGGTTTTGGGCTGGTGATGAGTGGCGGGAAGGAGAGAGTGGCGACGAGACTTGTTGTGTCGAGAATGCATGTGGGTTGTTTGTTGGGAAAAGGAGGGAAGATCATTGAGCAAATGAGGATTGAGACAAAGACCCAGATTAGAATTCTGCCTAGAGATCATAGTCTACCACGTTGCGTTTCAATGTCGGAGGAGATTGTTCAGGTTCTCTGGGAACACATATACTACTTCAAAAAAGTTCAAAGTTTCAAAAACCCAAATCACAAAACTAAAAATTTCAATTTGATTATGATACTTTTGTTGAGTACTACTACTAGTACTTAGTACTTAAACCCAATCAAGATTGGATCTTTGGACGGTTTAGATTGCCATGCTACTAAGTACTACTAAATACTACTACTACTACTACTACTACTACTACTTGCTTACTGTGAGTAAATGTCACTGAGAGTGTGTGTGATTATTGCCTTTTTGTAGAAGACCCAAAACAACACACCAAAAAAACCCATTGCTGTTGCTGCTGAGACTTGGAAGTGGCAGGAGATATGGTGTGTGAGACAGCCAAATTTGAATTTAAGAGGACCCCATTGATTATATTAATTGCTTTTACATTAAGACCAAAAGAACATGATTTGGTGTCTTAATGGTGTTTGGGGGTATTCCAGAAAAAGTATATTGTCACTTTGTTTTGATGTTGAGTTTGGTGCTTTTTGGTAGTTGGTGTATTAGTTTGTGCTAATTTTTGGGTATTTTATGGTTAGACTATATAGCGGTGAACTTGGTCTTGAAAAGGTAATTTTTGAACTTCAGAATGGTTTATTTTTTGGATAGTTAAATACTGGGGGGACGAGGAGGTGGGGTTTGAATCAGACATGCAGCATCATAAAGGTTGCCATTACCACTGGGCTATCACTTGAACCCCCGAACTTTAGAAAGTTAATGAAGAGTAACCTGATGATATTGCCTTCTTAAATGGCCGAAATTAAACAACCATGGGCAGGTTTTTGAAATGACTAGTTTCATGACAGTACATTAGAAGGGAATGAAGGGAACAAATCTTAGTTTTGCCAGATTCTAAATTGGTCTGGTTGAAGTTGTTTTAATATGCCCAATATGTGAACATTCATAGCTGCATTTTTTCACTGTTATACTTGAACTGCAGATTATATTTCCTTATTTTGTTATAAATTTCTTGGACGAATTATCATGTTGAATATACCTTAGGTTTGGTAGTCAATGTTGTAGTCTGATTTTCTCCAAGGTCATACCTTTACATTTCTTTGAGTTTACCAGCCTTGTCAGGTTCTAATTCTCTGCCTACAACATTCTGAGGACTGAGGTTTATTTCTGCATTTATGAATACTAAATACAGCTATGAATGTTCATCACCAATTTGGACTCTTCTTTTTGAGGGGGAAGGGAGAGTTGTATTATGTCATTTTGTGGGTGTCTAATTAGGGCGTTTAATTCATCTAATATGACCATGCAGAAATGCATTTGATATAGGAAAACTTTCTGGATATTTGATATACAACCTTTTCCTATCAATGAAGATATTGGAGTTTAAATATGATATCGTTGTTTCCCTGCAGGTTGTAGGTGATGTGAATGCTGTAAAGAATGCTATAGCTATTATTTCATCACGCCTAAGGGAGAGTCAGCATCGTGATCGCGGTCATTTCCATGGACGAATGCATTCACCAGAACGATTTTTTCCTCCTGATGATGATTATATGCCTCACATAAACAGTACAGCACGCCGTTCGTCCGATGGTGCCAATTTTGGACCACGATTATCCGCCAACAATATCAGAGGCAACAACTATGCCTCACGTTCATCTGGTTTTATTGAATCTGGGGTTGCTCCCATGGTTGACCATGTGCAGCCCTATTATGGAGAGGACATTGTGTTTCGAATACTTTGCCCCATTGACAAGGTGGATAGTGTTGTTGGAGAGGCTGATGGAATCTTAGAATTGCTTCGAAATGAAATTGGGGTCGATGTTAGGGTGACTGATCCTGTTGTTGGTTCAGATGAGCAGATAATTATCATTTCTTCAGAGGAGGTACTTGCCACTTCTCTATCTTTTGAAGCAATGTGGATAATTAATTTTAAAACCTCTGGAGTTCCATAATAATCTGGTAGTGCTTATCTTGGAAGTGATGGTGCTCTTTTAAGTTTGCTAATTCTGAGTTTCAGGCTGTTGAGTTCTAAGATAAGTTTGAAACAAGTATAAACCTCTTGTTGCATCAAAATGTTAAAACATATATATATATATATATATATTTCTTGATGTTGATTTGCTTGTGTAAATAATATTATACTTCAGTAGGTTCTAACCACCCATTATTTCTATACTTAGGGTCCTGATGATGAGATGTTTCCAGCCCAGGAAGCTTTGTTGCATATCCAAACCCGCATTGTTGATCTTGTTCCAGAGAAGGACAACATTATAACCACTAGGTTACTTGTCCCGACTAGTGATATTGGATGTTTGGAAGGAAGAGATGGATCATTGTTGGAGATGAAGAGGTTGACTGGTGCAAATATACAAATACTGCCAAGAGAAGAACTTCCTCTGTGTGTATCAGGAGCTGAGGAACTTGTACAGGTTTGTCATTATATTTATACCTTCTTATTTGGTTAGCTGTCTGAATTGGTTAGATGCCTGGGGTTTCACATAATGATGTAAGTTGAACAATAGACTTTATAACGATAATAAGTTCTAGGTTAAAGCAGACTAATGGTGCAGATGGTGGCTCCCTCATAACTGGGTTTGGATATCTTTTTCGGTTATTATTATGGACTGTTAGATATGAACAATCCAGGGACAGAGCAAAATTAATTTCATCTTGTTATGCTATTAATGGTAAATGTCTTGTTTTCTGATTTTGCTTCTTTCCCTTGTGTATGTGATGTGTATTTGCATCTTTACATTTATGGATTAGGGCATCTAGATTTTATCTGTCTGTCATGTATCATTTAAAATGTTTTTACCAAAAAAAATAATGGAAAGGTCCCAACCTGTGGCCCACAAGGTCAACAAGCAAAAAGGCTGGTTGGCAGCTTTGGGCATTTTTAAAGGCTCTTTTGTGTCATCTGCAGATTGTAGGGGAGATAAAAGCGGCTCGAGATGCTCTTGTTGAGGTGACATCAAGACTAAGGAGTCATATATATAGGGAGTTCTTTCTAAAGGATATGACACCACCTTCTGTCTCTGCACCAGGCCCTGTGGGCAGCGGTCTAGGACTGGAGGCATCTTCTCCCAATAATGTAGCTCCAGGTCGTGAAGGTCATACTGGAGGTGATCCTCCTACTGCAACATATCAGAATGTTCAAACTGTGGCAGCAGCTCAGCCATCAAAGGTAACTTCATTCCTTGATAGATTGAGAAACTCACTGACTCTTTAAGTCTGTGTGTGGATAATACTTCTCTCTTTACTGCCTTTTCTTTATCAATGGCTACCATGTATACAATTGTTGGGCTGTCTACCATTCTTTCCTTTGGCAGTCAAATAGATAAATGAAATTTTGAGCGAGCCAAACTATGTGTTGGTCTTAATCGTGAAAATGTCTTTGGCAAACAAGACTAGTTAACTTTCTGGTTACTGCCTTATTATGATTTGAATTGACAGCAGATTTTTCCGTTCACATGGGCTCTTGATTTGGTATTATAATACTGTAACCCGCATTTTTGTAGGAGTCTGGCAGCGAAATACCAAAGCAAAATGATAGTGACCGCCGTGAAGATGTGCCAAGTGGGTTGAATAGGTACTGAATTCTGCTTAATTTTATTATTTGGTCCCTGAATGAATCTGTTTAGGCTTCATTTTGTTATTTGGTCCCTATATGAACCTAAGACTCATTCAGCTGGTCGCTTATGTTCTTTTTGAATTTGGGACTACTAGTCATTGATTTCCCACCTGACCTGACCCTGCCTATGTTCATTTTTTTAGAATCCCTGTAACACTTGTAACTAGGAGTACACTTGAAGTTGCCATACCAGAGCACGCGATTCCCAAACTCATCATGAAATCAAAGAACATGCTTAGTCAGATTAGTGAGGTAAGTCAGACTGGCTTTATTGCAATTTATTTACTTAAACTCAATACCATGTGGAATGGCCTTTTGACCTTTCTTCTTTTGGGAACAGCTTTCAGGAGCCAATGTAACCCTGGTAGAAGATAGACCAGATATGACACAAAAGACCATTCAAATATCAGGTACTCCAGACCAGACCGAGAGAGCCCAGAGTTTGCTTCAGGGATTTATTTTGAGCAGTAAGTCCCTCTCTGACACACACATTCAACGGTATATTGTGTACATGCATGCCCGATTCTTGGATTCTCTGGTTAAATGAAGTGACAGTTACACACCTTTTTTCCCGTTTCAGCTCAAGAAGATGCCCCTTAAGTTACTATGGACAACATGCAAATGGAAAGGCGGCTAAACAGGAATGGTGCCATTCAGGCTTCATCTGTGATCTGACTTCCCATAGTTTTTTAATCCCAGAGTGCAAGGGGCCAGGGCCATGGTCCGCGCATGTTTTGTATATTTTTATCATCTGGCTGCCGTTCAAAAGGGTATTAAATTTTCAAATTGAAAGAACAATTCCACTGTAAATGTCGACATCTAAGGGAGCTTCAATTGTTGTTTTTCTGCAATGTTTCAATTTTCCTGCATGAGTATGGGGGAACTTGAGTAGTTTTTTTTTTTTTCCTTTTTCAATTGTACCTGTAATGCTCTAGCATGAGTGGTGTCCACTAATCCAGCATTCGGATTTGCTAGTTTGGAATTTTCCCACAAAGCCTGAATGGACACTCCCTAGAGTAAAGCTTTGCAAGTTTTGACTGAAAGTTAGTCAATGAAGTAATCTTTGTAATGATTTTATTTTTAGTTTCGTCCTTATTATAATGTATTGTACTCTTTTTTCTTCTTTTTTTTTTTCTCTCTCTCATTGTCAAGCAAAAGAAAAAGGCAAACTTTTATCAGTAATTGAGAGAGGAGGGTAAACGAGAGTGGCGGATAACTCATCAATTACTTAATACCATACTACAAGGTTCATGATTCATCGCAGATACTTGTGTGCAACTCCCTTCCCACTCAAATTTAATAAGCAAAATGCATCCCCTGACAATTTGATTCTATTTGCTAAATTGCTCTACTGTTCATTTCTATGATTGTCTGTGTGGACGCCTTTTCTTTATTGTAAACTTTTCTCTCATGATTGCCAAGATTAGTCTTGAATATCACAATAAAATCCACAATTTGCCCATGTGGTGAGTTAAGTGGAGTAAAAGTTATGGGTGTCACGTGGACGAGTTATGGGCTTTGTTGTGGTATAGCATTATTCTTAGCCATGTATATAGATGGAAAGATCATAATAAAATTATACTAAACTCGTTTTCACATGGCGAATTGTGAGCAGTAGAATAAAAGTGGTAGGTTTACAACTCACCACGTGTGCAAATTATGAGTTTTGCTATGATACTAGCATTATTCTTAGCCATGGACATAGATAGAAAGATCATAATAAAATCAGATTTAGTGGACTAAAATCAAAATGACCAAAAACGAAATCAAGTCTAAACTTGAAGGATTAAATTATGTAATCCAGTCTATCATTATTTTCCTTTTATGATCTATTAGGGTTTGGATTAAAAAAAAAAAAAAAAAAATCTTATCCATGAGTAATTTGAAGTTTGATTGGGTTTTGGTTTTACTCTTGCCTAATTTTTTTTTTTTTTTTTTGGGAAAATGATTCACTCTATTTCATAGTTAAGATTTTATTTCTAGATCTAACCGTGTGTAGACTATCACATCACCTAAATTTTAAACAATATGGTATTGGATAGACCTTTTCTTGTTGTTGTTGTTGTTGTTGTCCTCAAGTTCTTGATAACAAAAGTAAAATATTTGAACCAAGCCTAACCAATGTTTAAACTCGATCTTGTTAAAAAGTCTACAAGCTTGAATTTGGCTTGATTCTTAGACAAGTCAATCTCAAGATCAACATAAAACTTTTAAAACTTAAGATCAAACAAAGTACATCAACAAACCCTTATTAAGCTCATATGGTTTGGACAAGCGATCCCAACTCCCACTTAATTAAAGACCCGGTAACATATGAGTTTATTTTCAAGCTCATATCAAGCTTATTATCAAGCCCATAAATAAACCTAGACTTACGTATTAATTGAGTCATATTGTTTACGAGCTTATTTATATGTATATAAGACTATAATTTTATTTTTTTTACTTGCACTCCGCTCTTGGTGTTTTAAATTTTTTTTTTTCAATGAGTCCATGACAATAACAATAACATTAAAAAGCATGTTGAGCAGATTCAATCTCCCTAGTAGTCTCATTGAGATTATCATGAGTTGCATTACCACCGTCACAACTTCTATCCTCTTTAATCGAGGTAGCTTGGAGCCGTTTATACCAACTAGAGGAATAAGGCAAGGGGATCCCCTATCTTCGTATATTTTTATCATGTGCATGGAGTATCTTGGTCAGTTAATCCAAGAAAAATGTGAAGAGGGTGTTTGGAAAGTAGTGAAAGCTTCTAGAAGCGACCCTTCCTTTTCTCATCTACTTTTTGCCAATGATTTGATCCTTTTTGCCAAGGCTAATACTGAGAATTGTATGGCTATTAAAGAAGTCCTTGACCAGTTTTGTATGGATTCAGGTCAGATTATAAGCGATGCAAAGTCTAGAGTCTTCTTTTCCCCAAATATTGGTCAGAGGAAGCTTTGATCTCCATACTCAAGTTTCAATCAACAAGCTGTTTGGGGAAGTACCTTGGATTTCCCATTAGACATCGCGGAGGATCAAATCAGGACTTTAATTTTGTGTTAGATAAAGTTAAATCGAAATTAGTCGAGTGGAAGGCAAACCTCCTGTCTATGGCAGGAAGATCAATCCTAATTCAAGTTACCTCTTCGACTATATCGTCTTATATGATACAAAGTTGCATGCTGCCTGGGAAGGTGCTAGAGGGCATTGATAGAGTAAATAGGAATTTCCTATGGGGCTCCTCAAAAATAACAAAAAAATGCATTAGGTAGGCTGGAGAAAGGTTACTAGGCCAAAGGAAGATGGGGGGTTGGGCCTCCAAACAGCCAGGGGTAGGAATATGGCTTTGCTCACAAAATTAAATTGGCGGTTCCACACTGAGGAAAAAGCGCCATGGGCAAGGGTGTTGAGAATGAAGTACTGTAATCATCAACGGGTGAATTCGAGGAATGTTAAAAAGTTGTCTAGCTATAGAGTGTGGAAGAGTCTAAAGAAAGGTGAGGAAATTTTCAAGAAAGGCATCAGATGGTTACCTGGGGCTGATAGCAATTTGGATTTTTGGCATGATAATTGGTCAGGGATTGGGCCGTTAAGGCATGCCATACAGGGTCCTTTGACTCTAGAATTTGCCGGGATTAAAGTTAAGGAGGTTGGCCATCCTGGGGGATGGGATTGGGAAAGAATGTAGATGGAGTAGCCAAATGATATTAAAAGGGTCATTTAAGCCACTCCCATACCCTTAGCAGCGAGATCAGAAGATAAATTGGCCTGGAAGCTTTCGTCTAAGGGGGTGATTTTGACTTAAAATCAGCGTATTCTCTGACCTTAGTGCCTAATCTGGATGTGCCTTTTAGGGGGAGGTGGATTTGGAAGCTCAAAACCTTGCCAAGAATCCAATTTTTTGTTTGGCCATGCATGCACCACAGCATTGGTGTCAGGGAGTGCCTCTTGGCAAGAGGTATGGCAATAGAAAATTCTTGTTCCATCTGTCTTAATGGTCCTGAAAGTATAGTCCATGCTTTGAGGGACTGCCCCTTAGCTAAAGCCATTTGGCACCAATTTGGTGTGCTTCCCTCGAACCCGGTGTTTTTTTTGTGGAGAATCTTAAGGAGTGGTTGGTTTATAATTGCAATGCTAAGCCGAGTCACAGGTCAGGTCAGGTCATCTGTCGTGGTTTCAGGTGTTTTTGTTCTCAATAAGGAAGATCTGAAAAAATAGAAATCATCATAGTTTTAAAAACCGGACCGGATCGGTCGGTCCGACCGGTTCAACCGGGAACCGGCCACCAATCTGGTCCGATTATATTAAAAAACCGAAAATAATGAAAAAACCGCGAAACAGTAAAAACCGGCCGGTTAAACCGGAAAACCGGGAACCGGCACGGTTAAACCGGTTCCTGACTGGTTACTTTTTTTTTTTTTTTTTTTTCTTTTCCCAGGCCTAAAACGACGTAGTTTAGCCTAAAACAACAAAACTACGTCGTTTTAGGCTGGAATCCTAATTCCTAACCCTAAAGCTCACTGCCCCACTCTCATTTTGCGTTTGTCATTTTCATTTTTCAGACTCTCAGACTCTCAAATCTCAACATCTCCACCTCACCCAAGCTCACAGCCTCTCTTCCTCACCGCTCACAGCCTCTCTGCCTCGCCGCTCAGACCTCGCCCTCTCCGCCTCACTCTCTCCGCCTCACTGCCTCGCCAGTCGCCGCTCGCCCTCTCCGCCTCACTGCCTCTGTACCTCGCCCTCTCTGCCTCACACTCTGCCACGCCTTCTCTGCCTCGCCCTCTCCGCCTCACACTCTGCCTCACCTTCTCTGCCTCGCCCTCTCCGCCTCACTCTCTCTACCTCGCCTTCTCTGCCGCTCACACTCTCTACCCTTTGACTCGCCCACCCCGCCTCACTCAAGCTCACACTCTCTAGTCTCTTCCTCTCTGCCTTGCCCTCTCCGCCTCAAACATTTTTCTTCCTCTCCGCCTCACTCAAGCTCACGGGTTTAAAGTATTGGGTTTTTTTTTTTCTTTTTGGGTTTTTTCCTTCTCATCCTTACGGGTTCTCGGTCTCGCCCTCTAAAGTGCTCTGCTCTCTGCTTCTCGGCTTCATCAGGTAAGGTAACATTCTTTTCTTTTGATTTTATTACTTGATTAATTGATTTTGATTACTTGATTTTGATAATTTTCTTTTCTCGTCCTTACGGGTTCTCGGTCTCGCCCTCTAAAGTCCTACATTTTTTGTGGTTGGGGTTGGATGGTAACTTGGGTGGATTTGAAGCAAAGCAGGGAGAATGATAAGCCAAGTTACCATTTTGTATAAATTGTTGAGTTTGTTGAATAGAATATGAATGTGTATCTATTGAATAGAATTTGAATAGAATAGAATATGAATGATAATCCAAGTCACCATTTTGTACAAATTGTTAACTGTTTTTCCCTGTAATTGCCTAATTAGAGGAGGATTTTTTGATGGGCTTTCAATGACTTGTTGATAAATGTTGTAAATCTGTAAATGTGTGGCAGTGAACTCTTTGTAATATGCTAGTCATGAGCCTAATTATGTTTTTAGTATATTAAAAAATTATTAATTATTTATATAATTTAAATAAATATTAATTAAATTATTTATAATGTCATCGGTTCGACCATCGGTCGGACCCCGGTCCGACCATAAAACCGGTAATTAGTTCATTTTTCGGTTCTTTCACCGTACCGGTTTTTAAAACCATGGAAATCATCATGTTTTCAAAGGTGAAGTGCAGAACCCGAATGTTGCTAAGGAGATTTTGGGCCGAGTCATGGAATACAATTACTGTGCAAGTAGTCACACGGCAGCAAAAAGAGTGGTGTTGAAAAGCATTAGATGGGAAAAGCCCAATACCAGCTGGAAGAAGCTCAACACGGATGGCTCTTCAGTTGATTCTCTCGGGTTGGCTGGAGGTGGAGGTGTGGTTAGAGACGAGCAGGGTAATTTCCTAGCTGAATGATTTCCTAGCTGAGTTGTGGTACCTTAGAGATGGGCTATTCCTTTGTGTGCAAGCCCAGGTTCAAGCACTGATTGTGGAGATGGATGCCAAAGCCTTGGTAGATGCGTTCTCAAACCAGACTAAATCTAATGCTTTTTGTTTCTTCGTTGATGGAGGATTGCAGACATTTGGCAAACTAGATCCCCCAAGTAAGTTTTAGACATGTTTACAGAGAAGCAAACATGTGTGCGGACCATTTGGCGAAGCTAGGAGCGTCCATGGAGACTTATTTTGTTGTCTACCCCAAAGAAAAAGACATTAACAATAATTAAAAAAATAAATAAAAATAACAAATAAATTTTAGGGGGGTATTTCAGACATTTCATCACCAAAACCCCTTAATCCCCTTCTGTCTCTTCCTCCTCTGTGAACTCTCCAACACACCCAAGCATAAACCCTAACCAGTAACCCCTCTCTCTTACTCTCTCCGACCACCGTATCCACCGCCGCACTCTCTCTCCGTCGCGGTATTCAGTACGACTTTTTTTCTCTCATTTCTCTTATTATTCATTAAGCCTCTGTTTGGTTCCCGAGAAAGCACACAATCTCCACTCTAACAGCCTTTAATTCTACTTCTAATCTCAGTTCAAAAACCCCATTTCTTCAATGTGGGATTTTCAAACCCAACACTTTCATTCTACTCAAATATTGAATCATTTCTAAGATAATTTTGTTTAGAATGGCGTGAATTGTTATCATTGTAGATTAGATTGGATTATAATTCAAAGCATTTCAAAGAAAAACTTACATTTCTTGCTATATTTTATTTCCGTTTCAATGGGTGATCAAAAAGTCTTTGTCTTTGTTATTGATTGTGTTGTAATGTGAAGGAAGGAGATTCAGCTAAAGAGGGTTGTTTTAGATGGCTTATATGCAATATGGCAGAAATGCCCTTCGAAAGGTTATTACGGACACTAGTGTCCGGAGCAATGATCGTGTGGTGAATCCGGTGCTGTATGCTAGTCAAGGACTTAGATTTAGGAAGTTGGAAGTTGTTTTAACCACGGTGAGTAGAGGGGTTTTTAAGAATTTGCTTTTATGTTGATTGGATTTTTCTTTATTGGGGTGTTAAGTATTGATTAGTGTTGATGCATTCAGAGCATAGAGAAGCTTGGTAAAGCTGGTGAGACAGTGAAGGTTGCTCCTGGACATTTCCGCAACCACCTTATGCCCAAGTTGCTGGCGGTTCCAAATATTGAGAAGTATGCTTATCTTGTCAGGGAACAGCGCAAGGTTCTTTTCTATTGCACAGATACGCCTTATTACAGTACTTAATTTCCACGTAACTATGCTTTACACCCATATGCATTGAACATGTTTGTGTGTGTGTAAGTTAATGCATTGGAGATTTTTTAGCAAATATGTGTGGACACGCACACACGTATGCAAATATGATTACGCCGTTGCAAAATTATGAACTTGTGGTTAGGATGGAATGTTCTTGCGTTTATGCAGTCGGATGGTAGTTTACATTCTGCTAGCATAACTCATTACATATCATATTAGTGACAGTAGATATGCTCTTGGATCTTTAAGGGTATGTCTTTTCTGATGCATTTGACATTACACGCTATCTCTCTCTCTCTTCCTTCACAAGCTCTCCTCTCCTTGTACTGTATGTGTTCCATGATTTTAGTGAAGCATGAGCTGATTGTTTATCTAGAAATGAAAAACTGTATACCTATGTTATTTGCCCAAATCACAGCAAAGTCTCTTTCCAAGAAGGGAGACATCCATGCCCTTCTTTTGTCATGTATCAAATTGTTGATGATATGCCTCTCATCTACTTGCTTTAGATCTACCAACATGAGGAGGAAGAAGCGGAGGTTAAAGTAGTTAAAGAGACTAAGGAAGATAAGCTGAAAGAATTCGAGAAGGCAGCAAGACGTCTTGATAATTCTAAGCTGGTTTGCACCTAATTTTGATGCTTATGGTTTCCAATCAGAACAGTTTAAGGCATTTCATTTGATTCTGAATATGTATATCCCTTTTCTTCTTTCAGGGTTAGTGTTTGATCTATCTATGATTCTTTAATTTGTGTAAAAGTGAAAATTATGATATATGTTAACAAATGCTGATATTTGAGCAATACCCCAGTGGTTCTAACACCTCTTGTGGTGATTGGGCTCTGGGGTTCAAACCCACCAGCCTGCCTCCCCCTAATTACCTATCCAAAAAAAAGTTGATCAAATTGATTTCTCACAACTGTGTTAATGAAGTAAAAATATGTTGCTTAACAATTAAGAAGTTTTCTCAAACACTTATAATAAAAAATTAAGAAGTTGTATGTATGTTTTTGGAGTTATCATTTAAGGGATAAACTATAATAGTTTTTTGCAGCCCTTCAACACTAATACTACTTACCTATTTTCTCTTATGATTGTAGGTTTTACAACAATTCAAACCATTCAATACATAAAGTTGTCTTATATGAAAGATTACAACGTGAAAATTGTGAATTGGATATTTCTTGTCATCAAAATTTCAATGTTGATCTTTCACTTATACATGCTATACTATTCACTATACAAATATTAGTAAAGATACAAGTAAATTTACCATTTCAGTTTAAGCAAAATTTCAAAGTTGTATACCTTTATAGTTGATAGATTTATTTGAATGGTTTGAAGTTATTAATAATCTAACTATTGTAGGAGAAACTAGGTATGGTCCCATTAAAGTTGATGGGATGCTGCACTATTACAGTTTATTCCATCATTTAAATAATAGAGGTATCTAATACTATAATTAAATGTTGATTGCATTAAATTGTGATCTGGGGTATCTGACATGTTTAAGAATTCACAGGTATTGCGGAGGTTCATCAATGTCGAAAAATTTCGTTTACGTGCCTCAAAAGAAGAGCCTATAGAGTTGCGTTCACCTATTACAAAGGAGGATATCATAGCTGAGGTTTGGTTTTTGTTTCGTATGTTTGATAAATTATTAAAGTGAACTAAGTCTTAATTCTAATTAATTATGGACTCAGCTCTGTGGATCCTCGCTGACTAATTGGAATTGGCCACATAAATTTTTTTCACCATTCTTCCCTATCCAAACTTCTGTTATCTTCCTGTTTAACATATCACTGCTTCTGCCCTGTTATTTGAGGGTTTCACTATCTTTTTCACTTTTTAAATTTGAATTAAATCACTCTTTCTCTCCAATGCATCGTAAGTAACTTTTCTTAGCTCTTTTACTTGATAAGAGCTAACCACTTTGAGTGGATGACTTCATTCCTTATCTTTTTTATAACTTCCCCTCATCTATCTTAACATTCAAAATTTGACTAGGTGTATCTAATGAACATGTTGCACTTTAACATCCAAGAATTCATACCATAAAGTATAGCTGGTCTTATTGTTAATGTTTGATAAATTGTTCCCGTGAAAAAAGAAAAGGTGGCCTTGTGGTTATAATCCTTGGATTCCTCTTAACTTTTGAGTACTAATTTTCCTTAGATGGACCTGCAATTACTTTAATGCACCTTGAAAGTTCTTTAATTCTAGGACTGAAATCAATCTAGTGACTATTGATCTGTAAACTTTTCAATGTGATTCACTTTGTGATTCCTCTTTAGACATCATTTTTTTCTTTTGGGTTTGTTGATTTATGTTTTAAACTTCCTTTTCTTGCTTTATGTGTACAGTTGGGAAACAATTTGCATGTAGTCCTTTGACCGGAAAGATGGCTTTCATTTAACTTAACCAAATAATTTCAGTGGTTAACTGATCAAGGATCCACCCTGCTAATTATAAAGGACATAGAAAATCTGGATGGTCTGATATGAGTATTTTTCGGAAGTTAATATTTGAACCCTGTCTGATTTGAGAACTTTACTTCTTTTTACAATAGAAAACCTTTTGCTGTCTTAACTCTAAACCAGCAGGCAAAAGGTAGATACTTAATGTGATTTAATCATGCTAGTCTTTAGACCTAGACAATACAGACCAAGGTGTGGTCCTTTTACTGCTAGATGTGCTATGGTTATTGTGTTGTGCAAGTTACCAGTTGAAAGATTAAAGGTGTTTGTGGAGGCTTCAGTACTTAGATTCAAATAGTGTCTTCTAAAGACAGTGTAAGTCTAGTAGTGTCCGCTTTGTTTTATGTTTGTCCTACTGATACGTTCTCTTCGCCATTTCAGGTAGAAAGGCAGCTTAGTGTGCGCATCACGGCTGATAACGTGCACCTACCTTCCCCTTTGACGACTTTTGGTGAGTATGAGGTGCCACTACGGTTCCCAAAATCTATCCCTTTGCCGGAGGGGAAGGTTCAGTGGACTCTTGCAGTTAAAATCCGGGGTAAATAAAGATGGTCTTGTTAGCTTAATGAGCACTCTGGTCCCAGGTTATTCTGGGATGTCGGTTTTGTCTTTTGTAATTTGATAACTATTTATTGTAGTGATAAAGCTTCGTATTTTAAGTAAAAGATGTTCTGAAAGTTGCCCGTTTGATTTTGTATTTTTTACCTATAAATTTCTGTCTGATAAAGTGACAAAGATTGTCCATTTTCTCTGTTGACATTTGGTGTCAAAAGACTAAATTTGGTTCTTTGGTTCCCCCTCTTTTGGTTCAGAAAAATGCACATTTGTTTGTATATATATGAATAAAATAATCTTATTCAAGAAGATGGAAAGAGTACAAAAGCATTAAGCATTACAATTTGAAATTTAGACCATCATCGAATTCTAAAACAGAAAATGGAATATGTCCAAACACAATCATTCAATCATACAATGATCATAACAAAGATTGATTGATGTTTATACCCAAAAAAAAAAAAATAGAAAAGAAAAAAAGATTGATGTTTTAGATTGGCTGTTCAATTCCATCTAAGTTCTGTTTCCACAACAAACGTTGGCATCACTGTTATGGTATTTATTTAAATTATTGATGTGGCAAAATTTGAATCTTAGTTAAAATTGTAGAAATTGTAAGGTGGAGTTACCTAAGAAGGGTGTTCAACTACATGAGCCAATTCGAACACAATCTATTTATTGAGTTAATATGACTTGACCTACATAACGCCTGTGATAAGCATATTGAGTTGGGTTAGGCCTAAGGTTGCATTTTTGGTGATTCTCTTTCATATACAGTGCTGACTTGGGTTCCTTTTTTTTTTTTTTTTTTTTTTTTTTTTTTTTTTTAACTCATAAGCAAATGTTTCATGGAAAAACACAGCAGTACACACAAAAAGCGCTTGAAAAGTAGTGTTTATTGCATATAGTGTGGGTAAATATACACTATCCAAAACAACTGAAAATGTGATTTTAAGTCAAAATTTCAAACTTCAAACTTAAAGTCACGTTTTCAATTGTTTTGGGTAATGCGTATTTACACATACCATGTGCAACAAGTTTTTTCTTTATATTTACAGCCATGTTAAAGATGCACAAAAATGATTTTTACCTTTCACACTTGTTGAGGTTAGTACAACAATGCTTTCACACATGTTTTTATTTTTATTGTATACCAATAAGGAACTTCCACCTCAACATTTATATACCACGCAATGTGTGGAAATTTTAAGAATAATTTTTTCTCCTAGTTATTCATAAAAAAAAAAATAAAAAAAAAATGGAATGTCATAAAAAAAAGTCATAGTTGCGTCCTAATTCTTGGGATTGTTATTGGATACTCCAGGAGTAAACTTCCTCCCTCTCACATAGGAGTGTGTCCCACCCACCATGGGACTCACATCTATGTGAGAGAGAGGAAATATACTCTCGGAATATCCAATAATTTTCCTGACTCTTGAGTGTCAAATAACATGTTAGGCATAATGATATACGAATTCTACCTTTCTACATGCATCCCTCGTAAAAGCCAAGCAATCATTTTTTTACCACTAAAAAAAAAAAAAATCTTATTCTTTTATTTTACTTATTTCAACATTATTAATGAGTAAAAATGTCTTAAATGAAAATTTTGAAAGATAACTTAGAGATTTAAAGCAAAGGCAATCCAAAAGCTAGTAATGTAACCACGTCAACTAGCCACATCAACAGGTTGACCATTGATCATGACTGTTGATCGAGACCCATTGACTAAGACTTTTGACCTTCGACATTTTACATTGGAATGGCCTAAAACCAATATGGAATTATGACTCCCACAATCAATTCTACCAAGGGAAAAATACATGTATCCAATACATAAGAAAAGTGTTCAACTACATGAGCCAACTCGAACAAAATCTATTTATTAAGTAAATTAACACGACTTGACCTACATAACGCCTTTAATAAGTATATTGGATTGGGTCAACATAAATATAATTCATCTCTACCCATTTTAAAAAATACAACCCAAAATATTTAACATATTTTTATATTTTGTAAGCATGTAAACTATAATAATTATTATTACAAATAAAAAATTCTATAGAATTTCTATTTTGTTATAAATTCAATTAAAGTGCCAATGACATAAAATCTATTTTTTTTTTTTTATTTCAACCCAAGGAAATTCTACTCAAATTTAGAAATAAAACAATCTAATAATAAATTAAATGAGATTTTTTTTTTTGGATAAATCAAATTCTATTCTTAAAATGAAAATTTAAGTCAAACAAAAATAAAATTTATTTACATGGGTTAAAAGATATTGACACGAATAATGAATAGAGTAGTTTTAGGTTGAACATGTCATTGCAATTGACCCAATTATTAAAACTTATTTGTACTATACACTAATCCGCAAAAAATCTTGTTGTGATCTTCTTATTCGTGGGACATCTTTTGACAAACAGTACCTCTCCAATTTTTACCTCAGTAAAATCTATTTTTTCCTATAATTTTTTTAAAAAAAATTCAAGTTTTTTCAAAGATGGGCTTAATGAATCCAATTCAAGGTGGGCTCCCAAAATCCTGAGCCCATGATCTGATATTGAACAATCAAGTGACTCGCTGAGTCAACCCGGCCACACCGTTTGCCTCATAACGCTAAGCCTTTTCATTTCATCACTCCTCACTTACACTGCAAACTTCTACAATGGCAGCTTCCCTTCTCTCTCTTTCTCCCTCTATCAACAACAAAAGGTTCTTTCTTTCTCTCTCTATTCAAATTTTCCATGTGGGTTTCTTGAAATTTACACTGTGGTAAAATTTCTCGTGTTTTGTTTGAAATTTACACTGAAGTAGAATTTCTGTGTTTTATCTGTAAGTTCAATATTTCTGTCACTGTTTTGTATTGGGTTTTGCTCCTTCTAGCTATATAACATTATTTTATGTTTCTTTTTAGCTGAGTTTTGCTTCTGCTAGCTATGCTAGCTATGTTACTGGAATTATAATGTTCTAACTGGTTGATAATCAACTGCTTTCTGAGTGATAAAAAAGAAAATTGCTTAATTCCACTGTGGAAGGATTTTTATTTGAGTTCGTATGAGACATTTAATAAGGTGATACCCTTTATGTTGAAGCTAGTGCTAAGTTCCAAAGTAACCATTTTTTTTTTTTTTTTTGGACCATGACCAGAAGACATGATGTTTTAGTCCTATAGATGGAGAAAATTGATGTTTTGCTAAAAGGGCGTCTATTTGTAATTATGGTGCTGGATGCAATTTGTCAAGGTAGTACTAGTAAGGTCGCTCATGATGGTGATTTTACAGTGATTTCCATTATAATTATGAATATGGTTCAATCACCCAATATGTTTTCCATTTTTACTATCAATTATGTCAAGCCATACAGATTTCTGTGCAAAACTTTGGCATTTTTGGTCAAATTGAAGAAAAGACTTCAGGTTGTGGATTAAGATGGTATTAACTATTACATGGATGTTTATGAATGGAAAAATTAATAGTGATCAAACTAATGGGAAAGCGGTGTGTACTTCATTCACATTTCATAGAGACACAAAAAGGTGGGGATCAAGTAAGGGGACTATTAATTTGATTTAATCGATGGAAAGCCAAGCCACTTGTGTATTTACATTTATGAAGAACAACAAGATTAATAAGCCTAAAAAAAAAGGAAGGTTTATCATTGTGGTCAGTTTTAATCTAGAGTCATTTCAGATGGTTTAATCTAATATTATGAACTATAATTTCCTAACTTTATAGCTGAATTTGCTTCATACTTTTGCTGTCACGTTCATTTTTTTTCTTACTTGAACATTTTAGGATGAGTCAAGTGTGTCTACACATGCAGTCAGACCAATTGCGGAAAGCTATAACATGCTTTTCAGTTTGTCTCCAAAAACAGAAATGGAGCATCAAGCTTTACATATTACCCTTCAGAGCCATTGCCGGTCACCATGTCTCGAAACCTTTTGCATCAGTTGGCTCATTAGATGTAGATGTGGCAAGCCAAGAAAATCATGCTCCTGGTGTTTCAGCTCCAAACAACATTCAAAGGTGGGATAACTCCAGTACTTGCAATTACTTATCAAAAAAGTTCAGTACTTGCAATCGCTTTCTTTTATGAGCATTGCTGATTTAATGCGTATTGTTGTTTCTTGGACATCTGAAATTTTAAATTGTAAAATTTTATAAAATGATATAATAAGTTTATCTCAAAATTTGTGGACATAGATCATAAGGCATTCTATGCATGTGAAGTATCATGATCAGAATCATCATTAACTGATATTTATGATTATCAGGTCTAAAATGTCTTTTGACCAGACAAGTTATCCCTTGGGTGACATGAGTGATTTTGAAAAACAATTGCAAGAGTTATTTGGTGAAGTCAAAAGAATGATTATGAAGGGGAACAAAAGTGATGCCATAGACCTACTTAAAGCAAATTATGAAGCTGTGAAAGAACAGATGAATGCAGGTACGAAAGGCATAGAAGAGGCTGCTCTTCTTGACATCATTGCCCTTGGTTATATGGCTGTTGGGGACTTAAAGTTCGTTGGTTCCCTACTTACTATGGTAATTATTTTTTCCTTATGTACTGTACTATCACTCTGATGTCATATTCTTAGGCTGTGGTGATTTCCTACAAATAAGTTTTCTCTCTGTTATGGTAATTGAAACTGAAAATGGCAGGATAATTTTTTTTAAGTTTCAAGCTATTTATTCGTGCTAATCCATTATAAAATTAAAGACTTGGGATTTTAGGGCTTTCCGTCAGACTTTATTAAGATAAGAAGAGGCTAAGAGCCGTATTCTTTTATTTTATATTTTTTTTAAGGAGAAGAGAAAAGAAAACCCAAGTGAATGATGATTAATGTGCAACATAAACATGTACCTCATCTTGTTCAGAGAGTAGGCATTGTCCCTTTTTGCGTGTTTTATTGATATTCGAAGTATTCTCACTCCAACACTGAACCATTTTTAGGGCAGATTTTGAAATTATACCTAGCAGTTTTTATCCTTCTAATTCATTGATTTATAGCAGATTATTGCTTACCTTTGTACATCCTAGATCACTATGGGAAATAATGTATTTAAAGCCTTTTTCTTTTTTGGGTGCATTTTTGTTGATGGCCAGTTGACTGAGGTTGTTGAAAGTCTAAAGGACAATGAACCGTTTCTGGATTCTGTGCTTGTGCATATGGGAAGTATGTATTCGACTTTGAGGAAGTTTGAGAAATCATTGCTTCTGTACCGGAGATCTATTGATATTCTGGAGAACAGATACGGTAATTGGAGCCTAAAGGCCCGAAACTTTCATATAGTTGTTGTTACTTGTATTTTCTTGTGTCAAAAAAATTGAATCACAAATTAGTTGTCTGTATCTTCTATTTACAAAACACAAGGCTAACATCTAGCGTGGAATCTAGAAACCTGTAAAACTTTTACTACAAAATGCTAAAGTAATTAACTGCTTAAATCTTCTATTACAGTGAGTCAAAGATGCCTTGAAATGCTAACATTTTTCGGTTATTTTAAGCACAAACCATTTTTCAGTAGTATATTTTTAAGCCCAAATGGCATCCTTGTTTATGAAAGGTTAGCATTGACTCACTTTTCACATATCCACCATGCATAATTTTCATGTGGGATCATTTCTGTGAAGTTAGAATACTCTGACTGCAAAGCTGAAATCCATTGGGATTTGCTCTATCTCATTACCCTGAATGATGCTTATACTTGCCTTGCTAGCGGTTTTTGAGCTATTTATGTTCAAACATTTGTCACTTTGCAACAATTTGAAAATTTGAGGATCAACTATATTCAGGAGATGAGGATTTATTGAATAATAAAAGGATAAATTATCTTAAATCATACTTATCAAGAAATTATCTTAAATCATAACCAAAAGAAAAAAAAAAAGACTAAATTATTGTTGCATTTGCTTGACCCGGATTCTTGTTTACTTGCAAAGAAAAACTTGTTGCATTTACCTCTGAAGATGTCCTGGTATATATGCTCACAAATGATTGTCCAGCTGATACAGAAGTGCAGACAGCAGTATTCATGTTTGTACCCATTTTTGCAGTATAATGTGTTAGAATGTCAAGGGTTTTACTGAGACATCATTCTTTGTTGCAAGCCTCAAAAGTAAAACTAGAAGGGAACTAAGTTGATAACAAATTTAGCTTAAATTTTTCTTCCCTGTTGGTCCAATTCTCATACTTCCTGGAAAGTGCCCATGTACTCAATTCAACCCACTGTCCCTGGAAAACATAAAGAATGAACAATTCAATATGAAAAATCAGCTAAATTCTAAAAATTTCTTAGGCCAGCTACTTAGAGTTATCAAACATTCAAATCCAGTGCTAAATCCTCTGCTAAACCAAGGGCTTTTTATTCTCTTCTCATTGCCTCACCCGTTGCCCGTTGGTCCTTCCTCTCTTCATTACCCATGATGAAACCACCTTAGGCTGAATACAAAAGTCCCAGCCATAAATAATATTGATAAAAAAATTCAAGATATTCCAATATAGATGCAATGAGTAACAATCATGTCATAATATTCAGTTTCTCAGATGTTTCCAGAGATTAAATAAGATGCTTCCAGAGATTAGATAGTGGCGTTGAGGATGTCTTTAATTTATTATGCATTGTCATTCTAGTTAATACTTAATAGTGTGTACAATTTTGTACAAGGGCAAAGCTTAGGCATAGTTTTTAGGTGCTATACCTTAGGTTCCCCAATTGAATTCGTATTAGTTGTATTAATGAAGGTAGCAAAAACAATGTGATCTTTTCCAAGGAGAATTAAATTCAACCATGTACTTGATTGGTTAATGCAATCACAGTGTTAAACTTAATTAGAGAACCTAATGTACAACACCTAAGGAATTGGGCCTAAGTTTTACTCCTAAGTTTTACTCTTTGTATAATGACTTGAAGACTCTTCCATTTCCTAAAGATATGTTGGAGAAAAGGAAGTATGGTGGGCTATTAATATGCTTGAGTGAAGCTGGAGCTATGGTCTAATTTTTCAAAAGGCTTAAAGTGCAAACTACATCCCTAACGTTTGGGGGTCTTTGGATTTTACACCCTGAATTTTCAAAATATGGATTTTACCTCCTGAAGTTATATTCTGTATTCTTAAACTTTAGGGGGGTAAAATCCATATTCTTAAACTTTAGGGTGTAAATTCCAAAGATCCCCATGTAATTTGCATTTTAGCCTTTTCAAAATTTGTTATGGCAAAGATATTATTGATCATAAATTTCTATTTTTAGCCCGTTATATCATTCTTTAGGCTTCTGTTGTCACTGTTGCATCTTTGATATTTATTTTGTTGTCCAAAGCTTAATGTGAAGGAGCAAATCAGAAACTCAGAGGTTGTCTTTAAACCTTTTTTTTCTAGGGAAAAATAGCATTTATCTTATCACACCATTGTTGGGGATGGCAAAAGTACTTGGAGCCATTGGCAGATCCACAAAAGCAGTAGAAACCTACCATCGTGCAATTGCTATCTTGGAATTGAACAAAGGTGCTGAAAGCGAGGATTTGGTTGTAGCTTTATTTGGTCTTGGAAATATTTTACTCAAAGAGGGAAGAGCGACTGATGCGGAAACTCATTTTGTTAGGTTATTATCTTTTATATTTGTTACTTTCTTTCATAGGGACTGGAGTCAACTGAGCTTAGATTGATTATTCACTATTTCACTTATATCTTATATTAATCTTCTGTAGAATTTTAAACCTATATAAGAAGTTATATGGAGAAAGTGATGGAAGAGTTGGAATGGCAATGTGTTCCTTGGCCCATGTAAAGTGTGCAAAAGGTAGCTCTGTAATCTCTCTCTCTCTCTCTCTTTTGCAAATAACACTTTTTCTTGTACTTTGATAAAAAGTCTTGCTGTTTCTTCATTTTCTACATTGATGCCTAAGGGAAGAACAATTTGGCCCTAATTCCTTGTCATAATTAGAAAGTGATTACGGTCAATGATATGAGATAAATTTATTTTTTGGATGGTGAGAGTCCTCATTTTGCACAAAACTCATAGTCTGATAAGCAAATGTCCTATGATAATAATCTAAGTTCGAGGGCCTTTTATCAATAAGTCTCAAGGTCATCAAGTTGTGTCTGTTTCATAACCACTATGACTCTCAAACAGTTTAATTCTTATGCTGTTTTTACACAGGAAACCCTGATGAAGCCATTCAATTATATGAAAATGCTCTTCAGGTTATCAAGGATTCAAATTATGTGGCTTTAGATGACAGCATAATGGAGAAGATGAGAATAGATTTGGCGGAGTTACTTCATGTTGTTGGAAGGTAGAGTCAGATTCCGTTGGATTTAAAAATGAAAATGCACATATCAAAATTATATATATTTTAGGTATAATCTAATAATTTTACCCCTAAGAAATTAATTTATGCATTTTATTTCTTTTCATTATGTCATTGTGCTACTTTATTAGTGATAAATGCTTTGACTGTGATGAGAACTACTTCTTTCAACATTTAATAGCATTAATTGGTAGGTGTAGAAAAACCATCAGGAAATATCATTGTATCATCAGATATCTGAATGATTTTTCTCTGGATATATGAGTTTGAAACGACTTCCAATTCAACAAAAGGGCATGCTTAAGGCCTATAATTGCTCTTTCAAAGCTTCTCAAGCAAAACATCCTTTTCTTAAGTTTGGAAGAGATGTCAAATCTTGGGACCTGATAATTGAGCTTTAATATGGTTTTGCTTAGTTACCTTTTTTAAGGATAGCTGGAATGTAAACAATCTAAAATTTATGGGCTACAGTTCTGAAACTTCAGTAAATAAGAGAAGCTCCACCAAGTAATTCATTTTTTGCCCTCGTGGTTCTCAACCTCACTTAGTTTGCTTTCCCTTCGTCTCTTGTTGCTCTTAGGGGAAAAGAAGGCCGAAAAATGTTAGAGGAATGCTTGTTGATCACTGAGAAGTATAAAGGAAAAGAGCATCCCAGCTCAGTGACACACCTGCTGAATCTTGCAACATCCTATTCACGCTCAAAGAATTTTGTGGAAGCTGAACGCTTGCTCAGGACTAGTTTAGAAATCATGAGGAAGACAGTGGGCCCTAATGATCAATCCATCACCTTCCCTATGTTGCATCTTGCAGTTACTCTGTACAATCTAAAACGGGATGAAGAAGCTGAGCAACTTGCGCTGGAGGTTTTGCACATCCGTGAAAAGGCATTTGGAAAAGATTCTCTACCTGTTGGTAAGCTTGTTTTATTACTTTTTGCTTGATGAGATACTTGGGTCATTTTGTTTATTATCCTCTCCATTTATGTTGGATATGGTCATGATTATGAATTAGCCATTACTTCACGTTACCTAATCTGGCTGTGACCAACAATCTTGACTAGTGTCAAAATCCATTTGAAATTTTCACATGAACTACTTATACAAGTCTAATCTGTGTCTATCTGATGTTCTCTAATTTGAATGGCAGGGGAGGCTCTGGACTGTTTGGTGTCCATTCAGACTAGATTAGGGAAGGATGATGGTGAGTTGTTGGAGCTACTCAAGAGAATTGTGAGTATCCAAGAGAGAGAATTTGGCTATGAGAGTGAAGAGGTCATGGAAACCCTGAAAAAAATTGTATACTACTTAGACAAACTGGGTAGGAAGAATGAAAAGTTTCCACTGCAAAAAAGATTGTCCATACTTAGAATGAAATATAAACAAAGGATTCAATATTAATGGCATATCATCTTTGTATATTTCTAAGTCTCTAATTTTTTTTTTTCTCCCTGTTGATAGCAAAATGTATCTATTTAACCATATCATAAGCGTACTTCATTTTTATGTTTTTCTTGTGGTCTGTTAGACTGGTTTATGTGCATACTTTGGATCTATAGGACTGTTGTATTGCCATTGCAGGAGCAAGAGCAATCGCAATACACCCCCCAAGTCCTAACTTTTGAGTTGGAATAGGTTCTCACTTCTCAGCACCACCCACAACTAAAGACTCAAAACTTCATTAGCAAGTTTATGATTATTCAAACATCAATTTTCTTGGTTGTATACAAGTGGTAAAATGTAGTGCTCTAGAATTAAAGCTTTACTTCTTACAACAATGCCAAAAGGGCAACTTGAGTTGGATATCAAAATACTATTCTCATTACAACAAGTACTTGGTGTATAATCAATATACTGGCAATTCCAGCTCTTTCAACTCAAAGTTCTGCCTGCTTACTACAAATCATGGTTTCAAAATATATCCAATTGAAACTCATGTTAAGTTCTAATTGAAAATATATCCAATTGACTGCAATTCTAGTGATTCGATTTTTTGACAAGAGGATAATCATGAAAATTTCAATTACATTATCGTTTAGTTACAACTTGCAAGTGGGGATTAAAATTGAAATTGACACTCTCAACCTCTTCCATGCCACTAGACTATAAAACTGTTGGTATTATATATATTTTTTTGAGTAAGTATCTAATAATAACCTTTTTCATGCCACTAGACTATAAAACTATTGGTAATATATATATTTTCTGAGTTATTATATTTAATAAAGGGTTTTAAACTTTTAGTTTTTAGCTTCAAAATTTCATTTTTTTCAAAGGTCAGGTTGTTGGGGCAAATGCTGAGTCTTTATTAAAAGGTTATGGCTGTGTCCGGCTTCTCAGCTATAAATCTAGACATGGACCCTACATGGTTGAGACTTAATGGACTCATTTTGTTGCCCTAAAACAAATTTCTTTAATTTAAGAAAGGCTAGGACTGAAAAGGATGGGGTGTGATACTGTGATTGATGGAATGGTAGTTGAAAATGATTGGAGATTTTTTATCTTGTGTTTTTGATTTGTTGCTAATATGTGGCCCCAATGGTGAATTGCTAAACAAGGCCTTTCAAAGCCTATTTTGTGAATTGCTAAACAAGGCCTTTCAAAGCCTATTTTATCACATCCAAACAACTAAAAATAGTAAAAGAATATTTAGATGAGTGTTTACACAATCATCTAAATATATATTGCAATATTATATAATAAAAATTAGGTTTTAAAAATCATAATTGTGACAAATGGTTTAACAAATATGTTACACTTACACATCGAATAATACGTGTTTGCCGTATAACTCATTAATTATAAAGACAATTTACTTTAGATGAAAAAAATTGTTAAGATAATTTGTTTGATAAACTCTATTACCTAAAGTTAAGATAAATTTAATATTTTTAAAAATCATTTTGATCACCTATTATAATTCTATGTTTAATATAATAAAAGTTACATCAAAGTGGCTCATCAATTCATCAGTGTACAACACGTAAAATCAATGTGTTTTTGCCACGTGGCTTATTGATTACTTTAGTAGCAGTAGTAGCAGCAGCAGCAGTTAGTTTTTTTTTTTTTTTTTTTTTTTTTTTACAGGTTAGAAATTTTATTCTTCTTTAATTTATATATATATATATATATGTGTGTGTGTGTGAAACTCTCTCCTGAAAACTTGAATCCTGATTCTTACTTCCCACACTTTATAAACACTTATACTTATGGAATGACCATCGTACCAATGGTGTGCAATAGTTATTAATTACTTTAATTGAAAGTTGGAAACTCTATTAAAATTTGAGTAATTCACTAATCATTAAGATAATTTTGATAGGGTTTAACTTATCTCCGATACTTTTTTAACTGGAAATTTCATTTTATTTTAAATACACAATAGCAAGTTGTAGTGGGTTTTAGTGTCCGTTTGGCAAAAATTATTTTTGCCAACTTATTTTACTATTCAACTTATTTTTGCTACTATTTATGAGTCTCACTGCACTTTTTAGTACTATTCATAAATTTCATTGTACTATTTCAACTAACTTTTATTTTTATTTATAGTACTTTCAGCCAAAAGTTTTCAGTTTCAGTAAAATTAGCGAATTTCAAATGGACCCTTAATCTCCACATTTTATTTAGTTAGTAGATGATGCGATAATTTCTCATTGAAATAAAAGAAAATTCTAGTTAAAAAGATAATAGAAGTAAGCCAAACTCATTTCGATAATAATAGTAAACTATTTCGTTTAATTTATATTTAATCCTTGCTTTATTGGCCGCACTACAAATGTGAGTTGTAACCTAACTGTCCTTTTAAATAAAAAATAAATCCATCTATAAGACAAGGTATCTCACAATTTCTTTAACATAAAAAAATTCTATGGTCAACTAGATAAAAGACACGTAAAATTTAAAAATTCAATGGTTATTTTTTTTTTTGGGTGTGATTTACATGAACTTGTTAAGTAAATTGGAATTTTAAATGACATGACTTAGTAAAACAATGAATATTTCTAAAACATTTCAAAGTAAAACATTTGTTTCTTTAGAAAAATAACTTGTTTTACTTATGCGTATACATTTTTTTTTTAATAAAGTTTCAACTTAAGAAGTTTGTTCCTAATTATTACCTTTTATCATCAAATCAAGATGTCAATTGGTTTTTGGTGTAAGCCGAAATTGAACCCTAAATCTCTTACTCAATGACAAAAAATTTTATTAGTTGAGTTAATTAGAACTCACTTATGTGATTACAGACCTATTTGATTAGGGTGTTTGATCAATAGTTTTCAGTATTTAAATACAGAAAATTGTGGGCCAAAAAAATAATAATAATAACACGTTTGTTAATGATTTTTTTTACTGGAGTGTTTGAGCAATGTTACTCAATTTAGGGTGTTTAAATATTGAATTTTAAAAACTCCTCTTACCAGTTTTTAGTTTTCAAACAATGTTGTTCAATGATATTTGGTAAATATGTTGAAAACTATGGGACCCACTAGATTAGATAACACTTCATTTTTTAATTTCAACCAGGGGGCCACTTGCATTGTACTTGTCAACTTTAAAAAAACACACACACACATACTAAACACATAATTATGTTTTTTTACACACTGAAATATGTTATTTGAAACATATTAGCAAATACATTTTTTGCTTTATGAATACCGTAAACATGTGTTTTACAATACTTTTTAAACCACAATTTTCACATTATTTTAAACAACGATATTAGAAAACAGTTTTGAAAATATTTTATGTTGTTTGGTTTTACACGGAAAATCATTAATATTTTTTCATATGCAACAGTGGAAGTTTTTCTAAATGGTACAAAAAAAGAAAAAGAAAAAAGAGAGAGACAATTTTTGTTACATATTTATATAATATAACAAACATGTTAATGCTTTTCGTAGTAAAAATAAAAAATAAAAAAAAATAAAAAAAGAAAAAGAAAACATATTAATGCTTTTCCCTTGTGACTCTAATCAGAGAAAATATTTCTTGGTTAATTTTCAGCATTGCAACCAAATATAAATATAGAAAAAATAGTCAATTTTCTAGAAAAAGTTTTCGGTAATAACAAATAACCAACCATGAAAAAATCAAAATTCGTTTCTATTTTATTTCTATTTTTGATAAGTTGAGGGTTTTTTTCCTTCCTTTTTTGAGAAAGATTAATGGTTTATCACTGAGTTATGACTTCAACCTCAGATAAATTCTCTTCCTCTAAATTAAAAAAAAAAATCAGAAAAATTATTTTATAAATGAGTTTTCTTTTTTTGTTTAAAAAAAGAAGAAGAAGAAAGTATAGTTTTTTGTCAACAGATTCAACAGTGGTGTAAGTGCCAAGAAACACAAACAAAAAAACAAAACAAAAAACAGTAAAGGACTAAGACTTCAGACCTGAGACCAATTTTTTTTTTTTAAGTACATATATGATTTTAGCGGCAAATCAAGAAAACCCATCTCTTTTGATAAGGTAATATTATCTCTCTTTCTTGATCTCATCAAAATCTTTGGTTCATGTTCATGTTCATGTTCTGTTCCTTTTCTTTTCTTCATTTTTAAATGCGTTCTTTAACTCTTTATGCTTTACCTTTTTTGTATTATACTTAGGATACCGTATCTACTTCTGTTCATTTCTGTATATTTGGTTTGTTATGAAGAGGTTGTGTCAATATCTGTCTTGGCTTTTGAGCCTATAAATTTGCATCAGCTTCTTGTTTCACCTTCTGGGTTGGCAGTGAAACCAATTTGATTGCTACCTTTTCTTTATTTTGAGAAATGGGTGTTCTTTCATTTTGTTTATACTGAAGTTTCTGTGGTTATTTTCAAAGTGAATTCTATGGATTTCTTGATGTGGGTCTTGGACTTTAGGGCCTGTTTGCACTTTCTGGAACCTGGGTTTTGGTTAATACAATAATACTTCATAATGGGTTTGTTTTTTTTATTATTATAGTTGTCTATCTACTGGGTCAAATCTATAATTGCCAATATGATTTGGGAGTTTATGTTATATACTTATATATCTGGTTGTCAACTATGCTTGTATGAGGGATTTGGTATTTGCTTCATGTTTCTAATTGACCTACTTTATGAACATGGCTTGCTTTTAAATCCGAATAAGACAATTTCACCCATTGAGAAGTTGTTTATGTTGGTAAATGTAGGTTAATCAAGGGTGTGATATTTGTTGTGTGTTTATACATCAAGGTTAAGTGTTATTGTCAGCATGATTTGCATATTTTTTTCATGTACAGTTCACTTCTTTAATGTTTGGTAACTAAACAAAAGCAGCTCCTAAAGGTTTCCCAGAATTTTCAGTTTGTGTTGAAATTTATCTCTAGCATCCTATTTCTTATGAGTTGAACCATATTTTAGTTGTGCTGAATTTGTCTGGGTCATATATTCTGTGATCTGAATTCTGTTTATTTTGTGGAGTACTAGACTATTGGGATCCGTGACCCAAGTAAATGAAGTAATTGTGAATTGTGATAAGGCTTTGCTGAGTCAAGCTTAGTCTAACAGATTTATTTAGCTTTGAGCTTTCAAATGTCTTGATTATATGGACTACAACAAATGCTTTAGTGGATATAGTTGCCTATATGAGATTCTAACTTTGCTTCTGTTTAATCCATCAGAGATTGGTAACATAATGGCCACATCAGAAGCAAGAGCAACAAGGCAGCAAACAGCTAACTATCGCTTTGCCCAAGAAGATTCCAGGAGAGCTCCAAATTTTTCTTGCTCCCCGTCATCTTCCTCAAAATCGGAATCCGATGTTTCACCTGATAGTGCTGCAAATGGACCTGATCATCCCTCCCCAATGCGCACACCTTATAAATCATATTCTGATCCACCAACCAACATGAGGTGGTGGTTGAACCTGCAGCCGAACTTTGGACACCCCAAAGATTTTACTCATGAACAGCTAAATGCCTTGGAGGCTGAGCTTGAAGTTTTAAGTTCTGGATTTGTTAATAAAACTACAAAAATTAATGAGGATCATCAAACAAAGGAAGAAGTTAATAATCAAACTGTTAAAGAAAATAATTCTTTTATGGAGAAACCTTGGGATTTTTCTGCCAGTTGTTTGAAAAATGAAAATAATACTGGAATGGGTGAAGTCAAGGATGTACTCAGTAATGATTCACAGAAAACTCTTAAGAAGAAAGACTTGGGGGAGTTCTGGTACTTAGATGACAAATTCATGGGCTTGGATTCTTTCAACTGCTTGGTCCATGAACAAGCTAAGAAGCTTTCTTCTGATCTGGGATCCGATTGGGTGGGAGCTGAGAAGACTGAAACCTGGTGGCGCACTGCTGGTCAAGATGAGTTGGCTTCGTTGGTTGCTCAGAGGTCACTTGAACATATTGAGAATTGTGATCTTCCAAGGCCACAGGTCAAGCATTTTAGGAAGGGACCGTCTGCTCATACAGAGCATTTCCACCATGATGAGAGTTTGGCTTCATCTTTAGATCAGACAGTTAATAAGGGATTCTCCAATCTGGAGAACCGTGCATGGGAAAGTTCCACTACAGATTACTCACAACAGAATTCGGACCAGCATTTCAGGTAATGCTGTAGATTGTTACTTTACAGTCCTTTTTGTGGTTTCAGAATCAACAGCACCATCATCGGTGCTTCATTTAGGTAGTGTATTGATGCTTAAGCGATCCATTGTGTCTTACTTACTATACTTTTGACCGTATGAAGTAATATATGATGGGGTGCTTCCCAAATGGAAACCTCACATTTTCACATCAATTATTAGTAGTTCAGACTACTGCGTACTCATCTAGATGATTCAAATTTTTTTAATAGAATTTAGGTATTGATAACCTTAATCTCATGACTGTAATCAATGTGCAGTGATGTAATCAAGTCATTTTTCAAATAGGATTATCATTTAATTTAATTTAAATAAGTTTTTTTTAATCATCAATCAGAAGGATGAAAATTTATTGCAAGGTCTTTGATTGTTACAATGGTCCACCATTTTGCCAATGTTGTAGTGAGGATGTCCCCCCTTACAGAAAGATTAGAATCCACAAGTAAACACTATATAATAATTTCCAAATGAAATATGAAGGATGTAATTTATTTATTTATTTTAAGCTGAAGTTGAGGGAAAAAAAGAGGGGGGGGGGGGTAAGTTTACTATCACATGCAAAGCCACAATAGACTTGTTGTGATTTGATGTACAACCTTCTGTCATTTACATGCATATGCTTTCTTTATCTGTCAAAAAAGAAAAGAAAAGAAAAGAAAAGATCCCATTACACTGTTATCTACATCTTTTAATGATAAATTGCTGACAACTAATACTGCAGAAATTCAAGTCCAAAGAATGTGTTTCCTATATTATGATTATGAAGGGATGAATCTAGTAGTCCCACAGAAAAAAGAAAAAGAAAAAAAAGGTGAGGGGGGGGGGGGGTTGTTGACAGTCACATTTACTGTGTTCTAATTCCCCCACCCCCAGCAAAGAAAAAAAGGGTTTTCACATACAACCTGTAGTTGTCCTTAATATAGTCAGAAATCTTCATTAGTTTGTTAAGTTATTAAGTTGCAAGAACATGAGTTTATGTTTCTTGACACCCATGATGTGGGCAAAATATTGGGATCCCTTCTAACACTTTTTTCAAGTGCTTTTTCTAGGCTATCTGTCCCAAACAAACAGAGGGAATTGTACTAAACTATTTGATTTGACAATAGCCATAGCTTTTTTACGTCCCTTAACCAGTGGGAGCTTTCCCCCCTTCTTCCTTTTCTCTCTTTTGTAGGCAGTAGGATTTGAACCACTGCATCTGCCTCATGATGACAGCTACTTTTAACTGTGGGAGGTATTTGAATTATTATCCATGCCATCATCTGCTGTGCACCTCCCTTTTCTTTTTGAATTTTTTGCATCCTAAACTAAGCCTTCTACTATCTCCAAGATCTTTCTTAATTGTCTTTATGGCTCATCTTGAAGACCACCCCTACTTAGTGTCCATTTGGATAACTTATTTTGGGCAGCTTGCTTAAGTGAGGTTATAATGAGTAATGAGTTGTACCTAGGGAGGAGGAAAAAAAAAAAAAAAAAAAAAAAAAAAAGAAGAAGAAGAAGAAGAAGAAGAAAAAGAAAGAAAGTGAGGCTTTAAAAAGCTGTAACAAAGAAGTCATTCTTGTAGCTCTCCTGGAACATATAATTTTATTTACTGTTAATATTATATGATTGTGACCATGAGTTAATAAAACCAGTTAGATGATCTGAAGAAAGAGATAACTGATTGCTACAACAAAATTTGTTTTATCCATCTCTCTGTTATATCTACTGTGTGACAAATTCTTCATATTTTAAAGGGGTCATTAATTACACCTAAGTGACCCAAGTATATGTATTATACTAAATTTCAATCACAGTATATGTCCTCTGCCGTAAATCATGCTGGATTATTTGCCAAGTTTATGAATATATCCTTTTTTCTTTCCAAATTATAATGAACTCTCAGAAATTATATTGTTCCGACTGGTTTCCCACTTTCCCTATTTCATAGGGATGTCTCAAAATCCCATAATTATGCCTGTGGTAAGGTTTTAAATGTTAATGCCATTACTTTCCCTAGTGTCATTGCCTTCTGTGTACTTTTTGTTACTTTACTTGTGCTGTAAAAATTATTGTCATATTGAGGTCAATTTATTGATGAACAATGGTACATATGTTTGCTTCAGCCTCAGTATTGGTAATAGTACTACCAAGGTTGAGCCTGACGATGATCCTAGCAAGACAGAGTTGTTGGAGGCACTGTGTCATTCTCAAACACGAGCAAGGGAAGCTGAGAAAGCAGCTGAGCAAGCCTATGCTGATAAGGAGCATGTTGTTACACTCTTTTGCAAACAGGCGTCACAGGTCTTTGCTTATAAACAGTGGTTCCAATTGCTGCAGCTGGAGAACCTGTGCCTCCAGCGTAAGAACAAAAACCAACCTATCTCTGGTCTTTTTCCGTCTGGCTTACCTTGGTTTCCGCACAGGGTCAGACAGACAAAGAAGGATCAGCACAAGGCTGGAAAGAGAAGGCATAGTAAACGAAGGAGTGAGATTAGAAAACGTGCTGTTGCTTTTGCAGTGGGGTTGGGTCTTGCCAGTGCTGGTTTGCTCCTTGGTTGGACCATGGGATGGTTGTTTCCATCTCTTTAAATTGATCCTTTATCATGGCTGTCAATAGCACTCATGCCATTTGCTATCATGCTACGAATGGAATTTGCTCTTCATGTTCATAATTGGGCTACATGGGGATGCATGTTTCAGATTGGTGACTTTTTTTTCAAACTTCTGTAAGTATTAATGCAGTTTGGATTTATTTACTGTGTATATTAAGTACATAATTTGTACAAATTATGTGACTAGATATAGATATGTATATAATTGAGTAAAAAAAATTTAGATTGGATTGTCTGTCTGTTATATATTATTTACCATGCATATCCCAAATGGTTTGTAAGCTATGTCCTAATTTAAACATCTTAGTTTGAATGCGATTTCTTTGTCATCATCATGTTCATAATGTTCACTTTCCTTGATGTTCTGCATAATATCTCTTGGCTGAATTTTGGAGTCAGTTAAAAGCTTGTGCAAGCTTAAGAGTCCAATTCAAGCTTTAGCAAGAGCTTGAATGCAATTCTCTTACATCATTGGCTATATTTTTCTTTCCAATTTTACAGATAATTCTTTGAGAGTTATGAACTATAATACTGCAAACAGGGTTTATGGCCTCCCTCAATGATTCATGAGGTTTAACTCAAGCTCTTGTAAAAACCATCTATCTGGAGTCAGCTTGTTTGATTAGAAAACAAGCCAAAAGTAGCTTATTTGGCAGCAAATCCCAGTTGCTTTTATTCATTTTGTTTTTTATAGTTCAATAGTTGGAAGAGAGGAGATTTGAACCTTGGATACCTCCTTTGGAAACGCTAGGAGGTAGAGGTACTAGTTGAGTTACAAGCTCTTGGTATTCATTTGTTACTATCTCTTTGGTTATTCAAATGGTGGGTTTGTTTCCCTACAAAAATCTTATGCGCAGAGCATAAGCAATGATAGCCTTTCGGACCTTTTACTGAAAGTCGTAATAAAATTCAATGGCATGTGTATATATAATACACGCCACACTAGTTGTAGGCCTATATAATAGACTTGTATATGTATAATGTATGGATGTATTTTGTATAGTCACAGTTTCATACTTAATTGAGGAAAAAAAAATTTGAGGAGAAACTGCCCTCAGGAGTTTCTTACATACTCATTGGCAGAGCTAGGAATTTGTGTTTTAGGGCTGAATAAAAATATGATTAATAATTTTTTTTTTCACTATGTTCCTACTTCCTATTGTGTATATTAGACTATTAGTATAAAGAGTACTATAAAATAATTTAAAATGTAAATTAAGTACTTTATAACCCAATTCGTGTATTAAAAAAATATGTTTATAAAAATTGATAAATTGTGTAAATGTTGACAAATTTTTTTTATTTTTACATTTAACTTGTTTTTAATTTTCTATATTAGGCACTCCAAAAGTACAAAATTAAACTATAATGCAAATACTGAATATCTTAATTTAAATTTCAAATTATTAAGCTTAGGTACTGTGGGGGTAGCCAAGTGAATGCAATCACACATTCTCTATTCACCCACCACCATACATTTCCTAATGCCAAAGAGCCATGCATGATGACACATGTTTTGTACATTAAGCCTAAATTAACCACATGGCCAGCCATGCAAAGGTCTCATTCCCATCTCCATTGGTTGATCTCTTTCTGAACAAAAGATGAAAAAAAAAAAAGAGGAAGCTCTCTTAACTCTCTTCTCAAACCCACGGTTCCAACCGCAAGGAAGGTTAATTCCTTCAATTTTTCTCAATTGTTGCTTTCAAAGACTTAAGCTAGACAATTAGGCAATTAATTATGCATTTATTGTGGCCGGTTTCTTATCTATTCATATACTTTCCTAATGCAAAATTGAAAATTACAGTTTCCTTTTAAGTCATGCCTTCCTCCATTAAACAATAACAGATTACTAACGATCGAGTCAAATCTAAATTCTTTAGTTAATGAGAAAATCATTAAATCAAGCTATCTAAATATCTTATAATAATTTAAACTTATCCTAAATAATTTTAATTCCCTACATTCATGGGCCATGTCATTTGTTTCCCTATTTCTTTCCCCCTCCTTTAAACTCAATCCCCCAAATGATTGGATTCAATTTTTCTCATTAAATTTAAAAATGTGATACCTAATTTTTTTAGTGCACAGGCTAAGAGAATTTTCCATAAATATAGAAACATGAATTTGACTTTCATTTGTACATAAAGTATTATTGCTACTTATTCCTTCTTTGTAAAGTCAAATCTCTTATATCATGATTTTCACTTTCACTTGCATGGAAAGTATTGATGCTATTAGTATAATTACTTTCCATAAAATAATAGATTGATGTAATTTGGTCTCAAATTTTTTTTAAAGAATTTATAAGAACGTATTACATCAATCTTCCTTTTAATTACTAATTGATTTTGTTTGTGCACATCAACCTTCCAAAAGATGCATATTGAAGTAATTAGCAAGATTATGTCAATCATGTCTTTTTTATTTCCTTAACTTATTTGATCATCTATACATATTTAGAAGGTTTAAATTAGTTTGTTTAACACTTTAATTAGAATTGTTGTTTATAGCTTAGAAATTAGAAGAAAAAAAAATGTACCCTAAACCATATAACCAAAACTGTAAACCCAAAACCCTATACCATATACCCCAAACCCTATACCGTACACCCAATACCGTAAAACCTAAACCTTATTCTCTTATATCTTATACCCTATACCCTATACCCTAAACCATAAACCCTATACCCTATACTACCCTATGCCCTATACCTTGAACCGTAAACCTAAAACCCAATACCCCATATCCAATCCATGGTCTAGCTCACTCAATATAAACCCACCATCAAAATCCCTAGCCTAACTTGATATCTATGAGGGAGAAAGAGAAATCGACATGCTTTACGTTCAGTATGTATGGGAGAGGAGAGTGCTAAGAGAATTTTATTTTACATCGAGGAATTGATATCAAAGCAATCTATTGATCAGTTCATGAGTATGGTAAGAGAGGGGGACAATATTTTTATCCTCCAATTGGGGTCCAATACCCATGTTACCTTTTTGTTTATTTCTGAATTAGCCAAAGGTAGACATAGTAATACCAGAAGGGAAGATGGGGGGTGGATGGAGAGGATTTGGAAAGGCAATGGCGGTGGCGATGGCAAAGGAGGAACCACGGTTGTGCACTAGTGGGATAGGAAATAAAGGAATAGAGAAAATCTTGGATTTTCAAAATTCAAAAAACTCAATATTCAGTAGTGATTTACATGATTCTTTCTTACAGAGGCAAGCCTGGGTATGAGAAGGCTCAGATTGGGGGGGTGGGACGGGGGAATGATTTTTCTAATGTTAGCGAGGTGGGCCTTGCCGTTTTAAGTCCAATGGTAGCATAGAGGCTCGATCTTTTAAATTGGTGCCCACTAAAGATTGTGGGCCATGGTCCAAATTTGTTTGGACTTTGGAAGCATAACTATAAGACATAAAGGGTCAACGCATCAAAATTTTATTGGGCCTATTTGATGCAATTCATTTTTAAATCTATCTCTTACTAGCTTTTGTTGTATAATAAGTAGTTTCCTTTTGCTTTTAATAGCCTTTATCACATGTAACAGAAAGTTAGTTAGCTGATAAGTTGTTAGTGATAAGTGCAATAGCCTATTAGTTAGTTAGAAAAGTTAGTTAGCCTTTGGTCAATTCCATTGCAGCCACATGATGGGTCCTTGTAACTAACTTAGCAGTTTGCTTATGTAATTATAAATAAACAAGGCTGTCCTCATTGTAATTAGTTGAATTTGAATCCAAGAAATTTGCCTATGAGGTATTATTTCATTCTTTCTTTTCTCTAAGCAACTTAGTTTTCTAAAACATATTTTCTTTTCACCATTTTTCCTCCGTTACTATTTGTCTTTCATTTCAAGAAAGTAGTTTGCTTTACATTGTTGTATGAAATTTCTTTTGTGATTGATGTTTTGGATGGTTGGTATCCCCTTTTTTGCCTTATGCATGTGTGTAAATCTTTGTGCACTCGGTACGACATTTATGTGTTTGTAAAGCTGACAGTTTATTGTAATGAAAATTTTGAACTAATAGCTTATTGCAACAAAGTTATCATTACAATAATTTGATATTAATTCTTTTACAATCTATTGCAATGACAAATATGAAACTACAATAAATATATCATTGCAATAACCTGATATCAATTATTTCATATTTTATCGCAATGAAAAAATAAATTAATTATCTATTACAATAAAAATATCATTGCAATAATTTAATCCAACTTATTTTGGTCAATTATTTGCAATATATTGTAATAAAATTTGTGAAGTAATAGTCTATATAGATATTCAAAACAGTAAATTGTTTATTGCAACAATATATATATATATATATATATTATTGCAACATCTCGTATCAACTATTGCAATGACTCTAATGTTATTGCAATGATTTTTTTTTATTACAATAAACTCTCTTTTTTTTTCTTGTAGTGCGTACATATTTTTCTGTTTGTAATTATTTTGGCTACAAACTTTATATTTTATATTTAATATAAAATATAATATAATAATATATTTTGGTTCGGTTTGGTCGATTCAATGCATTCAAATCTGCAATCGAAAACCGAACCGAAATTTTCGATTTTTTATATAATAAAACCGAAACCGAACCTAAATTTTTGGTTTTTTCGGTTCGTCGGTTTTTTGCACACCCCTACTTATTGTAGAAGTTAAAAGGGAAGTTGCTATTTTTTGAAGGTGTTATTTGTTGCCTGTTGATGGTGATGGAACTTCAATTAATGTTCCTAACTAGCATATTGCTTTGAAAGTAGAAGGTATGAATTTTTATACTTTACAATTTTTATTTATTTGTTATCAAAGACACTAATGTAAGCTTACTTAATGTTTGTAGGAAAAACCATCATTTCAAATTTGATGAAGCGTTTTCTCATGAAGCTAATCTAGATGATGTTTTTGGAAAAACATCTGAATTCTTACAAAGTGCACTTGATGGCTATAAGGTAATTTTGTGTCTACTGCTTGTAAAATTGAATTTTAACGTAGTTATAGAGTGCAATAGAATTTGTTTTATTACATTTTTTTTATGAGCAATAATATTTATTAAAAAAGAATCAAAAAGTTCACATAAATTATACTAACTAAAGTTTATACTGGAGATCTAAAATTACAACCACTACAAAAAACTGGTTTTACAATCACTAAAAAAATTACAATTATTTTTTAAATTTATTGCAATGAAAATTTTGAACTAATAGCTTATTACAATGGAGTTATCATTGCAATAATTTGATATTAATTCTTTTACAATATATTAAAATGACAAATACAAAATTTTAATGAATATATCATTGCAATAACCTGATATCAATTATTTTATAATCTTTCGCAATGACAAAATGAATTAATTATCTATTGCAATAAAAATATCATTGCAATAATTTAATCCAACTTATTTTGGTAATTTATTTGCAATATATTGTAATAAAATTTGTGAAGTAATAGTCAATATAGATATTCAAAACAGTAAATTGTTTATTGCAATAATATATATATATATATATATATATTATTGCAACACCTTGTATCAACGATTGCAATGACTCTAATGTTATTGCAACAATTTTTTTCATTACAATAAACTTTTTTTTCTTGTAGTGTGTAGATATTTTTCTGTTTGTAATTCTTTTGGCTACTTTGTGTTTGTTTGTTTGTTTGTTTTTTTTTTAAGTACTCTCATTGCAATAAAATTATTCTTATAAAAAAAGTTTCAATTTTGTCAAATTAATCCTCCGAATTCTTTTTATTTTATTTTTTAATTTTTTTATAGAAAGAAGATGATGACTAGAATATTTTAATTTTTCCTCTTTCCTTGTTTACTAGTATTATGAGTCTTTACTTTTAGAACTATGGTTAAACAATTAAATTCATCATTTCCTAATAGTAGAACTGAGCAGGGGACTCGACCCACCGACCCGACTTGATAGGTTTTGGACGAGTCTGAGAATATTCAGGTCGGGTTTCGAGCCTTAATGTCAAGTTATTTTCGGGTTTGGGTCAATGTCGGGTCTTATAAATAAGCTTCTGGACCCGATTTTTTTGTGAATAAAGCCTACTCTTTTGGTTTCTCTCCGCCTCCCTCGGCTCTCCAGCCTCTCTCAGCTCTGTGAATCTTACTCAAGCTACTTTCCCAAGTCTCAATCTCACCCAGTTCTATCTCTACGTATGTAAGTCATCCTTCTCTTTGTGGGGGTTTTTTTCCCCCTTAATTTAGTTGGGTTTTTAATACTTTCAGATTTTGGGTTTGATTTTCTTGCATTTTGTGATGTGGGTTTGGCTTGAATTGTACTCACAAGCAGCAAAACTAGTTTTTTTAAGGACCCATTTTGATTTTGTTCAAGTTTTTGTATTTTAGGGTTCCTGAAAGTGTTGGTAATAAGAGGTTTTATTTTGGATGGGGGCTTGCAAAAGCAATGGGATTAAAGCTTTGACTCCATCTCTCACAGGTAACTTTCGATTTGTTCTTTTTTAGTTTTATTTTTTTGCATTTTGTGATCTGGGTTTGGAGTGAATCTTACTCAAATGGGGTTGCTTCTGAATCTGTCCTGGGTTTGATTTTTTTATTTTATTTAATTTTTATGTGAATATCCTGTTTGGGTTTAATTTTCTTGCATTTTGTGACCTGGGTTTGGCGTGAATCTTACTCAAATGGGATTGCTTATGTAATACTGGTTATTTGATTTACAAGGAAAAGAGGAAATACCCAGATTAATTTTTTAGGTATTTGTCAATTTGGGTTCGCGTTTAAGTTCTTATAGATATCATGTGTAAATCATTTCAAATAAAAAGGTTACAAAGAAATGTGTAAAGTGAAAAACGACTTGATTTTCAAACATCATGATTTTAAGTTCTTATAGCTTCATATCTCTTGCTTTTGCCTTTTTCTTGTGTTTGTCTTTTGGGTAGGGTGTAGATCTAGATCTTGTGGTCTAGGCCTACATCCACACACCCATTTCTCAATAACGGGTTTGGATTATTTCCTTTGTGCATGTCTATGCTTTGTTTGCCCATGTCCATGCTTTTTGCTTTAGATCCATGCTTGTTTGTTTAGATCTAGGCTCTTTTCCATGTTTTTGCTTGTTTTCCCTTTGTGGGTTTGTTGCTTGTTGATCTTTGGGACCACTTGCTTGTTTGGTTGCATCCACCCCTTTGGTGGCTTGTTTGGATGCAACCATATGTGAGGACACATCTTCATGATGTTTGGCTTGCTTGCCTCTTGCCTTTTTCCTCCTTTGTTTAGTCTTGCATGTTGGGGTTTCTCATATTAGCCTCTCTATGTGCCTTATAACATGTTTACCCTTCCCCTTTGTGTGATAACATGCTTTGCTTCCTTTGTGCTCGCTTTGCTTGCTTTGTGCCATCTCGTTTGGCTTTCTATGCTTTGTTTGCATCTTTGCATCTTTGCACCTTTGTTTATATGTTCATGCATATGTCTTTGTGTGCTTGTTTGTGTCATCAAGCCTAGTTCCTACTTACCTTCTCGTGTGGGTTCACACCTGTCTTTTGTACCTGAGATCCTGAGTCCCTTTTAGGAACTTTGCTTGATGGCACACTTGTGTCGTTTATACTCCAATATAATGGAACTATGGACCTCAATCCAAACCCACATTTGTCCTTTTAGGACACCCTTTTTTGCTTGATAACTGTAGACATCAAAATTTTGTGATGTATTCACAACCGTCCGATTGTTCATGATAAAATATTTGTGATCAAATTAATATCCAATTAATGACCTGGATGATTAGCTGATGAAATCAAGCCACGTGGCAACATCAAATGAAGAAAGCCATATGGCAACGTCAGAAGAAAAGACCTATATGGAAAGTTTTTATTAAATGAAATACCAAATTAAATTCATAATTCAACTCTCAATAAATGCTAAGAGAAAATTCCAAATTAAATACTATTGAGTTGCTTATAAATAGAGGTTTCTTATATGAGAAAAATGAGAACACTTAGAGAGAAAACACTACCGACACTCTGCCAAAATAGAAAGTCATCTCTAAAGTTTACAAGAATTTCATTGTTCATCAAGGTTCTTCAAAACAAAGTGGGGATTCTCCTTTAACCTAGTTCAAGATCAAGCCAACAGCCCTCGTATCAAATCAAGCACGTTCAACTATTCATTCAACTTGGAGACATCAAAGCACGAATCAAGATCAAGCTTCATAGCCCCTTCGGATCGTAATGTTTCTTGGTGATCGAATCAGAGAAATTTATTTTACTATTTCATTGTAAAGATTCATACAGAGGATTGTACTAACATATATACAAATCAAATACAAATTGATTATTTGTTACACTATTTCATGATCGTGTGATTTATCTTTTACGAAAATTGTGTGTACAATAACATGTTTGTTTGATAACATACTTGTTTACCCTTTTTGTGCTTTCCTTTGTTTGCCCCTTTGTGTGCTACCTTTTGTTTGTTTGTCTTTTCTTTGGCTTATCTACTGGCTTGGTGTTTCTTTTGTTGTTGCATGTACACACTTGGAGCGAGGGTGCAACTCCCAAGACACAAGCTAAAAAAGGGCAAATGCAAGCTAGAAGATGCAAGCGCAAAAAAGGAAGTAGATAGGGGGCTTAGCCTCCTCGAGTGCTTTTCTCTCTCACCATTTTAGCCTTTTCTTTAGAACCATGTTTTAGGGTTCTCTTTATTGTATTCAGCTTTAGGCCACATTCTTAGGGTATGACAATGTTTGATTTACTTTTCCTATACCTTGTTAGGCCATACCAATTGGATGTAGGCATGTTCAAAAGTGTGATATCATTGCACGAGCAATAGATATTTTTCAATATCCATATCAAAACATTTTTTGAAGTTTATATTCACCATATTTTCTGTCCAAACTATGGGAAAAAAAATAGAATATTATTATTGTCCTTAAGAGATTCTGACTCAATTAAATCCACAGCGGTTGGGGAGAAGGCATAGGTGATGTAGTTGAAATGTATTGACTTGCACTGTAATTCCAAAAAGTTCTCAGAACAAAATGGTCACTGTTCAAATTTGACTAATAAGACATTCTAGCCTCAATACTATACAATGTACATGTTGAATCCTTATCAAATGAATGAAATTTGGATTGGCTACCTTCTGTTGAAGCTAATTAAGAAAAGAATTGTTGAAAAAAGCTTTTATCCCTACCCTTGGCCTTGAGGAAATCGTTGGCCTTAGCAATTACCTCAAAACTTTACTTCAGTTGTAGAAGCAAACTAAAAATATCTGATTATCAGTAAATACAGATTAAAATGTTGACCAAAACTAATACAGTCAACAAAATTATGTTCAAGTATCAAACATAATTACTAATAACCACTATTCAATTTACAAATGTCAAATTATAGTCCATTCTAACATAAATGATTGAAATGGTCACTAGTGTTAACTCATCAAGTCACAAGCTTGGGATTCTTCTGGTGCACAATAAGGACTGCTATTACTAATTGATACTTAAACAGTCCATGCAAACAATATTGTATCCAAATATGTACATGGGCAGATTAGTATATATGATATGCATGACATTGTAGAGGGGGGTCTCACATTAATATTTTGGTAGGTTTAAAACATACATCAACTCAAGAAATTGAATAATCATCATCAACCAAAGCATTCGGTAATTCTAGTCAATAACCTTTGAAACTGCTTTCTGCCTAACTTTTTCTAGCTCAGGTTGAACATCTTTTAGAGCTTTTGAAGCTTTGACCATAGGATCCACTTCTACAAACTTCAGCTTCTTACTCAGAATCTCAAGAGTTCTCATGTATTCATCATTGACCCGGACAAATTCCACCGCAAGTATGCTAACAGCGATAAAAGAAATGGAACACAAAAATCTCCCAGATCACTATGTTAACCAATAAGCAACATGGACTGTACACCATGCACATTCAAGGACGTATGTTGTAACTCAATTGAGTTACCCACATATTAAAAAATCAACTATAACCTATCATGTGAATATCAGAAGAGCCTAAACCATGTATACAAGCATAAAACATCTAGAAAGTGCTACTCTAACTAGAATACATATTTATAAAAGATGTTGCAATTTAAATAAAAAAAAGATGGACAGCAAATGAAGCAGGTGACCAGATCTTTCCACAATCAATCCACAATAACCCATCACGCAATGAAATGAATTTTTTTTTTGATAAGTAACCCATCATGCAATGATTGAATCACTAATACAATAAGGGAGGAGCGAGAGAGAACATGAGCAACAATTAATTATTTCAAGTAAAACACATTTTCCCACGCATTAAGTTCTCCTTTTTTAAGTAATGGACATGTAAACAAAGGCTAAGACCATCTGTGAGCAAGTTTGAAAGCTAAGAGCCAATAAGACAAACATGTAATAATAGCAATTATGACAGTAACAGTAAAAAAGCAGGCTCTACAAAAATTAGAAATACCTCACCGTCAACGACTATGTCAACCATCCTTGGAGGGACTATGATGTCTTCAACAAACTTTGCCAATTTTGATTCTGCCGATTGTTTATAGAACATAGAACATAGAACAATCATATATTGTATAGAACATAAGAAATGGAAAGGTTTATAAACAATAATTTAGAGATGTCACTTTGGCATTACTCAAATGGCCCACTTCCAGGAAAATTGTTCAGACAGAAAAACTTCAAAAAAGTTTTTCCCCACATTTTCACAGTTTTTTCGGTTGTGTTCTTTTAACTCCAAGAAGAAGTAAAATGTTATCACAGCACAAAAACAAACAGGTCAATAATAATTCGAAAATCGTCCCAGAGTCTGAACCCCCACCCTCTATCCTTTCCTTTTTGATAAGTAATAAGATTATATAAATGAGCAAAAAGAGTCACTCAAGTATACAGGAGATATACTGGGGTAGACAATCAATTACAAAAATTGCATAAATCTAAAAGAGAAAGAAACTTGTCATTGAAAAAGACAAGGAATGCAATCCAGCTAGGTCATATCATACAAAGTACCAATTGAAGAATCCTTACTCAGCTAGCTTAATCCCCTGCTGAGAAATTGTTGCCACAAAATATCATTGAAAAAGCACATTTAACCCCTAAGAGGAACTTTAAACAAATACAAATTTTCTTATGTTTTTGTTGTACTGACTAGTGGTCATTAACATCTAATAGATCCACAAGCATGTTTCTGTGGTTCTCAAAATTTAAACTCCAACCAAACAATGAAGCGGAGCTACTCATGCAAACAATGACACCTTGCGATTCTTAAGCTTCAGGCCCATATCTATAGACTTCTCTTGGAGGACTTTTATGTCTGAACTTAGGGAACCAAATTCAACCTGGGACAAAAAAAAAATGGTAGGGAGAAAACCTTCATTGAAAAGTAGAATTCAAACCCCGGGGTATTACTAAAAGAAGAGGATAAAAGACAAAACAACACAACAACAACAAATAATTCTGCAAGATTCATTGTAAAAAGAAAGTTAAACAAAGAGAGCCTTTATAACAGTTGAATTAAAAACATTATCATTTTTTACAAATGGATGTATAGGAGAGGGAAAAAATGACTGCACTGGTTAAGACATCCTTAAAGCAGCAGTGATATAAAGCTAATGCCTACAATCTTTTTCAGCTTATAAATAGCTTACTTGCAAAAAGTAACCGATATTGGGACGAAGAGAAATTTTACTGTCATAAACTAATGGCAAACAAGTATAACTTATGGTATTTATGTGAGGTAGTGATTTATAACCAGGAACTGCTACTAAAATCAAGAATGAATATAATCTTGTCCCTGAGCAAAAACAACGTTTATAATTTTGTCAACATGTACAAGAATTAAAAAAAAAAAAAATTATGATCATTGCAAAGTGACAGTTATAATAAAGATATATCATATATGCAACTACATTTTCAGCCAATATGTTTTATTAGAGGGTGATTAATTGTGTAAATCCATCAAAATATATTTTATCAGTATAAAATAAATGAAAGACAGTCTCAATGAAGCTGCAAGCAAGTAAATAATTGCTTATTGCAAAGTAAGGGACAACATACTTGAAATCCACTGAGGAGAGTTTCCATCTGTGACAAGATTCTGTCATATTCACGAATTTGATCATGAAGAGACACTAAATTATTGCTTTCTTTTATGTAATCCTGCAATGTTGAAGAAGAATTTTTAATGCAATAAAAAACATGTAATCTTTATTAAATATAAAATAAAAGAGTACTCAAAAAGGATTCTAAAGAGTATCTCTGCTACACAAATCTTTACCAATGAATGAAAAAAAAAAAAAAAAACACACACACACACACACACACATTTTCTATTTAAGTTCTTACCAAATAAATCTTGTTTCTATAATCTAATATGGTGCCATAGAAGAGCAATACAACAAAAATGATGAGCAATCTAACAAGTCAAAAAAGTCTTATTCTTTTGATGTGCATACACATGCTCTCACACAAACCCTCCCCATACACATGCAACATCTGATGCTTCTCCAACTATTCACTTAGGAGATATGATCATGCACATGCCATGGCCAAAGCTTCACTTAAGGTAACTAAAGTCGGAAACTAGCAATTTTAGGGCAAGTTTAGGCCAGTTGTGAAACCCATGATGGCACACAACCTAACAATAACAAATTGAACTATTTTAAATTGGTCAAAACCTAAGCAGAACAAATTAAAATGTCCAACACAATTATAACAACCATTTTAAAGAATTAAAAATATCTAATTAATAATAATGACCAAAAAATAACCATAAACCAGAGCTCATCACAAAGTGTATGTCACTAAAGCTATCCTCCTTCATGGCCCATTAGCTCCAAGTAAGGGTGTGCATGGATTGGGTTTAGGGATTTTTTCAACCCAACCCACCATAATAGATTAAAAAAAAAAAATTTCCAATCCAACCCAACCCAGTGGATCAAGTTGGACCCATGGGTTGGACAGATTTTTTTTAATTACTATTATTAATATTAAATTGAGAATTAGAACAACATTGCCACAAATAAGAACAAATTTATAACCAAATAATCATGAGCATAACACCAAATCAATAGAAACTATATGAGGAGAATTTAGGGTTTGAGTATTATTTAGGAAGATCGGTGAAAAAGTAAATAACAAAATTGTATAATATATTTTTTTAAATTATATATATATATATATTAAATATAGGTGGGTCGGGTTGAATTAGGTGAATTTATAAATCTTATAACTTGAACCCAATCCAACCCACTATAAAAACAAATTTCATAACCCAACCCAACTCAACCCACCAACCTCTAAAAACCGACCCAACCCAGCAGGTTGGGTTAGATTAAGTCGGTTTTAGCAGGTTGGTGGGTTGGTTGCACACTCCTAGCTCCAAGTGCTACACCTAATTATTATAACCTTAAATGCAAGCTACCTAGACAAGCAAGCCTAACTAGATGAGGCAGGGCTTACTTTGCCAACTCTAAGAGAATGAGAATGTGTCTGGAGTACAAGGATAAAAATGATAACAGAGCCATGCAGTTAACTGACAAAGGGTGGGACAGAAAAAGATAATATTTGGTTCAAATTCTAACCAGTCAAAGAAAGTTGGCACAAGGAAACAATGACAGTGGCATGAAACTTGGTCAATATGAAACTACTAGAATAAATGGTAGATACGGCAATATAAACTTCCAGATCTGATATCAAAGCTTCTCAAAACTTCACACACATAAATCACACTACAATAACTGCATGGTCTACTTGTTAATCATCACTATAGTTTTAACTTGGATAACTATACTAACAAACCATTCAGCAATAAGAATCTCATGAGACACTAAAACCAACTTTCCATAATTCATTATGAAAAAGGGTGATGGTGAATCAACACCAAAATCACCAACTAAATGATCTCATGACAATAAGCTTTTCAAAAGGAAGCAATGCTCCACAAAGTGTTTGCACAGAACTCGCTAAGTGCATATAAACTTACGAATTAAAGAAACAAAAAATTTCGTGCACAATATAATATGATCTATAAGTGGAGAAGCCTTCCTGACATAGAAGAGAAGCCTCTTTACACTATTTTTTAATATGTGGATAATTATAGGATTTCTGGCAACAAAGCATCTATCACTTCTATGTTGTGAACTTCATAGAACTATGAGCTACATAAGACAATTTTCTGGTTAACATAAAGCAAAGCCTAGTAAGAAAGTTTACAAAAATAAATCATGTCTCTATGAATTATAAAACTATTGATTGGCAAAAAAGGATTTTCAAAGGAAATGATATGGAATTACTTACATCGTCATTTTTTGCGTTCTTCCAGTTCTTGCTCTAGTCCATCCAATGATATATCATCACAGTCAAACATGAAAACCAAATGTATTTTCAAGATGCCATATTCAAACAGGAGGCTGATGAACCGATTAATGTCATCATATAACAGGAATGAGCATAATGTATTCGTAAATGAATCAAGAGGCAGACACATAAGGATGAATCAAACCTTATGGGCTTGAAAGCAACTGTGATAGAATGGGCTTAATGTTTAATTGGGAGGCCCAGTGCTCTCTTTAATAAAACCCAAAAAAACGTGGGCTTGGGAATCTGGGCTAGTTTGGGCTTGAAAGCAACTGTGGTGGAATGGGCTCAATGTTTAATTGGATAACATTGTTTTTTATCCTCTGCTATCACCTTTATCCTTATGCCTCATCAAGTTAGGCTTGCTTGTCTAGGTAGCCTGCATTTAAGGTTATAATAAACAATTAAACATTAAGCCCAGAGAGAGAGAGCACTGGGCTTCTCCAATTAAAGCTTTATCTATATCCCCTAGTTTATACTGAGTGAGTATAAAAAGATCCACCAACATTTTCATACCCATTGTACATTTTTTTGATATATAAAAATATATCTAGGGATATAAATTAGGGGATATAGATAAAACTTCAGTTTGTAAAGACTTGTAACAAAATTTGTAATATCCACATTGTAAATCAAGATTTCATACTCACACGAAAATCAACTCCACTGAACCAAAGACATGACTAGCATAAACCATCAATGATCACACCACCACCCCCTTGCTTTCAATCCTCAAATTGGTAAAGTTGAGAACCACCTACCATTTTCATACCCAAAAATTTATACTTGAAAATCCTAAGATTCTCCAACATGGTTTCACTCATTCAACTTAAATCGCTTAGCAAAAACTCCAACTTACCAACTTCATGGATCGAAATTTAGACCACAGTTATGCAAACAAAAAGTTAGGGAAATCAACTAATTTCACACAGCCAATTCACCTCCTCATTATCTTCAAACATGTTATACCAAAGACAACCTTTAGAGCCACTCATACACCCATACGCACACATTCATCATAACCAGCAATTTAACAAATTTTCAGGGCCGAGCAGAAATGAGAAGACATAACTTCATAATAGTATATCAAATTTAAGCAAAACCCATTAACAAAAATCATTATATATATTAAAAATAAAAAAAAAAAAACTAAAAATTTCTTAAAAGTCATTCAGTTCTTGTATAAATGGAGTAAAATATATTTTGACTTTGGAAAAGGAAAACGGGAAAGACCGTTGGCGATGACAAAGTAAGGGAGTGATTGGATATAGAAAAGCTCACTATGAACAGTAATGTATGCCTGTGGTTGTGACTTCTCGATGATGATCACGACACTAATTCCAGCTGCTAGATTGAGCATGGGTCTGAAATGAAGGACGACATGAGTTAGGGGATTGGAAGAGTCAAATATGCAACGTGTGGAACTTGATATTAAAGCCTCATCTAACTCATCTTCTAATGACAAAACAACAAAACATACTATTATGCTATGATCTGTGAAACTGGTGCAAAGAATGTTTAGTTAATGAGTAGTACTCAAATAAAACTAGATCTAAAAGTATCAATTTTCGTTCGAGTAAAAAACGCCACAAAGGAAAGGGATTTTTGCATTTGAACGTAAACTTTTTGTTCTTGTATTGATAAACCTTCTTGAACCTTATAACCAACCGGTTCTAGTGCTTAAATCTTTTCGCAAAACCTAACTTACCAACTTCATGGATCAAAATTTAGACCACAGTTATGCAAACAAAGCTGGGGAAACCAACCAAAGACACACATGTCATTCATCCATTGGTCAGTCCTACCAAATAAGAGTGTTGACCAAGAGAGTGGGTTGTAGGATACTTTCTCAATGCTTAACAGTTAACATATTGATGATAATACAAAATGAGGAGCGATGTAAAACAGTCTCTCTTGGTATCGGCGTTCAGCACCAATCGTGGATTTATAAGATACACATGCAAGCAATGAAAATGAACATCAAAATATGTCTTAAGGGATTGTTTGGAATCCGCTTATTTTGCTAAAACTGAAAAATTTTTGTTGAAAGTACGGTAGATAAAGGTAAAAATTAGTTGAAATAGTACAGTGAAACCTATAAATAGTACCAAAAAGTGCAGTGGGGCTCATGGATAGTAGCAAAAATAAGTTGAATAATAAAATAAGCTGGCTTTTTAATATTTGCCAAACACACTAAGGGTCTGTTTGGGATCCGTTTATTTTGCTAAAACTGAAAACTTTTTACTAAATGTATTGTAAATAAAGGTAAAAGTTAGTTGAAATAGTATAGTGGGACTACCAAAAATAAGCTTAATAGTAAAATAAGCTGGCTTTTTAAACTGGAGCCAAATGCACACTAAGTATAAATCTAATTATAAATTTCATGGCGAAGAAAAAATTTTCTTCCCCTTAAACATTTTAGGTAGTCCAAGTAAAAAAATAAATAAAAAAAATTAATGAAATATGTATTGAGCTTAAATCTAATTATAAATCTCATGATAATAGACAATTTATTTCTTTTAATTTAAATTACTAATTGTTTACTAATTCATATAACAATAATAGAATGTGTTTTTTTTATAGGAATAATTGAGTATGTGTTTGTTCATCTATTTGGGGATTCTTTACAAAAATACTATGTCTATTACATTAAGAATTTTGTTCATCTATTTGGGGAATCTTTACAAGAATACTATGTCTATTATATTAAGAATTTTGGTATTACTCTCAATACTTTTGAAAAAAAGTCTATGGTTACAATATTTCTAAATTTTCAAATAGATGAAACCGTGCAAAGCACAGGTCTATAACTAGTTCATGGGTAAAATTGGATAATAATAAATAAAATATTTTAATAACTATATAAAAATTTAATGGTTCAATATGTTGAAAAGAATGAAATTTTCATTCCTTTTTTTTTTATATATAGTTTGTTCATTATATCTTAATTCGCACACTTTCTATTTGTTTGTTTGTTTTTTTTTTTTTTTTTTTTTTTCTCTAAATAATTCACACAGACTTTGATTGACTTTCAACCCTATTCCTTATTTGAATAAGGTCTCTCATTATTTCTTCAAAATGAATCAATATATATTTTTAATAAAATACATAATTATGATTCGATAACTTCTATTTGATGTGTGGCCCCTAATTAAATCTCTTCTACAACGACAAAGAAAAACTTCCCAAGATATTTTTCAATTTTATTCAAACTATAGAAAGATGTGGCCTACTATAGACATACATAATGCAGTTTGTATTTGAGCTGAGCATATCATATTGACACAATCATAAACTTCTTAGCACTAATGACCGATTGAAGGACATCATGTAGGGGAAAATGTCAAAGATTCAGGAACGTTTATGGACAACATAGGAATTCCAATTTGAAATCACCATCACCAGTTTGATTTGGAACCATGATGTTTATGGAAGACATGAAAAATTTGAGTCCGGCCTGATCCCAAAGATTGATACCATTTGTTGTCCTGAAAGAAGAAGTTGAAGCAATCCAGCTTTCCAACTGAGCAATAATTGAAGACTGGAAGTTTGAGGAGTAAAAGTTGATCTATGAATGTTTTAGGCTGATTGATTCAACATCCACCAGAACTAATCTAAAGGTCAAAAGAATAAAGTGATTTTACTCTTGACGCATAGCTTGTCGCAAGCACATGCAAGAAACAACTTTTAACCATGAGGATGCAAGAACCATGAGGAATAGTATAAAACCTTGATTAACTCTCCGAATTCCCCAAAGACAGCATATGAGTAATATACCCATCTAATCCTAACATTAATGTAACTGACGTATCAAAGTGGAATTCCCCAATTTCATTAGAGCAATAGCAATTGACTAATTGAGAGGGTATAATCTTACAAAGGAAAACTATGGTCAACATGCTTTCAACTAAGTAGTGAGGTCCAAAAATAGTAATATTCTTCAGTAAAATGCAACTTGGTATGTTGTAAATCACCTAGGTAAATCAGAACTAGGGGCTAACATGTACAACATATGACCAAAAAACATTTGCAAGCATATCACTTGCAATTGGTAAATATACAATCCATGCAATGTGTTAGGGTAGTTCAATAAAAATAAGACAACAATTAAAAATGTCATCTAAACAATTTAAAACCGTATCAACAATTACAACTTATAAATTTAAAATTCTCATTGTAACAAAACAATTTTAAGTGTCAACAAAATGCCTAGTGAGTGGAGGATAATATTCTTTAGGGATATATTCTTCAACAAGATTGCCTTTCAACATGGTCTTTGATCATGCAAGAAGTATGCAAAATTTAGTTTGACACAATAAATTTGGAAAAAGGGAATTTTTGTTTCTTCAACCACTTACCAAAACCTGCTTTACAATTAGTCACAAAATGTAATTTGGAGAAGCTATGGCAAAATCAATGCAATGTTTTTCAAATTAAGGGTCATAACTTTAATTTACACAAGATATTTTTAAGTTGAAAAAGAGAAGCTATGTCCTGTTTTAGTTAGAAACCTCCATAAGAAGAGCCCTCTCATTTGATTTATTGAGGGAACTAGAATGGTCTCATTGAGGTATGTTCAAGCAATAAAAGCCAACATTATGTCTATCACTCATATTCAAACGCTACAATTTGTCTGGTTCTTTTCTCTACTATTTTGATTTTGTTACAATCTCTTATCAATATTCAACAAGAATGTAACCTATTGACTATAAGACCAGAAAGTGAAATCATCAGGAAAATGAGTAGTCAATTCATCAATAATGCAAAGCAAAGGCCTAGTAAATCCAACTTTGAAAATCCCTGAATGTCATTTTAATACTACAAGCATGTTAACTTAATGCAGATTCTGCAATTAGCCTTTGTTTTCAACACTTAATTGAATTCTATCAATTTTTTTATAGGTGGGATTTGAACGTTAGATCTTTTGTTTGACAACAAAAGACTTTACGTCTTTACCGATTGAATTAACTGAAACACATAATGACAGCTTGTAAGCACAAATTCTGATAAACCAAAAAACTCTTACAAATAAATTTGTGCGAGCCAACCGCCTTAGAAAAATAAAATTTTCTTCCAACTTTCTAGCCTTCTCTCTCCAAAAAAAAATTTTTAATTACTTTTTTCCCCAAAATAGGATTTCCCAATCTCTTGAGATTTAAATTTAGCTCCTAAAGGCAGCCTCAAGTGTTTTATTGGAAGAGTAGAGACCCTATACCCAAAGAATAAGAGCCAATTCATCCATTTAGGAATTGACTCAAACTTTTCCAAATTTATTTTTTGGACCTGATATTGCCTCAAAATAGAAGAAAACAAGGAAAATAGGGGGAAGAAGAGCCAATTGACCTTTAACTTATTGGTAGTTATGCTAGGAATCTCATTCTCATAGTTTATGGAGATAGCTATGATTTTTTTCTTTTAAATTTTATTTATTCTATTATTATTATTTTTAAATAGAATGCATATGAATATTTTTTTTTCATCTCTTAGAACATCTAAACAACATGAACTGCATCAACTATAACTGTTGGGTGACAAGGAAAATAGTGTGGTATAGAATCAAAATTCATGCAAATATCTGGATAAGGACAACTATTTTACAGAGCATTTAAACATAACAACATACAAGTGTTAATTGTAGATTCTATAGCCCAATATTGATTCTATGAACCAAAATATTTCAACACTCCAAGTCCTAACTCTTGATACTCTATAAAGTAGTTTAGGACTAGTTAATTAATGAGTCTCCCTAAACGGTATTGTGGATTGTGCTCTAATTCCTAATTAATTTGACCAAATGTGTACCTACATAAAAGGGCAACTGCTAATTCTATAAGAAAGTCCAATATACAAGCTCTTTGCAAATTACTATTAAAAAAAAGTTAGTTTAAAATTCCATCATTAAAAAATAAAAATAAAAACCCAAAAAACAAGGTATTGGTTGGGTATAGGTATCCATAGGTAAAAATTTGAATAATAATTGAGTATTGAGTGCTAGTTGGGTAAGAGAATATTTAGGCTGTGTTTGTTTTGGCTTCAAATCACTTCCGAAAATACATTTCTGTAAATGCGGGTGGTTGGTTGCGCATGGAAAATAAATTTTCTGGAAATGCTTTTCAATTGACCGTGTGTTAGGGTGTAAAATCATTTCCATTTTTATTTTACCTTCAAATCTCATTTTTCGGAAAACAGAGAGAGAGAGAGAGAGAGGAAGAAGAGAGAGCCCATCGCCGGCGATCCACGAGCCTTCGACTTCACCAGCGACCCAGAGCCTTCGCGCCACGAACCCATGAACCAATCTTCGACTTCGCCGGCGAACCCAGAGCCCAGATCACGCCACGAACACAAAGCCTTCGACCCAAAGCCAGAGCCTTCGACCCACGAGCCTTTGACTTCGCTGGCGACCCAGAGCCTTCGCGCCACGAACCAATCTTTGACTTTGCTAGCGAACCCAGAGCTCAAATCACGCCACAAACCCAGAGCCTTTGACCCACCGATCTTCGACCCAGACCCTTTGACTTCGCCGGAAACCCACGAACCAATCTTTCTCTCTCTGTGATTTTGATTTTTGTTGTTGTTGTGGTGGTGTGGGTGGTGGTGTTTTGGTGGTTTTTCTGTTGTGTGGTGGTTGGTTGTGTGTGGGTGGTGGTGGAAAATAGCATTTTCAGAATGTTACCAAACACATGAAAATATTTTCTAGAACAATTTTCATAATGCAACCAAACACTTGAAAATATTTTTCTTTCCCGAAAATAGCATTTCTGAAAAATATTTATTTTCCGGAAAATATTTTACGGGAACCAAACACAGCCTTAGGGGTAAAATTATTGGATTGGGTTTGGATATACCCTATACCCTATACCTTAAACCCAAAACCATAAACCCAAAACCCTATACCCAATACCCTAAACCCTATACCTGATACAGTGGCAGCTTTAGGATATATTTTTAGGGGGGTTAGTGAGAAGATGTATTTTGGGTATAAAAAAAAAAGTGAATTTTGCGGTCTACATGATTTCTTTATTCTAAAATTTTTCATAATATGTACTAGCAAAAGAATAAAAGATGAGAAGTGCTACATCTAAAACATTTTCACAACACTTTTCTAACAAATTTTAGGTTATAAGTTGTTATTAGTTCTAATTTAAATTCACTATTGAAATTACTCTTTTTTTTCATTAGTAACAATTTGCCAATTAGACTTTATTATGAGCGTATTATGAACATAACATTCATCATATAAGATAAACTATAAGTTCCTAGCATATTGTTTATTAATATGATGAAGATAATAATTATTGTTGCTAAGATTAAATCTTACAAATCATCTATTGTTTTTAAATACAATCAACATATGAATTATTGTTGTTAAGTGAACTCCAAGTGAGATCTAAATACAATAAACTTTTATGTATTAGTTTATTTCAAATTTGTTAAGATGTAAATGATTTTTTTTAGATTTAAGATGAAAAAAATTATTGTTTTGTTGTTAGGCTTACTATTTTTTCCCCCATATTTTAGATCATATTGGTTTGTTATTGGGTTTTTTTTTTTTTTTTTTTTTTTTTTTTTTTTTAATGTTTAAAAAGACCAAGATATTATCAAGATGATCATATTCAAATTCATTTAAGCTAGGCTTAAAAAAAATTTAAGTTTAGGGGGTTCAAAATTTATTTTAGGAGGATCAAATTAAAAAAAAATTTATATACAAATTTTTTTTTGGGCCTAGCTCAAGGGGTTCATTTGAACCCCCTGGGCTGCACCTAGAGCCGCCCGTGACTTGATACCTTATACCCTATACTCTAAACCGTAAACCTAGATGTAATTATTTCCTAGTAGTTAAAGATTATAAATAGGCTTCTATGTAAGAGTAGAATTAGTTTTATTTTTTATTTTTTTATGTAACTTAACTTAGTTTTAGACTAACTTAGTTTTAGACTTGGATAGAAACTATGTTTCACTAACTTTTCTCTATAATTCAAGCTTTGATTCTTAATTCTACGGCAATTCTAGTTCAAGTTCTTAGTTATTTGATATTGATTTCTATCTCAAAAATATGTGAGGCAGGAAAAAGAGCTCATGGAAACTTTGAACTCGAAACTAGAGCAACTCAATGTTGAAATAATTGAGGTAATATTGATGGTTCTTTAGGGAATAAACAATATGCATATAGTGTGTGTGCACTAATAAGTTTATTTTTCACTCACAATGCAGAAGAGAAGATCAAGCAGGAGCTCATTGCACTCAGCAAAAAAGTGAAAGTAATGCTGATGGCTTAATTAATCTGCATGCTAAAGTTCATTTTTACACCCTAAAATTTTGGTTAATTGTCATTTTGATCATACATTAGTTCTCTTATGAGTGGTCTTTGGCTTCGGGACTCACGAATAGTAATTGTGTTCAATATTTCATAGAGTCAATTCATATGTCACTACACAAATAAAATATCACATCTACAAGTTAAAATTGTTGCAATATGTGTTAAATTATTGCATCAGCAATAATAAGTTGCAATAACTTATAATTTTCGATTGCAATAAAAGCTTTAATATATTAGGGAAAATTGTTACAATAACTGAAAATGAAGAAATCGTTACAATAAATTGATACAAATTATTTTTTAAATTTATTGCAACCAAAATTTTGAACTAATAGTTTATTGCAACGTAGTTATCATTAAAATAATTTGATATTTATTCTTTTACAATTTATTGTAATGACAAATACGAAATTGCAATGAATATATCATTGCAATAACCTGATAGGGGTGAGCAGTGACCGAACCTCACCGACAAAACCAAGGCTCACTGACCAAACCGCACCGAAATTTGGTATGGCCAAAGGAGCAGATGTCGGTGAGCAAAACCTGGTGACCCTTCCGACGCCGGTGTAGTGACACAGTCGGAGATGATTTTCAAAACCGACCCATAAACCGATACCGACCGATTCTTATATATACAGATAGAGTCTTGGATCTCTTGGTTTCACTGGGTTGTTAAAAAACATAAGAAGATAGTGAAACGGCGCCGTTTCACTAGGTTGTTAAAAAGAAGAAGCATAAAACGACTACATTTTATGCTAGGTTTTTACTTTTCACATATAAATACTCTATTTTATCTTAGTCTCCACAGAAAGCCTCTCTCGCCTTTCAAGTCTCACTCTTAGCACAGTAGCAGTGCAGCACCAAAGCTACTCACTGTAATAGTGCTGGACTGTCGATAACTTGTAAGCCAATTTTTATTTTCTCAACACCACTTTGTCTCTCTCTCTCTCTCTATGTCTCATTGAGTATTGACAGTGTTTTTTCTTTCACTGAATATTGATTTTGAGGGAGATTATTCTCACTTTCTTAGTCTTCACTCTTTAATCTGCAAAAAAGTGGTAATCATACTATTCACCAATGACCACTGATTTTTTATTGTTAAGGATTTTGAGCTACTAAGATGAGCTTTTTTTTTTTTTTTTGGCTGAATACTGAGATGAGCTATTGCCTAACTACCTAAGTGACTATTGGATATTTGGCTTTTTGTTTGTTTCGTTTTAGTAGTAGCCAGTGGGTTTTGCGTTTGATTATGAATTATAATATGTTGAGAAGTTTAAAATTTTAAATAAACCACGTAAGTCTTTGAGGTAGTATAAATTCACTGTAAAACATTTATTTAGTCAAACTATTATTATGTTATTGTTACTAATTGTCCAATTGAGTAATGTCTAAGTAGAAAAACATTTTTAATACTTTTAATATTTAAACTGATTAAACTAATGAAACCGACCGCAAAAACCCGAACCGCTATAGGTCGGGAAACCAACCCTTGGTAGTGTGCATCGGTTATGATTATGGGATAACCAATTTTTATCGATTCGGTGATAAATTTGGAAAAAAACTGCACTAACCGAACCGTGCACACCCCTACATATACTTGCCCGACCCAATGAATATATCATTGCAACGTATTTATCATTGAAATAATTTGACATTTATTCTTTTTACTAACATGTGTCTTGTTTGTTTTTGCTTTTTAATGGGGGTTTCAGTTATGAAGACATTGAGCCACTTGAGATTTATCTCCATCTTCCACGGCTTGTTGAAGATAAGGTATTTTGGTTGTTGGGTTATATTTGTTTTTGCTTCTTTAATGATCTGTGTTACATTGCTTATTAGTCATTGCTATCATTGCATTAAAGTTGTCATTAAAATATTTAGAGTTTATTGCAACAAAATTTTTTGTTGCACAAACTTATTACCTCAAATTTTATTGCAACACCTCATATCAACTATTGTAATGACTCTAATGTTATTGCAATGATTTTTTTTGTTGCAATAAACTTTTTTTTTGTGTAAATATTTTTCTGTTTGTAATTCTTTTGGCTACTTTGTGTCTTTTTTTATGAAATAGTCTCATTGCAATAAAATTATTCTTATAAAAAAAAGTTTCAATTAAAAATTCTAGGTGTCAAAGTAGGAGATCCTTCTTTACTTTACCTTCCATCTAAAATGTTACAAATTCTAGGTGTCAAGCCTACCTATTAAGGGGGAGCTTAGGCTTACACGTGTGAGGAAGTGTTAAAATTATGATTAAATGATTAAATTCATCATTTTCTAATAGCATAAGCTTATAAAAATTTGTAATTAAACACTTGTAATGAATTCTTTCTTATTGTAGGAGTTAAAAGGGAAGCTGCTGTTTTTTTGTCGTTGTTATTTGTTGCCTGTTGATGGTGATGGAACTTCAATTAATGTTCCTGACTAGCATATTGCTTTGAAAGTAGAAGGTATGAATTTTTATACTTTACAATTTTTTTTTTTATTTGTTATCAAAGACACTAATGTAAGCTTACTTAATGTCTGTAGGGAAAAACCATCGTTTCAAATTTGATGAAGTAATTTCTCATGAAGCTAATATAGATGATGTTTTTGGAAAAACATTTGAATTCTTACAAAGTGCACTTGTTAAATTGAATTTTGACGTAGTTATAGAGTGCATTAGAATATATTTTAGAATATGGACTTTTTCTGTATTAATTGTGGTATTGTGGAAATTGGGGTAGCAAATTGTGACGTGCATTGCCCCAAATTTGGTGTCTTGGACTTTGCTGGTGTAGAAGGCTAGGCACTTCTTAAAGTCTGTGGAAGTTTGGATCTGCTTATGCTATCTAACTTCCCCTAAATTTTGTGTCATGGGCTTTGCTACTGTAGAAGGTTGGACACTTCTAAAATGCTATGAAAGTTTGAATTTGCTCATCCTATCTAACTTCTTCAAGGTGGTCAAGTTCTTTGAGGCATAGCTAGTGGAGATGGTAGCCAAAATCAACATCTTTGCATCCTCAACCAAGTATGGTTGTTTATGCAACAACAAATAAAAACATCAACAACAATAACAATAGTAAAACTAATGCTTTAGGTTTAAATGTTTTAAAAAGAAAAAACTGCATGTTCAGAAAACTTGTAAGCTCCTCAGGCAATGACAAGTTAGACAAGACAAGCGATAATAAAATGACAAAATTACAAATATGTAAAAGTAACAAAATAAAATCTCTGATAAAAAAAAAAAAACTTTTAATTATTTGAACAAAATGAAAATTATTATGTGAAAGCATGCCTAAAATTAACATTTTTTAACTGTTATTGATGATGCCAAAATCGTCAGTTGGGTCACTCGTTCAATCCGGAGCATTAGACGATCTTGTGAGACCTGCAAGATAAAAGATAGATAGATCGAAGAGACCACCAGGTTGCTCCCGGTGGGGGAGTCTTCGATGCTTAAGTTAGTATCTGCCCCTATCTTTCCTATATAGATAGTGTTTTATAGTAGTTTTAGACGTACCTTAGCAAATGGACAGATTGTCCATTTTATAGGTGAATTAGGTAGTTGTTGGACATAAATGAGGGTGATTATTACCCTAATTGTAACGTTCTTTGTCTTGATGAGAGAATTTAAGGCCTTTGATGATCATTATTGAATGTGTTGGACGGTTACTCATCTATCTTTGATGGCCTACTAATGACGCAATGATCGTCCATTAAGATGGATGACCTTAATAATTTTTATGGACTATCAGTTATTATTTAGAAAAGAAAGGGTAAAGCTTGTTTTGTGATGGATTTTATTCTAGAGAAATCTTTGATAGCTTGGTCTAACTTTTATGGAGCAAGAGCATGTGGCTTAATATCAGAAGTGAGCCTAATAACTAAGTCATATAAAACATTTATTTCAAACAAATTTTTAGCCTAAACACAACACATTGCATTAGTAAGTCCATGAAAGTCTCTGTTTATATTATACTTTATTATAATTCACTCAACTCAAACATCTTCAGTAATTTAGTCCATTTGGAGCGTAAACAATTACTTCTAATTTTTAGCTAACTAATTTTCGAGTACACTTTCCAATTGACACTCTAACATTTCTCCATTATTATTTTATTCATTTTTTTAAAACTTTTTTTATTCTTCATTTTTATTCATTCCAAACTATTATATTTTTCAAATTACCAATAGTTTAAAAAAAAAAAAAAAAACTCCCAACAATAATATTTTCCGACAATCACCTTTTTTTCTTAGCAGTCATATTTTTCAAATTGTCATAGGATCATTTAATTAGATTTTGTGGGTCCCTTGCAACAATGATATAACAAGTCGTATGAGCATCTAAATTTAACGTTCATGTAAGTGGATTCCAGTTAATTCAATTGGTAAAGTTTCTGATGGTTGAATAAAATATCTGGGGTTCAATCCATGCCTACACCAAAAACCGATTGATATCTTAGTTTGATGTTAAACTTTCTCTCCAAAAAAAAAAAAAAAAATTAAGTTTAACGTTCATGCTCACATTATTTATTTATGTTAGTCTTTATTGTAACTTTGAATCTATCACATCTATGTTTTTTTTTTTTTTTAATTACGTATCAAAATTATATTAGTCTTGTGTAAGACCTTTAAAATTTTATGTAATTTGATCTTAACCAAATCTACATTAGTTTTGAAACTTATCAATGTATACCATTTGGAATGAATTTATTCATTAATTTTTGGGGGTATTTTTTGGATTATTATTATTATTATTATTATTTGTGATTTTGGATTATTATTATATATATCTTTACCCTCTTCATTCACAAAAAAAGAAAAAAAAGAAAAAGAAAAAAAAGAGAGCTTATCTTTAGCTTTACCACTTTATAATTTTTCTCACCATTAAAAAAACAAAACAAAACGCATAGGTCATTAACTTTACCACACGTTTATTTATTCTATTTGCTAATAACCAAGAACAACAGATCTCATCCCATAGCTCTTATTAGAGAGAGAGCACAAGGCCTCTCTAATTAAACATTAAGCCCATTCCACCACAATTGGTTTGAAGCCCAAATTAGCCCAGATTCCCAAGCCCACTTTTTTCTGTTTTATTAAAGAGAGAATTGGGCCTATTCAATTAAACATTAAGCCCATTCCACTACAGTTGCTTTCAAGCCCAAAATAGCCCAGATTCCCAAGCCCACGTTTTTTGGTTTAATTAAAGAGAGCACTGGGCCTCTCCAATTAAACATTAAGCCTATTCCACCACAATTGCTTTTAAGCCCAAACTAGCCTAGATTCTCAACATATGACCCGATCCAGCACTTGCGTGAACCAACTTCTTTTCTTTTGTAATCTGAAATCTGAAATCTGGAGACGTTCGAAGTTTGAGCCATTTCGTTAATACTATGGCCACCGGTCCACCGATTTGGTAAGCTTCAAATTTCTAATACTATTGTTGTTATTGTGAGACGATGCCCTTTTCAATTCACTAGAGCTACACTACACTACACTAGACGATTTGGTATCTTCATCCTCATCATGCTTCATGATTCTGTCGTTCTTAATTTTGTTAGGAATGTGGACAACTACTTTGCTTTGCTTTGCTTTTGGTACAATTTTTTACTATGGATTTTTCTAATTTTAGAGTAGCTGTGAATGTATACATTGCTCATTCTTTGGTTTATGGCAAAGAAGGTGATAGCAATAGAGTATCATTTGGAATGTCATTCCGTAATTGTATAGTTCGGGACGGAGCCAGACTATCAAGGGAGGGGGGCTAAAAAAAATCATAACTAAAATACTTTTTTTTTTTTTTTAATAATCAAAATACTAATTTGTTAGTAAGATTATTGCTAAGATTTATTATTTACCTAATAAAATACTTTGTTGTGTCTTTTATATAATTATAAAGATGTCAAACTATTTAAAATAAAAATAAAAAAATGGCAAACTAAAAGACAAAACAATACGATCAGGTCAATGACTCAATTGATTCTCAAAAAAAAGGTCAATGACTCAATAAAAAACAACACTGCCACTGACCCACTCTACCACTACTACCAATAGTTTTCTATAAAAAACTACCAAAGAAAAATTTAGAAAAATTTACACAGTTTTTTTTCCTTCTTTTGCTGCAACCCTCCAAGAAAAGGCACAAACTTTGAACATTCAAACAAGACTATCACCACGCACACTAAGAGATAACTAAAAAAAAATCATAATCTGACCCAAATCAAAATTTGAATAACCCCCAAAACATAATCCAAAAAAAAAAAAAAAAACCAAACTTATTTTTAAAGGATCTTTCACTTTCCTATATATTAAAAAAAAAAGGATCTTTCACCTTAGGTTTAAGTTCCACCTTCACTTCCTCTAGCAGATCTGGTGGCATGTGGCGACAATTTACTTAAACACTCTCTTCTAATGGTGGTATTGTGGCTGCTTATAGACTTTTTGTCTCTATTCAATTGAAACCCTCTCACATAGGAGAGTGCACAAAACTGATAAACCAAAAAAACCGACAGAAATCGACTGACTTGTTACCAAAATTTCGGTTTGGTTTCGGTTTTAAATTTTTAAAAACCGAAAATAATTGGTTTAGTTTTGGTGGCAGGTTTGAATGCACCGAATTGGCCGAAACCAAACCAAATCATATTATAATATATTTTATATTAAATATAGGATAAAACTTATATACAGTACCTTAAATGTTATTCTTTAGGTTATTTCTTAAAATTTTGCCATGTGGCTATTTAAATTAAAAGATACACTTCCATTTATGAAAAAAAAAATTCACATGACAAAATTTTAAGAAAAAAATCTAAAAAATAGTACCTAAGTCTTATTCTTAAATATATAATAATATAAATTTTATAAATATTTGGGCCTCCTATACATATTCGGCCTTTTCATTTATATTTTTTTTAAACAGTTGGGCCTTTCTTTTTATTATACGATCCGGCCTTTTCTTTTTTTTGACAGGATGATCCGGCCTTTCAATGTTTTCATTTTATCATTAGATTAACCATAATTAAACTAATTACTAATTAGATATCTAATTAAACTATAAAAACAAAAGTTAAAAACCCTACCCTACAACATACCCCACAGCCCACATATTTTCACTCTCACAGACTCCACTCCACTCCACAGTCCCTCTCACCGCCTCCAGTCCACACGATTCAGCCTCCAGTTTGAATATGGCATCTTGAAAATACATTTGGTTTTCATGTTTGACAGTGATGATGTATCATTGGATGGACTAGAGCAAGAACTGCAAGAATGCAAAAAATGACGATGTAAGTAATTCCATATCATTTCCTTTGAAAATTCATTCCTTTAGATATATATTTTATTATCAACGCCCCTTTAAGCTGCAATACTTTGTTTATTTTATTTCTTTTGCTTTCTCATTGTACATTTTCATCGTGTTTTATCATGTAAATTGGTTTTTGTTGCTTACCAAAAAAAAAGGTTTCATGTCTATTTTTAGAGGTTTATATATTAATGATCCCCCTGTCTCTCTAATAATGTAGGTAGTTGCAAACATACTATCTGAAGGTACAAAATTAAGGGAGTATTCAGAGGGGGTTGAGAACAATTTACGGAAAGTTGAATTGGACTTGATTCAGGTTTGTGCTTACTTAACAAAATCCTTTTTTGCCAATCAATATTTTTATAATTCATAGAGACATGATTTATTTTTGTAAACTTTCTAACTAGACTCTGCTAATTTCCGACTTTAGTTTCCTTAAGTGAAGCTTTGGCCATGGCATGTGCATGATCATATCTCCTAAGTGAATAGTTGGAGAAGCATCAGATATTGCAGGCTGTCTCAATTTGTGTATGGGGAGGGTTTGTGTGAGAGATCATGTGTATGCACATCAACTAAGAATCAGACTTTTTCGACTTGTTAGATTGCTCATCATGTTTGTTGTATTGCTCTTCTATTGCACTATATTAGATTATAGAAACAAGATCTATTTGGTAAGAACTTAAATAGAAAATGTGTGTTTGATTTATTTATTTATTTATATTTTTTTTTCATTCATTGGTAAAGATTTGTGTAACAGAGATACTCTTCAGAATCCTTTTTGAGTACTCTTTTATTTTATATTTAATAAATATTAAATGCTTTTTATTGCATTAAAACTTGTCCTTCAACATTGCAGGATTTCATAAAAGAAAGTGATAATTTAGTGTCTCTTCGTGATCAAATTCGTGAATGTGACAGAATCTTGTTACAGATGGAAACTCTCCTCGGTGGATTTCAAGTATGTTGTCCCTTACTTTGCTATAAGCAATTATTTACTTTCTTGCAGCTTCATCGAGACTGTTTTTCATTTATTTTATGCTTGATAAAATATATTTTGATGGATATACACAATTAATCACCCTCTAATAAAGCATATTGGCTGAAATTGTAGTTGCATATATCTTTATTATAACTCTGTCACTTTGCAATGATCATAATTTTTTTTAAAAAATTCTTGTATATGTTGACAAAATTATATACATTGTTTTTGCTCAGGGACAAGATTACATGCATTCTTTATTTTAGTAGCAGTTCCTGGTTATAAATCACTACCTCACATAAACACCTAGTTATACATGTTTGCCATTAGTTTATGATGGTAAAATTTCCCTTTGTCCCAATATTGGTTACTTTTTGCAAGTAGGCCATTTATAAGCTGAAAAAGATTGTAGGCATTAGCTTTATATCACTGCTGCTTTAAGGATGTCTTTACTAGCGCAGTCATTTTTTTTTCCCTCTCCTATACATCCATTTGTCAAAAATGATAGTGTTTTTAATTCAACTGTTATATGTAACTAAGGAGAATATGGATCCCAAACTTTAGATGCATTTAATGGTATAAAGGCTTTCTTTGTTTAACTTTCTTTTTACATTGAAAGACTTTTTGGAAGTTTTTCTGTCTGAACAATTTTCCTGGAAGTCGGCCATTTGAGTAATGATTAAGTGACACCTCTAAATTATTGTTTATAAACCTTTCCATTTTTCTTATGTTCTATACAATATATGATTGTTCTATGTTCTATAAACAGTTGGCAGAATCAAAATTGGCAAAGTTTGTTGAAGACATCATTGTCCCTCCAAGGATGGTTGGCATAGTCATTGACGGAGAGGTATTTCTAATTTTTGTAGAGCCTGCTTTTTTACTGTTACTGTCATAATTGCTATTATTACATGTTTGTCTTAGCTTTCAAACTTGCTCACGGATGGTCTTAGCTTACAAACTTGCTCATTGATGTCCTCATCCAAAAATTTGTTCTTGTTTAGCCGTTGTTTACATGTCCGTTACGTAAAAATGAGAAGAAGAGTTTCAGTGATTTACCCATCCAATGAAATTATCAGGACTTTGGTTATTCTTTAACGTTTGGGAATTGAATTATGAGAAAAGTATTGATGCATTAATCTGAGAGAGGTCTGTTTGTGCTTCATTCATTTTGATTTACAGTTGCTTTAATTAAAAAGGCTCCTTTTTGAATATTTTGCTACAAGCTTTATCCTTTTGCCTTGATACCTATGTAGCACGGGTGTGTTTCGGGACTCGGGTGCGGGTGCAAGACTCGGCAATTAAAAAATTATTAAAAATATTTTTATTTATATTTTCTATATATTTTTACTATTAAAATATTTTTAAAAAACACATTACTATGCTTTGATTCACAAAACAAAGAAAGATGAAGGCAAGAAACACATTACTATGCCTCTGAGGTGAAAATTTCGGATTTTCCGGCTAGATTCAAGGCCAATTTCAGCCGTTTTTGGCCTGTTTCGGCTGCCGGCCAATACGACCCAATATGGCCGATACGGCCCGATTCTGGCCGAATCAGCCTAGTTCGGCGCGAATCTAAAAGAAAAAAAAAAAAACTCAAACACGGCACCGACGCGCAGGCAACCGTGTCGGATGCCGTGTCGGGCCACGTCAGACTCGGGTGTGGCACCCTCCCAGCTGCGTCCGTGCTTTCTAGCTTGATACTAATCACATCAAGCCTTAGATGGCAAAATGGGATTTACATATACTCTTTTATGCTTGATTTATATCATTGTTATGTCCTTGTAAGACTTGCTAGATTAGTTTGAGGGAGAACTTAATGCGTGGGAAAATGTGTTTTACTTGAAATGATAAATTGTTGCTCATGTTCTCTCGCTTCTCCCTTATTGTATTAGTGATTCAATCATTGCATGATGGGTTACTTATCAAAAAAAAAAAAAATCATTGCGTGATGGGTTATTGTGGATTGATTGTAGAAAGATCTAGTCATCTGCTTCATTTACTGCCCATCTTTTTTTGATTTAAATTGTAACATCTTTTATAAATATGTATTCTGGTTAGAGTAGCACTTTCTACTTGTTTTATGCTTGTGTACATGATTTAGGCTCTTCTGATATTCACATTATAGGTTACAGTTGATTTGTTAATATGGGGGCCGTATCTATAACACAATTGAGTTACAACATACGTCCTTGAATGTGCATGGTGTACAGTCCATGTTGCTTCCTGGTTAACATAGTGATTTGGGAGATTTTTGTGTTCCATTTCTTTTATCGCTGTTAACATACTTGCAGTGGAATTTGTCCAGGTCAATGATGAATACATGAGAACTCTTGAGATTCTGAGTAAGAAGCTGAAGTTTGTAGAAGTGGATCCTATGGTCAAAGCTTCAAAAGCTCTGAAAGATGTTCAACCTGAGCTAGAAAAAGTTAGGCAGAAAGCAATTTCAAAGGTTATTGACTAGAATTACCTGATGCTTTGGTTGATGATGATTATTCAATTTCTTGTGTTAATGTATGTTTTAAACCTACCAAAATATTAATGTGCTACAATGTCATGCATATCATATACACTAATCTGCCCATGTACATATTTGCATTTGGATACAATATTGTTTGTATGGACTGTTTAACTATCAATTAGTAATAGCAGTCCTTACTCTTGCACAAGAAGAATCCCAAGCTTGTGACTTGATGAGTTAACACTCTTGTGACCATTTCAATGATGTATGTTAGAAAGGGCTACAATTTGACATTTGTAACTTGAATAGAGTTAGTTATTAGTACTTATGTTTGATACTTGAACATAATTTTGTTGACTGAATATTAGTTTTGGTCAACATTTTAATCTATATTTACTGATAATCAGATATTTTTAGTTTGCTTTTACAACTGAGGTTAGAGTTTTGAGGTAATTGCTAAGGCCAAAGATTTCCTCAAGGCCAAGGGTAGGGATAAAAGCTTTTTTTCAACAATTCTTTTCTTAATTAGCTTCAACAGAAGGTAGCCAATCCAAATTTCATTCATTCGATAAGGATTCAACATGTACATTGTATAGTATTGAGGCCAGAATGTCTTATTATTCAAAATTTGAACAGTGACCATTTTGTACTGAGAACTTTTTGGAATTACAGTGCAAGTCAATACATTTCAACTTAATATCACCTACGCCTTCTCCCCAACCTCTGTGGATTTAATTGAGTCAGAATCTCTTGAGGACAATAATGATATTCTATGTTTTGTCTCATAGTTTGGGCAGAAAATATGGTGAATATAAACTTCAAAAAATGTTTTGATATGGATAATTGGATATTGAATATTATCTATTGCTCATGTAATGATATCACACTTCTAAACTGTTTTACTGCTTTACCTGTTGATTAATGAGTACATGTAAGCCCTTTCTAAGTGTTTTTCTACTGCTGTACATGTTGATTAATTAGTACATATAAGCTCTTTCTAATTGTTTTTCTACTGCTTTACCTGTAGATTAATGAGTACAAATAGGCTCTTTCCAACCATATTATCTTTTTGCAGGTGTTTGACTTCATTGTTCAGAAGCTTTATGCATTGAGAAAACCCAAAACAAATATCCAGATCCTTCAACACAGTGTTCTTTTAAAGTACAATTGAGTAGAATCTAAATACAGTGCTTAATAGGTCTTATGGGACATTAGAATTTTATATAATTTTATCAGATTTACTTTCATCTTTCATCTTTTTTTTTTTTTTTTTTTGGTTCTTCCTCCCTGTGTTTCTATTGATATGGGTGATTTGTTAATTGATGTGAGTGCTGCTTGATTTTTCCTTTCTTTCTGAAGGAGATGGTGATGGGTTGGTTTGATCTTTCCATTGTCTGATTAGTATCTAACTTGTGAATTCGTCATAATCAAATGGTTATATTTTTTCTTTTTGTTTGACTTATGACTGGAACATCTTTTTATTACTCAGTTTCTTATTTTGTTTAATATTATACGAAGGTGCATCTTGTGATATATCCTTTTCCATTGATTGTTGTCAATTCAAAACAATACTCTCTCCATCCCATATTATTGGTCTTGTCTAGAAACTTCAACTTTTTAAAGGAATGTCATTTAATGCATTGTTTTTCAAATAAAAAGTGCACGTTTCCAACTACCCCCGTAATTTAAACTCTAGGGAAAGAGGGATATTGACTTTTTAAATAAAATAAGGTCAAGTGAGGAAAGTTATTGATAGTGTCCATAGATTTTTCAAAGATGATTATATTTTGGGACATCTCAAAATGGAATAAAGGACCAACAATATGGGATGGAGGGAGTATGAATTCTTCTCTCACACACATCTGTATAGTTTTCCCTTTTGAACCTTGTTTGTCTTTGGGGAAACAGCACAGTAGCCTGATTGTTTTTTACGAGTTGTTGATAGGAAAACTTCACTTGTATGTGACCCAATTTTATGTGTAAGTTTTCCCTTGATCATGAGTCGGAGGGCTGATCAAATGACATTATTATTGAGTCATTGTTGTCAAACTGTTCTGAAAAAGTTTTTGATGGTTATACAATCTTTTGTGAATCCCTAGCATTTATTCAAGTGTCTGTATATGATACTAGCTAAGACAGCAGCATCTATATTTGTAAAGTGAGCAACTGATCCAAGTAGGGCTGTGTTTTTGGTTTTACATGACTTGTTTTATATATTTTTATGTTGCCATCATGTGTAAACTCATTCCTTAATTCTTTGTCCATAAGAGTTTTTTTAATTTATAAAAAATGAGAAGTAGCAATATATCATATTAATAGTTCTGGTTCTTGTTTCCCTGTTCAAGTGTGGGCTCATTATAATATAGTATATGGTAACATGAGCATGTAGGTATGTTATTTCCTTCCTCAAAGAACTTGGCAATGAGGTATATATTGAGGTCCATGCAGTGTACATCACACAATGAACAAGGTAAATACTGACAAATCAATTATCTATTGCTGAACTTAGTTTTGGTAGCAGGACTGAAGTGTTCACCGCTATGTTTATATTTTTATGAGGACTTGGGAATGGTCACTTGATCTTTAAACTATTAGGATCAATTTCATTCCCTGCTTTTCTTTCTTTGTTTTGGTTCTTTAGATAATCTGTTGTTGTATTTTTTCGTTATATCTAATTATAGTTTGAAGGAATGCACTCTAGATAAATCGGGGAGCACCTGTTCAGAAGTAGAGGTTGTTTTGTAGAAGGGTAAAGATAAGAGAAGAAGAAGAAGCAGAGATGACCCAATATGTTTCCTCACTCTCTTGTTTCTTTTCTGATTTTTGTTTGAAATCTAACTTAAAGCTTGTTTCTTTTTCAGTTATTAACAAAAAAGGGTACAAGATGACTAATATGGGTAATATCACCTCCCTTTTTCCCTGTGTCTACTGGAAACCAATTTTATGCACTTGTTCAGATCATTTGAATCACACAAGCATGCATTTGCACTTGTTCAGAACATTTGATTCACACAAGCATGCATTTTTGAACATAAAAGCTCATACCTTTATGTTAGTTTTGCTCATACATGCTCATGCTTGAACACATTTTGTTTACACATGCTCATATTCACATTCATACATGAACACAGCTTACACAAATCCAACCTTTTGAACGCCCAAAACCCGAAACCAAAATCTTTGGACAAAGTTTAGCTATAAAATTAGTTGTAGCCTACAAACTTACTTAATAAAACAAATATTACTATATATTTTGAAAATTTAACCGTTGAATTGCATGTTTTTTACATTCTTAAATCTTAATACAAATGTCAAATTTTATATTAATCGGATATTATTTACTGTATGATTTATAAGATTATATTTTATGCATAATTTTAAACTACAAAAACTTGCAATTTAAATAATTTATTGATAACATAGCTATTGATTCTATAAATTTTGCAAGGATGGAGGATATATGAAGAAGATATAATCCATCGTTATCCATGTTTTGCATATTTACATTTTAATCCCCATTTTCCCAAAATCATGTTTTAATCCTAAAATGTCTCAAAAAATTGCATTTCAATCCCAAATCTTTTTCAAATTTGCATTTCAACCACATCCTTTTCCAAATTTGTATTTTGACCCCAAAACTTTTCCAAAATTGCATTTTGGCCCCTAGGGTCTCCAAATTCCCCTTTCTAAGTTCTTTGAATGAATGAAGTATTTTGTTGGTTAATAAATTCACATGTTGATAGGTCAAAATTGCATGATATTCTCTTTGAGATTCGCAAGTTTATCCATGGCCCAATCAAGCAAACATGCTCCCCCCTCCCCATTTAGCACTAATATTTTGGCTTGTTATGTTTGTGCATGAGAAATGAGAAAAATGGAGGATAACAACAAGGTACCATTTGTCTTACTCTTTTTTTTTTTTTTTTTACGTTGTAAATATATTCACATGCTAGTTATGTAGTAAATATCTTACTTACATGCTAATTAAGCGTATTTAAATTTAGCCTTCACATGCTATGTGTATATATTTATCATGCTTTGATTGAAAATATTCTTTGACTTAAATATTCACATGATATGTTATAAGTAAATAAATACTCACATGTATAAACTTGTATTGTTTGCAAAACTTTTTTTTTCAAAAAATCAAAATGCCATGTGTCTTATTTCTTCTCCAAAAGATAATGTTTGAATTAAATAAAAATGAGATACTATCCTTTGGATAGGCATTGTGGGGTGCCTAGCACCTTTCCCATTCGTAACCAAACTTCCTAGTCCAAGATCTTTGGTTCGAGATTTTTGGTTTACCTTAATTAACAAACACTTTAAAGTTCGTTTAGTTAATTAGGTAACTTAAAATAAATTAGACCCATAGGTGACTAGGAATGGCAACGGGTTGGGTTTGGGGTGGGTTTCTTTAAACCCGAACCCAACCTGCCCCCAAAACCCGAACTTGCCCCATTTACTAAACGTGTCTTTTTACCTCCAAACCAGCCCCATTGGGCCCTGCCTGCCATGCCCCTTTAGGGCCCAATTTGAAGTCCTTGAAGGGCCTAAATCGTGGCCTAACTAAAATATATATATATATATATATCAATTGCATTTGGTAGCAAAATCACACAAATCTACAATAATTTAATTGCAGATTTTTCATTTTCCCTTTCAAAATCACAAACCCAAATACAAAAATCCTATATACATAAAAATCCTTCCTTTTTCCTTTTACACCAACACAAAACAAGATCTGCCCTTTACAGCCTGAAAGATACCACTGTTTCAGCCCCTCTAAAACTCCAAAAACAAAACCACAACACTCCTGGAATACCCAACAAAAATCCCTCCTTTTTCCAATCAATGCGAGGTGAGGGTGGCAGGGAGGAGGGAGCAGCGTCTGTGGTGAGGTGGAGGAGTGAGCGACGCGGTGAGGGAGGCAGGGAGGATGGACTGGTGAGGTGGAGAGATGACCGGCAGCAACGAGGTGGAGGAGGGCTTAGGCAGCAAGTGAGAGTGAGAGTGAGGGAGAGGGAGGTGGCTGGACTTAAGATGAGTGAGACTGATGAGAATGAGGGCTTAGGATTAGGGTTAGAAATAGTTAGTATTTATAGTTAGGATTTTGTAATTTTTTTTAATATAACCTGAACTCGCTACAGGTTGGGTTTTTAAAACCCAAACTTGCCCCATTCACTTTGCGGGTCGGGTACCCATGGATCGGGCAATTTTTGCCATTCCTATAGGTGACCAATCACACCTAGTACAAAACCAATGGTTGATGGCGGCTCCTAAAATAAAAGTAAGAAAAAAGGACTCACAAACACACCTCACCCTGGAAACACATGCACACAAAGAGTCATGTCGCCAAGGACCCAATGTGCGATAAACCAAAAGAAATTGGGGAAATATTCTAAATCAGCTTTTTTCCCTTTTTTTGGGGCGTCCGCAGTGTCAAAAATAAAGGTTTATTTGAAAATCACTAAAAGTTCAAAACAAATGAAATCCTTTTGTTTTTAGTATATCACAATTCAAAAGTGACTGAAAGAAGGAAATGTAGTATGATTTGTGAAACTAAGAGAGAAGTGTAATTTTTGTTTCCCTTGATTTCTTCTTAATCCCCAAAGTTGGTTTGCAGCCAAAATGGTCTAAAAATTCAATTGTCCTTAATTCATAACATGAAGCTGTAAAGACTAAAGAGATGCCAAGTTGGCACTGTCTTCTCAATTTGGTGTCTTGGGCTTTGTTGGTGCAGAAAGTTGGGCACTTCTTAAAGTTTGTGGAAGTTTGATCTGCTCATGCTATCTAACTTCCCCCAAATTGTCTTGGGTTTTGCTGCTATGGAGGGGGACACTTCTAAAAGGCTGTGAAAGTTTGAATCTGCTCAGCCTATCTAACTTCTTCAAGGTGGTCAAGTTCTTTGAGGCATGGCTAGTGGAGATGTTAGCCAAAATCAACATCTTTGCATCCTCATCCAAGTATGACTGTTTACGCAACAACAAATAAAAACATAAACAATAATAATAATAATAGTAAAACTAATGCTTTAGATTTAAATGTTTTAAAAATAAAAAATGCACCTTCAGAAAAGTTGTAAGTTCCTCGGGCAATGACAAGTTAGAGACCTCAGTTTCTTTATCCACCTTAGTTTCTTTTTTCACACCTTCACTAGCCATATATATGAAGTTTAAAACTAGGGATGGCAATGGGCTGGGTTCGGGCCGGGTTTTTGCATACCCGGACCCGGCTCGATTAGTAATCGGGTTTTTTTTTTTTTTTTTTCTTCTTCGGGGCCCAGACCCACCCCACCGAGCCCCATTTAACCGCTTGGGCCCAAATCTGGCCCAACCAATTTTTTTATTTTTATTTTAAGCCCATTAAGAGTTTTTTGCCAGATTCAAGCCCATTCAAGGCATTATTGGGCAGCCAATTCAAGCCCATTAAGATTTTTGGCATATGCAGCCAAATCAATCCAAATTATAGGTTAATCATAAATCAATAAATCACCTGTTAATTATACATCTATAAATCAATAAATCATAACTAAAATCACCAACTAAACATAAAAATAAAATAAATCCAATAAGTCCAAGAAATTAAAAAATAAAAAGTTACAAAACAAATCCCACAAGTCTAAGAAATTAAAAAGGCTAAGAAATTACAAAATGTTTTATCCTCCACAAACCAATAAATTAAAAAGGCTAAGAAATTACAAAATGTCTTATCCTCCACAAACCAATAAATTAAAAAGGTTAAGAAATTACAAAAGGCTAAAAAGGCTTAGAATAATTACAAACCAACAAATTAATCCAACAAGTTTAAGAAATTAAAAAGTTAAAAAGGCTACTAAATTAATACAAAATGTCTAATCATCCACAATTGTGACACAACTCCCATCCTCTTCATTAGGCTCCCCATTATCAAGAATTGATTGAAGTGTACAATCTCCAGACATAGTTGAAGAACCTACAACAACAATGAATTAAAGAATGGAATAAACTTCATCAAATTGTAACTAGCAAATATAAAAATACAATTTTGATTTTATAAATAGAAATTAGACAATTGCTAACCCATGATTTCACTCCATAACCAATTCTGAGCACACGTCATTGCCACTATAGTCTTGGGATGTAGCCTACTACAGTGTGGACTTAAAAGTCTCCCACTAGTGCTAAAGGCCGATTTTGAAGCAACAATTGTGACAGGAATGGCTAAAATATCTCTTGCAATCCTTTGTAAAGTAGGATACTTGAGACCATTACTTTTCCACCATCCCAAAATATCAAAATCTTCACTCCTCTTCAACACTCCCTCATCAATGAAATGATAAAATTCTATTCTAGTACTCCCATGTTTCTTTGAACTATTTGAACTATTGTTCACAAACAAATCAAAAGATGACATTGCCCCACTCAATCTAAATTTCATTTGTGCCACAGGGCTTGAAGTACTTGCAGGAATATGAGAACTTCCTTCATTATCTACAGAGGACTCATTTATATCTACATACTCATCAAGCAAATCATAACAAAGATTCTTAATTTTTTCAATCTCCAAATCAGAATTATCACCATAAATGTTAGGATAATAAAATTCTAATAACTTCATCTTATATCTTGGATCTAAGATAGCAGCAATAGCCATAATAACACTAACATTAGCCCAATAAGAATTAAATTTAGCAAGCATGCTTTCTGCCATCGTACTTATCATCTCATTTGAAGACAAACTCTATTCATTCAATGCAATTTTCAACTTACACACCAAATTAAAATACATATTAGTTGTGGGGTACTTACGACCAGAGAAAAACTCAATCGCACTATGAAACAACTCCAACCTCCCACAAATATCTTTAGCTAACTCCCAATCATAATCATATGGTAAACAAGTATAAGATATTTCACGTTTAGCCAAACGTGAGAAAACATCTTTATAAATCAATGCAGTAGAAAGCATTAAGTAAGTTGAATTCCAACGAGTTTAACAATCTAAGACTAACTCTTTGGTGCATTGAACACGCAATTGACGTGCATTTTTTTCAAATTTCTGCCTCCTTTTTGGTGATCCAGTCCAATAAATTACACTATTACGAATCTTTTCAATATCATCACCAATAAGAGACAACCCATCTTGAATAATCAAATTCAAAATATTTGCAACACATCTTATATGCAACATAGACCCACCCAACATAAGAAAACTAGTATCAAGCTTATTAAAAAGAAGTCTTATCATGGCATTATTAGTACTACAATTATCAGCAGTTATTGTGGACAACTTCCTATCAATGTTCCACTCTAAAAAACAATCAACAAGAACTTCAGTAAGGACATCTTTTGTGTGTGAAGAAGGAACATAAACAAACCTAGAAAAATAATATGAATAATTATAACATAACTCAATAAACATTCTAAATGTAAAGTCTTTAACATTCAATTTATAGATAAAAAAAATGACCTTAAAACCCGGCTTTGCAACGTCCAAGTATGATCAATAAAAGGAGCGGTAATGACCATAAACCCTCTCTTTTTGTTACTTAAAGTCCACATATCAGTTGTAATTGCCATCCTACTTCCATTCTTGTCCGTCATCTTCAAAGTTTTCTCCCTCTCATTATCATAGATTTTAAGAATGTCACTCTTCAAAGTATTCTTGTGACAAGTTTAAACATAGGTTGAAGATCAGCCACAAATTCCTTAAACCCAATATGGTCAACCATTGAAAGAGGATATTCATGTAAGATGACCATACGAGCAAGCTTATTCCTCACTCTAACTTGATCAAATTGGTAAGCATTCAAACTCATGGTTCCATCTACCTTATTTTGTTGTTTAATTAAGACTTGTTGTTGCATATTTCTTATATCTTTAAATTTCATCCATGGACATCTTGCTAAATGATTATGCAAATGAGTTGTACCTTGGCTAGACTCACCCAAGTAAAGTTTGTTATAATGATGGCATTGGACTTTAACTTTTCCATCAACTTTCTTCCTTGTAAAATGAGACCAAACATCTGAGGTAGTCTTTCTTTTTCTACTTGTGTCCAAGTCCTCATTTGTAGGCTCTTGCTCTCCCTCTGTCCCTTCTTGTTCCTCTACTTCTAAGTTTTCTCCCACTAAGTCCACCGTTGGGGATTTCTGATTCCTAATTGGTTTAGAAGTTTGGAAGTTAGTTACAAAACAAATTATCACAAATTTATTATTACACATCCTCATTGATTAATAGGCACAAATTCATAATTACACAGATTCACAAATTCTATTAACGCAATCATAATTAAACATGATTAACTACAAATTCAAACACTTACTCGTTGTTTAATGGTGATCCTAAGGGTGAGCTGCCAGGCGACAATGGCGAGGGTGATCGTGAAAATGGCGAAGGAGACCGCATAGTCGGCAAGGGACAACGTCCGGTTCTTCAGGGAGAGTCACTTGGCGAGGAAGAACCAGATTTGTTTGTGTCTTCCATCTCCGTTTTAGGATCTGCATTCTCAACAAACACAAAAAACAAACAATTTCTTCCATTAAACAAACTATGCAGAATTGAAGAAGATACCAAAGTTATCACATGAAACAAGCGTAATGATCAAAGATAATTTAAGGTTGTAGGTTGTTTTCTTGAAGATTATATGCATTAAGAAATAGGTATTATATACTCTGTTTCATGTTTATTAGTTCCATGTTAACAAAATCATTTCTTAAGAAAAGAAATCAATCTATCTATAGGAGTTTAAGATGCATTTACCAACTGTCCCAGTTACTTTTTTTTTTTTTTTTATACATGTTATACTAGAAAACAATAATTGAAAAAGAAAACAATCAATAAATGAGAAACTAATAAATCTATAATAAGGATTTACTTTTCATCAAAGGAGTATGATAGACATTAAAGTGTCATATAAGCTTTTTCTCAACAACAAAAAAAAAAAAAAAGTATTATATAAGCTAAAAATTTCCTCGTTATGGAAAAATGTTGTGTGCGCAACAACAATTGTTACTTTTATTTGGGGATACCTTTTACTTGAGAGAAAAATAAGACGTCAGAGTTTTATCACCTATCAGATATAAAGAAAAAGATTTTTATTCCTTGGAAAAAGGTATCCTGTTCACATAACTCTCTTGTCAAAGGAAACCCCAATGCAATAATTAAATAACAGGATAACCAAACAATACTCATTGTTCGTGGATCTTGCAATGAAAGCAAATGACTTTGTAATGATCATTTATATTGGTTAAAGCTAATATAAAATTTCTATAGGTAAGGAGCTCTTCTTGTGTCTTCTGAAAGGAAAAGCATGAAACTTTCTTCTTAGGGAACCACAAAACCCCAAGTAAAATGACGCACAGAGTTCAAATACATTGTTAAATGATGAACAAGGTTATATAAGGACTACAATACAAAAAATTCATCCAAAATAAAAGTTTTAATCAGAACCCATATCCACAATCCATTAAAGCTGCCACCAAGCACACCCCACATCACCACTTCAACTTTCCAACCATAACCACCAGATAAACTCAAAATCAAAAAGATTAAAAATTGAAATAAAAAGCAAAACACACACACACACACACAAAAACAAACTTGACCAAGTTCATCAAAATCCTTGTGTCTAAGAAAGAACCCAATTCCTGTAACAAATATTACTGCTACCTACAAACAATCAAACAGTGAAGTGAAAAATAACACAAGAAAAAAAAACCTGATTAAATAAAATTAAACAACCCCATAAAAGGTAAACAAAACATGTATAAAATAAACAAACATGTAAAAAAGAAGAGAAAAACACAGTGGAGAGAGAGAGAGAGAGAGAGAGAGAGAGAACAAACCAAGTGAAGAGAGCACAAACCAGATAGGTCTTCCAAGGAGATCAGAACAGAGCAAAATGAGCTGAGGGAGAGGGAGTAAGGGAGTGTTGGTCAACAACAACAACAACCAAAAAAAAAAGAAAAAAAAAAAAGGAAAACGAAAGAAGAAGATGGTGAGAGCACAAACCTGATGGAGATCAGAACAGAGTAAAAATGAGTTGAGGGAGAGGGAGTGTCGGTCAACAACAACATTACAACCAAAAAAAAAAAAAAAAAAGGAAAATGAAAGAAGAAGACGGTGAGAGCACAAACCTGATGGAGATCAGAACAGAGCAAAATGAGCTGAGGGAGAGGGAGTGTCAAACCTGTCGGTCAACAACAATAACAACATTACAACAACAACAAAAAAAAAGAAAAAAGAAAAAGAAAAAAGGAAAATGAAAGAAGAAGACAGTGAGAGCACAAACCTGATGGAGATGAGTTGAGGGAGAGGGAGTGAGGGAGGCTAAAGAAAATTGAATTAAGGGATTACCGGATTAGGGATTTAGGGTTAGATTATAGGTTTATATATATAGAGAGGGTATTTTTGTAATTTAGGGTACCGGGTTTTTAAACGGGTCGGGTTTTTTATAAAACCTGGACTCGCTCCGGGTTTTTTTTAGACCCATACCCGACCTTATTCCTAATTGGACCGGGTAAAACCCGGCCCATTAGGGTCGGGTACTCGTGGGTCGGGCAAAAATTGCCATCCCTATTTAAAACTCTGTTTCTTAGTAGCTTAAAACCCTAGCAAGGCAAGAAAAAATTATGTTAGCAGATCAAAACCTACAAGAAAGACTACTTGGAGTACAAACACGAATAGAACCATACAAGAGAACATACCTCAATAAAAGATATGTGCAATGTAAGAACAAAATGACTTCCATAAGACTGCCCATTTATTTCCGTCCTAACATAGAATTAATCCAATAGTTAGCCTTTTTGCATTGAAACTATACAACTAAGTAAAATGAGCATTAAGAACAAGGGAGTGAGACTTAAAGAAAACCATACATTGAATAAAGTATGTGCTATCTTAACTAAAAATATGACACAATTGTTATGCACAATACAACAAAGTAATTAATTTTTATTAATAAGTATAACAAGATCAAATTGATGTGAATCAAGTAAATTTTAAAATGCATTTATTTTTTTTCATCAAACTTTTGAAAAGTAGAAGAAAACTCTTCAAAATTGGACATGTTATGAGCCTAAACATTTTCTTCCGTGTCAAGCAATAAATTGTTGATACTATCTTTGGATATTGCACCCATAAATGCTTGCACATATTTATGACATTCGTAGGAGTTTTATTAGAAAAGATTAAGTAGATTAAAACAAGTATTAGTTTACCTGCACATATTTATGACATTTTTAAGAGTTTTATTAGAAAAGATTACGTAGATTAAAAGAAACATTAGTTTATCTCTATTGTGAGTTTCTTGCCAAGGTCCTGAAGAAGCTGTCTTCTTTGACATAAATGCTCTAAAAAGGGATTAAATAGTCCATCTTGATTAGCGTCAAACCTCCTGTGATCAAAGCTAATTATACAAACCTGCAAAAACATCACAACAACATTGGATTAGTGCAAACTAATTATAAAAGCAAAGTAAAATTTTGCAATAGATGATATGCAACCAAGTGATGTAACTTAGTTGAGTCACTTGGTTGGCACATCACCTATCGCAAAATTTTGTTTTGCCTTTTATAATGAGCTTGCATTAATCCAATGCTGTTGTGATGTTTTTGGAAAGTTTGTATAATTATATTTGGCCACAGGAGCTTTTGACATTAATCAAGATGAACTATTTAATCACTTTTTAGAGCATTTATGTAGAATATAGCATTTTCCGAAACTTGGTAGGTACTCACGATGCAGGTCAACTAATATTTGTTATACTCTACTTAATCTTTTCTAATAAAACTCTTATGAGTGTCATAAATATGTGCAAGTAAACTAAAGTTTGTTTTAAACTACCTAATTTTTTCTAATAAAACTCTTAAGAACGTCATAAATATGTGCATGTATACATGTGTGCGATATCCAAATATACTGTCCATAATTTATTGTCGGACGTGGAAGAAAATGTTGAGCTCATGATGTGTCCAATTTTGAAGAGTTTTCTTCTGCTTTTCAAAAGTTTGTTGAAAGAAGGTGAATGTATTTTGAAGCTTACTTTGTTCACATCAATTTGATCTTGTTAAACTTATCAATAAAAATTAATTAATTTATTGTATTGTGCATAACAATTGTGTCATATTTTTAGTTAAGATAAACACATACTTCATTCAATGTATGATTTTCTTTAAGTCCCTCCTCCCTTGCCCTATGCTCATTTTACTTAGCTGAATAGTTTTAATGCAAAAATGCCAATTATTGGGTTAATTCTATGTGTAGAACGGAAATGAGTGAGCAGTCTTAAGGAGGTCATTTTGTTCTTATATTTCACATATATTGTGTTGAGGTATGGTTCCTTGTATGGTTCTATTCGTGTTTTTACTCAAAATAATTTTTCTTGTATGTTTTAATTTGCTAACATAATTCTTTCTTGCTTTGTTAGGGTTTTAAGCAACCAAGAAATAGGGTTTTAAACTTCATCTATATAACTAGTGAAGGTGTGAAAAAGGAAATTGAGGTCTCTAACTTGTCACTGTGCGTGGAGCTTACAAGTTTTCTAGAAGATGTAGTTTTTCTTTTTAAAATATTTAAACTTAAAGCATTAGTTTTTCTATTATTATTATTATTGATGTTTTTATTTGTTGCGTAAACAACCATACTTGGATGAGGATGCAAAGATGTTGATTTTGGCTAGCTACTTCCCTAGCCATGCCTCAAAAAACTTGACCACCTTGAAGAAGTTAGTTAGATAGGATGAGCAGATTCAAACTCTCAGTCTTTTAAAAGTGTCCCCCACCTTCTATAATAGCAAAGCCAAAATTTGGGGGAAGTACATAGCATGAGCAGTCCCAAAATTTTTGCACCAACAAAGCCCAAGACACCAAATTTGGGGCAACACACATTACAATTTTCCACCCCAATTTTCACAATGAATACAGAAAAGGTCCAAGACCCCAACTTTTTTTTGATAGGTAATAAGAATATTATTAAAACAAACTAAAAAACAATTGAAAGCAATACAAGGTGTTCATGATGGTGAACACGAGGAAAAGCAACAAACAAAGGAACAGCAGCAAAGAACAAGAAAAAACTTAAAGAGCAATACTAAGAGAAGGAATAAACTCTAAGATAGTGGAGCATTCCGAGAAGCCCCAACACCTAGACCAATCAAATAAAGTCTTCTGGCAAAGAGCTTGTAATTGAACCAAGGATTTCTCGGTATCCTCAAAAGAGCACCGATTTCTTTCCGTCCAAACAATCCACATCAAACAGCCAGGAACCATATTCCATATGTCTGAATTAAATTTTCCCAGCCAAAAACTCCAACAATATACCAAGCTTTCCACAGAGCCTGGCATGACCCATTGTGTCCCAAAGATCTAAAGCATATAAACCCATAGAGAGTGAGCTACCGGACAATGGAGGAGAAGATGATCCACAGTTTCCTCATTTCGATGGCACATACAACACCTATTCACCAAAATGCACCCCCTAAGCATAAGATCGTCCAATGTAAGGATCTGCCCATGAACCGCTGTCCATACAAAAAATGCCACCCTCCTAGGGATCTTAGCTTTCCAAACCCCCTTCCACGGAAAATTGGAAGCAACTACACCACTAGTGATATTATAATAGGACCGGGACCTGCCATTCCCTTTGAGACACCAATGAGAAGTGTCATGCCAAAAAAGGATATGAGAGCCATCCCCCACCACTAAGGTCATGTGTTTGGAGAAACTCTCCTAACCATCATGAATACCACGCCATGGACCACATCCGTGGGCCCTTCTGCATATTTTAGTATTCCACCCCCTTGACCCTCACCATATTTAGATGCAATAACCCTCCTCCAAAGATGAGTGCCTTCTCGCCCAAACCTCCTTAACCGTTTCCCTAACAAGGCTTTATAAAATGCACTATCTTCTTGATCCCCAAACCACCCAAAACTATCGGTAAACATACCTTCTCCCAAGCCTCCAATGGATATTTGAAACATTCCTCTAAAGATCCCCACAAAAACTTCCTCTAAATACGCTCCAATCTATCAGCCACAGCTATAGGAATGACAAATAAAGATAGATAGTACGTAGGAAGGCTAAAAAGAGTACTCTTTACCAGGGTAAGTCTACCCCCCTTAGATAAATAAAGACGCTTCCAACCTGAGAGTTTCTTCTCCATCCTCTCCAAAATAGGATTCCACATAGATGTTGTTTTGTAAGGGGTGCCCAACGACATACCCAAGTATTTCAAAGGCAGACTGCCCACCCTACAACGAAGGATGGTAGCCAACGCATCTATATTTCCAACCTCCCCAATCGGAACAATCTCACTCTTCCCCGCATTAACTTTCAGACCAGTAAATGCTTGGAAGCAAGTCAAAGCCAGCCTAATGGACAACAATTGATCTCTAGACGCATCACAAAACAAAATGGTATCATCTGCAAACAACAAGTGTGAAATGCGTACTCCTATAGAGTTAGTAGGCCCCACAAGAGAGCCATGAAGCAGTTCACAATCCTCAGTTTTCTCCAGTATCCTACTTAGAACTTCCATAATAAGAAGGAAAAGAAGAGGGGACAGCAGATCACCTTGTCTCAACCTACGAGAGCTTCCAAAAAAGCCAATCGGTGATCCATTCACAATAATGGAGAAGCGAACAGTAGTTATACAAGTCTTAATCCACCCCCTCCATCTCCCCAAAACCCATCCTATCCAACAGATAAAACAATGCATCCTAATTCACATGGTCATAGGCTTTCTCAATGTCCAATTTGCAAACCACCCCGGGAATGAGGCTCTTCAATCTGCTATTTAGGCACTCATTAGCAATAAGCACTGAATCCAAAATTTGTCTCCCACCAACAAAAGCATTTTGAGACTCAGAGATGAGATTATCTAGGCCGAGTGTTTGCCCGCTTCAGAGACACAACCCTTAATCTATTTGCCAACACCTTAGATAGCAGTTTGTACACACTTCCTACCAAACTAATAGGCCGAAAATCCTTAACATCAATAGCATTATTTTTCTTGGGAATTAGAGTGAGAAACGAGGCATTTAAAAACCTTTCAAACACTGAATACCTATGAAAGTGCACAAAAACAGCCATAACATCCTCTCCAACTTTGCAACACACATTACAATTTCCACAATACCACAATCAATGTAGCATATAAACAAACACCACCATCTTGTAGTTTGCCACCACCATCGGTGAAGAAATAGATCTATCTCGAAAAGGTTCTCTCTCCTTAAGATACTAGAAAATAATGGTATGAAATACACTACCATGGCACAAATAATTGATGTTTCTTTTAAACAAACATCAATTATTTGATGAAGTGACATTTAAATGGAATGCTAATGTTGGTCTTGTTTTATGGGAATTAGGAATTCAAGACCATTGTAGATATTGTATTTTGTCCACCCTCGATTCGTGTGCCAGTCCTTTAAAAATCCAAAAATATTGACTTTTCACTATGGGACTACGGAAACATCTAGATTGACGTGGCACAACCTGTTCGGGCATTAGAGCACTCAAAGTGCCTTTTCAAGTCAAAATGACCAAAATGCCCATGGTCAACCCTAGGTCCCAAAACTTCATTTTTCATGTTTATATATCAAACCCGAGCTATTTGGAAATTTTTTTTGTCTAATTTTGACCAAATTTGACCCAGAGTTGACTCTTGGGACACTATAAACCCTAATTTTGATTTGACTATCAAAATGGGTTGAAACCAACACCATTCCAAAGATTATTGAATTTCCTTTCCAACAACTATTCTTTTGTTGAAATTAGAGTTAAAACGATTGATCTCATCGTTGGAATTTCCATTTCTTTAGTGTTCTGGAAACTAGACATCCATATCTTTGCAGGGACACCAAGATCAATTCAATCGCAGGCTGGGAAGGCCTTCAAATACGCCTTTGAAGTCAAGCGGGAATAGGATAGAATTGTTGATGTTAGCATACTAGCCCTGGCGCACCCTAAAGGGCCGTTGGAGCTAGCTGGTGGCCCCTAAGGGTGTGCCGGAAGCTGAACAATCACAAAAAAGTTATAAATACCCCCGGACCCCCAGGGAAAAAAAAAAAAAAAAAAAAAAGAGAGAAGATTTTAAGGCAATTTGGAGCATTTTCTGGACAGATTTTCTCTCTCTCTCTCTCTCTCTCTCTCTCTCTCTCTCTCTCTAAAAAAACACACACAAAAACCTTTGATTTCTCACCTTTTCCCAACAATCAAGAGATAGTGTTCTTGCTCTCATCTTCCTCTCCTCGGTCTTGGTACCTTGGATATGAGGTTTCAGAGGTGTAGATGTAGCTTTTTAGCTACTATCTACACGCATTTAATTTTATAGCTTTTTATTGCTTTCTTTTGCTTTATAACATGTTTTATAGATTTTCCTAATATATCTCTTGTTTTATCTTACTTTCTAGCATGTTTTATAGCTTTCTTAGCATGTTTACTTGTTTTATAACATGTTTTATTGCTTTGATGTTGTTGGCCTAGGCTTCTTGGGCTAGGATGTCTAAATTTCATTTTTGTGCTTAAATATATATATATATATATATATATATATATATATGTTTAGGTGCTTTTTGCCATGCTTGTGCTTAGATCTACTTGTTTATGTGCTTTTTACCATGTTTTTGTGTTTGGATCTACATGTTCATGTGCTTGAAGCTTTGTTTGGATGCTATGCCTAGATCTAGTGGTCTTGGCCTACATTTGTACAATCATGTTTCAATAAAGGGTTTGAATTATTTTCCTTTATGCATGTGTTTGCTCTTCCAGGTTTTTATGCTTTAGATCCATGCTTGTTTGCTTAGATCTAGGCCATTGCCATGTTCTTTCTTGTTTTCCCTTTATGGATTTGTTGCTTGTTGGTCTTTGGGGCGACTTGCTTGTTTGGTTGCATCCGCCCTTTTGGTGACTTGTTTGGATGCAACCGTGTTGGGAGTACATCCTAGTGATTTTTGGCATGTTTGCCACATGCCTTTCTTTCTTTTGCTTAGCTTGCATGTTAGGGTTTCTTGTGTTAGCCTCTTTATGTGCCTTATAACATGTTTACCCTTCCTCTTTGTGTGATAACGTGTTTGCTATGCTTGCTTTGTGCCATCTTTGGCTTTCTTCACTTTGTTTGCATCTTTGCTTATATGTTCATGCATGTGTCTTTGTGTGCTTGTTTGTGTCATCAAGCCTAGTTCCCATTCATAATCTTGTGCGGGTTCATACCCATCTTTTGTACACGAGATCTCGAGTCTCTCATTGGAACTTTGTGTGATGGCACACGTGTGTTGTCCGTACTTCAATATAATGGAACTACGCACACCAATCCAAACCTACATTTGTCCCTCCAAGACACCCACTTTTGCTTGATAACATGTTTGTTTGATAACATGCTTGTTTGCCCCTTTGTGCGCTTTCTTTGTTTCTTTGCTTTCTCTTTTCCTTGTCTGCTGGCCTTTTGTTTCTTTTGTTGCATGTACACGCTTGGAGCGAGGGCACAACTTCTGAAGTGCAAGCTAAGAGGACAAGAATGCAAGCAAGAAGACCCAACTTTTCCATTCATTTTTAGCTGTCTGGGTTTCTCTGACAAGATGGTTGTCATGCATTAAGTTTCAATTTGCGAAGGAGTCAAATTAAATTTCAAATGGAATGGAATCCCCTTCTGTTAACTTTGGAACCAGCTCCAGTCTGATTTGTATGTTTTTCCTCCATTGTGTGGGGCCACTTGTCCTTTCAAGTAGAGGGAGAAACTGTTGAAATTACCCAACAGAAATAGGTGCCAACTTGGCAAAATGGGGAGCTTTCACATTTGAAGTATTTGACTTAATTCTAAATTCTAATACTGCACCATTTTGCCTGCCTTGTTAAGTTGCTGAGACACCTTTTGCCATTTGTGTCGTGATATTACTGCGATCTAAAATCCTGTGGTCAATCATGCGATCTAGATTTATAAGTTGTAGTTTTATCTTGTATAAATTGGATATCGTTTTGCATGTATGAATTTGGATGGAGTTATTTTTCCAATCCATTCCAAAAGAAAAGTGCTTGCTCTATCTTGATAATTAGACCTCTTCTAGAAATTGGAGCAATTGTCTCCAGGTCAATACAAATTTCAGCAGATCTTGTATCTATTCCATTAATTCAATACAATCAGATATTTTCAAGTGTAAATCTTGATACACTGCTAGCACACCTCGTTGGTTGGATGAATTTGAAAAAAAAAAAAAAAAAAAAAAAAAAAATCAAATTCAAAGAAAAGTTAAAGAAGAGAAGACAGTGCCAACTTGGCACCTCTTTAGTCCTTACAGCTTCATGTTATGAATTAAGGACAATTGGATTTTGAGACCATTTTGGCTGCAAACCAACTTTGGCGATTAAGAAGAAATCAAGGGAAACAAAACTGACTCTTCTCTTTCGGTTTCACAAAAAAAGAAAAAAAGATTGATTGATATTATAGATGGGCTGTTCAATTCCTTTCTAAATTCTGTTTCCACAACAAACGTTGGCATCACTGTTATGGTATTTATTTAAATTATTGATGTGGCAAAATTCGAATCTTAGTTAAAATTGTAGAAATTGTATGGTGGAGTTACCTAAGAAGGGTGTTCAACTACATGAGCCAATTTGAACACAATCTATTTATTGAGTTAATACGACATAACCTACATAACGCCTTTAATAAGCATATTGAGTTGGGTTAGGCCTAAGGTTGCTTTTTTGGTGATTCACTTTCATACACAGTGCTGACACGGGTTCTCTTTTTTTTTTTTTTTTTTTTAAAAAAAAAATTCTATTTGTTTAATTCATAAGCAAATGTTTCATGGAAAGACATTGCAGTACACACAAAAAACGCTCGAAAAGTAGTGTTTATTGCATATAATGTGGGCAAATACACACTATCCAAAACAACTGAAAATGTGATTTTAAGTCAAAATTTCAAACTTCAAACTTAAAGTCACGTTTTCAATTGTTTTGGGTAATGTGTATTTACACATACCATGTGCAACAAGTTTTTTCCTTATATTTACAGTGATGTTAAAGATACACAAAAACTATTTTCAATTTTCACAACTTGTTGAGGTTAGTACAACAATACTTTCACACATGTTTTTATTTTTATTGTATACCAATTAGAAACTTCCACCTCAACATTTATATACCACGCAATGTGTGGAAATTTTAATAATAATTTTTCTCCCAATTATTCATTAAAAAAAATTTGGAATGCCATCAAGAAAGTCATAGTAGCATCTTGACTCTTGGGATTGTTATTGGATACTTCAGGAGTATACTCCCTCCCTCTCACATAGGAATGCATCCCACCCACCATGGGACTCACCTCTATGTGAGAGGGAGGAAATATACTCTCGGAATACCCAATAATTTTCCTAACTCTTGAATGTCGAATAACATGTCAAGCAGAATGATTTACAAATTCTGCCTTTCTACATGCATCCCTCGTAAAAGCCAAGCAATCATTTTTTTACCACTAAAAAAAATCTTGTTCTTTTATTTTACTTATTTCAACAATATTTATGAGTAAAAATGTCTTAAATAAAAAATTTGAAAGATAACTTAGAGATTTAAAGCAAAGGCAAACCAAAAGCTAGTAATGTAACCACGTCAACTAGCCATGTCAACAGGTTGCCATTGACCATGACCGTTGATCAAGACCGATTGACCAAGACTGTTGACCTCCAACACTCTGTATTGGCATGGCCTAAAACCAATATGGAAGCATGACTCCCACAATCAATTCTACCAAGGGAAAAGTATACCATGTATCCAATACATAAAAAAGGCGTTCAACTACATGAGCCAACTCGAACACAATCTATTTATTAAGTAAATTAACACGACATGACCTACATAATGCCTTTAATAAGTATATTGGATTGGGTTAACATAATTATAATCTATCTCAGCCCATTTTAAAAAATACAACCCAAAATATTTAACATATTTTTATATTTTGTAAGAATGTAAACTATAATAATAATTATTATAAATAAAAAATTCTATAGAATTTCTATTTTTTTATAAATTCAATTAAAGTGCCAATGACATACAAGCTAATTTTTTTTTATTTTTTTTATTTCAACCCTTGGAAATTCTACTCAAATTTAGAAATAAAACAATCTAATTATAAATTAAATGAGATTGTTTTTTTTTTTTTTGGGAATAGAGTTAGGGGCTTTAGTTTACAAGTCTTATGATTGCTAAATTCTATACTTAAAATGAAAATTAAAGTCAAACAAAAATAAATTTTATTTACATGAGTTAAAAGATATTGGCATGAATTTTAAATAGGGTAGTTTCAGGTTAAACGTGTCAATATAATTGACCCAATTATTAAAACTCATTTGCACTAAACACTAATCCGCAAAAAATCTTGTTGCGATCATGTCTGATTCATAGGACATCTCGTGACAAACAGTAACTCTCCAATTTTTACCTCAATAAAATCTAATTTTTCGTATAATTAAAAAAAAAAAAAATTCAAGTTTTTTTTCAAAGATGGGTTTAATGAATCCCATTCAAGGTGGGCTCTCAAAATCCTGAGCCCATGGTCTGATATTGAAGCCCACTGAGAACAATCAAGCGACTCGCTGAGTCGAGCCTTTTCATTTCATCACTTCTCACACTGCGAACTTCTACAATGGCAGCTTCCCTTCTCTCTCTTTCTCCCTCTATCAACAACAAAAGGTTCTTTCTATCTCTCTCTATTTAAATTTGCCATGTGGGTTTCTTGTAATTTACACTGTGGTAGAATTTCTCTGTGTTTTGTTTGAAATTTACACTGTGTTAGAATTTGTGTGTTTTAACTATATGTCTGTAAGTTCAAATTTTCTGTCACTGTTTTGTATTGAGTTTTGCTTCTTCTAGCTATATAGCATTATTTTATGTTTCTTTTTAACTGACTTTTGCTTCTGCTAGCTATGTTACTGGAATTATAATGTTCTAACTGGTTGATAATCAACTGCTTTCTGAGTGATAAAAAAGAAAATTGCTTCTTCAGCTGTGGAAAGATTTTTCTTTCTCTCTCTATTTAAATTTTCCATGTGGGTTTCTTGTAATTTACACTGTGGTAGAATTTCTCTGTGTTTTGTTTGAAATTTACACTGTGGTAGAATTTGTGTTTTTTAACTATGTCTATAAGTTCAATTTTTCTGTCACTGTTTTGTATTGGGTTTTGCTCCTTCTAGCTATATAGCATTATTTTATGTTTCTTTTTAACTGAGTTTTGCTTCTGCTAGCTATGTTACTGGAATTATAATGTTCTAACTGGTTGATAATCAACTGCTTTCTGAGTGATAAAAAAGAAAATTGCTTAACTCAACTGTGGAAAGATTTTTATTTGAGTTCATATTAGACATTTAATAAAGTGGTATCCTTTATGTTGAAGCTAGTGCTAAGTTCCAGAGTAACCTTTTTTTTTGGACCATGACCAAAAGACATGATGTTTTCGTCCTATAGATGGAGGAAATTGATGTTTTGCTAAAAGGGTATCTATTTGTAAGTATGGTGTTGAATGCAATTTGTCAAGGTAGTACTAGTAAGGTCTCTCATGGTGGTGATTTTACAGTGATTTCCATTATAATTATGAATATGGTTCAATCACTGAATATGTTTTCCATTTTTACTATCAATTATGTCCATCAATTGAATTTGAAGCCACACAGATTTCTGTGCAAAACTTTGGCATTTTTGGTCAAATTGAAGAAAAGACTTAAGGTTGTGGATTAAGATGGTATCAACTATTACATGGATGTTTATGAATGGAAAAATTAATAGTGATCAAACTAATGGGAAAGGGGTGTGTACTTCATTCACATTTCATAGAGGCACACAAAATGGTGGGGTTCAAGTAAGGGGACTATTAATTCGACTCAATCGATGGAAGGCCAAGCCACTTGTGTATTAGTCATTTCAGATAGTTTAATCTAATATTATGAAGTCTAATTTCCTAAATGCTTTTGCTTTGACGTTCATTTTTTTTCTTACTTGAACATTTTTGGATGAGTCAAGTGTGTCTACACATGCAATCAGATCAGTTGCGGAAAGCTATAACTTGCTTTTCAGTTTGTCTCCAAAAGCAGAAATGGAGCATCAAGCTTTACATGTTACCATTCAGAGCCATTGCTGGTCACCATGTCTTGAAACCTTTTGCATCAGTTGGCTCATTAGAAGCAGATTTGTCAAGCCAAGAAAATCATGCTCCTGGTACTTCAGTTCCAAACAACATTCAAAGGTGGGATAATTCCAGTACTTGCAATTACTTATCAAAAAACTCCAGTACTTGTAATCGCTTTCTTTTATGAGCATTGCTGATTTAATGCGTATTGTTGTTTCTTGGACATCTGAAATTTTAAATTGTAAAATTTTATAAAATGATATAATAAGTTTATCTCAAAATTTGTGGATATAAGATCTAGCATAAGGCATTCTATACATGTGAAGTATCATGATCAGAATCATCATTAACTGATATTTATGATTATCAGGTTTAAAATGTCTTTTGACCAGACAAGTTATCCCTTGGATGACATGAGTGATTTTGAAAAACAATTGCAAGAGTTATTTGGTGAAGTCAAAAGAATAATTATGAAGGGGAACAAAAGTGATGCCATAGACCTACTTAAAGCAAATTATGAATCTGTGAAAGAACAGATGAATGCAGGTACGAAAGGCATAGAAGAGGCTGCTCTTCTTGACATCATTGCCCTTGGTTATATGGCTGTTGGGGACTTAAAGTTCGTTGGTTCCCTACTTGCTATGGTAATTGTTTTTTCCTTATGTACTGCACTATGACTCTAATGTCATATTCTTAGGCTGTGGTGATTTCCTACTAATAAGTTTTCTCTCTATTATGGTAAAAGAAACCGAAAATGGTAGGATAATTTTTTTTAAAGTTTCAATCTATTTATTCGTTGTAATCCATTATAAAATTAAAGACTTGGGATTTTAGGGCTTTCCGTCAGACTTTATTAAGATAAGAAGAGGCTAAGAGCCGTATTCTTTTTCTTTATATATATATATATATATATATATATATATTATTTATTTATTTTTTAAGGAGAAAAGAAAAGAAAAACCAATTGAATGATGATTAATGTGCAACATAAATATGTACCTCATCTTGTTTGGAGAGTAGGCATTGTCCCTTTTTGCGTGTTTTATTGATATTGGAAGTATTCTCACTCCAACACTGAACCATTTTTAGGGCAGATTTTGAAATTATACCTAGCAGTTTTTATCCTTCTAATTCATTTATTTATAGCAGATTATTGCTTACCTTTGTACATCCTAGATCACTATGGGAAATAATGTATTGGGTGCAAATTCATAAAGTTTTTGCATTTCTTTAATCATCCTTTTAAAGCCTTTTTCTTTTTTGGGTGCATTTTTGTTGATGGCCAGTTGACTGAGGTTGTTGAAAGTCTAAAGGACAATGAACCATTTCTGGATTCTGTGCTTGTGCATATGGGAAGTATGTATTCAACTTGAGGAAGTTTGAGAAATCATTGCTTCTGTACCGGAGATCTATTGAAATTCTGGAGAACATATACGGTAATTGGAGCCTAAAGGCCCTAAACATTCATATAGTTGTTGTTTCTTGTATTTGCTGGTGTCTAAAAAATTGAATCACAGATTAGTTGTCTGTATCTTTTATTTGTTACTCCTACTAAACACAAAGCTAACATCTAGTGTGGAATCTATATATCTGTAAAACTTTTACTACAAAATGCTAAGTAACTGCTTAAATCTTCTATTACAGTGAGTCAACGATGCCTTGAAATGCTAACATTTTTCGGTTATTTTAAGCACAAACAATTTTTCTGTAGTACATTTTTAAGCCCAGACGCCATCCTTGTTTATGAAGGGTTAGCATTGACTCACTTTTCACATATCCACTGTGCATAAAATTTTCACGTGGGATCATTTCTGCGAAGTTAGAATACTCTGACTGCAAAGCTGAGATCTATTGGGATTTGCTCTATCTCACTTACCCTGAATGATGCTTATACTTGCCTTGCTAGTGGTTTTCGAGCTATTTATGTTCAAACATTTGTCACTTTGCAACAATTTGAAAATTTTGAGGATCAACTATATTCAGGAGATGGGGATTTATTGAATAATAAAAAGATAAATTATCTTAAACCATACTTATCAAGAATTATCTTAAATCATAGCCAAAAGAAAAAAGAAGACTAAATTATTGTTGCATTTGCTTGACCTTGATTCTTGTTTACTTGCAAAGAAAACTTGTTGCATTTACCATTGAAGATTTCCTGGTATATATGCTCACAAATGATTGTCCAGCTGATACAGAAGTGCAGACAGCAGTATTCATGTTTGTACCCATTTTTGCAGTATAATGTGTTAGAATTTCAAGGGTTTTACTGGGACATCATTCTTTGTTGCAAGCCTCAATAGTAAAACTAGGTGGTAACTAAGTTGATAACAAATTTAGCTTAAAATTTTCTTCCCTGTTGGTCCAATTCTCATACTTCCTGAAAAGTGCCCATGTACTCAATTCAACCCACTGTCCCTGGAAAACATAAGAATGAACAATTCAATATGAAAAATCAGCTAAATTCTAAAAAGTTCTTAGGCCAGCTACTTAGAGTTAGCAAACATTCATATCCAGTGCTAAATCCTCTGCTAAACCATGGGCTTTCTATTCTCTTCTCATTGCCTCACCCCTTGCCCGTTGGTCCTTCCTCTCTTCATTACCCATGACGAAACCACCTTAGGCTGACTATGAAAGTCCCAACTGTAAATAAAATTGATCAACAAATTCAAGATAGCGCAATATAGATGCAATGAGCAACAATTGTGTCATAATATTCAGTTTCTCAAATGTTTCCAGAGATTATATAAGATGCTTCCAAAGATTAGACAGTGGCATTGAGGATGACTTTATTTTATTATGCATTGTCATTCTAGTTAATAGTGTGTACAATTTTGTACAAGGGCAAAGCTTGGGCATAGTTTTTAGGTGCTATACCTTTGGTTTCCCTATTGAATTCGTATTAGTTGTATTAATGAAGGTAGCAAAAACAATGTGATCTTTTCCAAGGACGATTAAATTCAACCATGTACTTGATTGGTCAATGCGACCACACGGTTAAACTTGATTAGAGAACCTTATGTACAACACCTAAGGAACTGAGCCTAAGTTTTACCCTTTGTATGATGACTTGAAGACTCTTTCGTTTCCTAAAGAAAATGTTAGAGAAAAGGAAGTATGATGGGCTCTTAATATGCTTGAGTGAAGTTGGAGCTATGGCCTAATTTTTCAAAAAGCTAAAGTGCAAACTACACCCCTAATATTTGGGGATCTTTGGATTTTACACTCTGAAATTTCAGAATATGGATTTTACATCCTGAAGTTATATTCTGTATTCTTAAACTTCGGGGGGTAAAATCCATATTCTTAAATTTTAGGATGTAAATTCCTTAGATCCCCATGTAGTTTGCATTTTAGCCTTTTCAAAATTTGTGATGGCAAAGATATTATTGATCATAAATTTCTACTTTTAGCCCGTTATATCATTCTTTAGGCTTCTGTTGTCACTGTTGCATCTTTGATATTTATTTTGTCCAAAGCTTCATGTAAAGGAGCAAGTCAGAAACTCAGAGGTTGTCTTCAAACCTTTTTTTCTAGGGAAAAATAGCATTTATCTTATCACACCATTGTTGGGGATGGCAAAAGTACTTGGAGCCATTGGCAGATCCACAAAAGAAGTAGAAACCTACCATCGTGCAATTGCTATCTTGGAATTGAACAAAGGTGCTGAAAGCGAGGATTTGGTTGTAGCTTTATTTGGTCTTGGAAATATTTTACTCAAAGAAGGAAGAACGACTAATGTGGAAACTCATTTTGTTAGGTTATTATCTTTTATATATGTTATTTTCTTTCATATGGACTGCAGTCAACTGAGCTTAGATTGATTATTCACTTATATCTTATATTAATCTTGTGTAGAATTTTAAACCTATATAAGAAGTTATATGGTGAAAATGATGGAAGAGTTGGAATGGCAATGTGTTCCTTGGCCCATGTAGAGTGTGCAAAAGGTAGCTTTCTAATCTCTCTCTCTTGCAAATTACACTTTTTCTAGTACTTTGATAAAAATTCTTGCTGTTTCTTCATTTTCTACATTGATGCTTAAGGGAAGAACAATTTGGCCCTAATTCCTTGCCATCATTAGAAAGTGATTATGGTCAATGATATGAGATGAATTTATTTTTTGGATGGTGAGAGTCCTCATTTCGCTTAAAATTCTTAGTCTGATGAGCAAATGTCCTATGATAATAATCTAAGTTCAAGGGACTTTATCAATAAGTCTCAAGGTCATCAAGTTGTGTCTGTTTCATAACCACTCTGACTCTCAAACAGTTTAATTCTTATGCCATTCTTACACAGGAAACCCTGATGAAGCCATTCAATTATATGAAAATGCTCTTCAGGTTATCAAGGATTCAAATCATGTGGCTTTAGATGACAGCATAATGGAGAAGATGAGAATAGATTTGGCAGAGTCACTTTATGTTGTTGGAAGGTAGAGTCAGATTCTCGTTGGAATTAAAAATGAAAATGCACATATCAGAATTATATATATTGTATGTATAATTTAATAATTTTACCCACAAGAAATTAATTTATGCATTTTTATTTCTTTCATTATGTCATTGTGCTACTTTATTAGTGATAAATGCTTTGACTGTGATGAGAACTACTCCTTTCAACATTTAATAGCATTAATTGGTAGGTGTAGGAAAACCATCAGGAAATATCATTGTATCATCAGATACCCGAATGATTTTTCTCTGGATATATGAGTTTGAAATGACTTCCAATTGCTCTTTCAAAGCTTATCAAGCAAAACATCTTTTTCTTAAGTTTGGATGAGATGTCAAATCTTGGGACCTGATAATTGAGCTTTAATATGGTTTTGCTTAGTTACCTTTTTTAAGGATAGCTGGAATGTAAACAATCTAAAATTTATGGGCTACAGTTCTGAAACTTCAGTAAATAAGAGAAGCTCCACCAAGTAATTCATTTTTTGCACTTGTGGTTCTCAACCTCACTTAGTTTGCTTTCCCTTTCGTCTCTTGTTGCTCTTAGGGGAAAAGAAGGCCGAAAAATGTTAGAGGAATGCTTGTTGATCACTGAGAAGTATAAAGGAAAAGAGCATCCCAGCTCAGTGACACACCTGCTGAATCTTGCAACGTCCTATTCACGCTCAAAGAATATTGTGGAAGCTGAACGCTTGCTCAGGACTAGTTTAGAAATCATGAGGAAGACAGTGGGGCCTGATGATCAATCCATCACCTTCCCTATGTTGCATCTTGCAGTTACTCTGTACAATCTAAAACGGGATGAAGAAGCTGAGCAACTTGCGCTGGAGGTTTTGCACATCCGTGAAAAGGCATTTGGAAAAGATTCTCTACCTGTTGGTAATCTTGTTTTATTACTTTTTGCTTGATGAAATACTTGGGTCATTTTGTTTATTCTCCTCTCTATTTATGTTGGATATGGTCATGATTATGAATTAGCCATTACTTCACATTACCTAATCTAGCTGTGACCAACAATCTTGACTAGTGTCAAAATCCATTTGAAATTTTCACATGAACTACTTATACAAGTCTAATCTATGTCTCTCTGACGTTCTCTAATTTGTATGGCAGGGGAGGCTCTGGACTGTTTGGTGTCCATTCAGACTAGATTAGGGAAGGATGATGGTGAGTTGTTGGAGCTACTCAAGAGAATTGTGAGTATCCAAGAGAGAGAATTTGGCTATGAGAGTAAAGAGGTCATGGAAACCCTGAAAAAAATTGTATACTACTTGGACAAACTGGTTAGGAAGAACGAAAAGTTTCCACTGCCAAAAAGATTGTCCATACTTAGAATGAAATATAAACAAAGGATTCAATATTAATGGCATATCATCTTTGTATATTTTAAGTCTCTAATTTTTTCTCCCTGTTGATAGCAAAATGTATCTATTTAACCATATCATAAACGTACTTCATCTTATGTTTTTCTTGTGGTCTGTTGGACTGGTTTATGTGCATACTTTGGATCTATAGGACTGTTGTATTGCCATTGCATGGACTGGTTTATGTGCATACTTTGGATCTATAGGACTGTTGTATTGCCATTGCAAGAGCAATAGCAATACACCGCCCAAGTCCTAACTTTTGAGTTGGAATAGGTTCTCACTTCTCAGCACAACCCACAACTAAGACTCAAAACTTCATAAGCAAGTTTATGATTATTCAAACATCAATTTTCTTGGTTGTATACAAGTGGTCAAATGTAGTGCTCTAGAATTAAAGCTTTACTTCTTACAACAATGCCAAAAGGGCAACTTGAGTTGGATATCAAAATACTATTCTTATTTTATTTTTTTTTATAATTAAGAAAAAAGTATATTCAAGAAACTACCTCATGAAAACAAAAGGCATAACAAAGATTACAGAGAAAGAAACAAACAGAAAAAAAAGAAAAGAAACACGAAAACAAACAGAAAACAACAAAGAGCTAATTACAAAGGAGAGAACTAAGAAACAAAGGGAGAGAATCACTAGAGGTGAGTCCCCAAGCCTTAGACCAATCAAAGAGAGAACCACTAAAATAAGCAAGCAACTGGTCATCGGATTTGTCCCTGTCCTCAAAAGTTCGCCAATTTCGCTCCCTCCAAATACACCACATTAGGCAAAGCAAAGCTAAATTTCAAATGCTAGAAGAGTGCTTTCCCAACCAATTCTACCAACCGAAAAGCGTATCTGCAACTGATCTTGGCAAGACCCAAGAAATTTCAAAAGATCTAAAAACCAAGCTCCACAACTTATAAGCTTTTTCACAATGGAGAAGCAATTACAACAAGTACTTGGTGTATAATCAATATACTGGAAATTCCATCTCTTTCAACTCAAAGTTCTGCTTGCTTACTACAAATCGTGGTTTCAAAATATATCCAATTGAAACTCAAGTTAAGTTCTAATTGAAAATATATCCAATTAACTGCAAGTCTAGTGATTCGATTTTTTGACAAGACGGTAATCATGAAAATTTCAATTACATTATCGTTTAGTTACAACTTGCAAGTGGGGATTAAAATTGAAATTGACACTCACAACCTCTTCCATGCCACTAGACTATAAAACTATTGGTATTATATTTATATATATATATATATATATATATATGTAGGGACACGATTTTTAACGACCCACGGAAGTCGTTGGGCTCGTATGTAAAGGGCCCGAACAATATGATTTGTAGAGAGTGGGATAGAAAGGTTGGACCTTGGTCGTTGGGCAACGGTTTAGTCAAGATTTTCATGGAAGCCCATACGAAGGTGGATTTGGCCTGTATAACTAAGCCTTACATGGATGTGGTTTGAAAGGTTTGGCTCCTCGGAATTAGTCTGAGGAGCATTACATTCTCACCATTCTTCCTCCTTTTTCTCCTCCTTTCTCCGGCCCCCCCCTCTTTAGCTCTCTTTTCCCTTTTATACTAGTATTCCATTCCCCTTCTTCATCTACGTGTCAGTTTCTCCTTATTTGGGGCAATTACTCGTCCTATCAATCCTCACGTCAGAGTGGTTGGGAAAAGTTGGATAGCATGGTATGGGGTATGGGCTTGTCAGGTGCTGGGCTCCACGTTATGGTGTTGACAGCTTTCTCGCTTGTACTGCTCTTGTACTGAGTTTGTCCTTTCCTTCAAGCGTTTTGTGAGGCGTTGAGCGTGAGGTTGTCCTCGGCTACATTCTTGGGCCATTAAGGGGTTCTCATCATACCTCCTCGGCAGTAAGGCTCCTCGGCTTGGGCTTTGGGCCCTTAATGTGAAGTGGGCCGGGATTCCAAATTTTAGGCCCCACAATATATATATATATATATATATATATATTTATATATGTATTTTAAAGTATATAGCAATTGGAACCTTTTTCTAGCCACTAGACTATAAAACTATTGGTAATATATATTTTCTGATTTATTATATTTAATAATGGGTTTTAAAAGGTTATGTTGAGTCTTTATTAAAAGGTTATGGCTGTGTCCTATCCGGCTTCTCAGCTATAAATCTAGACATGTACGCGACATGGTTGAGACTTTAGGGGCACATTTTGTTGCCCTAAAACAAATCTCTTTAATTGAATAAAGGCTAGGACTGAAAAGGATGGGATGTGAAAAAATTTAGATGAGTGTTTACACAATCATCTAAATATATCGCTACAAGAAAAATGAGCTGTTGCAGTGGGTGCAAAAACAGTAGCTATAGGTTGTTTATTGCGGCACATTTTGGGCCTACCGCTGTACATGAGATCTATTGCAGCGGATCAATAGCCCGCCGCAATAGTTATAATATTTGCGGCGTACTACAGCGACGGGCCAATGACCCGCTGTAATAGACCCTAAACTTAGATATAGAGGCTTGTCAGTGACCCGCCGCAATAGGCCCTTACATTTCCCCCACCTGGAACTAAATTAAATTTTCCCTCTGTTTTTTTTTTTGTCCCTGTTCATTTTTAGCGCCTTTTCGTTGTTAGCTAGTCTCCCACACACAATCTCTCTCTCTCTCTCTCTCTCTCTCAGACACTTCGAAAATCTCCTCACTGTCTCATCTCTACCACTGCTCACAAACCCACAGCCACCACCACCACCCAACCCCCAACCCCCAACCACAGCCACCACCCAAAAATCGAGCCTAGTTAGGTCCAAAAACAAATGGGTCAGGTCTAGCCCGACCCATTTCTCTTATCATTTCTAACCCTAACGGTTCATGCCCCTAATCTAGAACCTTCCCTCTTTTTGCTATCTCATCCGAACTCTCTTGACAGAAACCCATGGCTTGAGCTACCTGATCTCATCACCTCAAACCGGCACCGCCACCACAGGAGGCGGCTTGCTCCTCATCAAAAAACCTTACCGAGATCTCTCTAATCTAGGTTCGAGCTCTCTCTCTCCCTCTAGACCTTGATCTCCCTCTCACGCAGAGACATTGCTTCTCTCTCATTCTCATTCATCGCTCTCTCTCCTTTCCTCTCTCCAATCGCTCCTGCATCTGCATTCTCCATTGGCATTTGTACGCACAACTCTTTTGCATTCATCGATTCCTATTTCTTTTTTCTGTTTATTGTTATCGAAACCCTAATTTCTTGTTTGGTAAACAGCAGGACCGAAAGACTGGTCAAAAGAGCAAAAGAGGAAGTCCTCAAGGTTCATCTTGGCACCGATTGACGCTCCGCGAGAAATTCTTCCCTCTGTCTATCTCTCACTCGGTCTGATTCTCTATTTCTCTCTGATTCTTTGCTGTTATTATTATTATTTTGTTTTGATTTGTTTGGTTTTTGAATAGCGGCTAGGGATTTAGAGGAAAATTATCTAAAGATTAGTGTTGGGGTGTGCCATTGGCGGATTTCTCATGTATCATATGTTTAGTGTTTAGTCTATTACATAAATTTCTCTGTATGCCTAAAAATAGCATAGGCATAAATTTTAACACACTAATCTATTGCGCCTTTGAAAATTTCTCTGTATTGGCATACAGAGAAATGGTTTGTTTTGAGCAGAGAGGAAGTGAGTGTGAGACAGAGAGAGCAGGGGTTTAATAAAAACCATAATTGTGACAAGTGGTTTAACAAATATGTTACACTTATACATAGTATAATACGTGTTTGTTGTATATACTTTAAACGAAAAAAATTGTAAAGATAATTTGTTAGATAAACTCTATTACCTAAGAAATTTAAAATTATACTCAAACTAAAATTCTATTTTCAAAAGTTTCAAGAAAAATTTTGAACTAGAATTTAATATTTAAAAATCATTTTGATCGCCTGTTATAATTCTATGTTTAATATAATAAAAGTTACATCTTACGGAGTACATGGTTAATAAAATAAAAAAAAATCCATCTATAAGACAGGGTATCTCACAATATCTTTAACATAAAAAAATTCTATGGTCAACTAGATATAAGATAAGTAACATTTAAAAATTCAATGTTCTTTTTTTTTTTTTTTTTGGTGTAATTTACATGAACTTATTAAGTAACTTGGAATTTTAAATGACATGACTTAGTGTGAGTTTGGATTGCAATGAAATCCACCACGTTTGCGGCTGCGTTTTAAACATGTGGGTCCCGGGCACTGTTTACGGGATGTGCAAGTACTTTTTTCAGCAAATTTTTTTTTAAAACTGGGTCCCACGACACTATTTATATATTTAAAATTTATTTTATTACAGGCGAGGCGGAGCACGGTGAGGCCGTAGTTGGGAGTGTCGGCACCTTTGGAGAGTGAGGACTCCGCGATATATGGGTTTTGGAGCACGGCGAGCTTGATTTCCAGATTTGAGGTTTGAGTTTTTTTTTTTTGTATTCATATTTGGGTTTTTGGTATTTTGTAGAGAATATTTTTGATGGGTATTGATAATCAAATGTGATATTAGGATTTTTGTAGTGGCTGAGATTTTTGTTACCGTGCATAAGGCTAGAATATGGCTTAGCTCAGTAAATGTTTTTTTGGTTAATGAGTTCTTAGACTTTATTTTCTGCAATAGGAAATTTTAGACTTTTGACATCGTTATTGAATCTTTCTTAGCAGATTGCCTTAGTGTATGTAATTATTTATTTATCTCATAAAATGATGCCTAATGTCATGGCTCAGTTCATCTAAGTGAAACAGAGTTGGCACTTACAGTAGCTAGAATATGGCTTTGCTCACTAAATGGTTTTTTGGTTAATGTGTTCTTAGACTTTATTTTTTGGCTACGATGATAGAGTTAGGGGTGGTGAATGTCATTGCAGTTCTGGCAGCATGTGTGAAAGAGGTTTAGGGTGGTATATCATAATAGTTTTTACATTATTTTAAACAAAAATACTAGAAAAACAGTTTTGAAAATATTTTATGTTGTTTGGTTTGACACGGAAAATCATTAATATTTTTTCAAATAGAGTTATGCAACAGTGGAAGTTTTCCTAAATGGCACGAAAAAAAAAGAGAAATTTTTTGTTACATATTTATATAATATAACAAAACATATTAATGCTTTTGGTAATTAAAAAAAAAAAAAGAAAGAAAGAAAATATATTAATGCTTTTCCCTTGTGAGTCAAATAAGTGAAAATATTTCTTAGTTAATTTTCAGCATTGCAACCAAATATAAATATAGAAAAAATAGTCAATTTTCTAGAAAAAAATGTTTTATGAAAAAAAAAAAATTTTTCTAGGAAAATTTTTCTGTAATAACAAATAACCAATCATGAAAAAATCAAAATTCGTTTATATTTTATTTCTATTTTTGATAAGTTGAGGGGTTTTTTTCCCTTCTTTTTTGAGAAAATTATCGGTTTATCACTGAGTTATGACTTCAACTTCAGATAAATTCTCTTCCTATAAATTAAAAAAAAAAAAATTCTGAAAAATTCTTTTATAAATAAGTTTTCTTTTTTGTTAAAAAAGAAAAAAAAAAACAAAAGAAAGTATAGATTTATATTAACAGATTCAACAGTGGTGTAAGTGCCAAGAAACACTAACAAAAAAACACCCAAATAAAAAAAAAACAGTAAAGGACTAAGACTTCAGACCTGAGACCATTTTATGCAGCTGCGCGGTGAGCACAGAGCGAACTATTCTTTCGCCTTTTACTAAAGACCTGAGACCATTTTTTTTTTGTTTTAATCTCCAAAGAACATATATGGTTTTAGCGGCAAATCAAGAAAACCCATCTCTTTTGATAAGGTAATATTATCTCTCTTTCTTGATCTCATCAAGTTTTTTGGTTCATGTTCATGTTCTGTTCCTTTGTCTTTTCTTCATTTTTAAATGCTTTCTTTAACTCTTTATGCTTTACCTTTTTTGTATTATACTTAAGGATACCGAATCTGCTTCTGTTCATTTCTGTATATTTGGTTTGTTTTGAAGAGGTTGTGTCAATATCTGTCTTGTCTTTTGAGCCTATAAATTTGCATTAGCTTCTTTTTTCACCTTCTGGGTTGGCAGTGAAACCAATTTGATTGCTACCTTTTCTTTATTTTGAGAAGTGGGTGTTCTTTCATTTTGTTTATACTTAAGTTTCTGTGGTTATTTTCAAAGTGAATTCTATGGATTATACTTAAGTTTCTATGGATTTCTTGATGTGGGTCTTGGACTTTAGGGCCTGTTTGCACTTTCTGGAACCTGGGTTTTGGTTAATACAATAATACTTCATAATGGGTTTTTTTGTTATAGTTGTCTATCTACAGGGTCAAATCTATAATTGCCAATATGATTTGGGGGTTTACGTTATATACTTATATATTTGGTTGTCAACTATGCTTGTATGAGGAATTTGGTATTTGCTTCATGTTTCTAATTGACCTACTTTATGAACATGGCTTGCTTTTAAATCCAAATAAGAACAATATCACTCATTGAGAAGTTGTTTATGTTGGTAAATGTAGGTTAATCAAGGGTGTGATATTTGTTTTGTGTTTATACATCAAGGTTAGTGTTATTGTCAGCATGATGTGCTTAATTTTTTCACGTACCGACTGAACTGCGCACACCCCTACTTTATATTGACATGGTTCTTGTTTGTTTTTGCTTTTTAATGGGGGTTTCAACTACAAAGGCATTGAGCCACTTGAGATTCTTCTCCATCTTCCACTACTTGCTGAAGATAAGGTAGCTTTCTTTTCCTTGATCACTCTGTGGGAAATGCACTTGTTTTCTTAAGTATTTGATATATGATTATATGGCATGTGGTTTTAGTTGGAATTACCTTTGTACTTGGGTTGGGTATATGAGTTTATACTAGCAAAATGTCTCTTTTCAATGTTTTCATATACTTATTTATTTATTTATGTACTTGTGGATGATCAGTGTTACATTGCATATTAGTCGTTGTTGTCCTTTTGGTTGATTTTAGTTGGACACATGCAGTTTGAATTGAAACAGACTTGCTTCTGCAAAATAGTATAGTTCTTTGGGGCCATGGCTTGGGAAGATTTGACTAAGAGAGTGTGGTGTCATGTAGATTAGAATAGATCAGACCTTAGGTAAGTGCATCATGTTAGTCTTAGTTGTGCTCCTTCGAGTCATGTTCCTAGATGCAGTTTTCCAGATTACATAAGCATAAAATGTATTTTCTCTTATTTAGTAATTAGTAATTAGTAATTGAGTATAATTTGTATAAGTATGAGTTGGAATATGTTTTTGTGTGTGGCAGGCTGGTTATGAAAAATTATTTGTGACGTTGTTTTTAGTTTTTACTTTTGTTCAATTTGACATTGTTTTTACTTGGTTCTTGCTAATGTAGAAGAAATGTTGAGAGCTGGGCATATCTCGCGCACACAAGCAGAAGAAGAAAAGAGAAAAAAGGAGATGGCTGCAAAACAAAAGAAGGAAAGGGATGAGAGGATAAGCAGGAGGGAGGGGAAACAGGTATTATTTATATATAATAAGTATTAAGATAATAATAAATAACACATAATATATTTGCTGAATAAGCCACATATGAGGCCTAGCTACATCCAATAAGCCATAGATTTGGTCGTTTCATATTAGTTTTTTTTTTCATTGTGCTTGTGTTTTTTTGTGTCTTTTCTTTTAATCGTTATGGGAGGTTCCATGTTTGTTTTCATTGAATCCAAAACTTTTGAGTATGCAATTAAGGAAGGGGGGTCATTCTATTTGTTACGTATCTATGTGATGCAGGGCAGTTCAAGTTGTTGCGTCCTAATCATCTTGTGAATAGCTAGTTAGTTAGTTAGATGATTGCTTAAGCGATAGCCAATAGGATTTAGACACTTGTCAAGCATCTAGAAGGCTCCAATGCCAAACAAATAGTATAAGTACCACATTGTAGTTACTTTGTGTTTAGTTTTTTGAATGCAATTACATAGATTAGCCTAGTGCTATTTTCAAGGGATGGATTTCTCTTAAGAAGGTTTTGTCACACCTTGTTCACTGTTCTAAGCAACTCTCATTTCCCTTAATCAATTCTAAGCCTAAACAGCAGCCCCCTTAGAATCCCTGCATCAAATTTGTATCAGAGCTTGAGATCCTTAGGATTTAGGTTCTTGTATTGTTTCTCATTTTCTGTCATCAAGAACCTGTCAAGATCCTATGTTGATTTCATTCCCAGCCTTAATACCTTACCTTTATCAAAATAGAAGCCTTCAATTGTGCTGGCAGAATCTGCAGTAGTGAAAGATGGTGTTTGAGAAGGAAAGGAAGGACAAAGGGATGAAAGTAGTGGTTCAAGAGGCAGCCTTGGAGACTCATGCAGCCAATGATCCAGAAGTTTTGGAGCAGCACTTTGCCTTAGAATATGAAGTGGAAGCGTTGAGGAGGCAAATCCATGCCTTGACTGAGCAGGTTTGAAGAGACGAAATACAGCAGCCAAACAACCATGATTATCATGGAAGTGAGGCATCAAATGAAGAAAGCTATGAGGATCCTTTTGCCTACAACCCAAGGATAAGACATGGAAGGCAAACTCCTGTTCTGCAACCAAGGGATCATGAGCAAAAGTGGGAATCCAACTTCAAGATTGAGTTATCTGAGTTCTATGGTAGCTTTAATCATGAAGAATTCATGGACTGGCTTAACCAAGTGGAAAGATTCCTTGATTTCCATGAGGTACCAAACTACAAGAAGGTGAAATTGGTAGCAAATAAACTAAAGGGCAGGGCATTTGTTTGGTGGAGGCAATTGCAGGTCCAAAGAGTGAGAATGGGAAAAGGGAAGGTGCAAGAATGGTTCAAAATGAAGAGACAATTACAAAAGCAATTCCTGCCTTTCAACTACATGCAAACTATCTTCCAAAATTTGCATAGGAAGTCATTGCAATCTGAAGCCTCAAGAAACCAAGTACCAGCAAGTGCAAGTCCTTGGCAGCAATCTTGGCCAACCAAGAATGATTATTGGCAGACCAAGAAGGACAAGGGAAATGCAGCAGTGTTTTTCTGTTAATGCAGTACCTGGTCTATCAAAGGCAGCCATTGCATGCAAGCATGGCACAAGCAATGGAATTTTCAAGTGTTACAATTGTGGAGGACAAGTCTATGAAGCCCCTAACCAGTGGAAGTCAGCCATGCAGTTGGAAGGAAACTCCTTGATGGCTGAAGGGATTAAAGAAGAAGGTATAACTTTGATCCTTGATAATACCTTGCAAGCACCCAAGGAAGATATGCTAATGAATGCACCCATGTATGATCAATATGAAGAAGAAGAAGAAGAAGAAGAAGAAGAAGAGGAAGTCAGTGATAGCATATTGCCGATTGAAAACAATAAAGTGAAGGAATGCATTCTAGAACCTGTGTATGATTCATTTGTGGAAGAAGTAGATGCTAATATAGAGCAAGAAGGAGGTGAAGTTAGAGTTTCAGGAGGGTTCTTGAGGTTCTTATCAATCAATTGTTTTCAAGATTGTGTTCTTTATGATAAGAAGGCCATGAATGTTTGTCATCTCATACTTGCAAGTGAAAGGCCACGTCAACATGATAGGAAAACCATTCGTGGAAGAAGGTGTAGCGCACACATTATGTACAAGATGGTGCACCCCTACTATTTGAAACCAAAGAAGAGGAAAGTAAACCCCAAGCCAATGGTCAAGATGAAGGTTGGTTTAGTTGTTTGGAACTTCGCTGTGCACAAGCAGCAGCCTTTGGTGTGCTGCCAAGAGTAGAAAACTCATTACACAATGCAACTGCATCATCCTAGAAGGCTAGAAATTCATACAAATCTTGTGGCAATCAAGAGCACTTGAGGTCAAGTGCTTCTTAAGAGGGAGAGTCCTAATGCATTTCAAGTTGTTGCATCCCTAATCCTCTTGTGAATAGCTAGTTAGAGCATCTCCAATAGGCTCTCTAAGCCTTATTTGGAGAGCAAAAACAGAAAAATCAAACTCCAACAACCTCTCTATCTCTATTTTTTTTTGAGTTGCTACAATAGCTCTCTTGACCTGGAGAGCACGGTAGCAACTCCAAAGCCTTTTCCTCTATTAAAAAAATACTTGTTGGAGTAAAATATTATTTCTTTCTCTCTCTTCCTTTTCTCTTTTTTCTGTTTCTTTGCTCTCTCTCTCTCTTCTCTTCCCTTTCTCTTTCCTTTGTTTCATTGCTCTCTCTCGCTTCTCATCAGAGAACAAATGGAAGCAGCCCTTCTCTCACAAAATCAACATAGCTCTCTCTCACAAAACCCTAAATCATCGGTTGGAGTTTGTTCAACCACCTTTGAGGAAGAATAGAGATTGAGAACATCAACTCAACCACAAAAATTGGTACCCAAGTTTTTTATTTTATGGGTTTTTCATAGTGTTTGAATTTATTGGTTTATTCTATGAGTTGAAGATTTGGTGGTTTTGAATGATTAGCTATTTTTCCTCACTACTATCTGGGTTTGGGTTTAGGTTTAGGTTTAGGTTTTGGGTTTCTGGGTTCTTTATCTTTCTATCAAATTGTTGAAAACAATGATTGAATAGATTGTTTTGTCGTTCAATCCCATGATCATTAATAGAAAAATGAATTTGTATACAAGATTTGATACCTGATACCAAAAATGAATTCTGGGTTTCCTACTTCACTCATTTTTCTTTTTATTGATACCTAATATTAACAGTAATTCTCTTTCTTTCTTATTCTCAACGATTTTTGTAGTCTTCATTTATGAAAAAATAGTGTTATTTAGAGAGGATTTGGGGTGTTTGGAACAGGGTTTAGTTTATTTTTCATGTCCAAGACATTGATAAGTTTTTTTCTTTCCATTTTTTTCCCCTGTACATAATTCGGAAGTTGTCTTAAAAATGCGAGTTCAGCTATACAAAGGCTGAATTGATTTTCCCCCCCTTTATGGGTTTTAATATATGGTTGATTTTTTATGGGTTTTAAAGGCTGAATTGATTTTCCCCCCCTTTAGACGTCGTATCAAAATCTATGTGAAATTATAATGTGAATTTTTTTGATTTTTTATTTAATATATGGTTGTTACAAATTAGCTTTATGTTGACATATTGGAGTGATGGTAATTGGTTATTTTGTTTGAGTTCAGATAGAGAATAGAGAACTTAACTGGTGAAAATTTTACTCCATCAACTCGTTTTGGGATTTGGTTCCAAGTTGTTTAATGTGGACTATTTGGATTGCATAGAATAGACAGTCTTTTGAGGATGAGGGAAAAACTGTGGTTCAGTTATTAGAGTTTTGCCAGTGGACCCCCTTTGATTGGTCTCGATGTTGGGGTTATTCGGATGGTTCTACCCTTTTGGATTTTCTTTCATCTATTAGAATAGATTAGGGGATGCTTCTGTCTTTTTGTTTCTTCTTTTCCTTTGTTCACTTCCGTAAACTCTGTGTTTCTCTTGCTATTCTTTTATCAATAATATTCTCTTCTTACTTATCAAAAAAAAAGAGAACTTAATTGGTGAATCTTGCTAGCAAATAAGCATTTGAATATCAACTACAATGTGTTAGGAATCCTCCAATAGCAGGGTGTGACAGAGCTTGGTTCCTTTGAATCAAGCCATTTCAAGCACTGGTGCTCATCAATTGAGGCCTTATTCCCTCTCTGTGCCTTATCCAAGTCATTTTTGTTGCATAGTTAGATAGGGCCAAACTTCTTTTGTATTGATGTTTTTATTCTTTAATGTAGTACTGATGAGATTCATATATGCTTCCCATGACTAGCCCCTGTTGGTATCATCACTTATTTGCCAATTGTTGACAGGAGTGGGGTTAATTTAATACATAATGTTCTTTATAATTGTGTGTCAATTCTAAATTTTATGATTAAGCTGAAACAATATTGCTTTAGCCAACAGATGAGAGACCATGCGATCTTCATGAATACTGCTAATTGTGGCTTTCGTAATTTGTTATAAGCTTTTTAGTTTTTTCTGAACTGTGTTAAATGACTGCTAGTGTTGCTGAGATTGGTTTCTGAGATTTTCTTTCCTTCCTTACCCCCTTCTTTTACTGATTCTTAATTGGCTTAATGTATGTTTAATATGTTCATTTAAGCAGGTTCTATGTTTCTCTCATTGCTAATGAATTTTGACATTTTAATGTTCTTTTTATTTCTTTAACTATGATTCTAACTAGATTATTTTGTGTATAGTGGCATGTACAGTTGTATGCATTTGTAGACATGAATAAATGATATATAATAATCTTCTTTTTTGAATGATCAATCACTTTTATAAGCAAAAATATGATTTTGTTGAATTTGAATGAGCTTATAATAATTTTAGACTCAAGTACTTTAAAAATTCTCTTCATTTTAATTTGAAATTTCTCTTCATTTATGTGTCTTGTACAAGTACTTTAAAAATTCTATGTAATTTGAAATTTATCAAATCTATGTAAATCTTGAAATTATCAAGTCTTTTTGAAACATATGACTATTGAGAAATATTACCATTTGAAAAATATGACCCTTAAAAAAAAGCTTATATAATTGTTGGAAATTTTGAAAATGTTACCGTCGCTAAATTTAAAAATATAGCTGTAGGAATTTGAAAAATATAGTTGTTGGGAATGAATAAAGAAAGATTAAAAAAGAATAAAAAAAAGATTAAAGAAATAATAAAGAAAGAATGAAGAAATAATATTTAAATGAAATGGAGAAATGATAGAAAATCTATTGAAAAGTGTATTTCAAAAAGTTGGTAGGTAAAAGGTAAATGTCATTGTTCACTTTCTAAACAGTATAAAAATTTAGAGAAGTTGTTGGAGATGCTCTTAGTTAGATTAGAGGTGTCCACGGGTCGGTCCAGGTTGGGTTTGTGCCCAACTTGGAACCAACCCAATGACATCAGGTTTTCGGCAAGAAAACCCACTGTCGACCGCAAAGACCACAAAAACCAACAGGTCAAGTCAGATCGGACTTAGTTGGTTGGCGGTTGGGTCGGTCAAAGCCAATGAAGTGCTGTCGGAGGTTCCTAAGCAAAAAACACCAGATCTTCACCGAATTTGTGCAAAACCCTTTGGATCTGAGCAAA